>NC_056054.1:82254431-82879431 GCF_016772045.2 Ovis aries | reverse complement strand
AAAGTGAAAGAGGAGAGTGACAAAGTTGACTTAAGGCTCAACATTCAGAAAACTAGGATCATGGCATCTGGTCCCACCACTTCATGGCAAATAGATGGGGAAACGGTGGAAACAGTGCTGACTTTATTTTTCTGGGATCCAAAATCACTTCAGATGTTGACTGCAGCCATGAAATTAAAACACATTTGCTCCTTGGAAGGAAAGTTATGATCAACCTAGATAGCATATTCAAAAGCAGAGACATTACTTTGCCAACAAAGGTCCGTCTAGTCAAGGCTGTGGTTTTTCTAGTAGTCACGTATGGATGTGAGAGTTGGACTGTGAAGAAAGCTGAGTACACAAGAATTGATGGTTTTGAACTGTGGTGTTGGAGAAGACTCTTGAGAGTCCCTGGTAGGAGACCCTACCAGTCCATCCTACAGGAGATCTGTCCTGCGTGTTCATTGGAAGGAGTAATGCTGAAGCTGAAACTCCAATATTTTGGCCTCCTGATGCATAGAGCTGACTCATTTGAAAAGACCCTGATGGTGGGAAAGATTGAGGAACGGGGGAGATAGGGACGAATGAGGAGGAGATGTTTTGATGGCATCACCAACATAATGACATGGGTTTGGGTGAACTCTGGGAGTTGGTGATGGACAGGGAGGATCACAAAGAGTCTGACACCACTGAGCAACTGAACTGAACTAAAAATATTATCCCTATTAATCCTATATCAACAATGCTTTGTGGTATTATAATGCCCATTTTCAGATAGGAACTGAAAGTAAACAGATTATGTAACTTTCCCAAGCTCACATTGTCAATGAGAGATAGGTTTGGAATTTAAATACAGGTCTTGTCTGACTCAAAACCTATGTAGGGCAGAAGAAGATTTCTTCTTTTACTCTTAGGTTTAGCGACTGGGGTTTGTGAGTCAAAAGACAAAGGAAAAAAAACCACTTTATTTTTCAACATGCTTCATATTCAACATGCACACCTGGGTAAGTGATGAGTAACTTAAAGCACTGGCTAGAATATAAGGCTTATACACAATCTTAACAAAGGACAATAAATTTGTGAAGTGACAAGACAAGGAAAAAAAGGTTTTGGGCTTCCATGGGTGGTAAATTTTAGGGAGGTAAATGTATGAGAACCTGGAATGTTAGGTTCATGAATCAAGGTAAATTGGACTTGGTCAAGCAGGAGATGGTAAGAATAAACATCGATATCTCATGAATCAGTGAACTAAAATGGATAGGAATGGGTGAATTTAATTTGGATGACCATTATATCTACTACTGTGGAAAAGAATCCCTTAGGGGAAATGGAGGAGCCCTTATAATCAACAAAAGAGTATGAAATGCAGTACTTGTGTGCAGTCTCAAAGATGACAGAATGATCTTGTTTTGTTTCTAAGGCAATCCATTCAACATCACAGTAATTCAAGTCTATGCCCCTGCCACTGATGCTGAAGAACCTTAGGTTAATCAGTTCTATGAAGACTCAGAAGACCTCCTAGAACTAACACCAAGAAAAAGATATTCCATTCATCATTGGGGATTGGAATGCAAGAGAAGGAAATCAACAGATACCTAAAGTAATGGGCAAGTTTGGCCTTGGAGAATAAAATGAAGCAGGGCAAGGACTAACTGAATTCTGCCAAAAGAATGCACTGGTCATAGCAAATACCCATTTTCAACAACACAAGAGATGACTTTACAGATTGGCATCACCAAACAGTCAAAGTGAAATCAAATTGATTGCATTCTTTGCAGCCGAAGATGGAGAAGCTGTATACAGTGAGCAAAAACAAGACCTGGACATGACTGTAGCTCAAATCATCAGCTTCTTATAGTAAAATTCAGGCTTAAACTAAAGAAAGTGGGAAAACCACTAGGCCAGCGAGGTATGACCTAAATCAAATCCCCTATGAATATGCAGTGGAGGTAATGAGTAGATTCAAGGGATTAGATCTAGTTAACAGTGTGCCTGAAGAACTGTGGACAGAGGTCTGTAATATTGTACAGGGGGCAGCAAGCAAAATCATCCTCAAGGAAAAGAAAAGCAACATGGCAAAGTGGTTATCTGAGGAGGCTTTAAAAATAGTTGAAGAAAGAAGAGAAGTGAAAAGCAAGGGAGAAAGAGAAAGGTATATTCAACTAAACAGAGAGTTCCAAAGAACAGCATAGAGAGACAAGAAGGCCTTCTTCAATTAACAGTGCATAAAACTAGAAGAAAACAATAGAAGGTGAAAGACTTCAGATCTGCTCAGGAAAATTGTAGGTATCATGGGAACATTTTGCCCAAAGATGGGCAAAAGAAAGGACAGAAACAGTAGAGACCTAGTAGACACTGAAGAGATCAAGAAGAGAAGGAAAGAATACAAGCAAGAACTGTGTACAAAAAGATCTTAATTAAAAAGATTACTATGATTATGTGGTGAGTCACCCAGAGCCAGACATTCTGGAGGGCAAAGTCAAGTGGGCCTTAGGAAGCACTGCTGTTAATAAAGCTAAAGGATGCCATCAAGGTGTTTCATTTAGTATGTCAGCAAATCTGGAATACCCAGCAGGGGCCTCAGGACTGAAAAAGGTCCATCCCCACTCCAATTCCCAAGAAGGGAAGTACTAATTCCCAAGAATGTGCTAAACATTGGACAGTTATACTCATCTCCCATGCTAGTAAGGTCATGCTTAAAATCTTGCATGCTAGGCTTCAACAGTATGTGAACCAAGAAGTTCCAAATGTCCAAGCTGGGTTTAGAATGAACCAGAGATCAAATTGTCAACGGCATTCACTGTATCATAGAGAAAGTTAGTACCTTCCAAAAATCTACCTGTTTCATTGACTATGCTAAATCCTTTGAGATGGGAATACCAGACCATCTCACCTGAGAAATGTGTGTGTGGGTCAAGAAGCAACAACAATAGTTAGAACTCTATATGGAACAACTGATTGGTTCAAGATTGAGACAGGAGTATGACAGGGCTGTCTGCTATCACCCTGTTTGTTAAATATATATGCTGAGCATATCATGAGAAATTCTGGGGTGGATGGGTTACAAACTGGAATCAAGACAAACATCAACAATCTCAGATATGTGGGTGATACCAGTCTACTGGCAGAGAGAGAAAAGGAACTAAAGAGCCTCTTGATGAGGGTGAAGGAGAAGAGTGAAAGAGCTGGCTTGAAACTAAACATTAAAAAAACTAAGGTCATGGCATCCAGCCACATTACTTCATGGCAAATAGAAGGGGGAAAAGTGAAAATAATGACAGATTTCCTATTCTTGGGTTCTAAAATCACTGCGGAAGATGATTGCAGCCATGAAATCAGAAGGTGATTGCTTCTTGGGAGGAAACTAATGACAGTGTGTTGAAAAGCAGAGACATTACTCTGCCAACAAAGGTCTGTATAATCAAAGCTATGGTCACATATGGTTGCGAGATCTGGACTGTAAGATAGGAGAATGCCAAAGATTTGATGCCTTTGAACTGTGGTGCTGGAGAAGACTCCTGAAAGTCCTTTGGATGACAAGGAGATCAAATCAGTCAATCTTAAGGGAAATTAACCCTGAATACTCTTTGAAAGGACTGATGTTGAATCTCCACTCCAGTATCCTCTATAGTATTTTGGTCATCTGGTGTGAACAATAGACTTATTGGAAAATTCCCCGATGCTGGGAAAGATTAAGGGCAGAAGGAGAAGAGGGTGGCAGAGGATGAGATGGCTGGATGGCATCACTGATGCAAAAGACATGAACTCGGGCAAACCAGGAAATAGTGAGAGACAGGGAGGTCTGGCGTGCTGCAGTCCATGGGGTTGCAAAGAGTCAGAAAAGATTGGGTGATTGAACAACAAATATATGGAGGAAAATAATGGAGTATGCTTACTCCCTAGAAAGAAAGTTATGACCAACCTAGATAGCATATTCAAAAGCAGAGACATTACTTTGCCAACAAAGGTCCATCTAGTCAAGGCTATGGTTTTCCAGTGGTCAGGTATGGATGTGAGAGTTGGACTGTGAAGAAAGCTGAGCGCCGAAGAATTGATGATTTTGAACTGTGGTGTTGGAGAAGACTCTTGAGAGTCCCTAGGACTACAAAGAGATCCAACCAGTCCATTCTAAAGGAGATCAGTCCTGGGTGTTCTTTGGAAGGAATGATGCTAAAGCTGAAACTCCAATACTTTGGCCATCTCATGCGAAGAGTGATGCTCAGAGGGATTGGGGGCAGAAGGAGAAGAGGACGACAGAGGATGAGATGGCTGGATGGCATCACCAACTTGATGCACATGAGTTTGGGTGAACTCTGGTAGTTGGTGATGAACAGGGAGGCCTGGCGTGCTGCAATTCATGGGGTCGCAAAGAGTTGGACACGACTGAACAACTGAACTGAACTGAATGGAAGATAGTAAGTGAGTTATTAAGGTTTGTTTGTGCAGACCCAATAGAGACCTGATTTTTATCTCAAGTGATATTTGGGTTTTTTTCCCCATCCTCCAAGTATGGGAGAAGAGGTGGGGGGGGGAGACTTCCTAATAAAGGAAAATATGCACCCTACTCTAGGCAGAAAAGGGAAAAGGTATCTGCTGTTTCTCAATTGCTTTCAGCTCAAAATAATCCAAATGACATATTGCAGAATGGCATATTCTGATTCCCTCCACTCACAAACTTCTAGGCAATACTTCTTTCATGTACACAAATAGAAACTTCATTAGATTGAATCTTTCACTAAATTGAAAAAAAAATGAATTTTTTCATTTTGCATTTCCAGAGTTCTATTGACATTTCTTTTGCAAGAAATGCTACAGAAACATGTAACATCAGACTAATATTTACCCTTTCTTAGAGGATCATTGAAGGAAATTTTATTTACACTTTCATTCAAAAAGTTGACAAGGATTTATTTAAATAAGATTTCCCTTTTATTATTTTTGCCAGCAATACAATGCAATCCTCTTAAAAGAAATGAAAACATACTTTGTATTATACAACAAAGTTTAAAGGACAGCATCAAATTACCCACAACTCACTGGTATATTGGGGCTTCACTAGTATCTCAGCTGGTAAAGAATCCACCTGCAATACAGGAGACCCCAGTTTGAATACCTGTTCCAGTATTCTTGGACTTCCCTAGTGGCTCAGCTGGTAAAGAATCTGCCTGCAGTGTCGGAGACCTGGATTTGAAACTTGGATTGGGAAGATCCCCTCAAAAAGGGAATGGCTACTCACTCAAGTATTCTGACCCAGAGAATTCCATGACTGTAATACTCCATGAGGTCACAAAGAGTCAAACACGACTGAGTGACTTGTATTTCAGTTCAGTTCAGTTCAGTCGCTCAATCGTGTCCAACTCTTTGAGACCCCATGGACTGAACATGCTAGGCCTTGCTGTCCATCACAAACTCCCAAAGTTTACCCAAACTCACCTCCAATGAGTCGGTGAAGTCATCCAACCAACTCATTCTCTGCCATCCACTTCTCCTCCGGCCAAACTTTCCCAGCATCAGGGTCTTTTCCAATGAGTCAGCACTTCGCATCAGGTGGCCAAAGTATTGGAGTTTCCACTTCAACTTCAAACCTTCCAATGAACACTCTGGATTGATATCTTTTAGGATGTACTGTTTGGGTCTCCTTGCAGTCCAAAGGACTCTCAAGAACATTCTCCAATACCACCATTCAACAGCATCAATTCATTGGCATTCAGCTTTCTTTAAAACCAACTCTCACATCCATACATAACTACTGGAAAAACCATAGCCTTGACTAGACGGACCTTAGTCGGCAAAGTAATGCCTCTACTTTTAAATACGCTGTCTAGATTGGTCATAGTTTTTCTTCCAAAGAGCAAGTGTCTTTTAATTTCAGGGCTGCAGTCACCTCTGTAGTGATTTTGAAGCCCAAGAAAAAAGTCTGCCACTGTTTCCACTGTTTCCCCATCTATTTGCCAAGCAGTGATGGGACCTGATGCCATTATCTTTGTTTCGTGAACGTTGAGCTTTAAGCCGACTTTTTCACTCTCCTCTTTCACTTTCATCAAGAAGCTTTTTAGTTCCTCTTCACTTTCTGCCATAAGAGTGGTGTCATCTGCATATCAGAGGTTATTAAGATTTCTCCCAGCAATCTTGATTCCAGCTTGTGCTTCCTCCAACCCAGGGTTTCTCATGATGTACTCTGCATATGAGTTAAATAAGCAGGATGACAATATACAGCCTTGATGTAATCCTTTTCCTATTTGGAAACATTCTGTTGTTCCATGCCCAGATCCAAGCCCTGCTGCTTCCTGACCTGCATATAGGTTTCTCAAGAGGCAGGTCAGGTGGTCAGGTATTCCCACCTCTTTCAGAATTTTCCACAGTTTATTGTGATCTATACAGTCAAAGACTTTGGCATAGTCAATAAAGCAGAAATAGATATTTTTCTGGAATTTTCTTTTTTTTCCCAGGATCCAGCAGATATCGACAATTTGATCTCTGGTTCTTTGCCTTTTCTAAAACCAGCTTGAACATCTGGAGTTAATGGTTCACATATTGTTGAAGCTTGGCTTGGAGAATTTTGAGCATTGCTTTACTAGTGTGTGAGATGAGTGCAATTATGTGGTAATTTGAGCTTTCTTTAGCATTGCCATTCTTTGGGATTTGAATGAAAATTGACTTTTCCCAGTCCTGTGGCCACTGCTGAGTTTTTCAAATTTGCTGGCATATTGAGGGCAGCACTTTCACAGCATCAGCTTTCAGGATTTGAAATAGCTCAACTGGAATTCCATCACCTCCACAAGCTTTGTTCATAGTGATGCTTCCTAAGGCCCGCTTCACTTCACATTCCAGGATGTTTGGCTCTAAGTGAGTGATTACACCACTTGCACTTCACTCATGTATAATTATTTATATCATGTATTATAACTTTTCCCCTAGTACTTTATTCATCTTTCTCTTTCCAATTCCCAAAATTAAATGTCTGAACATTTGAATACCTCTTTAACTTATTTTACATTTGTACTTCAAAATAGATAATTTAAATTCTTTAGCAATGTAAGCGCATGTTTCACAGTACAGTCAATGAAAATCAGAATTTTAATTTTCTATATTTTCCACTTTGATGTATTTTATATTGCTCTTGCTTACACTTCTATTGGTGAAGCTCAACTGTTCAATAATTGAAATTAATCAAATTTAGTTTTATTATTTAAAAATTAAATATGCTACTCATTTATATTTCTGAATCTGTGATTATTCTTAGCTGATGCTATATGTATTTATATACATATCTTTTGTTTTTTAATTTTGATTAAAATAGTTTATCTACTAGGAACATTATTTTTTTCTGCCATTTTTGATATTATGACCATAAGCCATTTCAGCTCAACTCTTGAAACTGGGGAATAGTCTGTTTGCACACACACACATGGCTTTCCATCTTCTCCCAGACATTCATCTAATTCATTTTTTCTGGTTTTATTTTAATATTATACAACCTACTTCTTTATAAGACAAACCAAGTTAAGAAATAAGAAACCCTACACTATAATTATAACTTTTTTGTTTATTATCCATGCTATCAGCAATACACTATTTGGGCTAACTCTTTGCAAACTTCATATGACAATGATTGTTTTCTTATTGGCTGACATTATTTTTCATGAGTTTTCAGATACTTTTGGAAGATGTGTTACAAACTAGGGTAAAGGAATATATTTTGGCTACCAAAAAAGGATTATTGGTAGAATAGAAAGACTGCTAACAAATTTTCAGGTTGGCACAGGCATTGTCTTTTAGATCTACTAATCAGGAGATTGTAGAAATAAGACTCTATCATCTTATAAGATGACAACATTTGCATCATATTTGAAAGACATACTGAATTTAAATTACCACTATTACTTTAAATATAAATATTTATCAATCCAAGATGGGTTTCTGTGAGAATATTACTTTTTTGTTATGAATTTTATATTATTTCTGAAAGGCCATAGATATTTAATTAGAGTTGTGAGAAGCTATGTCTTGGATACCTATTTAACAATTCATATTTTAAACCACATGCACAAGATTTCAGTTCAGTTCAGTTGAGTAACTCACTTGTGTTCAACTCACTGCAACCCCATGGACTGCAGCATGCCAGGCTTCCCTGTCCATCACCAACTCCCAGGCTACACCCAAACTCATGATCGTTGAGTCAGTGATGCCATCAACCATCTCATACTCTTGTTCCCTTCTGCTGCCATCAATCTTCCCAGCATCAGGGTATTTTCCAATGAGTCAGCTCTTCACATCAAGTGGCCAAAGTATTGGAGTTTTGGCTTCAATATCACTCCTTCCAATGGGCACTCTGGATTGATATCCTTTAGGATGGACTGGTTGGATCTCCTTGCAGTGCAAGGGACTCTCAAGAGTCTTCTTCAATACCACAGTTCAAAAGCATCAATTCTTTGGAATTCAGCTTTCTTTATAGTCCAACTCTCACATCCATACATGACTACTGGAAAAACCATAGCCTTGACTAGATTGACCTCTGTTGGCAAAGTAATGCCTCTGCTTGGTAATATGCTGTCTAAGTTGGTCATAACTTTCTTTCCAAGGAGTAAGCATCTTTTAATTTCATGGCTGCAGTCACCATCTGCAGTGATTTTGGAGCCCAAATAAGTAAAGCCTCTTACTGTTTCCACTGTTCCCCCATTTATTTGGCATGAAGTAATGGGACCAGATGCCATGATCTTAGTTTTCTGAATGTTGATCTTTAAGCCAACTTTTCCCTCTCCTTTTCCACTTTCACCAAGAGGCTCTTTAGTTTCTCTTCTCTTTCTGCCATAAGTGTGGTGTCATCTGCATATCTGAGGTTATTATTGATATTTCTCCCAGCAATCTTGGTTCCAGCTTGTGCTTCCTCTAGCCTAGCGTTTCTCATGATGTGCTCTGCATATAAGTTAAATAAGCAGGGTGACAATATACAGCCTTGACGGACTCCTTTTCCTATTTGGAGCCAGTGCGTTGTTCTATGTCCACTTCTAACTATTGCTTCCTGACCTGCATGTAGGTTTCTCAAGAGGCAGGTCAGGTGGCCTGGTATTACCATCTCTTTCAGAATTTTCCACAGTTTATTGTGATCCACACAGTCAAAGATTTGGCATAATCAATAAAGCAGAAATAGATGTTTTTCTGGAACTCTCTTGCTTTTTCCATGATCCAGCAGATGTTGGCAATTTGATCTCTGGTTCCTCTGCCTTTTCTATAACCATCTTGAACATCTGGAACTTCATGGTTCACATACTGTTGAAGCCTGGCTTGGAGAATTTTGAGCATTACTTTACCAGCATGTGAGATGCATGCAGTTGTGTCCTAGTTTGAGCATCCTTTGGCATTGACTTTCTTTGGGTTGAAATGAAAACTGACCTTTTCCAGTCCTGTGGTCACTGCTGAGTTTTCCATATTTTCTAGCATATTGAGTGCAGCACTTTCACAGCATCAGCATGAAATTTACTTTTTATCAAAAGAAAAACAAATCATGCAGAAAAAATGTAGGCAAAGAAAATAAAGTATTTTAATATGGATGGTACAGGGAGGGAGGGGGGGGCGTTCAGGATGGGGAACATTTGTATACCTGCAGCTAATTCAATCTGATGTATTGCAAAACCAATACAATATTGTAAAGTAATTAACCTCCAATGAAAATAAATAAATTTATATTTAAAAAATAATGTATATATATGCATAACTGAGTCATTTCGCTGTGCATCAGAAATTAACTCTACATTGTAAATCAAATATACTTCAATAAAGAATAAATTTAAAAAAGAAAAATAAGGAACACTTTTGCTTAATCAGTGTATAAAGTATTGAATACTAAAATGTAAAAGTTAAAAATATTAATTGACTTCTCAAACATCTTCAATAAAATACTAGCAAATCTAATCCAATTCCATGAAAAAGAAATTTGTTATGCAATGAACTTTTAAACCAACTGGTATTTATGTAGTAATATAATACTTTATATCAATAGAAAAAATATCATCATCATTTCAATTGATCTAAGAAAAGCATTTGAATATATCTAACATCTTTTCATGATAAATACACTCAATAAACTAGGAATAGAAGGGAAATTTTTCAGTCTGATAAAGAGTATTTACAAGAAAACACACAGCTGACACCATACTTAATGGTGAAAGACTAGATGATTTCCTCCTAAGATCAAGAGAAAGGAAAGGTGTGTGCTCTTGTCATCTCTATTCAACATTTTACTCAAAGTTCCAGCCTAGACATGTAGGCAAGAAGAGTAAATAAAAGACATTCAGATTGGAAAAGAAGAAGTAAAACTATCTCTTTTCACAGTGACACAATGTTGTACATAGTGTGAACATAAATAAAGAAAAAATCCTCATTTAAAATGGAGTCAGGCTCAAACCCACAGCAAACATTATCCTCAATGGTGAAAAATTGAAAGCATTTCCCCTAAAGTCAGGAACAAGACAAGGGTGTCCACTTTCACCGCTACTATTCAACATAGTTCTGGAAGTTTTGGCCACAGCAATCAGAGCAGAAAAAGAAATAAAAGGAATCCAAATTGGAAAAGAAGAAGTAAAACTCTCACTGTTTGCAGATGACATGATCCTCTACATGGAAAACCCTAAAGACTCCACCAGAAAATTACTAGAGCTCATCAATGAATATAGTAAAGTTGCAGGATATAAAATCAACACACAGAAATCCCTTGCATTCCTATACACAAATAATGAGAAAGTAGAAAAAGAAATTAAGGAAACAATTCCATTCACCATTGCAACGAAAAGAATAAAATACTTAGGAATATATCTACCTAAAGAAACTAAAGACCTATATATAGAAAACTATAAAACACTGATGAAAGAAATCAAAGAGGACACTAATAGATGGAGAAATATACCATGTTCATGGATTGGAAGAATCAATATAGTGAAAATGAGTATACTACCCAAAGTAATTTACAAATTCAATGCAATCCCTATCAAGCTACCAGCCACATTTTTCACAGAACTAGAACAAATAATTTCAAGATTTGTATGGAAATACAAAAACCTCGAATAGCCAAAGCAATCTTGAGAAAGAAGAATGGAACTGGAGGAATCAACTTGCCTGACTTCAGGCTCTACTACAAAGCCACAGTCATCAAGACAGTATGGTACTGGCACAAAGACAGACATATAGATCAATGGAACAAAATAGAAAGCCCAGAGATAAATCCACACACATATGGACACCTTATCTTTGACAAAGGAGGCAAGAATATACAATGGAGTAAAGACAATCTCTTTAACAAGTGGTGCTGGGAAAACTGGTCAACCACTTGTAAAAGAATGAAACTAGATCACTTTCTAACACCGCACACAAAAATAAACTCAAAATGGATTAAAGATCTAAATGTAAGATCAGAAACTATAAAACTCCTAGAGGAGAACATAGGCAAAACACTCTCAGACATAAATCACAGCAGGATCCTCTATGATCCACCTCCCAGAATTCTGGAAATAAACACAAAAATAAACAAATGGGATCTAATTAAAATTAAAAGCTTCTGCACAACAAAGGAAAATATAAGCAAGGTGAAAAGACAGCCTTCTGAATGGGAGAAAATAATAGCAAATGAAGCAACTGACAAACAACTAATCTCAAAAATATACAAGCAACTTATGCAGAAAAATAAACGACCCAATCAAAAAATGGGCCAAAGAACTAAATAGACATTTCTCCAAAGAAGACATACGGATGGCTAACAAACACATGAAAAGATGCTCAACATCACTCATTATCAGAGAAATGCAAATCAAAACCACAATGAGGTACCACTTCACACCAGTCAGAATGGCTGCGATCCAAAAATCTGCAAGCAATAAATGCTGGAGAGGGTGTGGAGAAAAGGGAACCCTCCTACACTGTTGGTGGGAATGCAAACTAGTACAGCCACTATGGAGAACAGTATGGAGATTCCTTAAAAAATTGCAAATAGAACTACCTTATGACCCAGCAATCCCACTGCTGGGCATACACACCGAGGAAACCAGAATTGAAAGAGACACATGTACCCCAACGGACTTTTGGACTCAGAGGGAGAGGGAGAGGGTGGGATGATTTGGGAGAATGACATTCTAACATGTATACTATCATGTGAATTGAATCCCCAGTCTATGTCTGACGCAGGATGCAGCATGCTTGGGGCTGGTGCATGGGGATGACCCAGAAAGATGTTATGGGGAGGGAGGTGGGAGGGGGGTTCATGTTTGGGAATGCATGTAAGAATTAAAGATTTTAAAATTTAAAAAATAAAAAACTAAAAAAAAATAAAATAAAATAAAATAAAATGGAGTCAGGAAGTTCTGAAGGGAGAGCTCTCCTGCACCAGCCGCTTGGTGAAGTCTATATAACCAACACGAAGAAGGAAGATGAGGATTATTTTGACAAGGTTTGTTTGTATAAGATTCTCTCCATACCAATTTCTTATCCATGATGATCAACTGAATTACCTTGCTCTACAGCAGAAATTAACATAACACAGCCAATCAAATGTCCATAAAAAATAAATGTAAAAATTAGAAAAATAATAATGCTATGTTTCTTCTCTTATAAGGGAGGCCATTTTTTTCAGATAGGAATTATATCTCCTGCCTTTAAGAAAATGAAGGATTCCTCCCTGCTCCAGCAGGAATGTACTAACTACTGCTTATGGCCAATAAGAAACCTCCACAACTTGAAACTCCTTTGTTCTCACTGACAACCCTTCCCAGTTTCCTCCAGAAACTTATTAAAAGCTGACATCCTTGTCTCTTTGGACTTGACCATGATTTACCACCATAACTTATCCGTCCTTAATGACAGTTCTCTGTTATCCTCAAATAAGCCTAATTGGCTAAAAAATAACATATTATTTTTGAGACTGACAATAGAAAGTCCTATGAAATCCTCTAAAAATATTAAAAACTAATAAATTAGTTCAACAAGGTTGTAAGATACAAGATCAGTACACAAAAATCAATTGTACTTCTATATACACGATGATCCAAAATGAAACTTAGAAAATTCAATTCACATAGCATTAAAATACAAAATTCTTATGAATAATTATAATCAAAGAAGTGTAAAACTTATGCTCTGAAAGCTATAAAACTTTATTGAAAAAGATTTTTCAGTATTTAAATAAATAGAAAAATATCCCATGTTCAAGAACTGGAAAACTTGAAATTGTTAATAAGGCAATATTATCCAAGCTGATCTACAGAACTGACATCATCCCTATGAGGAATCCCAACTGCCTTCTTTATAGAAATTAGCAAGCTGGCTGTAAAAGTCATATAAAATTACAAGAGACCTAGAATAGCCAAAACAATTCTGAAAAAAGAAAAACAAAATATGTAGTCTCTCATTTTCTAATTTCAAAACTTAGAACAAAGCATCTTACTATAGATCTTAAAAATTACTGTAAATCAAATCAGTATAGTGCTTGCAAAGGCTAGACAATATAGATGTATAAATAGAAATGACACCCCAGAAATAAGCATATATGGCACCCCACTCCAGTACTCTTGCCTGGCAAATCCCATGGATGGAGGAGTCTGGTGGGCTGCGGTCCATGGGGTCACTGAGGGTCAGACACGGCTGAGCGACTTCACTTTCACTTTTCACTTTCATGCATTGGAGAAGGAAACGGCAACCCACTCCGGTGTTCTTGCCTAGGGAATCCCAGGGATGGGCTAGCCTAGTGGGCTGCCATACATGGGGTTGCACAGAGTTGGACACAACTGAAGTGATTTAGCAACAGCAGCATATAATTCTAGACTCTCATTTATAATGGGATATTATTCAGCCCTAAAAATGAAGAAATCATTGTCTGCAACAACATGGATGGACTTTGAATGTATTATGCTAAGTAAAACAAGTCAGAGAAAGACACATATTGTGTGATCTTACTTATATGCAGAATCTAATAAGCAAACAAACTCATAGAAAGATCAGATTTGTGATTACCAGGGGAGGAACGTAGGAAATGAGGGGAGTGGGCATTAGAGAAAGGTTGTCAAAAGGTACAAACTTCCAGTTATAAGTAATAGGGACATAATATACAACACAATGACTATAGCTATCATTGCTGTGTGATATTTGGGGAAGTTTTTAAGAGGGTAAATCCTAAGAGTTATCATAAGGAGATTTACTTTTCCTTTTTACCTCTCTTTTTATTGTATCTATATGGTTGAGAAGATAGATGTTAGCTGAACCTATGGTGGTCATCATTTTACAATATATGTAAATCAAACCATCATATTGTATGCTTTTCACTTATACAGTGATATGCATCAATTATTTCTCAATAAAACTGGGAAACGATGGGCAAAGATTCTAAATAGACATTTCACTGAGAAAGAGATATACTTCACTAATAAGCAGATGAAAACATCCTAAGTGTCATTAAGTATCAAGGAAATACATACCAAAACTATGAGGCACTACTTCTCACACACTAGAATGGCTAACATAACAACAACAAATGGCAGCATGGATGTGGAAATGCTGAAGTGCTCATACACTCTCATTGAAAATGTAAAATGTTATAGCCAATTTGGAACATAGTCTGACAGTTCTTAAGATGAGTAAACACAGAGTTATACGATCTAGCAATTCTATCCCTAGGAATATAACCAAGAGAAATGAACATATGTCAAACCAAAAATTTGGACATAAATGATTACAACAGCACTATTCTTACTACTCCAAATTTGGGGACAACCCAATGTCCATCAACAAAGTAATGGATAAAAGAGTGGTCTAGTCATACAATGGGAAGTCATAAAATGGTAAATTTTGTGACTGGTAATTACTCAGTCATAAAATTGAAGTGATAAATACAGTCTACATGGATAACCCTTGACAGTATTAAGCACGATGAAAGAAGTCAGTCACAAAAATTGTACACTATACGTCTTTCATAAGAAAGTTCCAATGAAGGAATCCTGTAGAGACAGAATGTAGTTTTACTGATGCTTAAGGCATTGCTTATGGGTTCCCCACATAGCTCAGTGGTAAAGAATCTGCCTGCAATGCAGGAGATGTGGCTTTGATTCCTGGGTTGGGAAGATATTCTGGGGAAGGATATGGCAACCCACTTCAATATTCTTGTCTGGAAAATCATACAGACACAGGAGCCTGATGGGCTACAATCGATGAGGCCACAAATGAGTTGGACACAGCTTAGCAACTAAACAACAAAGGTGCTGCTAGAGGGTATAAGGTTTAGGAAGGGTGATTGTTAAAAGGAAGGGGTTTCTTTCTGAAGTGATGAAAATATCCTAAAATTGACCATGATGATGGGTCCACATATCTGTCAACGTAAGAAAAACCACTGAATTGCCTACTTTATATATGTACATCCATAGCATATATAGGTATACCCATATTTTCATGCAAAGATGGGCACAATAAAAGACAGAAACAGTATGGACCTAAAAGAAGCAGAAGATATTAAGAGGTGGCAAGAACACAAAGAGGAACTAACTGTACAAAATGATCTTTATGACCCAGACAACCACAATGGTGTGATCACTCACCTTGAGCAGCCGTCCTGGAGTGTGAAGTCAAGTGGGCCTTAGGAAGCATCACTATGAACAAAGCTAGTAGAGGTGATGGAATTCCAGCTGAGCTTTAAAATCCAAAAGATGGTGCTGTTAAAAGGCTGCACTCAATATGCCAGAAAATTTGGAAAACTCAGCCATGGCAACAAGACTTGAAAAGGTCACTTTATATTCCAATAGCAAAGAAGGCCAATGCCAAAAGATGTTCAAACTATCACACAATTGCACTCATTTTATGTGCGAGCAAGTTTATGCTCAAAAATCCTTCAAATTAGGCTTCAACAGTATATGAACTGAGAACTTCCAGATGTTCAAGCTGGATTTAGAAAAGGCAGAAGAACTAGAGATCAAATTGCCAACATCCATTGGATCATGGAAAAGCAAGAGAATTCCAGAGAAACATCTATTACTGTTTATTTGACTACACTAAAGCCCTTGACTGTGTGGATCACAACAAACTGGAAAATTCTGAAAGAGATGGGAATACCAGACCACCTTACCTGCCTCCTGAGAAACCACATATGCAGGTCAGGAAGCAAGGGTTAGAAATGGATATGAAACAATGGACTGGTTCCAAATTGGGAAAAGAGTATATCAAGGCTGTATATTTTCACCCTGCTTATTTAAATTAAATGAAGGGTACATCATGCAAAATGTCATTCTGGATGAATCACAAGCTGGAATCAAGATAGCCAAGAGAACTATCAATAATCTCAAATATACAGATAACATCACTCTTATGGCAGAAAGTGAAGCAGAACTAAAGAGCCTCTTGATGAGGGTGAAAGAGGAGAGTGAAAAACTTCACTGCTGTTTTTCAACATTCAAAAATGAACACCATGGCATCCAGTCCTATCACTTCATGGTAAATAGATGGGGAAACAATGAAAACAGTGACAGATTTTATTTTCTTGGGCTCCAAAGTCACTGTAAATGGTGACTGAAGCCATGAAATTAAAAGACACTTGCTCCTTGAAAGAAAAGCTATGACAAACATAGACAGATATTAAGAAGCAGAGACACTACTTTGCTGACAAAAGTCCGTATAGTCAAAACTACAGATTTTCCAGTAATCATGTATGGATGTGAGAATTGGACCATAAAGAAGGCTGAGTGCTGAAGAATTGATGGTTTCAAACTGTGGTGTTGGAGAAAATTCTTGTGAATCCCTTGGATTGCAAGATCAAACCAGTCGATCCTAAAGGAAATCAGTCCTGAATATTGATTGGAAGAACTGATGCTGAAGCTGAAGCTCCAGTACTTTGACCACCTGATGCGAAGAGCTGACTCATTAGTAAAGACCCTGATGCTGGGAAAGATAGAGGGCAGGAGGAGCAGGGGACATCAGAGGATGAGATGGTTGGATGGCGACACCGACTCAATGAACGTAAATTTGAGCAGCTCTGGGACATGGTGAAGAACAGGGAGGCCTGATGTGCTGCAGTCCATGGGGTTGTAAAGAGTCAGACATGACTGAGAAACTGAACAATGACAATCCATAGTATATGAATTCTATCTCAATAAAACTAGTTAAAAGGTATTTTCCTTTGAAATCAGAATATGTTCCTAATGAATGGGTAAGGCTAAGTTATAGGAATTCTCATCTTTTGGCAAAGAAAATGTTGTTTCCAAAGATGCCATCCCTGACCTTAGGTCCCTGATTGCTATTCTATTTAGAAGTTATTACCTTGTTCCACATTTCTAAAATGTCTATTTATCAAAGAACTTGGACTTTATCTACATACTTGGATAAAAACACTGTTATTTATAAAATTTTATGGTTCATGTATCATGGTCACATAAAGCTATACTATAACACTAAATACTAAATTAAGTTATGTGTATGCATTTACCTCATTTTGTAGGAACTATAAAATAAAACTGCAAAAATAGATCTTAAAATATTCTAATATATTAAAGGAACAATAAACAAAAACATGGAGAAAGCAAGCCATATTATCATTCATTTAGAAAGAACAAAACTAGTACTTTCCTGATCTTCTCACACTGACTCAATGTAATTTTAATTAGTAACATTTCACACTCAATTCTTCTAACATAACAAACACCAATATATTTGATATTATGAAGCCAAATAATTTAGGTGATTAACTACATATTGCATATTTATGCAGATATTTCATATAGATTTACCATAAAAAGCCAGAGAAGATTCATTATCTCCTTTATTCCTCACTTTAGTAATTTTACCAACCTGGGTATCAAGCACTGCGGCTGAATGAAGAGTTGTTTCCTTGGTGAGGTGACAATAATTCTTTGGAAGTTAATTTCTATGGTCTATAGACTTGTTGCCCTCTTTTGGTAAAGTTTTGAAATACAAATATATAGATGCCAGTAACACATATGTGCTCTGCTTTTGATAAAATTATTGTCTTTCTTCCAGCTTTAAGCCTTCAAAATTATACATCTCAGGAAACAAAAAGATTGACTTCCAAAAATATTATTGATATAATACTTAATGATTTGGAACAGTAAATTTAATTATCCTCCAGTATTAAAAATGACTCTGAAATGATAAAAATATAGCTGAATAATTTTCTAGTTTTAAGTGTTATGAAACCTAATATCCCTCCAAAATCGTGAAGCTGTTTGAACTTAATCATCCATTGATTATTCATAAAAGCAAGGAGAACAGTACAATTATATTATACTGCCATTGTCTTCCTAGAAAATGATCAATATTAGTTTTCCTATTTGGTACAAATGGCAAGTATAGTCTTTGACCTATCAAAATTTTTATGTTATATCTTTTTATTGTGGAATTAAAGTGGTTCATTTATTTTGGCTCATTTCCAAAATGTGTAATTAGTGTTTAAATTCCGCTTACCAAATGTGAATAAATATTATCTCACAGATATACTAGGTTTGCTTATAAATTATATTGACTATCTTAGCAAATATATAAATAAAACTTTCTTCTATTTTAAAAAAATAAATGGAGATTCTGATTTCATAATTTTTATTACTTCCTTTATTGAACATTCTTTTAGTTACTGAATTAATAGTTTGAGATATGTATTTCTAAGGTAAGAATTTGTTTCCATGTTAACCAAGGATATTACTGTCCTTGACTTCACATTATAAAATTCTCAGCTCTCCTAGTTTCTTGGAGGCTTGACATCAAAAAAATCATCTTCAGGAAAACAGACACAGTAAATTACACTGCAACTGAATCCTGTTTTCTTATGCTTTATGAGTAAAATTCTAATTTGAATTCTCAAAAAAAAAAGTTTTTTCACTTTAAGCAAAGCAAACTGAAATAAATTGAAACTGTGTGTTTTGATTCTGTGGCACATTGTAAGAATCCATTTTCTTCTTGTCTTGATGCAAAAAGCATTTCTGTGCTGCTTATTCTATGTATTTAAGTTTTCAAAGTAATTGCTTTATTTTCTAGTTTGTTCATTTAATTTTAGATGCTTCTGTTTTACAATTAGGATTTTTAACTAGAGCATAATAAAATTATTCCAAACAGCACTAATCACAGCAATATCTTTTAATTCAAAATTTTAAATACATGTACATGATTATTTTTCTTTATATGCAAAATAGCTCAAAAATCATATATAAATTAACTGTTAGAGTATTTATCATAGCATCAGAAGATAATGATATACTCTCAGTGATCTGGTTTATATTAATAAAATAATATAAATCTTCTTGAGCTTTAGTATAATCTGATTCTGACTGCCTGGAATCAAAGCCTGCTTCTTCTACCTTATAACTTGGTAACCTCAGGCAAGTTCATTAACCTATCTGCTCAATTTCCTCTTCTTTTTCCTGTTTAAAAGGAGGATAATAGTAATCAAGATTAGTATAAAGATTAAATTAGATTAAAATATGTGAAGTAATTATCAAAAGGTCTTACACAAAATAAGTTCCAAAAATACTAGTTATTATTATTAAAGCAATAAGACCATTTATGCATATTAAGTTTTAAATACTGGATAATGTTAGTTATAGAAGAATTTGAAAAATTGAAGGCCTTATTCTTAGGGGATGACTTACCACACTTTTAATTTGTTCTAGGTTAAAGAGAAAGAAGTAGTTTTATTTATATTAAAACTATGTAATTTTCAACTGACATTTAAACTAATTAAAAGATTCAAGGAGAAATCAGAGTGAAAAGGGAAAGATCATTTAAATAATGTTTTAAGAAGATACTGAACTTGAATCAAAATATGCCTCAGACTCATACTCAGTCTCATGATTTCCTTAAAAACACTGAAAAAGGAACAGATATATATGGAAGAAATGTAGCATGGAATTTTGTACTCTAGGAGGCATTGACTGTTACTTTTCAAAAAATACTTTTACAGAAAATATTAGTAGTCACAAGGAGGAAGCTGTTGGATTATACCTTGTGTATGGAAAACTTCTCTACAATTTCAAAGAAGTTGGACAGCATTCTTTATGGACCATGATGTTCACCAGCTTGGATTTACATGTCAAATGAAAATCAATGATTTGCTCAGCTTGAGAAATGATTGCCTTATAGTGTCATTGCAGAACCTCTTCCTAAAAGAATATTTTAAGAGGAAGAAGAGGAAGCCTCTGAGGCAAACTGTAATATAAAGTAAACGATGTCAAGTGATTTTGGTCAAATTATTGGACCTCTGTGTTTATTGGTTTCTTTCTGTATAGACTGGGGTAATGATACCTATTTTGTAGATACCTGGTGATGATAAGAAATTAGACAGAGGGAGAAAGGTGAAAAGAGAAGATTTGGAATAATTTTTAAAAATAAAATTAAAAATAAAATGAGAGAAATATTTAAAGTTTAAATTAAAGTGAGACTTCCCTGGTGGCTCAGACGGTTCAAACCCTGGGTAGGGAAGATCTCCTAGAGAAGGAAATGGTAACCCACTCCAATATTCTTGCCTGGAAAATCCCATGAATGGAGGAGCCTGGTAGGCTACAGTCCATGGGGTCGCAAAGAGTCAGACACAACTGAGCGAATTCACTTTCACTTTAAAGTATATATGAAGAAGGAGAGGAGAGAAAAGTGAGGAGAGAGGGGATAGGAGGAGGAGGACAAGAAACTCAGAGGGCAAGGGAGGGCATGGAAGAGGAACAGAATACAGGTGCTGGAAATTTGAACAATAATACATACATCAAAATGCCATTTAGTTTAAATAAGATGACCTTCATAAACATCTCAAGAACTTCTCCAAAATGGCATATTAAACACACCTGGTGGCTTCTCCCACCTAAGCAAAATACATAGAACCAAAATTTTTAGTGAACCAAAGACAAAAAAATACAGATGCTCTGACTGTACAATGCTCTTCTCTCTCAAAGCACAATACATAATATCAATACAAACTTGGTTCAATTTTGTTTTGTTTTTAAGAATGCCTCCAAATTTTGTGTCCCTTATCCAAAATTTACAGAGACTAGGAGTTGTTTTGGTGTGGTTTTTTTTTTTTTCTATTACTATTGGCAAATTATCTGTGTTGTTCCTTTTTTGGTCTGTACATTGTGAAATGATTTTGTTTTTCTTTCTTCAGTTGGACACTCTAAGTATTTAATTGATGAATTCATCCTATTTGTCTTTATTGCAATTGTGGGATATGTATATTCATTTTTGATTACTCATTTTTTGCTTTTCCATACCATTATTTAAAGTTTTACATCTTCTCCCCTGCTTGCATCAGAATCAATTTGGCTATTTTTTCTCTGTTATTCCATCTATTGCTATTTTTTTTAATTTTAAATATTAATTTATTCATTTGGCTGTGCCAGGTCTCATTTGTGCCATGTGCCATCTAGTTCCCTGACCAGGGATGGAAACTGGTCCTCTGCATTGAGAGCATGGAGTCAGCCCCTGGACCACCAGGGAAGCCCCCTGTCTTTCACATTCTTTTTTTTTTTTCTTACTTTCTTTTACTTTACAATACCGTATTGGTTTTGCCATACATCAACATGAATCCACCACAAGCGTACATGAGTTCCTAATCCTGAACCCCTCTCCCACCTCCCACCCCATACCATCTCTCTGGGTCATCCCAGTGCACCCGCCCCAAGCATCCTGTATCCTGCATCGAACCTAGACTGGTGATTCGTTTCTTACATGATATTATACATGTTTCAATGCCATTCTCCCAAATCATCCCACCCTCTCCCTCTCCCACAGAGTCCAAAAGTCTGTTCTATACATCTGTGTCTCTTTTGCTGTCTTGCATACAGGGTTATCATTACCATCTTTCTAAATTCAATATATATGTGTTAGTATACTGTATTGGTGTTTTTCTTTCTGGCTTACTTCACTCTATATAATCGGCTCCAGTTTCATCCACCTCATTGGAACTGATTCAAAAGTATTCTTTTTAATGGCTGAGTAATACTCCATTGTGTATATGTACTACAGCTTTCTTATCCATTCATCTGCTGATGGACATCTAGGTTGCTTCCATGTCCTGGCATTTATTGCTATTTCATATTATAGTCAATTTGAAGAACACTTCAATTCATTTTAAACTAGTGTATTACACTTTATTTTTTATCATTATATTCACATTTAATTCAGTTCTCTAACTGTAATTGTCATCACTCCAAAAACTAAAAAAAAATCATAGATGACATTTTTTTCTTTATTTTATTTAACTTACCTTGTTCCACTTTTTTAACTACAAAGTCTGATTTTGTTTAAATATTATTTCAGAAGTTCCAAGAGTGGTAAAATTTCAATAATTCCTTGAATGTCTGAAAAATATTGTAGTTGCTCTTTTATTTGAAAGTATCTATGTATATGTATCATATCTGTGACATATAAAAGAAATATGAAAGTTATACTATGAAATTTTAAAACAATATATACATGGAAAGTTCAGTTCAGTTCAGTTGCTCAGTTGTGTCTGACTCTTTGTGGCTCCATGAATTGCAGCACACCAGGCCTCCCTGTCCATCACCAATTCCTAGAGTTCACCCAAACTCATGTCCATCCAGTTGGTGATGCCATCCAGCCATCTCATCCTCTGTCATCCCCTTCTCCTCCTGCCCCTAATTCCTCCAAGCATCAGAGTCTTTTCTAATGAGTCAACTCTTTGCATGAGGTGGCCAGAGTACTGGAGTTTCAGCTTTAGCATCATTCTTTCCAAAGAACACCCAGGACTGATCTTTAGAATGAACTGGTTGGATCTCCTTGCAGTCCATGGCACTCTCAAGAGTCTTCTCCAACACCACAATTCAAAAGCATCAATTTTCTGGCACTCAGCTTTCTTCACAGTCCAACTCTCACATCCATACATGACTACTGGAAAAACCATAGTCTTGACTAGACTATATGCTAAATACCCAACTTCCATACTTATCAGTATTTTAGTAATCTTGTTTCATTTATTAATCTCTCATTGACCCTACATATCCTCCACACAAATTTCTAGAGTATTTTAATGTTATTCCTGGACTGGACATCATGTCATTTCAGTTATTGTGCCACTCTAACTAATAAGAGTTGGGTTTTTTTAATTTTTTATTTACATAAATACAGTTATCTGGACATTATCACACCTAATAAAATTAATAATTATTTAATATATTTTATGTATTTTATATTAAAATGTTCTAAATTGCTTAAAAGTGCCCTTTGACATATGATTTTTAGAATTAAAAAGCAAACGTGATCCAACACATTGCCATTGGGATTCTGTTGCTTAAGTCTTTCTATTATCCAATAATCCTCCTTTCTCAATTTTGTTCTATTTATTTGCTAAAGGAAATACATGACTTGTCCTTGGGAAGTTTTACATTCTTCGAGGTATAATTTAACATGTTGCTCTGTCTCTTTTATTTCCTATAACCTGATTTATATACTGTCTATTGTATAACATCACAAAAAAAAAAACATGTCTGGTGACCTGCATTTACGGAAACCAAAATCAATTTGTAGGTGTAATGTTATCAGCTTCATCATCCCATTATGAAACAAATGGTTTTAGCATCTGTTCATGACAGCTGCAAATCTAAATGATAGTCTGACCAAATGTTAAACTCTGGAATATTTTTTTTTTCTCAGAATTCTGAGATCATTTTCAACTGAAAAGAAATGAATTCAATTCTCATCCTTATATTTATTTAGAGATTTTTTAAGTCTATTTATAATATTCTTGGTGCTCTAAGATTCAATCATGTGCCAAGATGTGAATCACATAATTTTTTTGTTGTTGCTGCTATTTGACACACCTCCTTCCCTTCTGGAGCCCCGGGGAAGCAAGCCTGGGCTGGGGAAGGAGGGTATGGGGGCAGACACTGGAGGGCGGCAGGAGCACCAGAAGTTGGACAGATCAGGCAAAGCGTGTTCCCTGGCGCTGAGGGGCCGGTGCACGCAAGGCTGGGATACACTGGGGCGTGGGTGTGCCTAGGACGAAGGGCCGAGAGGAGCTACTCCACGTTCAAGGTCAGGAGGGGGACCTATTCCAAGGTAAGGAGCAGCGTCTGTGCTTAGCTGGAGCAGCCGTGAAGAGATACCCGATGTGCAAGTTAAGAGAAACTCAAGTAAGATGGTAGGTGTTGCAAGAGGGCATCAGAGGGCAGACACACTGAACCCATAATCACACAAAACTAGTCAATCTGAACACATGGACCACAGCCTTGTCTAACTCAATGAAACTAAGCCATGCCATGTGGGGCCACCTAAGAAGGACAGGTAATGGTGGAGAGGTCTGACAGAATGTGGTCCACTGGAGAAGGGAATGGCAAACCACTTCAGTATTCTTGCTTCGAGAATCCCATGAACAGTATGAAAAGGGAAAATGATAGGATACTGAAAGAAGACTCCTCAGGTTGGTAGGTGCCCAATATGCTACAGGAGATCAGTGGAGAAATAATTCCAGAAAGAATGAAGGGATGCAGTAAAGTGAAAACAATACCCAGCTGTGGATGTGACTGGTGACAAAAGCAATGTCCAATGCTGTAAAGGGCAATATTGCACAGGAACCTGGAATGTTATGCCCATGAATCAAGGTAAATTGGAAGTGGTCAAACAGGAGATGGCAAGAGTGAACATCAACATTCTAGGAATCAGCAGACTAAACTGGACTGGAATGAGTGAATTTAAATGAGATGACCATTATATCTACTACTGTGGGCAGGAATCCCTTAGAAGAAATGGAGTAGCCATCATGTTCAACAAAAGAGTCCGAAATGCAGTACTTGGATGCAATCTCAAAAATGACAGAATGATCTCTGTTAGTTTCCAAGGCAATTTACTCAATATCATGGTGAACCAAGCCTATGGCCCAACCAGTAACACTGAAAAAGCAGAAGTTGAATGGTTCAATGAAGACCTACAAGACCTTTTAGAACTAAAACCCCAAAGAGATGTCCTTTTCATTATAGGGGACTGGAATGCAAAAATAGGAAGTCAAGAAACACCTGGAGTAACAGGCAAATTTGGCCTTGGAGTACAGAATGAAGCAGGGCAAAGTCTAATAGAGTTCTGCCAAGAGAATGCACTAGTCATAGCAAACACTCTCTTCTGACAACACAAGAGAAGACTCAACACATGGACATCACCAGATGGTCAACACCAGTATCAGACTGATTACATTCTCTGCAGCCAAAGATGGAGAAGCTCTATACAGTCAGCAAAAACAAGACCGGGAGCTGACTGCAGCTCAGATCAAGAAATCCTTATTGCCAAATTTAGACTTAAATTGAAGAAACTAGGGAAAACCGCTACACCATTCAGGTATGAACTATGTCAAATCCCTTATGATTATACCGTGGAAGTGAGAAATAGATTTAAGGGACTAGATCTGATAGAGTGCCTGAAGAACTACAGATAGAGGTTCTTGACTTTGTACAGGAGAGAGGGATAAAACCATCCCCATGGAAAAGAAATGCAGAAAAGCAAAATGGTAGTCTGAGGAGGCCTTACAAATAGCTGTGAAAAGTATAGAAGCAAAAAGAAAAGAAGCAAAGGAAAGATATTCCCATTTGAATGCAGAGTTCCAAAGGATGAAAGGAGAGATAAGAAAGCCTTCCTCAGCGATCAATGCAAAGAAATAGAGGAAAACAACAGAATGGGAAAGACTAGAGATCTCTTCAAGAAAATTACACATACAAAGGAAACATTCCATGCAAAGATGAGCTCGATAAAGGACAGAAATAGTATGGACCTAAAAGAAGCAGAAGATATTAAGAGGAGGTGGCAAGAATACACAGAAAAACTGTACAAAAAGAATCTTCACAACCCAGATAATCAAGATGGTGTGATCACTCACCTAGAGCCAGAAATCAGGAATGTGAAGTCAAGTGAGCTTTAGAAAGCATCACTATGAACAAAGCTAGTGGAGGTGATGGAATTGCAGTTGAGCTATTTCAAATCCTAAAAGATGATGCTGTGAAAGTGCTGCACTCAATAAGCCAGCAAATTTGGAAAACTCAGCAGTGGCCATAGGACTGGAAAAGTTCAGTTTTCATTCCAATCCCAAAGAAAGGCAATGCCAAAGAGTGCTTAAACTACTGCACAATTGCACTCATCTCACACATTAGTAAACTGATGCTCAAAATTCTCCAAGCCAGGCTTCAGCAATACGTGAACCATGAACTCCAGATGTTCAAGCTGGTTTTAGAAAAGGTAGAGGAACCACAGATCAAATTGCCAACATCTGCTAGATCATCGAAAGAGCAAGAGAGTTCCAGAAAAACATCTGTTTCTGCTGTATTGACTATGCCAAAGCTTTTCACTGTGTGGATCACAATAAACTGTGGAAAATTCTGAAAGAGATGGGAATACCAGACCACCTGACCTGCCTCCTGAGAAACCTGAATGCAGGTCAAGAAGCAACAGTTAGAACTGGACATGGAACAACAGACTGGCTCCAAATAGGAAAAGGAGTACATCAAGGCTGTATATTGTCATCCTGCTTATTTAACTTATATGCAGACCACATCATGAGAAATGCTGGGCTGGACAAAGCACAAGCTGGAATCAAGATTGCCAAGAGAAATCTCAATAACCTCAGGTATGCAGATGACACCACTCTTATGGCAGAAAGTGAAGAGGAACTAAAAGCCTCTTCATGAAAGTGAAAGAGGAGAGTGAAAAAGTTGGTTTAAAGCTCAACATTCAGAAAACTAAGATCGTGGCATCTGGTCCCATCACTTCATGGGAAATAGATGGGAAATAGTGGAAACAGTGTCAGACTTTATTTTGGGGGGCTCCAAAATCACCATAGATTACGATTGCAGCCATGAAATTAAAAGAGACTTACTCTTGGAAAGAAAGTTATGACCAACCTGGATAGCATGTTAAAAAGCAGAGATATTATTTTGCCAACAGAGGTCCATCTAGTCAAGGCTATGGTTTTTCCAATGGTTGTGTATCAATGTGAGTGTTGGACTGTTAAGAAAGCTGAGTGCCAGAGAATTGATGTTTTTGAATTGTAGTGTTAGAGAAGACTCTTGAGAGTCCCTTGGACTGCAAGGAGATCCAACCAGTCCATTCTAAAGGAGATCAGTCCTGGGTGTTCATTGGAAGGAATGATGCTGATGCTGAAACTCCAATACTTTGGCCACCTCATGTGAAGAGTTGACTCATTGGAAAAGACTCTGATGCTGGGAGGGATTGGGGGCAGGAGGAGAAGGGGACGACAGAGAATGAGATGGCTCAATGGCACCACCGACTGGATGCACGTGAATTTCGTTGAACTCCTGGAGTTTGTGATGGACAGGGAGGCCTAGAGTGCTGTGATTCATGGAGTTTCAAAGAGTTGGACACGCCTGAGCGTTGAGCTGAACTGTCTGACATTAAACCATTTGTATGTTTCTTCTATTTGGGCTGTTTTTTTTTTTTTCTTTCTATTATTTCTCTGTATACTGTACTACACTATTTTCTCTTTCTGTTTTCCTAAAGTTTATATTTTATTGTTTCTCAGTGCTACCTACAAAAAGATTTCTTATTTTTTATTCCCTGGAATTATTTTTCACTGAGATAACCTTTATTATCATTGTTGTTAGTATTATTTGTTAATGATGATGATGATGGTAGCAAGTATCTCCCTACTAGAAGAAAATAAACTCATGCATTCTAGGATTTCATATTAGTTCTTACCATAGTACATTACTCACAGAAACAGTAGATAATATAACAAAATTATATGATACATGTTGTTTTGTAAATTTTTTCTTCTATATTTAGAATACCAAATGGACTTCAGTACACTTTTTACTTTTGTTTCCTCACAAATTTATCTTAGGTGTGGCACGCAGTAAAAATTCAATAATATATTATTAATTTTCACAATTTTATAATCAGAGATGGTTGGATGGCATCACTGATTGATGAACATGAGTTTGAGCAAGCTCAGGGAGTTTGTGATGGACAAGTAAGCCTGGCGTGCTGCAGTCCATGGGGTCACAAAGAGTCGGAAATGACTGAGTGAACTGAACTGAATTCTGCTAAAATGCTGGGGACATTCTCAGGAGTGTAAGTAACTAGGCATTATAAATAGATAAAAATAAGGTTACAACTATTAAAATGACATGTTTAAGGACAGTATTTGGGTCCTGGAGCTTAAGGCCAATTTTTACTATGTCTTGGTGGGCAACTAAAACCCAAGGTTTGGTAGTAGCTGCCTATCCCTTAATTCTTTGTCCCTATTTCTTAGTTTGAAAAGGCTAGAGACCAGTGAAAGATGAAAATTTTTTCACAGGATGAAAAATCCAAGTCCTTGGGAAGACCATTTACACTAACCAAGAGTTGCAGTGGGGGGTGGAAGGGGGCAAGGGTAAGTTCCAGCTTGTTCTTTTTAGGGGTATGCTTGGGAAAGGAGAAGAACTGCTTCTGGTTTAAGTATAAAATATCCTTCACATGGTGTAGCCCAGCTCACTGAGGCTAAGGATTTACTTCAAAAGACTTCAAATAAAAGAAAAATCAATAATAATAGCATATGTTTGAAAGGGCTTTTCTTCTGGTTATTTACGGACTGGGAAGGTAGCTTAATGGCTGTGGTTACACCTCATGTGAAGAGTTGTCTCATTGGAAAAGACTCTGATGTTGGGAGGGATTGGGGGCAGGAGGAGAAGGGGACAACAGAGGATGAGATGGCTGGATGGCATCACTGACTTGATGGATGTGACTCTGAGTAAACTCCGGGAGTTGGTTATGGACAGGGAGGCCTGGTGTGCTGCGATTCATGGGGTCACAAAGAGTCGGACACAACTGAGCGACTGAACTGCACATATCTCATAAACTGGATAAACATTCATTCTATGATTGCTACAAAGTGTACAAGATAGTACAATCTTCATTTTATTTTTTTAATATAAATTTATTTATTTTCATTGGAGGTTAATTACTTTACACTATTGTATTCATTTTGCCATACATCTACATATATCTGCCACAGGTATACACGTGTTCCCCATCCTGAACCCCCCTCCCACCTCCCTCCCCGTACCATCCCTCTGGGTCGTCCCAGTGCACCAGCCCCAAGCATGCAGTATCATGCATTGAACCTGGGCTGGTGACTCATTTTACATATGGTATTATACATGTTTCAATGCCATTCTCCCAAATCATCCCATCCTCGCCCTCTCCCACAGAGTCCAAAAGACTGTTCTATACATCTGTGTCTCTTTTGCTGTCTCGCATACAGGGTTATCGTTACCAATATACAAGCAACTCCTATAGCTCAATTCCAGAAAAATAAATGACCCAATCAAAAAATGGGCCAAAGAACTAAATAGACATTTCTCCAAAGAAGACATACACATGGCTAACAAATACATGAAAAGATGCTCAACATCACTCATTATCAGAGAAATTCAAATCAAAACCACAATGAGGTACCATTTCACACCAGTCAGAATGGCTGTGATCCAAAACTCTGCAAGCAATAAATGCTGGAGAGGGTGTGGAGAAAAGGGAACGCTCTTACAATCCTCATTTTATATGCTTTGTAGTACAGGTACATTAATTTGATTCTTTGTAGTAGAACAGTTTTCTAATCACCAAGCCTTAGAATATACTGTAGCCAAATAGTTGTTTTAGAATACCTGAGCACCTGTTAAGGTATTTACTGCAAGTGTTGGAGGGATGAGACATGTATATAAGATGATTTCAAAAATAAGACAATTTGAAGATTATTGAACATAAAAATGGAACAGATAACTCAATGTGGTAACTATTAATATCAAAATTTATAGAAATTAATTAGTACAGACTATCAAAGAAGGGAAGGAATACTGCACCGTGTGCGAGGAGAGACATCTAAGTTGGCTCCTGAAATGTGGTTCAGATTTACACTGGTTAAAAGGAGAATGGAGATGATGGGGACATCCGTGGCAATTATTGAATGAACACAACTAAAAAGTATGTCAGAGGATGTGGTTTAAACATATTAGCCTAAATGGATAACATACTTTAGGGTCTAAGGGCTCTGAAAGATAATTTAGTCTCCATTTTTGAAAGCCTTGAATGTCAGGCTAAGAATGAAATTTATCCTGTAGGCATAGGAAATAACAACACGTTTGAGCAGGGTCATGACATAATAGATGGTGCATTTTAGTCATACTGACATATCAGAAGTATGAAAAATCAATTACAAGATGGTAAGAGAATGGTTCTTGGAGAAGAATGGCTTTAAAGAAGAATGAATATTATCCTACAAAGGAATTTAGCCTGTACAGGAAAAATAAAATGTTTAAAAAAAAAAGAAAAGAAAAAAAAAAAACTGCCAGATAAGCATTCAGGCATGCAAAGATAACATAGTAATGTGGAAATTAAAGAATGAGGAAGTGATCTGAAAATTATAGTTGATACAACTTGATCACTCATTTAACATTTTAGAAAAGGTAAAGGATAAAAATTAAAAGTTGGATCATTTCAATCCAGAAATACATAATTACTTTTTAAAATTAAAAACACACTATGATTTTAGTAACAAGCTTTATTATCTCCCAGTTTAAACTCTATCTATATCTGACAAAAATAGAAAGATAGCTCTGAACACCCCTTATCTGTGGTGGGGCCCACCTTGTTTCTATGTTTGATATGCAGAGAGATTTCTTTTCAATAATTTGTGTGGTTTCAAGAAAGTAAACATCATAATCTTATGTTAAGGAAAGAAAAATTATGCTTTAATTATTAAGAAAATACATTTCTTAAGGAGGTGAAGACTATTTTATTGAGAAAACACAGTATATATATTTTTTAATTTGAGGTAAAATGTTACTAAAGAATGTACCTCAAAGTGAAACTGTTATTTGCTCAGTTGTCTCTGATTCTTTGCAACTCCATGGCCTGGTGCCCACCAGGCTCCTCTGTCCATGGAATTCTCCAGGAGAGAATACTGGAGTTGGTTGTCATTCCCTTCTCCAGAGGATCTTCCCAACCTAGGGATAGAACCCTGGTCTCCTACAATGGAAGAGGAATCTTTACTATCTTAGCCACAGGTGGGGAAAAACTCTTTGGGTTACAGATTTCTTTTCCTATTGAGGTCTCCCTAGGATTGTCAGAAGACATGTAAAGTATGTTGCCCAGCTTTATTTACCGTATGGCCCACACGGACAAAAAGCAAATGGCACTAAAAACTATAAGCTGCTCAAGATTCTAAGGACATTTTCAAAGCATAAGTCACATTTTTCTCTCTTGATTACAAGCTAAATCTTTCCCAGTACCATTGTCAAAACTGTCTTGTCATGTTACTCACAATATACAGGAGACTCCAAGATTGCTAAATTATATCACAACATACCTGTAAGTAGTACACTAGTAGGGAAGCCCAGAATGTATAATAAAGCCACCAATAGTTAATGTCATGCATAGTTCAGGAAAGCCTTCCCCTTCTACAAACACTTTCCCTTCAGTTGAGCCCTGTGATTGCTTCATCCTCCATTTTTGCTGTGCAGCTGTCATTAGTTGGGTATTTGCTGCTCCTGCTGCTGCTAAGTCGCTTCAGTCGTGTCAGACTCTGTGCAATCGAATAGAGGGAAGCCCACCAGGCTCCTCTGTCCCTGGGATTCTACAGGCAAGAACACTGGAGTGGGTTGCCATTTCTTTCTCTAATGTGAAAGTGAAAGAAAGTGAAGTCGCTCAGTCGTGTTTGACTCTTTGCGACCCCGTGGACTGTAGCGCACCAGGCTCCTCTGTCCATAGGATTCTCCAGGCAAGAATTTTGGAGTGGGTTGCCATTTCCTTCTCCAGGAGATCTTCCCAACCCAGGGACTGAACCCAGGTCTCCCGCATTGCAGGCAGACGCATTAACCTCTGAGCCATCAGGGAAGAAGTGGAAAGTGAAAGTGAAAGTTGCTCAGTCGTGCCCTCTTTGCTAAAACATGTCATACTTGGTAAACATATTAATTTCCCAAGTCAACTCTCAAAATATATCCATAAAGTCACTTTGCATGATGTTAATGATTTTGGTTCAAAATGGCAATTCAAACACATATTTATTTCTTCTGCTTTTGAAAATTCACACTGAAATGATAGAAGGAAAAAAAGATAAAAGAAGCTTGTAATCCATTTTAAACAAACAAAACTAAACAATATGTGGTGAGATCCACAGGTTAGAGGCTTATGTATTGGACTTCTTTTTTTTTTTTAAGATAAAGGCAAATCAAAATTCAGATGAAGATCATAAGTTCAGTATTTTTTGTATATGAGGAAAATAACCCGTAAGTGAGTTGATAGCTCCTCAGCAGAACCACAAATAATCTATTTATCTGTGAGGCTAAGATTACAGTTAAGGAAATCTGTAGTACAATTTGCGGAAATAAGGCAAATTCTCAATTATGTGAGACTTTTTTGAAGAATTCCAGTATCTAATACATAGACACACTAGGGCTTGGGATCAACTCATTGAAACTCAATGTCCATTCAGAATGTATAAAATATAGAGTACAGCAAATTATTCCCACTGAAATCTCCATGGGAGGACAGTCATGCCAGCTAGAGAAGGAGATCATAGCTCAACTAATTTCTGATTGTCACAACAAATATGGAAAAGGAAATTTGTAAGATGGTAGTAAATGCTTCTATTTTCCCTGGCATTATATCATTTCTCATTTGCCACAGATTATTGAAATCACTTATCAAATACAGAACATCCTGAGATGGCTACGAGCATAAATTTGATCCAGCCAATAGGCAGATAATTCAACCCTCCAAGTGAATTTAGGAATGCAGAATACCAGTGCACTTCATGGTAAATTTAGTTTGAGTATCTTAAAGAGAAAGAATTGTGTGTCATCTGATCTTTGATGGAACTCCTGCTAAAGAATTAAGAGTGCATGTGTGACAAAAAGTACTTTTCAGGAGGTGTAAAATTACCTCTCTCTATCTCTCTAATCTTCACATCTATTGAACTTTCAATATAGAAAATAAAAATAAAATACAAATATTCATTGTTTTTGTTTTGTTGGACACTAAAGCAAGGTATATGGGGGCCTACATTAAACACAAGCATTATAGACTAAACTATATCCCCCCAAGACTCATATGTTGAAGTTCTTACCCACAGTGTGACTATGTTTGGAGATAAGGCCAAATAAAAGGATATAATAAGAGTTTCCTTGGAAGGAAAGTTATGACCAACCTAGAGAGCATATTAAAAAGCAGACACATTACTTTGCCTACAAAAGTCCATCTAGTTAAGGCTATGATTTTTCCAGTAGTCATGTATGGATGTGAGAGTTGGACTATAAAGAAAGCTGAGCATAGAAGAATTGATGCTTTTGAACTGTGGTGTTGGAGAAGACTCTTGAGAGTCCCTTGGACTGCAAAGAGATTCGACCAGTCCATCTTAAAAGAAATAAGTACTGGATATTCATTGGAAGGGCTGATGCTGATGCTGAAACTACAATACTTTGGCCACCTGATATACTTTTCATGGAACTAGGATACATATAATTTGTGAGACACTTATTAAGAAAATACAAAATTATGTATATGAAATTAGGTATGAAAGTAAATTACTTAGAATAAGATAAAACCAGAAATTATAAACATTAAAAGCTAACAAGTACAATGATAATAACCAAGTATAGAAAAAAATAATTTTTAAAAAAATTTAAGTACTTAATACATGTAAATATTGTGTTTATTTTTTGGAAGCACACATTTTGATTACTTCTTGTGATATTAACTTTGTAATCTTTCTGTAGACATAAAAGACAAAGAGAAATTTCTAGAATGGCTCTTTGAATACTTTTTTGGTAGCTATATGCATGCAGCATAATTTCACAGAAAGATATAGCCACTGTATTACTGCTATAGTTTTGTGCTCCCACAAACAGGAGTTCTGAAATTTTTTTAAATTCTTTTTTGAACAAATTCCATTAAAAAAGAATTTATGTGTATATATGTGATATCTCTATATAAATGTGATATATATGTAGAGAATGTGATATGTATATATATAGTGATATGTGATATATATATGTATGTGTGTGTGTGATATATATAAAGAATGTGTCACAAAGTTTTGTGCAAGGTTTTACTGTATCATTAAATTCTTTCATTCTTGCTCTTCTACTTCTAAAATAATATTAATAGCATTAACACACTATCTGGAAGAAATATTATGGTAATTTATGGCACAAATCAGCAGCAAAGAGGTACTGTTTACCATCCTTGGCTACACTGAATATCATCGTACTCTTTAATCTTCAAGATAGATAATTTGTTAAATTATGTGATATATATAATGTGTGTGTATGTTAGTCACTCAGTTGTGTCTGACTCTTTGCAATCGCATGGACTATAGCTGCCAGGTTCCTCTGTCCATGGAATTCTCCAGGCTAGAATATACTAGAGTGGGTAGCCATTTCCTCCTCTAGGGGATCTTCCTAATACAAGGATAAAACCTGGGTTTCCTTAATTGCAGGCAGAGTCTTTAGAGTCTTAGCATCCAGAGAAGCCCTAAAAATGTATATACGTATATATAATCTAACTTATACAAACATGCACACATAGCATCTATAACTTTAAAAGCTGTATTATCAAGTTTATTTCTGAGAGTAGAGAACATTTTTGTTTGCAACTGATGAGAAACAAATCCCAATTATACTTTTACACACAATGACTGAAAGACTTCTGGGACTCTACGTTTCAACCATTGTTTTAGCTTGTTACTGACGTTTTTGTAGTGACAGAAATCAGAGTACTTATTCATATCCTGATATAAATACTGACCCTGCACTTTCATGGTGTGGTGATAGGACCATTTTTAGAAGCCATTGCTAAACTAGAAGTGAAAGTGAAAGTGAAGTCGCTCAGTCATGTCCGACTCTTTGCGACCCGTGGACTGTAGCTCACCAAGCTCCTCCATCTATGGGATTCTCCAGGCAAGAATACTGGAGTGGGTTGCCATTTCCTTCTCCAAACCTAGAAGAGGAAGTAGTAATTTAACTTGGAAATGAAACGTCCAAGGAAAGGAGAAGTGACTGTGCTTTGCCGGAGCAGCTGTGAAGAGAACCCCATATCCAAGGCAAGAGAAACCCAAGTAAGACTGTAGGCACTGAGAGAGGGCATCAGCAGTCAGACAGATGGAAACCACAATCACAGACAACCACCCAATCTGATTACAGTGGACCACAGCCTTGTCTAACTCAATGAAACTAAGCCATGCCGTGTGGGGCCACCCAAGATGGATGGGTCAAAGTGGAGAGGTCTGAGAGAAAGAGGTCCACTGGAGAAGGGAATGGTAAACCATTTCAGTATTCTTGCCTTGAGAACCCCATGAACAGTATGAAAAGGCGAAAAGAAAGGACACTGAAAAGAGGAACTCCCCAGGTCGGTAGGTGCCCAATATGCTACTGGTGATCAGTGGAGAAATAACTCCAGAAAGAATGAAGGGATGGAGCCAAAGAAAAAACAACACCCAGTTGTGGATGTTACTGGTGGTAGAAGCAAGGTTCGACACTATAAAAAGCAATAATGCCTAGGAACCTGGAATGTTAGGTCCATGAATCAAGGCAAATTGGCAGTGGTCAAACAGGAGATGGCAGGAGTGAACATCAACATTCTAGGAATCAGTAAACTAAGGTGGACTGGAATGGGTGGATTTAAATGAGATGACCATTATATCTACTACTGTGGGCAGGAATCCCTTAGAAAACATGGAGTAGCCATCATGGTCAACAAAAGAATCTGAAATACAGTACTTGGATGCAATCTCAAAAATGACAAAATGATCTCTGTTCGTTTCCAAGGCAAGCCATGCAATATCATGGTAATCCAAACCTATGCCCCAATCAGTAATGCTGAAGAAGCCAAAGTTGAACTGTTCTATAAAGACCTACAAGACCTTCTAGAACTAACACCCAAAAAAGATGTCCTTTTCATTATAGGGGACTGGAATGCAAAAGAAGGAAGTCAAGAAACTCCTGGCATTACAGGCAAATTTGGCCTTGGAGCATAGAATGAAGCAGGGCAAAGGCTAATAGAGGTCTGCCAAGAGAATGCACTGGTCATAGTAAACACCTTTTTCCAACAACACGAGAAGACTCTACATATGGAAATCACCAGATGGTCAACACCAAAATCAGGTTGATTATATTATTTGTAGCCAAAGATGGAGAAACCACAGAGTCAGCAAAAACAAGACCGGGAGTGGACTGCAGTTCAGATCATGAACTCCTTATTGCCAAATTCAGACTGAAATTGAAGAAAGTAGGGAAAACCACTGCACCATTCAGGAATGACATAAATCAAATCCTTTATGACTGTACAGTGGAAGTGAGAAATAGATTTATTGGACTAGATCTGACAGACAGAGTGCTTGATGAACTATGAATGGAGGTTCGTGACATTGTAGAGAAGACAAAAAAAAAAATCTGTCTGAGGAGGCCTTACAAATAGCTGTGAAAAGAAGGGAAGCAAAAAGCAAAGGAGAAAAGGAAAGGTATTCCCATTTGAATGCAGAATTCCCAAGAATAGCAAGGAGTGATAAGCAAGCTTTCCTTAGTGATCAATGCAAAGAAATAGAGGAAAACAATAGAATGGGAAAGACTAGAGATCTCTTCAAGATATTTAGAGATACCAAGGGAACATTTCATGCAAAGATGGGCTCAATAAAAGACAGAAATGGTAGGGACCTAACAGAAGCAGAAGATATTAACAAGAGGTGGCAAGAATACACAGAAGAACTGTACAAAAATATCTTCCTGACCCAGAAAATCACAATGGTGTGATCACTCACCTAAAGCCAGATATCCTGGAATGTGAAGTCAAGTGGGCCTTAGCAAGCCACCATGAACAAAGCTAGTGGAGGTGATAGAATCGCATTTGAGCTATTTCAAATCCTGGAAGATGATGCTGTGAAAGTGCTGCACTCAATATGCAGCAAATTTGGAAAACTCAGCAGCGGCCACAGGACTGGAAAAGGTCAGTTTTCATTCCAATCACAAAGAAAGGCAATGTAAAGAATGTTCAAACTACTGCACAATTGTACTCATCTCACACGCTAATAAAGTAATGCTCAAAATTCTCCAAACCAGGCTTCAGCAATACGTGAACCGTGCACTTCCAGATGTTCAAGCTGGTTTTAGGAAAGGCAGAGGAACCAGAGATCAAATTGCCAACATCCTCTAGATCATGGAAAAAGCAAGAGAATCCCAGAAAAACATCTATTTCTGCTTTATTGACTATGCCAAAGCCTTTGACTGTGGGTCACAATAAACTGTGGAAAATTCTGAAAGAGATGGTAATACCTGACCACCTGACCTGCCTCTTGAGAAATCTGTATGCAGGTCAGGAAGCAACAGTTCGAACTGGACATGGAACAACAGACTGGTTTTAAACAGCAAAAAGAGTATGTCAAGGCTGTATATTGCCATTTGGCTTATTTAACTTATATGCAGAGTACATCATGAGAAACGCTGGGCTGGTGGAATCTCAAGCTGGAATCAAGATTGCTGGGAGAAATATCAATAACCTCAGATATGCAGATGACACCACCCTCATGGCGGAAAGTGAAGAATTAAAGAGCTTCTTGATGAAAGTGAAAGAAGAGAGTGAAAAAGTTGGTTTAAAGCTCAACATTCAGAAAACGAAGATCATGGAATCCGGTCCCATCACTTCATGGGAAATAGATGGGGAAACGGTGGAAACAGTGGCTGACTTTATTTTTCTGAGCTCCAAGATCACTGCAGATGGTGATTGCAGCCATGAAATTAAAAGATACTTACTCCTTGGAAGGAAAGTTATGACCAACCTAGACAGCAAATTAAAAAGCAGAGACATTACTTTGTCAACAAAGGTCTTCCTATTCAAGGCTATGGTTTTTCCAGTGGTCATGTATGGATGTGAGAGTTGGAGTACAAAGAAAGCTGAGCACTGAAGAATTACTGCTTTTGAACTGTGGCATTGGAGAATACTCTTGAGAATCCCTTGGACTGCAAGGAGATCCAACTACTCCATCCTAAAGGAGATAAGTCCTGGGTGTTCATTGGTAGGACTGATTTTGAAGCTGAAGCTCCAATACTTTGGCCACCTGACGAGAAGAGCTGACTCATTTAAAGAGACCCTGATACTAGGAAAGATTGAGGGCAGGAGGAGAAGAGGACCACAGAGGATGAGATGGTTGGGTGGCATTACAAACTCAATGGACATGGGTTTAGGTGGACCCCGGGAGTTGGTGATGGACAGGCATGTTTCAGTTCATTGCGTCTCAAAGAGTTGGACACAACTGAGTGACTGAACTGAACTGAATTCAGCTTTTCCATAGATAGATCTCTCTGTTCAAGGAGGGGAAAGAGGGACTACAGAGAGGGGCAACAGTATTAAAATGTATATTAAATGTATATATTTTGGAAAAAATTAAAGATATTTGACAAAGAGAATGTAATGTAATCTCCCCTCCCAAAGTCTTACAATCAGTACAAATACAGGTTTCAGAAACTTATTTGGCTCCTGGTAAATTTACCCCTGTATATAGTTATTCTTTCTGCTTAAAATAGTCAGTGGTTTTACCTTCATTAAAATGAACCCTGATTCTAAGAGACAGAGGTTTATTATATATATCTTGCTCAGTTGCTAAGTCATATCAGACTCTTTGTGATCCCATGAAAGCATGCCAGGCTTTGCTCCATCACTATCTCTCAGAGTTTGCTCAAACTAATATCCATTCAGTCAGTGATGCCATCCAACCACCTCGTCATCTGTTGCCCTTTCCTCCTCCTGCCCTCAATCTTTCCCAGGATCAGGGTCTTTTCCAATGAGTTGGCTGTTCTCACCAGGTGGCCAAAGTATTGAAGCTTCTGCATCAGTCCTTCCAATGAATATTCAAGGTTGATTTCCTTTAGGATTGACTGGTTTCATCTCCTTGCTGTCAAGGGACTCTCAAGAGTCTTCTCCAACATCACAATTCAAAAGCACCAATTCTTCAGCAATCAGCCTCCTTATGGTCCAACTCTCACGTCTTCACAGGACTACTTGAAAAACCATAGCTTTGACTATAAAATTGTCAGCAAAGCGATGTCTTTGCTTTTGAATATGCTGTCTAGGTTTGTCACTTCCTTCCAAGAAGCAACTGTCTTCTAATTTCACGGCTGTAGGAATTTTGAAACCCAGGAAAAGAAAATCTGTCACTGCTTTTTCCTGGGACAGGATGCCATGATTTTTATTTATTTTTAACATTGAGTTTTTAGCCATTCTCCTCCCTCACCTCAAGAGGCTTTTTATTTCCTTTCCTTTATTTCCTTTATTTCCTCTTCTGTCATTAAAGTGGCATCATCTGCATATCCAAGGTTGCTGAGGTTTCTCCCAGCAATTCTGATTCCAGATTGTAACTCATCCAGCCTGGCATTTCACATGATGTACTCCATATATGATGTAGTCATTTTGAGGGGAGTTGAGATGGGGCCTGTGTCCTGAGGAAATGCATATACTGGCTCATGGAACAAGTGAAGAGACACTAAGGGAAGATGCTTCCCAGGCAGTGCTGGTGGTAAAGAACCCACCTGCCACTGAAGGAGACACGTGTTTGATCCCTGGGTCAGGAAAATCCGCTGAAGGTGGCATGGCAACCCATTGCAGTATTCTTGCCTGGAGAATCCACATGGGCAGAGGAACCTGGTGGGCCACAGTCCATGAGGCTACAAAGAAGTGGACATGACTGAAGCGACTTAGCACAGCACAGCACTCCAGATATACATTAGATAAACAGGGTGACAATATACAGCCTTGTCTTACTCCTTTCCCAATTTTCAACCAGTCAGTCGTTTCAGTAAGGTTCTAACTGTTGCTTCTTTACCTGCATGCAGGTTTGTTACAGGAGACAGGTAAGATGTGTCTGGTATTCCCATCTCTTGAAGACTTTTCCACAGTTTGTGGTTATCAGCAGAATCAAAAGCTTTTGCACTGCACAACAAAGGAAAATATAAGCAAGGTGAAAAGACAGCCTTCTGAATGGGAGAAAATAATAGCAAATGAAACAACTGACAAACAACTAATCTCAAAAATATACAAGCAACTTCTGCAGCTCAATTCCAGAAAAATAAACGACCCAATCAAAAAATGGGCCAAAGAACTAAATAGATATTTCTCCAAAGAAGACATACGGATGGCTAACAAACACATGAAAAGATGCTCAACATCACTCATTATTAGAGAAATGCAAATCAAAACCACAATGAGGTACCACTTCACACCAGTCAGAATGGCTGTGATCCAAAAATCTGCAAGCAATAAATGCTGGAGAGGGTGTGGAGAAAAGGGAACCCTCCTACACTGTTGGTGGGAATGCAAACTAGTACAGCCACTATGTAGAACAGTGTGGAGACTCCTTAAAAAATTGCATATAGAACTACCTTATGACCCAGCAATCCCACTGCTGGGCATACACACCGAGGAAACCAGAATTGAAAGAGACACATGTACCCCAATGTTCATCGCAGCACTGTTTATAATAGCCAGGACATGGAAACAACCTAGATGTCCATCAGCAGATGAATGGATAAGAAAGCTGTGGTACATATATACAATGGAGTATTACTCAGCCGTTAAAAAGAATTCATTTGAATCAGTTCTAATGAGATAGATGAAACTGGAGCCAATTATACAGAGTGAAGTAAGCCAGAAAGAAAAACACCAATACAGTATACTAACACATATATATGGAATTTAGGAAGAAGGCAATGATGACCCTGTATGCAAGACAGGAAAAAAGACACAGATGTGTATAATGGACTTTTGGACTCAGAGGGAGAGGGAGAGGGTGGGATGATTTGGGAGAATGGCATTCCAACATGTATACTATCATGTAAGAATTGAATCGCCAGTCTATGTCTGACGCAGGATGCAGCATGCTTGGGGCTGGTGCATGGGGATGACCCAGAGAGATGTTGTGGGGAGGGAGGTGGGAGGGGGGTTCATGTTTGGGAATGCATGTAAGAATTAAAGATTTTAAAATTTAAAAAATAAAAAACTAATAAAAACAAAATAAAAAAATTTTTTTTAATAATTTAAAAAAAAAGCTTTTGCACAATGAAACAGAAGTAGATATTTTCTGGAATTCTCTTGCTTTCTGCATGATCTAATGAATGTTGGCAATTTGATCTCTGGTTCCTCTGCCTTACACTAGTTCCTGTGGGACTTCCACTTCAATAAAATTAAGTTTTAAAACACCTATGGCTATCTCAATTAAAATAAAAGTATACTCTTTTTTTCTTTTTTTTTTTTTTTTAACTGGAGGATGATTGCTTTACAATATTGTGTTGGTTTCTGCCATACATCAACATGAATCAGCACAGGTACACATACGTCCCCTCCCTCCTGAATCCTCCTCCCATCTCCCACCCCACCCCACCCCTCTAAGTTGTCACACAGCCCTGGGTTGAGCTCCTTGTGTCACACAGTAAATTTCCACTTGCTATCTGTTTTACATATAGTTTTACATATGTTTCCATACTCTTCTCTCAGTTCATCCCACCATCTTTTTCCTCCACTGAGTCCCTAAGTCTTTTCTCTAAAAGATTGTCTAAAAGCAATCTTTTCAGCATGGTTTAGAATGCTCTGTCAGATGTGTCCTATTCTTTTCCAAACTTGTGTTTGGTAACATGCTCACTATACACTACTAATATTTATCTTCCTTCTCTTGCTCAAATTTGGCAAACCAATTCCCACCCAAAGAGCTATTATTCCTGAGAACCACAGTCATATTTTTCCAGTAGAGTAGTTACCAACCACTGTGGCAATTTGATTTTAAATTAATTTAAAAAATTAAAATTTATTTTCTCAGCCATATTGCCATATTGCTAATGTGAATTGTTACACATGACTAATGGCTTCCATTTTAGACAGCACGTTTTGAACATTTTCATCCTTGCCAAATGTCCCACTGGACAGTGTTGTCCTCAAATATTCTGCCAGATATTTTTATACTGATTAACTGTAATCACCTCCCATGAAGTATATCTAGTTGCTGTAATTATTGCTGGCATCCCTTCCAACGACTAGTTTTCAAATAACATTTTTCCCTCTTTGTCATTTATTACTGTCTGAATATTTATTTCCATAAAAGATTATTTGTATATTAATTTGTTGCTTTATATTTTGATTAGTGGATATGCATGTTTCTATGTGAGAGATATATTTCCAGCCTATTCATGATTATTGCCTGGTACATATCATATGTACAAAATTATTTGTGGATAACTAAAATAATGAAAGAAAAATGAATCAATTTATTATCTTGTTACTTATAAACAGGAGATAATGCTTTCAGACAAAAAGAACATGGCAGCTAATAAAACTGAGGCAGTGAAGCACATATCTGGTACTGCAGAAAACTGAACCAGCCTAAAGAATTCGTTAAATAGCTTAAGATGTAAATTATGAATTCAAACTCAAATTTGAGACCCTGAGAATATATATCAAAAAAAACAGCAAAATAATCATTCTTAATTATATTCATCCCCCAATTACTTTTGTTTTACTAATTTTATCTGACAAACTTTTTTCAATGCCTATGATAAATATTCCCACTGTCTGGTAATCATTAGCAAACTTTTTCTGTATTGATTCAATACACAAAATTAAATGCAATCTTCTCTTGTTTTGTTACTAAATAATACACACTTAAGTATTACTAGGATAAATTATATTTTTTGTTCTTGTTCATACACTCAGTTGTGAGTGACTCTTTTATACCCCATGATCTGTAGCATGCCAGGCCTTGCTGTCCTTCACTATCTCCTGGAGCTTGCTCAAACTCACATCCACTGAGTTGGTGATGCCATCCAACCATCTAATCCTTTATAGCCCTCTTCTCCTCCTGCCTTCAATCTTTCCCAGCATCAAGGTTTCTTCCAGTGAGTTGGCTTTTTGCAAAAGGTGACTTAAATATTGGAGCTCCAGCTTCATCATCAGTCCTTCTAATGAATATTCAGGGTTGGTTTCCTTTAAGATTGATTGTTTTGATCTCCTTGCTGTCCAAGTGACTCTCAAGAGTCTTCTCCAACACCACAGCTCAAAAACATCAATTCTTCAGCACTCAGGCTTCTTTATGGGTCCAACTCTCACATCTGTACATGGGCTTCCCTAGTGGCTCAGACAGTATAGAATCTGCCTACAATGCAAGAGACCCTGGTTCAATACCTGGGTAGGGAAGATTCCCTGGAGAAGGGAATGACCAGCCACTACAATGTACTTGAGTGGAGAATTCCATGGTCAAATAAGCCTGGTGGGCTGCAGTTCATGGCACTGCAAAGAGGCAGACACAATTGGGCAGCTATCTTCATTAGCTCCTTTAAAAGAAAATGAAATTATCCCCAGTTTTCATAAAACATTCATTTTAGGATGAGATGACTCTTATTCAGTCCTTGCTATAAAAGAGACACTGTGACTAGGCAATTGTTTATACACTTTACTATTTATTTGCTACATAATAGTATGTTACTATCTTTCAAAGCCGCCACCAAATACTACCTCCTCAATGAAACAATAATGGCAGAATGGACTTTTTCCTTCATCAGCACACACAGAAAAAAAATTGTTATACCTGAATTTATGTTTTTAATATTTACTTATTTAATGGTAAATATTACTCTAGATTGTAAGTCATTTAACAGTAATGAATATGTCCTACAAATCTATTTATTTTCCATGATCTGCACATAATAATGTCTGTAATAACTTTTGCTGTATCCAATACTAGTGCATTCAGAGCAACTCAGTTCAGTTGCTCAGTTGTGTCTGACTCTTTGCGACCCCATGAATCATAGCACACCAGGCCTCCTTGTCCATCACCAACTCCCAGAGTTTACCCAAACTCATGTGCATCGGGTCGATGATGCCATCCAGCCATCTCATCCTCTGTCATCCCCTTCTCCTCCTGCCCCTAATCCCTCCCAGCATCAGGGTCTTTTCCAATGAGTTAGCTCTTTGCATGAGGTGGCCAAAGTATTGGCGTTTCAGCCTCAGCATCAGACCAGACACCCAGGACTGATCTCCTTTAGGATGGAGTGGTTGGATCTCCTTGCAGTCCAAGGGACTCTCAAGAGTCTTCTCCAACACCACCGTTCAAAACCATCAATTCTTCAGCACTCAGCTTTCTTCACAGTCCAACTCTCACATCCATACATGACCACAGGAAAAACCATAGCCTTGAATAGATGGACTTTGTTGGCAAAGTAATGTCTCTGCTTTTTAATATGCTATCTAGGTTGGTCATAACTTTCCTTCGAAGGAGTAAGCATCTTTTAATTTCATGGCTGCAGTCACCTTCTGCAGTGATTTTGCAGCCCCAAAAAATAAAGTCTGACAATGTTTCCATTGTTCCATCAATTTCCCATGAAGTAATGGGACCAGATGCCACGATCTTAGTTTTCTGAATGTTGAGCTTTAAGCCAGCTTTTTCACTCTCCTCTCTCACTTTCATCAAGAGGCTTTTAGTTCCTCTTCACTTTCTGCCATAAGGGTGGTGTCATCTGCATATCTGAGGCAACTGATATTTCTCCCAGCAATCTTGATTCCAGCTTCTGTTTCCTCCAGCCCAGCGTTTCTCATGATGTACTCTGCATATAAGTTAAATAAGCAGGGTGACAATATACAGCCTTGATGTGCTCCTTTTCCTATTTGGAAACAGTCTGTTTTTTCCATGTCCAGTTCTAACTGTTGCTTCTTGACCTGCATATAGGTTTCTCAAGAGGCAGGTCAGGTAGTCTGGTATTCCCATCTCTTTCAGAATTTTCCACAGTTTATTGTGATCTGCACAGTCAAAGCCTTTGGCATAGTCAATAAAGCAGAAATAGATGTTATTTCTGGAACTCTCTTGCTTTTTCCATGATCCAGCAGATGTTGGCAATTTGATCTCTGGTTGCTCTGCCGTTTCTAAAACCAGCTTGAACATCAGGAAGTTCACAGTTCATGTATAGCAGAAGCCTGGCTTGGAGAATTTTGAGCATTACTTTATTAGCATGTGCGATGAGTGCAATTGTGCAGTAGTTTGAGCATTCTTCGGCATTGCCTTTCTTTGGGATTGGAATGAAAACTGACCTTTTCCAGTCCTGTGGTCACTACTGAGTTTTCCAAATTTGCTGGCATATTGACTGCATTACTGCTATAGCAAATACGTGTACACAGAGTTTTAAGACAACAAATTATAAGGAAGACAGCTTAATATCGAATAAGCACTTTACTACATGATTTGTTTAATTATATATTTAATATCTATTGTATGTGAAAGCTCTCATTGTGTTCATTAATGCAATTTTCTTTTCTTCAGAAACATCTTCAGATATTGTATTTCTTTGATAAATTTTAAAGAAAGGGAATTGTTTATATATTTCTTAATTATAGAAACTTAATACCATGAATTGTAGTAATTTGTCACTGAAAGACAGAATAAAACTGCCTCCTTTCAGCTCTCTTATTTATGGGAAATGCTATTAAATAAAAATTTAGGATACAATATCCATAAGGATATTAAGTACATAGACATTCTCACCTTGCCAAGTTATTGCATAAGGAACTTAATTATGAAAATAATGATGTTCATGTCATCCATGGGTAAGAGAACATAAGAATTCCAAGTATTGCTATTTTTATGGTTTTCCAAATATAAGCCTTATTTTAGTTTTAGGGATCACTGAATGACATTAAAATTTTTTTAATTAATAGAGACCTGAATTCCAGTTTAGAATTTACAATAAAAATCAAATCAACATTTTTAAAACAAAAAGCAAATATATCTTCTTATAAACACCAAATTTTATCACTTAGAGTATGATACAGATAGCATAAAAAAATCATCAAAAATTCAGGAGTTATTTTCATTTTTACATAATATTTGTTTGTGGTTGGCATTTGTTATAAAAGGAAGTTGTTCCTGTCCTCAACTTTGCAGCCAATGTAACTGGAGATACAATTTTATCATGTTTTATTCTTCTGATAACAGTTTTCTTTCTACCACAACTACTTGATTGTATTTCCCAAGTCAATTATTTGCTTGGCACATCATACATTTACTCTCAAATCCCTCAGCACGCAATTATTCTAGGGTACCGGACACTGGTAATCCAGTACTGAAAGCTTTCCTCATCACTGGCTGAAGGAGATGGATAAGGGGAGGGAAGCTGAAGTAAGACTAATCCGAAACTCATTCATCTTCCCACCTTACAAGGTAGTTTTTTTCTCATGATTGCTTACATAAATGTGATTTTAATACTGGTATTCTGTCCAAATGGAGATAAAGAATATGCTATTCTTTTTAGTCTGGTTTAGATAAGTACAATAATTATCAAAATTATAAAGTGATTAGATAATAAAAATTGATTTACAAACCACAAATCTTCTATTTCTATAATATCTAACAGTAAGTCCACAATTAAGTGTTCAATGAAAGGAAAAAAAATTAAAGAGGACATTTAGGAAGAAAGAAAAGAAAATATGGCATATATTTAAGCTAATTTCATGAAATATTTTGTTAATTCCATATGAAAATAATCATTGCTAATTTCTTCATAATAATTGTTAAGTACCAATTGTGTTTAAGAGGTACTGTAATTGTGATTAGTCGTCACTCTCACACAAATCTCTGCTTGTCTTTATCAGGGTGATAAAGATAGCAAAACAATGTAAACTCTAGATTTTTTTCATAGATGTCAAGTTAAAATACATCTCCCCTAACATTGAAATTGTGTTTTTAAGCCTGAATAAATATTTTAAGTCATCCAAATATTATCCTTCTTACAGGAAATGTCATATGACTCAGACTAAATAATAACATGTTACTACTACATGCTTATTCACTGTTAGACACTAAAGAGTTAAGACGACCTAATTAAAATACCTCTCAGTGCAGTATCATCTGAAGTACTTTATGTAGGTCATAAACTTTGCACTTTAACCCATAATTTAAAATCTATGTGTCATCATGCAAGTGTGTTTGCCAAAACACAACGCCAATTCATGGTAAGGATATTTTAGGTGGACATTAGCGGTTTTTGGTTTTTGCTTATATTTTTTGCTATTATAAACAATGTGATGAACATTCTTATGCATGTTTGCTATACCACACAACCAATAATTTCTATAAATCATAAACCAAAGAGTGATATTCCATGTAAATTATATACATGTTCAACTTTATGAGGTCAAATTGTTTTCCTAAGTGTCTACACCTATATATATTTCTATCAATGATGTAGTATACAAAATTCATGGGCATCTATAATTTCACCAACATTTAGTTTCACAAATGTATTCACTTTTTGTCAGCTGAACGGGATTAAAATTATATGTCATTTTAGTCAATATTTTTCTGGTTACTAGTGAGGCTAAACGTTTATATATTTAATCAACATATTTTTCTACTTCATGAAATGACTGTTCTCAAATTTTGCTCATTTTACTGTTGTGTTTTAAAATTTTTATTTATACAAACTTTTTTTATATTTTTGATGTTAATTCATTGTCAATTTATGGTGATTTTGAAGCACACTATTTCTTGACTCTAAAATACTTCAACTATTAATTATTTTTTAAAAATTTCAATAGTAAGAAAAATAAAAATGTGTCCAATAGAGGGGAGTAGGAAAACCCTGAGTTTACCTTTTCCGTGTGGGCACACCACAATTACAGCTATTTCCAGCGTGCCTATCTATGAGAATGACCTGAAAACTAGCAGAAAAGATTCTCCACAGCTAAAGATATAAAGAAGGAACCACAATAATATGAGTAAAAGGGGCAGAGATGTGGTATAGTCAAGACCACATCTTCAAACTGGCAACTCACAAACAAAGGATAATCACAATTGCAGTGGTTCTTCAAATGGAGTGAGGGATCCAAGCCCCACATTTGGCTTCTAACCCCAGGGTCCTGAACTAGGAAGCTGAGCTCTCAGAACATCTTGCCCTGAAGGCCAGAGGGGCTTTCATATGAGAGAGCAGAAACTCCACTCTTAAAGGGCATATGCAAAATCTCACATCCTCTGATCCTAGCACAGAGGTAGTAATTTGAAAGGGATCTGGGTCAGAAACACCTGCTGATCTTGGAGAGTCCCCTGGAGAAGCAGGAGGCAATCAGTGCTCCTCCTGGGGACACAGACGTTTATGGTAGCAATTTTGGTAGGTGCATTCTACTATAAGAACACTGGTGCTGGAAAGCACCATTTTGGAGTCCTCCCTCTAGCCTATTAGTGTCAGTGACTTAACCCATCCACTAGCAGGCTAGCAGGAGCCCCAAGATGACCATAACTGCAGCTAGCTGTTTGAGGATTAGTTCTTGCCCAACCAGAGGACTGGCAGTCACTACTTGTGGTAGGGACTGGCAACCAACTGGGCCAGAGGGCAACCAGCATACAATTGTGTCCACTGTAGTCATCCCTGTCACAACAGAAGGACCCATGCAGCCTACATGGGGGCACACTAGAGCATATATCTATGGTGAACAGAGGAGAGTGTGTTGCTGGGTCCCATTGTGCATTTCCTACATAAAACCACTCCTCCAAAAATGGAAAATGTAACTTAATACTTTATATATTTAAATAAACATGGTGTATGATCTTTTTAATGTGTTGTTGGATTCTGATTGCTAGAATTTTGTTGAGGATTTTTGCATCTATGTTCATCAGAGATATTGGCCTGTAGTTTTCTTTTTTTGTGACATCTTTGTCAGGTTTTGGTATTAGGGTGATGGTGGCCTCATAGAATGAGTTTGGAAGTTTACCTTCCTCTGCAATTTTCTGGAAGAGTTTGAGGAGGATAGGTGTTAGCTCTTCTCGAAATTTTTGGTAGAATTCAGCTGTGAAGCCATCTGGACCTGGGCTTTTGTTTGCTGGAAGATTTCTGATTACAGTATCAATTTCCGTGCTTGTGATGGGTCTGTTAAGATTTTCGATTTCTTCCTGGTTCAGTTTTGGAAAATTGTACTTTTCTAAGAATTTGTCCATTTCTTCCACGTTGTCCATTTTATTGGCATACAACTGCTGATAGTAGTCTCTTATGATCCTTTGTATTTCTGTGTTGTCTGTTGTGATCTCTCCATTTTCATTTCTAATTTTATTGATTTGATTTTTCTCTCTTTGCTTCTTGATGAGTCTGGCTAATGGTTTGTCAATTTTATTTATCCTTTCAAAGAACCAGCTTTTGGCTTTGTTGATTTTTGCTATGGTCTCTTTTGTTTCTTTTGCATTTATTTCTGCCCTAATTTTTAAGATTTCTTTCCTTCTACTCACTCTGGGGTTCTCCAACTCTTCCTTTTCTAGTTGCTTTAGTTGTAGAGTTAGGTTATTTATTTGACTTTTTTCTTGTTTCTTGAGGTATGCCTGTATTGCTATGAACTAATTTCAAAAATATACAAGCAACTTCTGCAGCTCAACTCCAGAAAAATAAACGACCCAATCAAAAAATGGGCCAAAGAACTAAATAGACATTTCTCCAAAGAAGACATACGGATGGCTAACAAACACATGAAAAGATGCTCAACATCACTCATTATTAGAGAAATGCAAATCAAAACCACAATGAGGTACCACTTCACACCAGTCAGAATGGCTGCGATCCAAAAATCTGCAAGCAAGAAATGCTGGAGAGGGTGTGGAGAAAAGGGAACCCTCCTACACTGTTGGTGGGAATGCAAACTAGTACAGCCACTATGGAGAACAGTGTGGAGATTCCTTAAAAAATTGCAAATAGAACTACCTTATGACCCAGCAATCCCACTGCTGGGCATACACACCGAGGAAACCAGAATTGAAAGAGACACATGTACCCCAATGTTCATCGCAGCACTGTTTATAATAGCCAGGACATGGAAACAACCTAGATGTCCATCAGCAGATGAATGGATAAGAAAGCTGTGGTACATATACACAATGGAGTATTACTCAGCCGTTAAAAAGAATTCATTTGAATCAGTTCTGATGAGATGGATGAAACTGGAGCCGATTATACAGAGTGAAGTAAGCCAGAAAGAAAAACACCAATACAGTATACTAACACATATATATGGACTTTAGGAAGATGGCAATGACGACCCTGTATGCAAGACAGGGAAAGAGACACAGATGTGTATAACGGACTTTTGGACTCAGAGGGAGAGGGAGAGGGTGGGATGATTTGGGAGAATGCCATTCTAACATGTATACTATCATGTGAATTGAATCGCCAGTCTATGTCTGACGCAGGATGCAGCATGCTTGGGGCTGGTGCATGGGGATGACCCAGAAAGATGTTATGGGGAGGGAGGTGGGAGGGAGGTTCATGTTTGGGAATGCATGTAAGATTTAAAGATTTTAAAATTTAAAAAATAAGAAACTAAAAAAAAAAAAAAGAATAAAAAGGCAGAAAAAGAAAAAAAAAGATTTAAATAAATAAATAAATAAATAAATAAATAAATAAACAGAGACTGAGGTAAAAGAAGAATATGTTCCATATTAAGGGGATAAGACAATACCCTAGAAGAAAAAAACAAATTGAAATGGAGATAAGCAATCCACCTGATAAACAGTTCAAGGAAATGATTAAAAAGATGCTCAATGAACCCAGGAGAATATATGAACATAACAAGATGTTTAATAAAGAGACAGAAAATATAGAAGATTGCTTTTTTGGGAGTCAAATTGCCTGTTATGTCCAACTCTTCGCAACCCCATGAACTGCAGCCCTCCAGGCTCCTCTGTCCATTGGGTACTCCAGGCAAGAATACTGGGATGGGTTGCCATTCCCTTCTTCAAGGGATCTCTCTGACCCAGGGATTGAATGAAGGTCTCCTGCACTGCAGGTGGATTCTTCACCACTAACTCAACCAAGATCTAAACAGAGCTAAAGAATACTTTATCTGAAATTTTAAAATATGCTAGAAGGAATCAATAGTAGATTAGAAGACAAAGATGTACAGATCAGTGGTATGGAAGACAAAGTAGTAGAAATTATCTAAACTGAACTGGAAAAAAAATTCTTAAGCATAGTTTTAAAGACCTCTGGACAATATAAAACATACTAACATTAGCATTACAGGAGTCCTGAAGGAAAAAGAGAGAGAGAGAACACTTATTTGAAGGAACAAAAACTAAAAAAATTCCTAACCTTGGGAAGAAAACCAGGCATCCAAGCCCAGGAGGCACTTAGAGAACCAAACAAGATGAAATCAAAGATCTCCATGTCAAACACATAATAATTAAAATTGCTGCAAAAATTAAAGATAGAGACTCTTAAAGCAGTGGGAGAAAAGCAACTAGTAACATATATGGAAATTTCCAAAAGACTATCAGCCAACTCTTCAGCATAAACTTCATGAAAGTAATAAAAGAGAAAACCCCACAAATAAAAATACACAACCCAGAAAGGCTATAGAGTATTCTGAATTCAGAATTCAATTCAGAATTCATTGAGAATGGTAGGAGAAATGTTTTTATAGACAAGCAAAAGCTAAGAGTTCAGCACCACTAAACCAACATTACAAGAAAAGTTACAGTGACTTCTCTAAGTAGAAAAAAAGACTACAACTAGATAAACAAAATTATGAAAGAAAAAAGTCTCAATATTAAAGACAAAATACAGTAGAACAACTATTTATAAAGCCAGATGTAATAGAAATATTTACAAAGACAAAACTAGTAATATTATCTTTATTTATAATAAGTAGTAAATGGATACACAGAAAATGTAAAATGTGATGCAAAAACAGTAAATATATGAGCAAAATAAAATTTAAGGAGATTATCTATCTATCTACCTAACTATCTATATATCTACCTATCTATCTATATATCATGATAACAACAAACCAAAAATATATGGCAGATACATAGATACATATGGTAGAGGAAAGAATAAGGAATCCAAACACCACTAAGAAAAACTATTAAAACACAATGGAAGACAGCAAAAACAAAAACAGAAAACTATAAAACCAGTCACAAAACAATTAACAAAAGTACAACACCTATCAATAATTCTCCAATCAGAAGAGAAAGTGGTTGATTGGATTAAAAAAACAAGACCTATAAATATGCTTTATACAAGACATTTGCTTTGGATCTAAAGATACACACATTGAAACTAGGGAATGGGAAACATTATTCAAGATGGAAATGAAAGAAAACTAGAGTAGTAATAGTTAAAAGACAAAATAGACTCTAGAACAATAGCAAAAGACAAAGCAAGACATGGCATAATGATAAAGGGATCAATCCAACAGGAAAATACAGCAAATATACCAACCCCAAAAAGTACACCGATATACTTTGAGCAAATATTAACAAACATTGACAAATTGACAGTAACACAATAATAGCTAAGAATTTTAATACCCCACTTATGTCAATGGACAGATCATCCAGACAGAAAGTCAATACAACCAATTTTAAATGACACATTACATCAGGAAAATTTAATAGATGTATACAAAACATTCTATCCAAACACACCAGAAGATGCAGTCTTTTCAAGTGTACATGGAGACCTCTATGACAGATGAATGCTGGACCACAAAACAACTCTCACTAAACTTAAACGTATCAACAATGTGAGATTAGAATTCAACTATAAGGGGGGGAAAAAAACCCTGCAAAAACACGAACACGCAGAGGCTAAACAGTTTACTACTAAGCAACTGATAAGTTACTGAAGAAATAAAAGACAAAATTAAAAACAAAAGAAAACATGGAGGTAAATGAAAAAGACAACAAAAGTGTCCAAAATCTATGAGACAAAAAGTGAAAGCAGTTCTAAGAGAGATGTTAATAGCAATAAAATTCTACATCAGGAAACAAGAAAAATCTAAATAATTTAAACTTAAAGGAAGTAGAAAAAGAAGAAGAAACTCAAAATTAGTACATGGAAAAACAAAAGATCAGGGAAGAAGTAAATAAACTTACCTAGAAGAAATAGATAAGTTCCATGAAACATACAATTTCCTAAGATTGAATCAGGACAAACAGAAAATATAAACAGGTCAATAAACAGTTTGAAATTTGAATAATGAAAACTTCCCTATAAAGAAAACTCCAGGACTAGAGAACCTACATAAGGCATGAGAAAGAGCATAGATTTTACATTCATTAAAGGATAAGTAAATGTTACAACAACTAAAGAATATGTTCTACCACTTAGATAAGATGGGGAAATTCCTTGAAAGATCCAAACTACCTATGGACTTACTAAAAAAAAAAAAAAATATATATATATATATATATATATATATATATATATATATATAGCATGAGTAGCCTCATATCTACTATAGAAATTGAAATTTTAACAAAATCCTTCATACTAAGAAAACTTCACACCCAGATGTTGCCACCAGTTGATACTGCCAAGTATTTGAGGGATAAACAGTATGAAATTCATGCAAATTTTTCCAGAGATGATGAAGAAGGAATACTCTATAAATTATCCCAAAATGTCAGAATTACCCAGATACCAAACAAGAAAAGTAGACTAAAAACCAACATTTTCATATCACTTTTGCAAAATTTCTAAAGATATTCTTAACATCTTGAATGAACAAATGTATAAAAGGAAATATATTTGGAACTGGGATTTCTCAGAGAATTGGTATGTTTGTTTAACATTTAAAATCAAGAAATAACAATTGACCAAAGAAAAATACAATTGACTACGTTGAAAACTTACCAAGAAAAACCATATGCTCCTCACAAAATATGTAGAAAAGACATTTTTCAAAATCCAACATTCATTCCTGATAAAAGATCTCAGCACACTAGAATTTGAAGTGATCTTCTTTTACATGACAAAAAAAAATCTGTGAGTTAAGATCATACAAAATCATAAATGATTGAATGTTTTTCTGCTAAAATCACAATACGAAAAGGGTGCCTGCTTTCACCACATCTATTCATCAATGTACTGGAATTTTAGCCAGTGCAGTAAAGCAAGAAAAAGAAAACAAGCATCTAAATTTGAAAGAAAAGCATTAAACTGTGTCAAGGTGCCTATATGATTATCTGTGTAAACAATCCAATGGAAGATTAAAAAATCCACTAGAACAAGTAATTATATTTGGTGACGTTGTAGAATATAAAGTTAGTTTATTAAAGTCATTTTCATTCTATTTATTACCAACAAACATTTGGTAATTGGAATTTAAGAAAAATAATACCAAAATAACCTCAAAATATAAAATACTTACAGATCAACCTGAAATACTTAACGATCAATTGATTAGAACTGAAAAAATAAGTATGTAAAATACAACAACAATTGCTGATCAAAGATTTATACAAACTAGAAGGGAACTTCCTACACAAGATAAAAAGCCATATGAGAAATCCACAGCTTCTACTTTAATTTATTTAAATAATTTAATTTATGTAAAATATTTATTTAATGGTGAAAAACAGAATATTACTCTAATAGCAAATAAGGATATTAACTCTCACGATACCCACTGATCTAGTCATGTGTATGCACATATGCACATAAATTATGTTACCCACATCATAAGTAACATGAACATAATGTATATATTATATATGCATATATTATAGAAAATGTTTCTCTGGTGGCTCAGATGGTAAAGGATCTGCCTGCAATGCAGGGGACCCAGGTTTGATCCCTGGGCCAGGAAAATCCCCTGGAGAAGAAATGGCAATCCACTCCAGTATCCTTGCCTAGAGAATTCCATGGACAGAGGAACTAGCAGGCTCCATGGGGTCATAAAAAGTCAGACACAATTGAGTAACGAACACTTTATGACATAAAATTTATAACTGATCTTTGATCAATAAGTATAACCTAAGAAATACAATAATGTTGATTCCACTAATCAAGTAATAATAACTATAGATAGTAAGTAAATATATGGACTTAGAAAAAAGTAACCATGCTACAAAATATTCTTTCTGTATACAGTGTTTGGGGCTTCCCAGGTGGCTCAGTGGTAAAGAATCGCCTGTCAAGCAGGAGAGACAGGTTCCATCCCTAGGTCAGGAAGATCCCCTGGAGGAAGAAACAGGAACTCACTTCAGTATTCTTGCCTGGAAAATTCCAGGTAACAGAGGATCCTGGCATGCTACAATCCCTGGGGTTTCAAAGGGTTGGACATGACTGAGCACACACAGATAAAATGTTTAATTATCATGATACTTGGAGTCAAAATACTGAGGCAAATTGTTAGCAAAAATAAAAGAAACATCAAAATATGTCTTTCTCTATAAATATATTAAATTATTTCACATAAATGTCAGAATGATTCAAAGGAAATACTGTATAAAAATTTCCTTTAATGATCAATCTATCTCAATTAATGGATTATTTATACAAAATATAATTTGTAAGGAATTAAGCACAGTATAGAGAAATGCATAGAAAATAATAGATGATGGTATGTGTGCAATATTGTGACCAGTTTTTCAGCATTCAGAGATTTAATTTCCTGATTTACAAGATTGCCTGGCAATTTATTACATGAGTTTTATTTGCTACGTATAATTTTGGGTTTTGTTTATAGATATTACATGGCACAAATAATGACAATTATATAATTGAGTACACAATTTTCAAGTTATAAAAACTTGAGAAAATACTCAGTATGCTTAAATATGTATAACTTATTGGTATATTACAAGAAACAAACTCTATTATTTGATAACAAAAATTGACAATTTTGGATCAGTTCAGTTGCTCAGTCGTGTTTGACTCTTTGCAAACCCATGGACTGCAGCATGCCATGCTTCCCTGTCCATCACCAACTCCTGGAGCTTACTCAGACCAACATGCATCAAGTCAGTGATGCCATCAAACCATCTCATCCTCTGTCATCCCCTTCTCCTCCTGCCTTCAATCTTTCCCAGCACCAGGGTCTTTTCAAATGAGTCAGTTCTTTGCATCAGTTGGCCAAAGTATTGGAGTTTCAGCTTCAACATCAGTCCTTCCAATGAATATTTGGGACTGATTTCTGTTAGGATGGGCTGGTTGGATCTCTTTGCAGTCCAAGGGACTCTCAAGTGTCTTCTCCAACACCACAATTCAAAAGCATCAATTCTTTGGTTCTCAGCTTTCTTTATAGTCCAACTTTCACATCCATACATGACTACTTTGATTAGTAAATATTTTTAAACTACTGTAAGAATTTCTCACAAAGTTCCAGTAGTCTAAAAATTAATCTGTTTGGATATTTGACTAAGTAAAAGTAAATTCATCTGATGACATTATTTAAAACAGATATTAAAATTTTTGTTGAAGTAAATTATAAACATTTATTGTTTTGATAACCCTGATATTTATGTTTAAGCACCTTGTTTCTGTAAAGAAACCTAACCAGTACTAGGATTATTTGGCAGAAAGACTAGGCAATCTGAAGAACTAATGTAATGTTGTTGGGAAAATGATAGATAAAGAAACAGATTGGAGCTGTCAGCATGGTGGTAATAATGCAACTGCAAACTCAAATGGAAAAGGTCAGGTAAGACTAGCAAATAAGGGCACAGAATAAATCTTATTCAGATTTAGATACATTAAAGTGTCACTTAGCACAGTTGGAAACATGCTTTGATGTAAGGCTACAAATACTACAAAAAGATATGATAAAAAAATTTACTTGGTCATTGGTGGAGAAACCGAAGCACTTTTTTTTAAACTAGAATTTTGCTTTGGATCATCTGTAGCTTTGCTCTTCACAGTTTTAAACAGTCAAGGACATTCAAAGAATGAGAAGTATAATAGATTATAAAGCCAGAAATACAATGGCTTAGCAATACCTAAAGCTATAGGTATTGCTATAATTATGTTGGTGGTAGAGTAATGCTTTTTGTTGGGGTGTGTGTGTGTGTGTTTCTGAGTGATCCATGTGAAACCTAAAAAGTAATTGCTAGGAGTAAAGTAAAAAGCCAGAAAGAATCAGTGTTCATGTTAGTAAATATAACTTTTAAAACTTTAAGGGTATTTTCCAGATTATGCCTTTTCTTTTTGTCAAAGTGATAACTTTTAAATAAGTACTGTTATTCTCTGTATTAATGGTTAAATTAATAGTTGTCTTTGTGGTTGAATAAGGAAGAAAAGAATATGAAGACAAAGATGAAAAAGCCATTTTACTTTATCATGATGTAATAACTTTCTTAATTTTTAAAATTTAAAAAAGTAATGTATTTATTCAAATTATTAAGACATTGGTTTGTTGGTTTGTATTGCCTTTTTCAGTTACTCCAAAAATGTTATAATCACCCACAAGAAAGATGCTAGGAAAAACTTTGATAGTCAATGTTAGTAATAAAGGTAGAATAGATACTACTTTTTGAAAAATTAAAGTACTGCTAGAGAAAATAACATAAATTTAGAAAAAAAAATTGAGAAAGACTTTGTAATGCAAAAGATAACTAAGAATGTAAAGACAAAATCTGCAAATAAAAATGCAATTTCCTTAAATATTTTCCTATTAATTTTTAAGCAATCAAAGTTTCTTTAAGAGTTGCTTCAGTTGTGTAAGGACCATCCTATTCCTATTAAGGAATTCCTATAAAGGCTCAGTTAAAGTGCTACATTCAATATGTCAGCAAATTTGGAAAATGCAAAAGTGGTCACAGGACTGGAAAAGGTCAGTTTTCATTCCAACCCCAAAGAAAGGCAATGCCAGAGAATGTTCAGACTACCACACAATTGAGCTTATTTCACATGCCAGAAAGGGAATGCTCAAAATCCTTCAAGCTAGGCTTCAGCAGTACATGAACCAAGAATATCCAAGTGTATAACATGGATTTAGAAAAGACAGAGGAATCAGAGATCAAATTGCCAACATCCTCTGGATGAGAGAAAAATCAAGGGAATTCCAGAACAACAACAACAACAACAACAACAACAACAAAATCTGCTTCATTGACTACTTGAAAGCCTTTGTGTAAATCACAACAAACTGGAAACTTATTGAAGAGATGGGAATTCTGGACCACCTCACCTGTCTTTTAAGAAACCTATATGCAGTTCAAGGAGCAATAAGTAGAACCTTTCATGGAACAGCAGACTGGTTCAAAATTGGGAAAGGAGTACATCAAGGCTATGTACTGTTACCCTGCTTGTTTAACTTATATGCAGAGTACATCATGTGAAACACCAGGATGGATGAATCATAAGCTGGAATCAAGATTGCCTGGAGAAATATTAACAACCTCAAATATGCAGCTGATACAAGTCTAATAGCAGAAAGCAAAGAGGAACTAAAAAGCCTTTTAATAAATAGGAAAAAGGAGACTGAAAAAGCTGGCTTAAAACTCAACATCCAGAGGAGAACAAAATGGTGGAGTAGGTGGACATGGAGTACATCGCTTTCCAGGGATACATCAGAATTACACGTTCAGATGCAGAAGTGCATGCAGAACACCAGCTGAGAGCAGACAGGAGGACCTGACAAGTGGGAAAGAATATACAGATCCATGAAAAGGAACTAGGAGGAAAAACAGGAGTATTAGTAGGACTGGACCTACGCTCAGTGGGTGGAGGAACTAAAGCAGGGGTCCGATCCCCACAGCAGGGCAATCGTTTGTGTCAGAGGAGAAACATTTAAGGCTGAGAGTGAAACAGCAGACCTGTGGTAGCCTAAATGGAATGAGAATCAGATAGTCCTTGCTGCAGCCATACATATGCCAGGCAGGAACACGGGCCTCCCGGAAGGGGCAGTGGCTGGGAGCTGGAGTTTAGGGATTGTGGAGCAATCTCAGTGCCAGGGCTGATGTTAACTGTGGAGAGATGGATCGAGGGGATGTGAGGAAGGAGATCATGGTGGGAAATGCCTGTGGAGAAAAGCCAGGCAACCATGGAAGCAAGATGATACTGCTGAGTCTTGTGTAGTAGGTGGAGCCAGCACCACAGCCTCTCTCTCTCCACACACCAGCATAGGCAGGTGAACAGTAGAAAGACTGGCCCATCAAAGGCCTGATGCACTGAACTGCAGAGTAGGATCCCAGGGTCCTACTTACTCTGCAGACTTTGGATTTTCTTTTCTTTTCTTTTCCCCTTTTTCCTCCTCTGTTGTAGTTGTCGATTTTATTGGCACTAAGAAATCCAATTAAGCTTTATAGCAATATTTTTTCCCCAGTCACATATTTTATTGTTGTCATAAACCTCTGCCTCTACTTTGAGCTTTTGGAGTTCTGTGCAGTTTCCCTCTGTTTTTTTTTTTTTTTTCTCTTTTTTTAATTTTAATTTTTAAACCTATTATTATTTTTTCTACATGCAGCCCTTTGTTTGCTTTTCCTACTGTTCTTTCCACCTTGAAGTTCATCTTTAACATATATAAATCTTCTTTATCTACCTCTATTTAACTTTGCATATCTATTCTTTCTTTCTTTCTCTTTTCCTCTCAACATATTTGCTACTTTTATTTTATTTGCTTTATTCCTCAATTGGCATCTTGCTTTAGTTTTGTTTTCTAGTTTGTCCTGTAGTTAGTTTTATTCTGGTAGATATAATTTTTCATTTCCTTGGTTTGCCAGGTCAATCTATTGTACTTAATTTTTGTTGGACTATTTTGATGTTGCTTATGGGTATGTATATATATGAGTATATTCAGTCACACATTCTATTGCTGTTATAAACCTCTGCCTCTACATTGGGGTTTTGCAGTTCTGTGGAGTTTTCCCTTTTTTCCCCATTTTTCTTTCTTCTTTCATTTTTTTTTTTTTACTATTCTTTAAATTTAAATTTTTAATTTTTGAATCTATTATATTTTCTACATTTATTCCTTTATTTATCTTTCCTACTGTTCTTTTTCCCTTGCAGTTAATCTTTAATGTATATAAATTGTTTTCATCTATCTCTATTTAAGTTTGCATATTTATTCTTTCTTTTCTTTCTTTCCTTTCCTCTCAACATATTTGTTAGTTTTGTTTTCAGTGCTTTATTCCTCACTTGGCACCTTGCTTTAATTTTTTTTCCAGTTTTGGCTTAGGTTAGTTTTGTTCTTAACTAGTAAATATAATTTTTTAGTTCCTTTGTTCACCAGATCTACCGTACTTAATTTTTGTTGGATGGCTTTTCACTTTGCTCATGGATGTATATATATATATATATATATATATATATATATACACATATATATATATGTATATTTCATTACTTTAATTATTATTTGCCTGATTTTGTAACTGCCATTGGTGTGGGGTTCACCTTTGATTTCTTGTTTTTGGGTATTTGTTTTACTCTTACTTAATGCCATAACAAACCACTTATGGAATCTTTGTTCCTGATCAGAGATCTAGCCCTGAACCTTTGGAGTAGGAGCACTGACTGCAAGACCCTAGACTACCAGAGAACTAACCCCAGCAAATTTGGAAAACTCAGCAGTGGCCACAGGACTGGAAAAGGTCAGTTTTCATTCCAATTCCAAAGAAAGGCAATGCCGAAGAATGCTCAAACTACCACACAATTGCACTCATCTCACATGCTAGTAAAGTAGTGTTCAAAATTCTCCAATCCAGGCTTCAGCAATACGTGAACTGTGAACTTCCAGATGTTCAAGCTGGTTTTAGAAAAGGCAAAGGACCAGAGATCAAATTGCCAAAATCCACTGGATCATCGAAAAAGAGAGTTCCAGACAAACACCTATTTCTGCTTTATTGACTATGCCAAAGCCTTAGACTGTGTTCAGTTCAGTTCAGTTCATTACAGTCGCTCAGTCGTGTCTGACTCTTTGCGACCCCATGAAGAGCAGCACGCCAGGCCTCCCTGTCCATCACCAACTCCCGGAGTTCGCTCAGACTCACGTCCATCTAGTCGGTGATGCCATCCAGCCATCTCATCCTCTGTCATCCCCTTCTCCTCCTGCCCCCAATCCCTCCCAGCATCAGAGTCTTTTCCAATGACTCAGCTCTTCGCATGAGGTGGCCAAAGTACTGGAGCTTCAGCTTTAGCTTCATTCCTTCCAAAGAAATCCCAGGGTTGATCTCCTTCAGAATGGACTGGTTGGATCTCCTTGCAGTCCAAGGGACTCTCAAGAGTCTTCTTCAACACCACAGTTCAAAAGCATCCGTTCTTCAGTGCTCAGCCTTCTTCACAGTCCAACTCTCACATCCATACATGACCACTGGAAAAACCATAGCCTTGACTAGACGGACCTTAGTCGGCAAACTAATTTTTCTTCCAAGGAGTAAGCATCCTTTAATTTCATGGCTGCAATCATCATTTGCAGTGATTTTGGAGCCCCCAAAAAATAAAGTTTGGCACTGTTTCCAATGTTTCCCCATCTTTTTCCCATGAAGTGATGGGACCAGATGCCATGATCTTTGTTTTCTGAAGGTTGAGCTTTAAGCCAACTTTTTCACTCTCCCCTTTCACTTTCATCAAGAGGCTTTTTAGCTCCTCTTCACTTTCTGCCATAAGGGTGGTGTCATCTGCATATCTGAGGTTATTGAGATTTCTCCTAGAAATCTTGATCCAGCTTGTGTTTCTTCCTGTCCAGCGTTTCTCATGATGTACTCTGCATATAAGTTAAATAAGCAGGGTGAGAATATACAGCCTTGACGCACTTCTTTTCCTATTTGGAACCAGTCTGTTGTTCCATGTCCAGTTCTAACTGTTGCTTCCTGACCTGCATACAGATTTCTCAAGAGGCAGGTCAGGTGGTCTGGGATTCCCATCTCTTTCAGAATTTTCCACAGTTTCTTGTGATCCACACAGTCAAAGGCTTTGGCATAATCAATAGAGCAGAAAATGATGTTTTTCTGGAACTCTCTTGCTTTTCCATGATCCAGCAGATGTTGGCAATTTGATCTCTGGTTCCTCTGCCTTTTCTAAAACCAGCTTGAACATCAGGGAGTTCACAGTTCACGCATTGCTGAAGCCTGGCTTGGAGAACTTTGAGCATTACTTTACTAGCATGTGAGATGAGTGCAATTGTGTGGTAGTTTGAGCATTCTTTTGCATTGCCTTTCTTTGGGATTGGAATGAAAACTGACCTTTTCTAGTCCTGTGGCCTCTGTGGAGATTTCCAAATTTGCTGGCATATTGAATGCAGCACTTTTGCAGCATCATCTTTCAGGGTTTGAAACTGCTCAACTGGAATTCCATCACCTCCACTAACTTTGTTCATAGTGATGCTTTCTAAGGCCCACCTGACTTCACTTTCTAAGATGTCTGGCTCTAGATTAGTGGTCACATCATCATGATTATCTGGGTCATAAAGATCTTTTTTTGTACAGTTCTTCTGTATAGTCTTGCCACCTCTTCTTAATATCTTCTGCTTCTGTTAGGTCCATATTATTTCTGTCCTTTATCAAGCCCATCTTTGCATGAAATGTTTCCTTGGTATCTCTAATTTTCTTGAAGAGATCTCTAGTCTTTCCCATTCTATTGTTTTCCTCTATTTCTTTGCATTGGTCGCTAAAGAAGGCTTTCTTATCTCTTCTTGCTATTCTTTGGAACTCTGCATTCGGATGCTTACATCTTTCCTTTTTTTCCTTTGCTTTTCACCTCTCTTCTTTTCACAGCTATTTGTAAGGCCTTCCCAGACAGCCATTATGCTTTTTTCCATTTCTTTTCCATGGGGATGGTCTTGATCCCTGTCTCCTGTACAATGGCATGAACCTCATTCCATAGTTCATCAGGCACTCTATCTATCAGATCTAGGCCCTTAAATCTGTTTCTCATTTCCACTGTATAATCATACAGGATTTGATTTAGGTCATACCTGAATGGTTTAGCGGTTTTCCCTACTTTCTTCAATTTAAGTCTGAATTTGGCAATAGGGAGTTCATGATAGGAGCCACAGTCAGCTCCCTGTCTTCTTTTTGCTGACTGTATAGAGCTTCTCCATCTTTGGCTACAAACAATATAATCAATCTGATTTTGGTGTTGACCATCTAGTGATGTCCATGTGTAGAGTCTTCTCTTGTGTTGTTGGAAGAGGGTGTTTGCTATGACCAGTGCATTTTCTTGGCAAAACTCTATTAGTCTTTGCCCTGCTTCATTCCGCATTCCAAGGCCAAATTTGCCTGTTACTGCAGGTGTTTCTTGACTTCCTACTTTTGCATTCCAGTCCCCTATAATGAAAAGGACATCTTTTGGGGGTGTTAGTTCTAAAAGGTCTTGTAGGTCTTCATAAAACCGTTCAACTTCAGCTTCTTCAGTGTTACTAGTTGGGGCATAGACTTGGATAACTGTGACATTGAATGATTTGCCTTGGAGATGAACAGAGATCATTCTGTCGTTTTTGAGATTGCATCCAAGTACTGCAAGATTCTGAAAGAGATGGGAATACCAGACCACCTGACCTGCTTCTTGAGAAACCTATATGCAGGTCAAGAAGCAACAGTTAGAACTGGACATGGAACAACAGACTGGTTCCATATAGGAAAAAGGACTATGTCAAGGCTGTATATTGTCACCCTGCTTAATTAACTTATATGCAGAGTACATCATGAGAAATGCTGGGCTGGAGAAGCACAGCTGGAATTAAGATTGCTGGGAGTAAAATCAATAACCTCAGATATGCAGATGACACCACCCTTATGGCAGAAACTGAAGAGGAACTAAAGAGCCTCTTGTTAAAAGTGAAAGAGAAGAGTGAAAAAGCTGGCCTAAAGCTCAACATTCAGAAAACGAAGATCATAACATCTGGTCCCATCACTTCATGGCAAATAGATACGGAAACAGTGGAAACAGTGTCAGACTTTATTTTGGGGGGCTGCAAAATCACTGTAGATGGTGATTGCAGCCATGAAATTAAAGACGTTTACTCCTTGGAATGAAAGATATGATCAGCCTAGATAGCAAATTAAAAAGCAGAGACATTGCTTTGCCACAAAAAGGTCCGTCTATTCAAGGCTATGGTTTTTCCAGTGGTCATGTATGGATGTGAGAGTTGGACTGTGAAGAAAGCTGAGTACCGAAGAATTGATGCTTTTGCACTGTGGTGTTGGAGAAGACTCTTGAGAGTCCCCTGGACTGCAAGAAGATCCAACCAGTCCATTCTAAAGGAGATCAGTCCTGGGTGTTCATTGGAGGGACTGATGCTAACGCTGATACTCCAGTACTCTGGCCACCTCATATGAAGTCTTGACTCACCAGAAAAGACCCTGATGCTGGGAGGGATTGGGGACAGGAGGAGAAGGGGGTGACAGAGAATGAGATGGCTGGATGGCATCACCAACTCGATGGACGTGAGTTTGAGTAAACTCCGGGAGTTGGTGATGGACAAGAAGGCCTAGCATACAGCAATTCAAGGGGTCACAAAGAGTTAGATATGACTGCATGACTGAACTGAACTGAACCCTAGGGAATATCAAATAGTGAGAACTCAGACAAAGGAAACCACCTGAATACAAGACCCAGCATCACCCAACCACCAGGAGCACCCTGTACAGGATGCCTCATCTAAACAACAAACAAAACAAAATAGAAGCCCAATCATCAGCAGACAGGTGTACCACTGCACTCAGCCTTGCCCATAAGAGGAAAAACAAACAAAAACTCAGCACAAATCTCACCCTATATGACACTCACATAAACCACTGGGCAAACCTTAGGAGGGCAGAAACCAAAAGGAAAAAAGAATTCAACATACTTCAGGGAAAGAATTCAACTTTCCTTGAAGCCTGGGAAAAGGAGAACTCAAACAAAATAACTAAAAAAAATTGAAAAGGCAGAGAAATACTGCACAAATGAAGGAAAAACTAGAAAGACCAAAGTCCAAACAAATGAAGAGGAAATAAGAAAATTACTGAAAAACAATACAGAATAATGATAGTAAAAATGATCAAAAACCTTGAAAACAAACTGGAGAAATGCAAGAATCAATTAATAAAGTTCCAGAAGAATTAAAGAATAAGCATACAGAGACAACACAATTACTGAAATTTAAAATACTCTGGGTGGAATCAATACCAGGATATCTGAAGCGGAAGAACGAATCAGTGAGCTGGAAGATAAAATGGTGAAAATAACTTCTGAAGGGCAAAATAAAGTAAAGAAAGAATGAAAAGAGCTGAGTATAGTCTCAGAGACCTCAAGACAACCAAGATCACTGTCCCCAGCAAGGATCTCATTCAAAATTGATGGAGAAATAAAAAAGATTTTCAGACAAGCAAAAGTTAAGAGAATTTATGACCACCAAACCAGCTTTACAACAAACGTTAAACACACTTATATAGTCAAGAAATAAAACAGAAGAAAAAAGATCTACAAAATCAACCATAAACAATTAGAAAATGGCAATAGGAACATATATATCAATAATTGTTTTAAATGTAAATGGGTTAAATGCTCCAGCCAAAAGACACAGCCTAGCTGAATGGATACAAAAACAGGACCCATATGTATGCTGTCTATAAGAAACCCACCTCAGACCTAAAGACACATATAGATGGAAAGAAAGACGATGGAAAAATATATTCCATGCAAAAGGAAGCAAAAGAAAGCTGGAGTAGTAATCCTCATGCCAGACAAAATAGACCTTAAAATAAAAAACGGTTACAAGAGATAAGGAAGGACAGTACATAATGACCAAGGGACCAATCCAAGAGGAAAACATAAAAATTGTAAATATCTATCCACCCAACATAAAAGTGAAAGTGAAGTCGCTCAGTTGTGTCCTACTCTTTGTGATCCCGTGGACTGTAGCCCACCAGGCTCCTCTGTCCATGGGATTCTCCAGGCAAGAATAATGGAATGGGTTGCCATTTCCTTCTCCAGGGGAATCTTCCCAATCCAGGGATCAAGCCCGGGTCTCACGCATTGCAGGCAGACGCTTTAACCTCTGAGCTACCACAGAAGCCCATGCACCCAACATAGGAGCACCTCAATACATAAGACAAACACAAACAGACATAAAAGGAGAAATTGACAGTAACACAATAAAAATAGGAGACTTTAACACCCCACTCACACCAATGGACAGATCATCAAAAGAGAAAATAAGGAAATAAACGTCTTAAATGATACATTAGATGAGATGGATCTCATGGATATCTTGAGGACATTCCATCCAAATGTAGAAGAATACACCTTCCTCTCAAGTGCACATGGGAATTTCTCCAGGATAGACCACATCTTGTACACAAATCAAACCTCAGTAAATTTCAGTTCAGTTCAGTTGCTCAGTTGTGTCCTATTCTTTGTGACCCCATGAACTACAGCACTCCAGGACTGCCTATCCATCACTAACTCCCAGAGATGACTCAAACTCATGCTCATTGAGTCAGTGTTATCATCCAATCATCTCATCTTCTGCCATCCCCTTCTCCTTCCACCTTCAATCTTTCCCAACATCAGGGTCTTTTCAAATGAGTCAGCTCTTTGCATCAGGTGGCCAAAGTATTGGAGCTTCAGCTTCAACATCGGTCCTTCCAATGAATATACAGGACTGATTTCCTTTAGGTGGACTGGTTGGATCTCCTTGCAGTCCAGGGGACTCTCAAGAGTCTTCTCCAACACCAATAGCATGAATTCATAGGTGCTCAACTTTCTTTATAGTCCAACTCTCACATCCATACATGACCACTGGAAAAACCATACCCTTGACTAGATGGACCTCTGTTGGCAAAGTAATATTTCTGCTTTATAATATGCTATCTAGGTTGGTCATAACTCTTCTTCCAAGGAACAAGCATCTTTTAATTTCATGGTTGCAATCACCACCTGCAGTGATTTTGGAGCCAAAAAACAGTTTGCCACTGTTTCCCCATCTATTTCCCATGAAGTGATGGGACCAGATGCCATGATCTTCGTTTTCTGAATGTTGAGCTTTAAGCCAACTTTTTCACTCTCCTCTTTGACTTTCATCGAGAGGCTTTTTAGCTTCTCTTCACTTTTTGCCATAAAGGTGGTGTCATCTGCATATCTGAGGTTGTTGATATTTCTCCTGGCAATCTTGATTCCAGCTTGTGCTCTCTCCAGCCCAGCATTTCTCATGATGTGATCTGCATATAAGTTAAATAAGCAGGGTGACAATATACAGCCTTGACCGACTCCTTTTCTTATTTGGAACCAGTTTGTTGTTCCATGTCCAGTTCTAACTGTTGCTTCCTGACCTGCAATAGGTTTCTTAAGAGGCAGGTCAGGTGGTCTGGTATTCCCATCTCTTTAATAATTTTCCAGTTTGTTGTGGTCGACACAATCAAGGGCTTTGGCATAGTAAATAAAGCAGAAAATGATGTTTTCCTGGAATTCTCTTGCTTTTTTGATGATCCAGCAGATGTTGGCAATTTGATTTCTGGTTCCTCTGCCTTTTCCAAAACCAGCTTTAACATCTGAAAGTTCACGGTTCAGGTATTGTTGATACCTGACTTAGAGAATTTTGAGCATTACTTTACTAGTGTGTGAGATGAATGCAATTGTGCAGTAGTTTGAGTAAGCCTAGAGCAAACATTATTCTGAATGGTGAAAAACTGAACGCATTGCCCCTAAGATCAGAAACAAGACAAGGATGCCTATTTTCACCACTAATATTCAATACATTTCTAGAAGGCCTACCTACAGCAATCAAAGAAGATAAAGAAATAAAAGAATCCAGATCAGAAAAGAAGAAGTAAATCTCACACTCTTTGCAGATGACATGATACTCTACACAGAAAATCCTAAAGATAGTATCAGAAAATTACTAGAGCTAATCACTGAATTTAGCAAAGTTGCAGGATACAAAATCAATACATAGAAATCACATGCATTTCTATATATGAACAATAAAAAATCAGAAAAAGAAGTTAAGCAATCAATCCCATTCACCATTGCAACAAAAATAATTAAATATCTAGGAATGAACTTACCTAAGGAGAAAAAAAAGAGCTGTACACAGAAAATTATATGACACTAATGAAAGAAATCAAAGATGAACATAAACAGATGGACAGATATTCCATTTTCCAGGGTAGGAGAAACCAATATTGTGAAAATTACTATACTACAAAATGCAATCTACAGATTTAACAGTTCCTATCAAATTACCAATGGGATTTTTCACAGAACTAGAACAAAATATTTCACAATTAATATGAAAACACAAAAATCCCCAAATAGCCAAAGCAGTCTTGAGAAAGAATGGAGCTGGAGGAATCAACCTTCCTTACTTCAGATTATACTACAAAGCTACAGTCATAAAGACAGTATGATACTGGCACAAAGACAGAAATATAGACCAATGGAATGAAATAGAAAGCCCAAAAATCAACCCATGCACCTGTGGGCACCTTATTTTTGTCAAAGGAGGCAAAAATATACAATGGGGCAAAGACAGCCTCTTCAATAAATGGTGCTGGGAAAACTGGATAACTACATGTAAAAGAATGAAATTAGAACACTTCCTAATACCATACACAAAGATAAACTTGAAACGGATTAAAGACCTAAATGTAAGACCAGAAACTATAAAACTCTTAGAGGAAAACATAGGCAGAACACTTGACGACATAAATCAAAGCAAGATCCTCTATGACCCACCTCCTATAGTAATGGAAATAAAAACAAAAGTAAACAAGTAGGACCTCTTTAAACTTAAAGCTTTTGCACAGCAGAGAAAACTATAAGCAAGGGGAAAAGACAACCCTCAGAATGGCAGAAAATAATAGCAAATGAAACAACTGACAAAGGATTAATCTCTAAAATATACAAGCAGCTCATACAAGTCAATACTAGAAAAACAAACAACCCAATAAAAAATTGGGGGGGGGGGGACTAAAAAGACATTTCTCCAAAGAAGACATACAAACAGCTAACAAACACATGAAAAGATGCTCAACATCACTCATTGTTAGAGAAATGAAAATCAAAACTACAATGAGATATCACCTTACGTAGGTATGAATGGCCCTTATCAATGATGACCCTGTATGCAAGACAGCAAAAGAGACAGATATATAGAACGGACTTTTGGACTCTGAGGGAGAGGAAGAGGGTGGGATGATTTGGGAGAATGGCATTGAAACATGTATACTATCATGTAAGAAACGAAGTGCCAGTCTATGTTCGATACAGGATACAGGATGCTTGGGGCTGGTGCATGGGGATGATCCAGAGAGATGATATGGGGTGGGTGGTGGGAGGGGGATTCAGGATTGGGAGCTTGTATACACCTGTGGTGGATTCATGTCAATGTATGGCAAAACCAATACAGTATTGTAAAGTAAAATAAAGTAAAAATAAAATTAAAAAAAAATAAAAGCCCACAAATAATAAATGCTGGAGAGGGTGTGAGTAAAGGGAACACTCTTGCTCTATTGGTGGGAATGCAAATTGATACAGCCACTATGGAAACTGGTATGGAGATTCCTTGAAAAACTAGGAATACCACCACCATATGACCCAGCAATCCCACCTAGGCATATACCCTGAGGAAATCAAAATTGAAAAAGACAGATGTATCGCATCGTTCATTGCAGCACTATTTACAATAGCTAGAACATGGAAGCAACCTAGATGTCCATCAATAGATGAACGGATAAAGAAGTTGTGGTATATATAAACAATGGAATATTACTCAACCATATAAAGGAACACATTTGAGTCAGTTCTAATGAGGTGGATGAACATAGAACCTATTATACATAGTGAAGTGAGTCAGAAAGAGAAAGATAAATACTGTACTCTAACACAAATATACAGAATCTAGAAAAACGGTACTGAAGAATTTATTTACAGGGCAACCATGGGGAAACAGACATAGAGAATAGACTGATGGACAGGCGGAGAGGGGAGGAGAGGGTGAGATGTATGGAAAGAATAACATGGAAACTTGTATTACCATATGTAAAATAAATAGGCAAGAGGAATTTGCTATATGGCTTAGGAAACTCAAATGGGGTCTCTGTATCAACCTAGAGGGGTGGGAAGGGGAGGGAGATCGGAAGAAGTTTCAAAAGGGAGGGAATAATATATGTATACCTATGACTAAGGTCCGTCTAGTCAAGGCTATGGTTTTTCCTGTGGTCACGTATGAATGTGAGAGTTGGACTATAAAGAAAGCTGAGCACCGAAGAACTGATGTTTTTGAACTGTGGTGTTGGAGAAGACTTTTGAGACTGCAAGGAGATCCAATCAGTCCATTCTGAAGGAGATCAGCCCTAGGATTTCTTTGGAAAGAATGATGCTGAAGCTGAAACTCCAGTACTTTGGCCACCTCATGTGAAGAGTTGACTCATTGGAAAAGACTCTGATGCTGGGAGGGATTGGGGTCAGGAGGAGAAGGGGATGACAGAGGATGAGATGGCTGGATGGCATCACTGACTCAATGGAAGTGAGTCTGAGTGAACTCTAGGAGTTGGTGATGGACAGGGAAGCCTGGCGTGCTGCAGTTCATGGGGTCTCAAAGAGTGGGACACGACTGAGTGACTGAACTGAACTGAACTGAATGGCTGATTCATGTTGAGGTTTGACAGAAAACAGCAAAATTTTGTAAAACAATTATCCTTCAATAAAAAATAATTTTTTAAAAAAGTGAAAGCTAAAAAAACAAAATAAAATAAAAACCTCAACATCCAAAAAAACTAAGATCGAGGCATCTGGCCCCATTACTTGATGGCAAATGGGTGGGGAAACAGTGACAATTGTGCTAGACTTCATTATTGTGGGCTCCAAAATCAATGCGGACACTGAATGCAGCCACAGAAGAAAAGCTATAACAAACTTAGACACCGTATTAAAAATCAGAGACATCACATTGCCAACAAATGTTAGTAAGTCAAAGCTATGGTTTTTCCAGTAGTCACATACATATTTGAGATTTGGAACATAAAGTAGGCTCAGTGCTGAAGAACACTGATGCTTTTGAATTGTGGTGCTGGAGAAGATTCTTGAGAGCCCCTTGGACAGCAAAGAGATCAAATCTGTCAATCTTAAAGGAAATCAACCTTCATTCTTTGGAAGGACTGATGCTGAAACCCCAATACTTTGGCCACCTGATGGGGAAAACTGACTCATTAGAAAGCACCTGATGCTGGGAAAGACTGAGGGCAGGCAAAGAAGGAGGTGACAGGGAGTGAGATGGTTGGATGCCATTACTAAGTCAGTGGACTTGAGTTTGGGCAAACTCTGGGAGATAGTGAAGGATAGGGAAGCCTAACATGCCGCAATTCATAGGTTTGCAAAGGCTCAGACATGACTTAGCGACTGAATAAGAACAAGTTAAGGATCCAAATGATGATCTCTCTTAGTAAGATGCCATTGGTTTATTGGGCTATTCTTCTGATCTATGTGGTTGTTGGCTGGGATAATAGAGCAACAGCAGTCTTAGACTCAACTGTGGGTTCAATTACTGGTGTTGACCAGAGGCTTGATTCCCTTCAAAAAAGCTCATGGTTGCTTGGAACACTTTATGACATAATGGCTGGCTTCCAATAAGATGTATTTAAAGAGGAAGCATTCCAAGAGAAAAAAACTGAAATTGGCCAAGACAAATAAGGAAATACACATGGGAGAGAACTTCCCAAGAACCTAAGACACAGAAAACCCTGTCAAGTTTTCTTAACCCAGTTAACTATCTTAAGCTTAACACTTTATTGGATGTGAATTTTTGATACATATGTTTAAAACTTGTGTTTCCAAATATATGGGGGTAGATATGATGTGTAGTGATTATACATTAAATTGAATGTAAATTTAATTTACATTAATATTGAAAACTTACAACTCTAAGGATGGTCAAAGATTAAGACAATACACAGCACTATGAAAATTAAGCAGTGTATCAAAAACATCAAAAAATAAGAGAAGGATCAAACTTCCAGTTGTACCATTTATGTGGGATAATAGCCAGAATAGCCAGCATTGATGACTGAGCACATTAGAAATTTGACTTATTTAAGTAGTAAAAACAACTTATAGTAGTACATAAATGCAGAGAAAGCTACAGAAGTTGGAGTGAACAATAGTGCAAGAAAAAGAAGAGGGGTAACATCAGAGGTTGCAGAAAACATTATGCTCTAGGACTCTGCTGTGGGGACACACCACTTCTGCCCACAGAGGCAGCAGTGCTGTCCACAGGCACTGTCTTTGGAAGTCATCTATCACATTTGCTGGCACTGCTGCCACTGCCTCCCTGAGGACATGGTACTGCTCCACTGCTGCTCTGCCTGCTGTAAAAATGATTGCATTGTGGTTTGTGTTTCTGGTTGTCACTGGCTCCCAATTCGAAGTCTGGTTTGCTGATTCTTGCCTATACAGTGTGGTGGGCTCTTTGATTCAACCAGGATTTTACAGGAATGGTTGTTGCTGCTATTTAGTCACTAAGCAGTGTCTGACTCTTTTGTGACCCCATGGGCTGTAGCCCGCTAGGCTCCTCTGTCTGTGGGTTTCTCCAGACAAAAGAATACTGGCATGGGCTACTCTTCCCTCCTCCAGGGGATCTTCCCAGCCCGGGGATACAACCCAGGTGTCCCACATTGCAGCCGGATTCCTTACCACTGAGCCACCTGGGAAGAAATGTGTGTTAGGGCTTCTTCCTTTCCCACCTCCACAGAGGATCCCTCTTTCTCAGGCTGGGGAGAAATGTATTGTGAAAAACTGAACTATTTCTCCTTTTCTGGAAATGCATTTCATTCATTTAAAACATTTTAAATTCTTCACTAATTCAATTATAATAAACAGCCTGGCCTGACAAATCTTCTGTTTTTGTAAATAAAGTTAAGAAGGATCAGTCAATTGGACAAGCAGTTTAGACAAATATCCCTTGGGTTTTACAACATTGAGGTTCTATCTCAAACTTACAATAGCAAGAAATGAAATGCAGTTGAGAAACAATTATAAAATATCAATAAAAAGTATAAATACAGCTTTTATTTTCCATAGAGTGGAAAATGTGATGAAGAACCCATGGAATGTTCTTAAAATTCCAGTTATTAATAAACTGATTCTTAGTTATCTCTAAATATATACTCTACAAATAATTTCTTTCAACTGCACAGTTCTTTTTTCAATTAACAAGTTTTTAAAATTACACACAAGACTGTTTTCTTTATGGTAACTATCTTTTAAAAAACAAGCACATTTACATGAAATATTAAAACACAAAAAATTATTACTGTTTCAGATTAGCTTTAAAGGGATTCAGACTATGCTATCCAAAAATAAACTGCTCTGGCTTAGGATTATTATGAGCTGAAGGCACTTGAGAAGGCAATTCCAATATGAGCTTTCTGTCCATCCCACTTCTACTTGAAAGCAGAACATAAATTCTCCTTGTGAAAGTCTAGCCCCTAACACCACTTTCAGGCCCAAGAAGGGGATGACAATGTTATCATCAAAAGTTAGACATCTCGAAAGAGCATACACAAACAAAAGTTACCTATTAGCCCTGATCTACCATTGATTTCTCTATGTATTTATTTCCATGTTTGCCATCCCAGAAGCTCAAACTTCTTTCATCTTGTCACTTCTCTACAAAATAATTTTTCTTTCCTGAAATGTTTATAATGCATTTCTTAATATGCTTAAACTGCTATATAAGACCCAAGTTCTAACCACTCATTTGAGCATGTGTTTCTCCCATATGAATGCACACTGCACATGCTAATTAACTTGCATCTGTTTTTCTCTTGTTAATCCATCTTTTTTCAGTTTACCTTATAGGGTCCTAGTCAGGGAACCCAGGGAGGTAGAGAGCACAAGTTTTTTGTCCACTACAGCTTGAAGGGAGATCAGTATAAAGTAATGGAAAGAATATATTGTAAAATATTTTTAATATAAATTTATTTATTTTATTGGAGGTTAATTACTTTACAATATTGTATTGGTTTTGCCATACATCAACATGAATCCACCACAGGTATACATGTGTTCCCCATCCTGAACCTCCCCCCCTCCTCCCTCCCCATATCATCCCTCTGGGTTGTCTCAATATTTTATAATAAATGGTACAGAGATGTACAATGTGAATTTAATCGAGGAAACAGACAAAAAACAGAATTTGCACAAACTAACTGGCTGATCCTGTTTAGAAATGTCAAGTTCATAAACAAAAATAGACTGAGGAATATTCCAGAATAAGGGAAACTGAGACGACGCGACAAATGCCTTTACACACAAAAAAAGGCATTATAGAGACATAGCGAAAGATCTGCATCTGAACTACAGATTACTTAGTAGTTTTATGTCAATGCTATCTTCCTGGTTTTGATTATTGTAATCCTATTAGACAAGATGCTGTTTGGAAAAGCTAGGTGAAGGGAATATGGGAACTCTCAACTAATTTTGTAGCTTAGATCTGAAACTACTTCAAAATTAAAGTTAAATAAAATTTAAAAAATAAAATTAAATGAATGAACATATAGCACAGATACTTAAATGACAGTTTGCAGTTGTATATCTCTATAGGCCATTTTTCTTATAACTAAGTTAAATAAATGAGGAACTGGACTTTACTCAGCAAAAATATTCTTCATGTTGACATAAACTTTATTCTGATGTCTCAAATTTTCACAGAATTCCAAACCAGTAGTGCGTTCAACTAATGGTTTTTATACATAATTTAATGTACATTGAGCATGAAATACAGGTAAAGAGTTTTCATTTTCATTTTCACTTTTAGTAAATTCTTTAACATTCATTATATTAAAAAAGAAAAACTAATCATGATACTTTCTAAAAGCAGGCAATTTTTTCTTAATGACTACTACTTCTTAATTTCCCATAAAGTAAATTCCTAACCCCATGTGAACAGTGGACTGAAAAAAACTGAGACCGAAGGTTAAGAATTTGTGACCTGACAGAAGAGTTTAAGAAGCTAGAACTAAAGGAATTTTCTGAGTATAAAACAATGGAACAAATAAGGGAGATATTTAGAATGTGAAAATTCTAAGAACTGTGCTTTTCTTAGAATGCAAGAACAAAGAGTTTGCTTTCTACTGCTCACTCTAGGGCAATTTGCTCTAACTCATTCTGGTATCAGTTGAATTCTATGACTTTTTCTATTTTCCTATTTTTGTTTTTGTTTACTAAAAATTTCAGGCTTTAAAAATAATTATCTAGTTCACAACTTAGTCAATGAAAATTTCATCTTTACAAGAGGACGTTCTCCCTTCTTAAAGGTTTTCCTCTCTATCCTTTACTCTGGGTTCATGGGAAGCTTCGGGCAACAGTATTATGTAAGGGAAGGGTCAATGTGCACTTAGGTCCTGGTCCTTCTCTGTTGGTGAACATCATTGACTTCTCTTGCTACCTTCTTTGTTAGGGAAGACCTCCAACCATTTGTTAAAAACCTATAGTCTGGTGTAGATCATGTTTGACATAAATCCTTTTGTGTTGAAGATATTACTGGGAAAGTAAGTTGCACATACTCTGAGCTGTCAGGGTTATGCTGTCATTCCTTTGATGGACCCACTTCTTTGTCTCATGCTGATATAGTCTCTGAGAAGGAGACAGACCCACTCTTATGGAACTGCTGTGCCCTTGGGGTTGAGAAATTGATGGTAACCTGTTTTACATAATTTGAAGACTCAAGCAAACTGAGGGACAAGTGGAGACTACAGCCTGCCTTCTTCCATCTAACCTCACCCTCCACCAGCTCTTTCCTGTTAGCTTTCCACTTCCCCTTCATGCATGCTGATGTATATATGGAAAGGACCTCTCACTGAATTCCACCTAGGAAGGCAAAGTTAGATGTTCTTTCCTGTTTGATGGATACAACATTATCTAGTGGAAAAACCTCATTTCCCACACAACACTCTATCTAAAGAATGAGACTTCTTTTATGTTGAAAGAATTCCTACTCTGCATTTTATTCTCTTGTGTACAAAAAAAAAACTAGAATAAAATGGCATGGTTCAATTAAGTGAAACTAATGTGTCACTTTGAATAGTATTTAAGTATTGCCAGCATTGGTTCCCCTGTCTATATTTGAAAAGAATTTTAGTTTTATCTGTAGATGGTTTCCTCTTTCCACTTTTCATCATTCTCTCCATTGATATTCTGACTGGATTACCTTATCCTCTCTTCTCACACAATAATATGAGATGATCGAGGGAAATCTTTATCTTTTAAGCTCAATATCCTATCCCAGCTTGCTACAGTTGACATTTAAGTGTGAAAAAGTACTAGTATTGTGGAGTTGGGGCAGGGCTGTCAATGGTTAACCAACCATTAGTAGGTTTATCTGGCAGGTGTTCGTTTTCACAGAAGCTGAGTTTTATTTATTCTTGACTCAGTGAGCCTGAGATGCTTAGAGACACTTCAGGGAACTTAGCTCCCTGCTGTTCAAATGGTAGGGCTCAGTAAATGAGTTCCTTAGGTAGATGGAGCACATGCTGCTTTAGATTGCATGATTATACTTTAAACCTTACCAGAAAAGGTATTAAAAAAATAAAGTCACAGGACTAGGCTTTCAGACAAAAATGAGCATAAGTAACTCACAGGAAGACCTAATAATTTGTGGAGCTTTATCACAAAGAGATTTGGGATCCTTTACTCTTTCACTTTTATTTTCTTCAGAGTATAGTTGGTTTACATGTTAAAACCCTTTTGCTTTTTAATACTTAATATATCATGCTTAGTTGCTTCAGTTCTTTGCAATCCTATGGTCTGTATCCTACTCAGGCTCCTCCATCTGTTCTCCAGACAAGAATACTGGAGTGGGTTGCCATGCCCTTCTCCAGGGCATCTTCCTGACCCAGGGATCAAACCCATGTCTTCTGTGTCTCCTGCATTGCAGGTGGATTCTTTACTGTGGAGCCACTGGAAAAGTCACTTAGTGTTTAGTATCACCACATTTAGGTATTTTAGGACATACTAATTTACTCAGAATTAAACAGGATCAATTAGATCTCATGAGACTATTTAAACTTGGTGGTATACAAATATGACCTGAGAATAACTGAATCAATAAGCATGCTTTCAGTTCAGTTCAGTTGCTCAGTTGTGTCTGACTCTGTGACCCCATGAATCACAGCACACCAGGCCTCCCTGTCCATCACCAACTCCTGGAGTTCACTCAAACTTATGTCCATCGAGTCGGTGATGCCATCCAGCCATCTCATCCTCTGTCGTCCCCTTCTCCTCCTGCCCCCAATCCCTCCCAGCATCAGTCTTTTCCAATGAGTCAACTCTTCACATGAGGTGGCCAAAATATTGGAGTTTCGGCCTCAGCATCAGTCCTTCCAATGAACACCCAGGACCAATCTCCTTTAGGATGGACTGGTTGGACCTCCTTGCAGTCCAAGGGACTCTCAAGAGTCTTCTCCAACACGACAGTTCAAAAGCATCAATTCTTCAGTGCTCAGCTTTCTTCATAGTCCAACTCTCACATCCATATATGACCACTGGAAAAACCATAGCCTTGACTAGATGGACCTTTGTTGGCAAACTAATGTCTCTGCTTTTGAATATGCTCTCTAGGTTGGGCATAACTTTCCTAAAAGGACTAAGTGTCTTTTAATTTCATGCTGCAATCACCATCTGCAGTGATTTTGGAACCCCCCAAAATAAAGTCTGACACTGTTTCCACTGTTTCCCCATCTATTTGCCATGAAGTGATAGGACCAGATGCCATGATCTTAGTTTTCTGATTGTTGAGCTTTAAGCCAACTTTTTTACTCTCCTCTTTTAGCACTGCTTCAATTAAAAGAGAAAAAATTAAATACATAACTACAATTAACAGAAATATAAGCACTTATAACATTATGGCTGTGAGTGGGGAATTACATCAAACAGTCCAACTAGAAATATTTCCTTAACAAAAATCAGAAAAATACCTGAATATATATATATATATATATATATATATATATATATATATATATATACTTGGACTGTGAAGAAGGCTGAGCGCTGAAGAATTGATGCGTTTGAACTGTGGTGTTGGAGAAGACTCTTGAGGGTCCCTTGGACTGCAAGGAAATCCAACCAGTCCATTCTGAAGGAGATCAACTCTGGGATTTCTTTGGCAGGAATAATGCTAAAGCTGAAGCTCCAGTACTTTGGACACCTCATGCAACGAGTTGACTCATTGGAAAAGACTGATGCTGGGAGAGATTGGGGGCAGGAGGAGAAGGGGACGACAGAGGATGAGATGGCTGGATGGCATCACTGACTCGATGGACGTGAGTCTGAGTGAACTCTGGGAGATGGTGATGGACAGGGAGGCCTGGAGTGCTGTGATTCATGGGGTCGCAAAGAGTCAGACACGACTGAGTGACTGAACTGATATATATATTTAAATATAGGCCATCTTGTCTCACTGACAGAGGAGACAGAATACTATCTTTACTTGGAGAAATAAGTAGAACCAGGTGAATCACTTTATATTTAAAAAAAATTAAGCCAGTATTGTTATGGTGTAACTAACATGTAAGAGACCACATGCATCATGCATTCAGTGTTCGATGTTATGACATATGTACATACTCATGAGACTGTCGCTACAATATGAAGATGCTGAACATGAACATCACTCCCCGCTGTTCTTACACCCTAGGTAATCATTTCCTCCCTAATGTCTCCACCTCTCCTGCTACATCCCCAGGAAACCATCGATCTTCCTATCACCGTATCACAATTTGCATTTCCTAGAATTTTATATAAATAGAATCACACATTCTGCACTTTTTTGTCTGGATCCCATCATTTAGTATAATTATATTTCACATACTCAACAGAAGTGTTTGAGTCTCTCCTCTCCAACAATTATTATAGTCAATCTTTTCAACTGTAGCTATTCAAGTAGGTGTGTTACTACATCTCATTGTGGTTTTAATTTGTATTTTCTTAATGACTAGTACTACTAAGCCTCTTTTATATGCTTCTTTGTCCTTGGTGGCTCAGATGGTAAAGCATCTGTCTACAATGCAGGAGACCTGGGTTCGATCCCTGGGTCTGGAAGATTCCCTGGAGAAGGAAATGGCAACCCACTCCAGTACTCTTGCCTAGAAAATCCCATGGACAGAGGAGCCTGGTGTCCATGGGTTCACAGAGTAGAACATGACTGAGCAACTTAACTTTCACTTTCACTTTGTCACTGAACATATATCCTCTTTTATAAAATATCTTTAGGTACTGAGGATACAAGTCCTTTATCAGACAAAGGATTAGTGCTTTTCAAATCTCTGGTTTATCTTTCATTCTTCTAACAGTATGTATTGAAGAACAGGAGGTTTTAATTTTGATAGGTCTAGTTTTTCAATTTATTATTTGCTTAATCCAACCTAAGGTCACAAAGGATGCTTCTGTGTCTTTTCAAAGTTTTAGAATTTTAGATTTTACATTAACTTCAATGTTTCCTTTTGAGTAAAAAACATTCATATGCTTAGAGGCAGAGAACAAAATTTACTTTATTTCACACTTTGCAAAAGTATACCTCTTGAAACAATCTCTGTCTTTTACTTGAACTGAGATGATTTGTATGTAATGTAATTAGTGATATGATTAGGTACATATCTATTATCTTACCCTTTATTTTCTGATTATCCTAGCTCTTCTTTATTTTTCCTTTCACAGTTTCCTTTTGGGAGAGAATAACTGAATAAATTGTATAATTCCAATCTCTGGCTTAGCAGCTCTTTTTGTTGTTGTTGTTATTTTAGAGATTACATTATGATTTATACATCTTTATCTTACAATTTATCTTCAAAGGACATTATAACACTTAACCTATAGTTCAGTAATTTTATACTCATATACTTGCACATCTCCCCACCCAAATGCTGTGGTTGTATCATACACTTCACATAATATGTTGTATTGTCTGCATTTAACTAGTTCATTATCATTGACAGATATTTAAGTTTTGAGAAATTTTTATAATTTACCAGTAAAGTCATCATTTCTGACTCTAAGAACAGATTCATACTCCTATCAAGCATCAATTTGCATGTTCCTGCAGGTTTTTGTTTTTGGCTTTTTTTTTTTTTACCATCTTAAACTATGGGTATGCTCATGATATATTGTTCCAACTTTTGAAAGTCTGAAAAAGTCATTATTCTGCCTTCATTTTTAATGATTTTTCCCCAGTATAAAGTTTCATGTTGACATTTTTTTCCCCAACAGTTTAAAGAGACTGTTCTCCTCTCCTTTTGCTTGCCTAGCTTCCAGTGATAAATGTGCTGTCACTTCCATCAATGATTCTTTGTGGTTCTGTCTTTGGATGCTTTTCATATCTTTATCACAGATTTTGGGCAGTTTCATTATAATATGCTTTGCTGTACTTAAAATTTATCTACTGTTTGAAGTTTGGCTTTCTTGAGTCTGTATGTTTATGTTTTTATCATATTTATGATATTTCCAGCTATATCACTTTTAGAATGTTCCCCTTCCCCTGTAATTATTAGACACTATAAGACGTTAAGAAACTACCACCCTTACCATGGTGAATGGCCTTGTGTAACTCAATGAAACCATGAGCCATGCCATGCAGGGCCACCAAGACAGGTAAAGTGAAAAATTCTGACAAAATGTAATCCATTGGAGGAGGAAATGGCAACCTACTCCAGTATTTTTGCCTGGAAAGCCCCATGAACAGTACAAAAAGGCAAAAAATTATGACACCAGAAGATGAACTTCTCTGGTCAAAAGGCATCCAATATGCTACTGGGAAGAGCAGAGGGCAATTACAAATCTATCCATAAAGAATGAAGCAGCTGCACTGAAGCGGAAACGATGCTCAGTTACGGATGTGTCTGGAGCTGAAAGTAAAATCTGATGCTGTAAAGAACAATATTGCACAGGAAGCTGGAATGTTAGGTCCAAGGACATGGTCAAGCAGCAGATGGCAAGAGTAAACATCAACACCAGTAAACTAAAATGGAAGGGAATAGGTGAATTTAATTCAGATGACTATTATATCTCCTACTGTGGGCAAGAATCCCTCAGAACAAATGGAGTAGTCCTCATAGTCAACAAAAGAGTCCAAAATGCAGTACTTGGGTGCAATCTCAAAAAAGACAGAATGATCTCAGTTTATTGCCAAGGCAAACCATTCAACATCACTGTAATCCAAGTCTATGGACAAACCACTGATGCTGAAGAAGTTGAAATTGACTGGTGCGGGGAACACATACAACATCTTCTAGAACACCAAGAGAAGATGTCCTTTTCATCATAGGGGATTGAAATGCAAAAGTAGGAAGTCAAGAGACATTTGGAGTAACAGGCAAGTTTGGCCTTGGAATACGAAACAAAGCAGGGCATAGGCTAACAAGAATTTTGTCAAGAAAACACACTGGTCATAGCAAAAATCCTTTTCCAACAAACCAAGAGACAACTCTACATATGGACATCATCAGATGGTCAACACCAAAATCAAACTGATTATTTTCTTAGCAGCCAAAGATTATACGGAAGCTTCTATTATACGGAAGCTCTAAACAGTCAGCAAAATCAAGACCTGAAGATAAATATGGCTCAGATAAAAACTCTTTATAGCAAAATTCATACTTAAATTGAAGAAATTAAGGCAAATCACTAGGCCTTTTAGGTATGACCTAAATCAAACCCCTTATAATTATGCAGGTGAAGTGGCAAATAGATTCAAGGGATTAGATCTGGTAGACAGAATGCCTGAAGAACTATGGATGAAAGTTCATAACACTGTACAGGAGGCAGTGCTGAAAACTGTCTCAAAGCAAAAAATGTTCAAGAAGGCAAACTGGTTAACTGAGGAGACTTTACAAATAGCTGAGAAAAGAAGAGAAGAGAAAGGCAAAGGAGAAAGGGATATGTTCAACTGAATGCAGAGTTTTAGGAAATAGCAAGGAGAGATAAGAAAGCCTTAAGCGAACAGAGGAAAACAATAGAATGGGAAAGTCTCGAGATCTATTCAAGGAAACTGGAGCTATCAAGGTAACATTTCATGCAAAGATGGGCACAATTCAGGATAGAAATGATAAGGACCTAACAGAAACAGAAGATATTAAGAACAGGTGGCAAGAATACAAAGAAGAACTGTACATAAAAGGTCTTAATGACCTGGATAATCACGATGGCGTGGTCACACACCTAGAACCAGACATCTTGAGAATGTGAAGTCAAGTGGGACTTAAGAAAGATTACTAAAAACAAAGCTAGTGGAGGTTAAAATTCCAGCTGAGCTATTTAAATTCCTAAAATATGGTGCTGTTAAAGTGTTGCATTCAGCATGTCAGCCAATTTGGAAAACTCAGCAATGGCCACAGGACTAGAAAAGGTCAGTTTTCATTCCAATCCCAAAGAACAGCAATGGCAAAGAATGTTCAAACTACTAGTACAGTTGAGCTCATTTCACAAGCTAGAAGGCTGTGCACAAAATCGTTCAAGCTAGGCTTCAGCAGTACATGAACCAGTAATTTCCAGATGCATAAATTAGGTTTTGAATAGACAGAGGAACCAGACATCAAACTGCCAACACTCTTTGGATCATGGAGAAAGCAAAAGAATCCCAGAGAAACATCTATTTCTACTTCATTGACTATGCTAAAGCCTTTGACTGTGTGGATCACAAGAGACTATCAAAAATGCTTAAAGAGATGGAAATACCAAACCACCTTATCTGTTTCCTGAGAAACCTGTATGCAGGCCAACAATGCAACAGTCAGAATCAGACATGGAACAACGGACAGGCTCAAAATTGGGAAAGGAGTATGTCAAGGCTATATATTGTCACCTTGCTCAATCAACATATATGCTGAGTATATGATGATAAGTGCTGGGCTGGATGAATCACAAGCTGGAATCAAGATTTCCAGGAGAAATATCAATAACCACAGAAATGCAGATGATACCACCCTAATGGTGGAAAGTGAAGAGAAACTAAAAAATTTCTTGATGAGGGTGAAAGAGTAATGTGAAAAAATTGACATGAAACTGAGCATTCAAAACAACTAAGATCATGGCATCTGGTCTCATTGCATCATGGCAAATAGACAGGGGAAAAGTAGAAATAGTCACAGATTTTCTTTTCTTGGGCTCCAAAATCACTGTGGATGGTGACTGAAGCCATGAACTTAAAAGATGCTTGCTCTTTGGAAGGAAAGCTATGACAAACCTAGAGAGTGAATTAAAAAGCAAAGAGATCATTTGCTGACAAATGTCTGTATAGTCAAAGCTATGGTTTTTCCAGTAGTCATGTGCAAACGCGAAAGCTGGACCATAAAGAAGGCCAAGTGCCAAGGAATTGATGCTTTAGAATTGCGGTGCTGGAGAAGACCCTGAGAGTCCCTTGGACTTCAAGGAAAGCAAACCTGTCAATTCTAAAGGAAATCAACCCTAAATATTTATTGGAAGGACTGATGCTGAAGCACCAAAATTTTGGCCTCCCGATGCAAAGAGATGACTTATTGGAAGAGACTCTGATGCTAGGAAAGATTGAAGGCCAAATTTAAAGGGGCAGCAGAGGATGAGATGGTTAGATAGTATCACCAACTCCATAGACATCAATCTGAGAAAATCCAACCCCAAGAGAGAGGGAACACAGAGAAGCCTGGCATGCTGCAATCTTTGGAGTTGCAAAGAGTCAGACACAATGTAGTGACTGAACAACAACAACAAGAAACTGTATCATTAAGAATTCCACAGGCCTGGCAAGAAGTATTAGATGAAATAGTTGAATATTATATCTCAACTGAATAGAAGACTATTGTGTATTGAATGTACTGCTAAAGAATAAAATGAAATAAGTTAAATAAATAAACTAGCTCTGATTATGCTAAAGTTCAAACTCTCTATTTATAATAGAGAGCCATTCAAAATACATATACCAAATAAGTGACTTAATACACTAAAAAATAATTCTAGTGATTCATTGGAAACAGTCTGTAGAACAGAAATAATGAATATCAGCTTGGGCAGAAGGATAAAAATGAATAAAAACTTAATGGCATACTAATATTTTTCTTATCATACAACTGATCCAATCCATCAGGAAATTCTTTTGATCCTTCCTTAAATAGAACTAGATTTCAACCATTTGAAATATGTAGTTTCACAAATTATCTCCTTATTTCTGCTGAGCAACTAGACGCACCATTTTTTCAAAATGAAGCCATTTTAAAATACTACATCCTTATATTCCACACATAATTCATTTAGAGTTAAAGTCAACATTTTTACGTTGGCCTATAAGATAGACATACAAAGCAGGCTGTGGATCTGGTTCTCCATTATCTCTTTGAACTCATATTTCTCAGCTCCCCAGCTCACCTCCCTCTGACACCTCATCTAAAATATGTATTCTTAATGTCACTTACATTCATCCTTGCCCAAATTTCTTCTTTTCAAGAGACCCATGCTGCTACCCTATTTAAAAATTTCCAAATAACTCTCTATTGTTTCTATAGAATATGTAAATAAGCAACTTTCTAACATACTGTAACATTTTTGTTCACTAGGAGAGGAATTGTCTTTTCTGCTTTGTTCACTAATATTTTCTTTACCAGGCACTCAGTAAGTGGATAAATAGAGTCTGCTAAAATACCTAGTTGTCAAGCTTTCCATCTTACAATGCTTTCAAAAATGTTTTTACTTGTCATGAGAAAAAAATTAAAATGTGACTAAGGAAAAACGAATAAAAAGAGATGAATTCACACAGTTATGAAGAACTCTGAAAAATTGATTAAATCTAAGAATTAGTATTAGAAAACAAAAAAAAGTACAGAAAGTTCATAATTGAATTTAACAAAGTTGATACACATGATGCAGTCAATATTTATCATAAAATATATAAAAGGTGTAAAAAATAAAGATATGAGTATAAATGGTAAACCTAAAATCTGAAAATAAAATTTAAATATTAGCACAAAGAGACTAAGTGAACTAATAGCTAAAGAGTATATAAAAATAAAGAACACTAAAGCAGTTAAATTATTATAATTAATACTTTAAACAATAAGTCAAAATAAATCAAAATTATTTGCATATAACAGCATAGATTTTGTAGTCAGATAGATTGTGTTAAATACAAAGATTTTAATCTCCCAAACAACAGACCTAATTTTTTGAGCCCTGCATTTTCACATGCAAAGTGAGAGATACACATTTTTAATTCAGAGATTATTAGAATTAAGTAAGAGAATGTATTTTAACAATGCAGCACAGAACATAGCACATAGTAAGTTGTCAATGAATGGTATATTTATAATGGCAACGAGGAATGGATTCTAAAACAATGCCAATACTCACATTTTGGCATACAGAAATCATGCAAGTATGTTATCATGTTAAGCCATATGAACAGTTTACGTAAGTTTATAGAAGTATATATAATATGGGCTTCCCTAGTGGCTTAGTAGTAAATAATCCATCTGCCAACACAGGGGGCACAGGTTCAAACTCCAGGTTAGGAAGATACCCTGGAGAAGGAATTGGCGACCCACTGTAGTATTCTTGCCTGGGAAATCCCATGGACAGAGGTTCCAGACAGGCTACAGCCCATGGGTCCCAAAAGAATGGGACATGACTTAGTGACTAAACAACATCATAGATACACATAATTTAAAGCTTGAAAATAAAATTTAATTATTAGCAACCAGACACTAGGACTACTAATAGCTTTAAAATATATTAAAATGAAGAACAATGAAATGGTATTTGCATCTTATTTCCTGCACTAAAGTAACATCATCAACTGTCAAGAGATGATCTAATGTCCATACTCAACTTCAGCATTTTTTCCACCCAATAATAGAAAACATTTTTCATGCCTCCAGGAAGTGTATTCCCATTGACACATATGTGCTCATTTTGAGTTCACTGCCCTGTCCTGTTGCTTAAGCATTCCTTTATTTCTCGAAATATCTACATATGATGGGCCATTAGATTATTACCTGGGAGGATTATTACTGCCTCCAGCAATCCTCTTGTAGGATTCTTAGCCTTGTCTCCAATTTAGAAGTGCCTGCTGCTGCTGCGTCGCTTCAGTAATGTCCGACTCTGTGAGACTCCATAGACGGCAGCCCACCAGGCTCCCCCTGTCCCTGGGATTTTCCAGGCAAGAATACTGGAGTGGGTTGCCATTGCCTTCTCCTAGAAGTGCCTGCTGCTGCTAAATCGCTTCAGTTGTGTACAACTCTGTGCAACCCCAGAGACGGCAGCCCACCAGGCTCCCCTGTCCCTGGGATTCTCCAGGCAAGAACATTGGAGTGGGTTGCCATTTCCTTCTCCAATGCATGAAAGTGAAAAGTGAAAGTGAAGTTGCTCAGTCATGTCTGACTCCTAGAGACCCCATGGACTGCAGCCCACCAGGCTCCTCTGTCCTAGGTAGCTTTAAATAATAAAACAAAAGAAACAAACCACAGATTACCAGGCTGCACCATAGGTCACCTCATCAGAATCTCTATGAATGGAGTCCAGGCTTATGTTTTATAATTTCTCAGATGATTTTCAAAATGCATTGATAACTACTGCTTTGTGTCATGTATGAACACTGTTGATGGTCTTTTTATTTTTAACATTTGACTTTAGGTTAACTATTATTTTTTCCCTCTTAAAATATCTTTGTCAAAATTTGTACTTCGTTTCTATATTCTTAGAGTATGATGGAAAATATTGCATAGCTCCATTCAACCCTCAAAAGGTACAGCAGAGAAAATCTAATCCATTACTCATGGTGTCTCTTTCTTGCTGAAATAGAGTGAGCCATCACAAAATAAAAATACAAGGCTTTTATTGATCATTTCATTCCCATGCCTATAGTCCTCTGGCCTTTGTTGCATAATTTCAAGTCATAATTTTATTCAAACACAACATATGAATACATGAAAGATAAAAAATCAGAGGTCTATGTGGATAAACTCTGAAAAACTATTGGGAGAGAGGATGAGTTTCCTCTCTATGGATATTTATGTGAGTTATAGGAAATATAATAAAATGGCTATTTGCTGAACCACTCGTTTCCTATTCAGTTCAGTTCAATCACTCAGTCGTGTCTGACTCTTTGTGACCCCATGAACCACAGCATACCAGGCCTCCCTGTCCATCACCAACTCCTGGAGTCTACTCAATCCATGTCCATAGAGTCGGTGATGCCATCCAACCATCTCATCCTCTGTCGTCCCCTTCTCCTCCTGCCCTCAATCTTTCCCAGCATCAGGGTCTTTTCCAATGAGTCAGCTCTTCACATCAGGTGGCCAAAGTACTGGAGTTTCAGCTTTAGCATCATTCCTCTCAAAGAAATCCCAAGGTTGATCTCCTTCAGAATGGACTGGTTGGATCTCCTTGCAGTCCAAGGGACTCTCAAGAGTCTTCTCCAACACCACAGTTCAAAAGCATCTGTTCTTTGGTGCTCAGCCTTCTTCACAGTCCAACTCTCACATCCATACATGACCACAGGAAAAACGATAGCCTTGACTAGACGGACCTTAGTCAGCAAAGTAATGTCTCTGCTTTTTAATATACTATCTAGGTTGGTCATAACTTTTCTTCCAAGGAGTAAGCATCTTTTAATTTCATGGCTGCAGTCACCATCTGCAGTGATTTTGTAGCCCAAAAAAATAAAGTCTGTCACTGTTTCTACTGTTTCCCCATCTATCTCCCATGAAGTGATGGGACCAGATGCCATGATCTTCGTTTTTTGAATGTTGAGCTTTAAGCCAACTTTTTCACTCTCCTCTTTCACTTTCATCAAGAGGCTTTTTAGCTCCTCTTCACTTTCTGCCATAAGGGTGGTGTCATCTGCATATCTGAGGTTATTGATATTTCTCCCGGCAATCTTGACTCCACCTTGTGTTTCTTCCAGTCCAATGTTTCTCATGATGTACTCTGCATAGAAGTTAAATAAGCAGGGTGAGAATATACAGCCTTGACGTACTCCTTTTCCTATTTTGAACCAGTCTGTTGTTCCATGTCCAGTTCTAACTGTTGCTTCCTGACCTGCATACAGATTTCTCAAGAGGCAGGTTAGGTGATCTGGTATTCCCATCTCTTTCAGAATTTTCCACAGTTTATTGTGATCCACACAGTCAAAGGCTTTGGCATAGTCAATAAAGCAGAAATAGATGTTTTTCTGGAACTCTCTTGCTTTTTCCATGATCCAGCAGATGTTGGCAATTTGATCTCTGGTTCCTCTGCCTTTTCTAAAACCAGCTTGAACATCAGAGAGTTCACGGTTCATGTATAGCAGAAGCCTGGCTTGGAGAACTTTGAGCATTACTTTACTAGCATGTGAGATGAGTGCAATTGTGTGGTAGTTTGAGCATTCTTTTGCATTGCCTTTCTTTGGGATTGGAATGAAAACTGACCTTTTCCAGGCCTGTGGCCACTGCTGAGTTTTCCAAATTTGCTGGCATATTGAGTGTAGCACTTTCACAGCATCATCTTTCAGGATTTGAAAGAGCTCAGCTGGAATTCCATCACCTCCACTAGCTTTGTTCATAGTGATGCTTTCTAAGGCCCACTTGAATTCACATTCCAAGATGTCTGGCTCTAGATGAGTGATTACATTATCATGATTATCTGGGTCATGAAGATCTTTTTTGTATAGATCTTCTGTGTATTCTTGCCACCTCTTCTTAATATCTTCTGGTTCTGTTAGGTCCATACCATTTCTATCCTTTATCGAGCCCATCTTTGCATGAAGTGTTCCCTTGGTATCTCTAATTTTCTTGAAGAGATCTCTAGTCTTTCCCATTCTGTTGTTTTCCTCTATTTCTTTGCATTGATTGCTGAAGAAGGCTTTCTTATCTCTTCTTGCTATTCTTTGGAACACTGCATTCAGATGCTTATGTCTTTCCTTTTCTCCTTTGCTTTTCGCTTCTCTTCTTTTCATAGCTATTTGTAAGGCCTCTCCAGACAGCCATTTTGCTTTTTTCCATTTCTTTTCCATGGGGATGGTCTTGATCCCTGTCTCCTGTACAATGTCATGAACCTCATTCCATAGTTCATCAGGTACTCTATCTATCAGATCTAGGCCCTTAAATCTATTTCTCACTTCTACTGTATAATCATAGGGGATTTGATTTAGGTTATACCTGAATGGTCTAGTGGTTTTCCCTACTTTCTTCAATTGAGTCTGAATTTTGTAATAAGGAGTTCATGATCTGAGCCACAGTCAGCTCCTGGTCTTGTTTTTGTTGACTGTATAGAGCTTCTCCATCTTTGGCTGCATAAAATATAATCAACCTGATTTCGGTGTTGACCATCTGGTGATGTCCACGTGTAGAGTCTTCTCTTGTGTTGTTGGAAGAGGGTGTTTGCTATGACCAGTGTATTTTCTTGGCAAAACTCTATTAGTCTTTGCCCTGCTTCATTCTGCATTCCAAGGCCAAATTTGCCTGTTACTCCAGGTGTTTCTTGACTTCTTACTTTTGCATTCCAGTCGCCTATAATGAAAAGGACATCTTTTTTGAGTGTTAGTTCTAAAAGGTCTTGTAGGTCTTCATAAAACCATTCAACTTCAGCTTCTTCAGCATTACTGTTTGGGGCATAGACTTGGATAACTGTGATACTGAATGGTTTGCCTTGGAGACAAACAGAGATCATTCTGTTGTTTTTGAGATTACATCCAAGTACTGCATTTCGGACTCTTTTGTTGACCATGATGGCTACTCCATTTCTTCTGAGGCATTCCTCCCCGCAATAGTAGATATAATGGTCATCTGAGTTAAATTCACTCATTCCAGTCCATTTTAGTTCGCTAATTCCTAGAATTTTGACGTTCACTCTTGCCATCTTCTGTTTGACCACTTCCAATTTGCCTTGATTCATGGACCTGACATTCCAGGTTCCTATGCAATATTGCTCTTTACAGCATCAGGTCTTGATTCTATCACTAGTCACATCCACAACTGGGTATTGTTTTTGCTTTGGCTCCATCCCTTCATTCTTTCTAGAGTTATTTCTCCACTGATCTCCAGTAACATATTGGGCACCTACTGACCTGGGGAGTTCCTCTTTTAGTATTCTATCATTTTGCCTTTTCATACTGTTCATGGGGTTCTCAAGGTAAGAATACTGAAGTGGCTTGCCCTTCCCTTCTCCAGTGTACAATATTCTGTCAGACCTCTCCACCATGACCCGGTCGTCTTGGGTTGCCCTGCAGGCATGGCTTGGTTTCATTGAGTTAGACAAGGCTGAAGTTCTAGTGTGATTAGATTGACTAGTTTTCTGTGAGTATGGTTTCAATGTGCCTTCCCTCTGATGCCCTCTTGCAACACCTACCATCTTACTTGGGTTTCTCTTACCTTGGGCATGGGGTATCTCTTTATGGCTCCTCCAGCAAAGCACAACCTCTGTTCCTTACGTTTGAGGAGGGGTATCTCCTCACTGCCACCCTTCCTGACCTTCAACGTGGGATAGCTCCTCTAGGCCCTCCTGTGCCTGGGCAGCCACCACTCCTTGGGTTGCTCCTCTGCCAGCCCTGCCCTCAGGCATGGGTGGCTCCTCCCAGCTGCTGCCCCTGGCCTAGGGCTCGGGGTGGCTCCTCAGGGTCACCGCCCCTGGCCTCTGGCACGAGGTGGCTTCTCCAGGCTGCCCCTGACCTCAGACGCAGGGTGTCGCCTCCCAGCCGCCACTGACCTCGGATGCATTCCATGAGCAACTCACTTAAGTGCTTGCTTAAGTCATTGGGAGGATTTAGATGCTGAAATAGACCACCTCAATATTTTCTTAACAGAGAGTAGGGAAACATATTTCCATAATTACAGCTCTATTAGCCAGGATACTGAAAGCTGAGATAATCTTTCCCAGGATGATTTATGATAAAAGTAGAAGCAATTATCAAGAAAAGGTCAGTAACACTGAGAGTCTCTCAACAGTATTGATAGAAAAACCAACTTGATTTAATTCTCATAACTATTGGAAAGGTGGCTGGTGAGCATAGGTTTAGAGGAAATATGCTATAGATTTCTTCAAAAGATTAAGGTGTTACTGATATTGCTTTAACTAGGGCTCACAGCCAGGTAATGATAATACTACTTTAAAATACTTCAAGTTTATAGTTAAAAGGAAGACAAAAGCTAAAATGTCACTACGTAATCCATTCCACGTAGTCCATGTTCTTTATTTCTAAGAGTAAGTCTTCAGAAAAAATTATTTTGAAGTAAATAAAGAAGCTGCTTCAGGACCAAAACATTTAGGTTTAATGTGTTCTGAGTATGTGTGCAATTTATTCAAATGAGTGCTGTTATCTTTCACAACTTTGTTCTGCAAACACTGCATTCAATTATACATTTAAATATTTTTGCTGTATTATATGTGAGGATTTTAGGACAGGATTGTGAGTAGCTTATGAAATTTATTAATTAAGGGACTACAGCTCAAAAGTTGACCTCTCTGATGATAGCTTTACAGAGAACACCTGATCTATGAATCTAATCTAATCTATATTGGCTATTATAAATATTGGGTCACAGACCAAAATAGCGTGAATGCAATTTCTGGATAAACTCATTAATTGCAAATAATTTGTTCATGGGTTGGGAAAAGCAGAATGAATTTTTTTTTCCTAGCAGACTATCACTGAAATTTTATCTTTCACTCAATAGGAAAATCCATTGCCCTCATTTAAGAGCTAGTTACTTAAGTATTATAAATGCATGTGTGTTAGTGACTCAGTCATGTCTGACTCTTTGTGACCCCATGGACTATAGATTGCCAGGCTCCTCTGTCCTTGGAATTCTCCAGGCAAGAATAATGGAGTGGGTAGCCATTCCCATCTCCAGGGGATCTTCCAACCCAGGGATCGAATCCTGGTCTCCTGTATCGCAAGCAAATTTGTTACTGTCAGAGCCACCAGGGAAGCCCAATAAATCACAAGTTAGTGTTAATGCAATGTCATAAATACTTCTGAAATTAATCTGATTTTTTCCATTCTTACCACCATTATCTTTACCCAGTTAAGTTAGTTACACCTGGGCAACAATTGGTTTCTACTTAATTTCACCATGATTTTTTCCTATCATTAAAATAGAGTTTTTCTTTCATTAAGCTAGCTCACTTCCAAACTATTCTCCACAAGGTAATCAAGGTAGACGTCCAAAAATACAAATTATCAACATGGCCCGTCTCTACAGGGGCTTCTGCTGACTCTGTGCGACCCCATAGACAGCAGCCCACCAGGCTCCCCCGTCCCTGGGATTCTCCAGGCAGGAATAGTGGAGTGGGTTGCCATTTCCTTCTCCAATGTATGAAAGTGAAAATTGAAAGTGAAGTTGCTTAGTCATATCCCACTCTTAGCGACCCCATGGACTGCAGCCTACTAGACTCCTCCATCCATGGGATTTTCCAGGCAAGAGTACTGGAGTGGGGTGCCATTGCCTTCTCCATCCCAGGTGGTGCTAGCGGTAAAGAATCTGCCTTCCAATGCAGGACGTACAAGAGAAGTGAAGTGAAGTCGCTCAATCGTGTCCAAATCTTTGCGACCCCATGGACTGTAGCCTACAGGGCTCCTCTGTCCATGGGATTTTCCAGGCGAGAGTACTGGAGTGGGTTGCCATTTCCTTCTCCAGGGGAACTTCCCGACCCAGGGATCGAACCCGGGTCTCCCACACTGTAGGCAGATGCTTTACTTACTGTTTGAGCCACAAGGGAAGCCCATGAGGCCGGTTCTGTTTCTGGGTTGGGAAGATGCCCTGGAGCAGGAAATGACAATCCACTCCAGTATTCTTGCCTGGCAAATTACATGAACAGAGGAGCCTGGTGGGCTACAGTCCATGGTGTCACAAATAACTGAGCGACTGAGCATTTCCCTTTATATGGTTCACTTAGTCCCTATTTCCCTTAAAATAGAGTTATTAACCCATAAACATGATAAACAAGGGTGCACACAGTTGATCTAGCTTGTATTCTCTAGCTTGAGCTCTTTCTTGTCCTTGCCCTTTCTCAGAGTACACATTAACCACAGTAAATAGCTTTAAGAGTTTTTAAAATAGAGTATAACTTCCTTTCAAGGGCATTCCTTTCTCTCTGCTAGTACCAAAGTGCCCACTGGTAGACAGCAAGTTTCTTTAGTAAATATGAGTTAAATATCATACCCTAAAGGTATTCTTCCTTGATTATTATGTTTTATTTTCCATGTTTCCTACATTTTATCCCCCATAACTTTACATTTTATTGTTATTACCTTTATTGACCATTTATTTTCTACGAATTATACACTTTGAAGGCCAAAATGATACTACCTTCTCTCCAATATACTCCAACAGCTACCACAATTACTGAAATCTAATACACTGCTGCTGCTGCTGCTGCTAAGTCGCTTCAGTCGTGTCCGACTCTGTGTGACCCCATAGGCGGCAGCCTACCAGGCTCCCCCGTCCCTGGGATTCTCCAGGCAAGAACACTGGAGTGGGTTGCCATTTCCTTCTCCAATGCATGAAAGTGAAAAGTGAAAGTGAAGTCCCTCAGCCGTATCTGACTCAGCGACCCCATGGACTGCAGCCTACCAGGCTCCTCCGTCCGTGTGATTTTCCAGGCAAGAGTACTGGAGTGGGTGCCATTGCCTTCTCTGAATCTAATACACATTTCTGAACAAAAAAGAGGTAAGCCTCCACAGGCGAGGCCCAAGGTCTAGGCAGAAAATCTGTCCAGCTCTGAAACTTACCTTCAGGAATAGTTTCTTTCTGCTTATCATCCTCTGGGATTTGAAGGCAGCCTGGACATATATGCCAGGTCAGGAGAGTCGAGGTTACCCATGCTTGTCTTCCATTTTCTGTTTCTGCAGAAGCCCCTGCCCCTGCCTCTGCCACCACCCCCACGGGCTCCTCCTCCAGGCCAGGTGTAGCAGCTTTCCTCAGTGAACACTTTGAGGACTCCTTGTATCAGATTCACCTGGGATGTTTGCTAAACTCAATCCCTGACCTAACTCTCAATCTTCTAAATCAGACTCTCTGAAGAGGACTCTGGAATCTGAATTTTACATAGATACCTCAAGTGATCATTAAGCACTCTATATTGGGTGGTGGGGGGATGGGGTGAGTTGTGGGGGTGGTGAGCGGTGCAGAGTGAGCAGAGGATGCTTATCATATAGGAGAATGAAATAGCTTCCACTTAGTTTGAAAGAAAATGGTATCCTCAAAACATATTTTATAGCCTTTGGAGGAATCCTTTAAGGGTAAAATATTGAGGATTACAGGGAATTCTTAAAGAATGAAGCAGCTAAAGAGTGGAGTTGAAAAAAGATGAGAATAAAAGAAAGTGGAAGGATAAGTCAGAAGAGAAGAAACACTGAAGCATATAAGCAACAGTAGAGTGTTAGGAATATTTTACTTTCCCACTTTCACAAATAGAGTATATATATTTTAAATCTTACCTCCTTGGAATTACATTTATTTAGGTTTTACCTGTTCCCTAGCTAGCTTACTTGGATTTATGCACTTATAATTTATAAAAAGTGAATGAGCTAATAATTTGCATTTTACTAATCATCCATATTAATCCCAAGTAATATATGGTATATAAATTTTTCTGAAGCTCTACAAACCAATGATATTGGCAAAGCATTTTTTTTTTCATGGTCTTTCTTAATTTACACCACAGGCAACAGTCTTTTGTTCCTACAGATAAGATTGACCTTGCACAGAGGAAACATAAACAAACAAGTGACCATTCAGGGAAGCACTTTTTTCCAAACATCATAGCTTCCAAAGATCAGTAAGTAAGAAGTGACTACTAGTTTCCTCAGGTCATTTCATTAAGTCAGCTCCATATTTTAACACAGCATAATCAAAATAAGACAAAGTTTTATTCTTTCCTGTCTTCAATGGAAAGGATAAGAGTAAATGAGCAGTAAAATTTTTAAAGAGAGATAGAACATTATGCTTTAAATTTGAATAATATGGAGCTTATTTAATCAATTTCCAGAACATCAAATAAGATTAAAGTGGTATTAGGGGATATGGGGGAGGGGAGGGTAATATTCTTTCCATAGTCCTGACCTCCTGAGAGGGAGAATTGGGCTGACTTGATAGCTCAGTTGGTAAAGAATCTGCCTGCAATGCAGGAGACCCTGGTTGGATTCCTGGGTCGAGATACTTTGGAGAAGGGATAGAATACCCACTCCAGTATTCTTGGGTTTCCCTTGTGGCTCAGCTGGTAAACTGCCCACAACGTGGGAGACCTGGGTTGGAAAACCTGGGTTCCATCCCTACATTGGGAAGATCCCCTGGAGAAGGGAAAGGTCACCTACTCCAGTATTCTGGCCTGGAGAATTCCATGGGTTGTATAGTCCATGGGGTTGGACACGACTGAGTGACTTTCATTTTCCTATCACTTTTCATGCTTACTGTGGAGAATATTGGCCAGTTGTTGAGCATATTGATGCAATCAGAGTGACAAAAGAAACTCTGAAAGAAAGATATGAAATTAGGAATTTTACATGATCTTTCCTTTAAAAGATCATAGGAAATGTGAAAATGTCTGCACATAATTCCTAACATCTCTACAGATTCACAAGCACAGAGATAAAAATCTTGAAATCTCTGAATTTTTCAAAGTTTTGTATTCCTGTATGCGTGTGTGTGTGTGCGTGTGTGTGTGTGTGCACACATGCATGTGGTTGCTCTGTGGTTACTCTGGTGTTTATAAAACACAGGCTAAAATATTGACCTGAATTTTCTAGCAAAATACCCATGCTGTTTGGAGCCAAGTCACTTCAGTCATGTCTGATTCCTTGCTACCCTATGGACTGCAGTCAGCCAGGGTCCTCTGTCCATGGGATTGTCCAGGCAAGAATACTTAAATGGGTTGTCATTCCTTTCTCCACAAAACACCCATAACTTTTGGTTCATTTTTTAAAATTTTTTATTAAGATTATGTTAGGCAGTTAGAATAGGAAACGGGAGTCCAGAATGGCAGTGGCTAAAAGACAAGGGAAAAGCCTGGGAAAATAGAACAAAGGAAGGTCCGAGGACTGGAGTGAGGACCTCAGGTAGAACAAACAGCACTCCTGGCTGCACAATTTACATAGGACAGGCCCAGGGGGAGGAAAAAAAATATATAAGAAGAGGAGCCAAAGGGCTGGGCGGGGGGTGGCGGGGCGGGGTCTCTCTCCCACGTGTGCTCATTCTCTCTCTCTCTTCTCTTCACGTCTTTTGGGTCAGCATGCCCTCACACCTCAAAGATGTATTTTCCTTTATTTTCTAAATAAGATTGATCTATCTGAGAACTATAACACAGACTGTCCGAGAGCTGTGATGCACTGAGGACTTTAACGTCCATCACTTCAAATCTTTGTTGTGACAAGATACATCCAAGGATATTATACTCTCTTGACAATTATTATACACATCTATCTTTATTTTTTTTTATAAACATACACACAAAGCCTTATAAGCATTTTGAAATCCTAGTCCCAAATGTACCTTTTGTTAACATACTGATATTTAAACTTACAGCTTTTTTTTTTTTTTTTTTGAACTGGTGAATGTGTTTTAACTCTATTCAGCAACTTGTTTTTAAACATTTCATAATTTTATAATTATAATTTTAACTGTTCTTCAAAAAGCTCTTTCAAAGTCTTTTCCATAATTATGTCACAATGTATTCAATTACTTTGTAATAGAAATTTTTATTGTTTTCAGTTTTTACAAATCTTTCTGTGTATTTATACATATATCAATCATTTCTTAGAATAATTTATTGAAGACTGACATATTATACTAAAATGCCCTTCAAAACATAACTTCAGTTTGAACCTTCAGCAGTACTGGGTATTTCCTTCTAGACAATGAAAATAAACCAGAAATATACATATAAAACACACATGCACAAATGTTGCCACAACATTGAAATCTGCCTTTCTGTAAAATTACTATTTTTATTTATATATATATCTGCATACTAGTGATATAAACTGTTTTATTAAGTGTCTATCATGAAAATTTTATTATGTAAAATAATTAAACATAAAAAGTCTTTGCCATTACCTAGTCTGTGGCTTTACAGATATTCACTTGCAACACATTGCCTTGGAGTTTTAGGTAATCTTTTCCTAAACATATTTTTTTCTACTTTATGTAAACAGATATATGGATCTTTCACTCCTTTGGCTTGACCTTTAGAATGCTCTTTTCTCTTGGAAGTCACATTGATATTAAATGAGTAATAAGTTCACCCTTGTTTTCTGCTAATTTTATTGATTATGATTCATGCAAAGCAAGAGTTGTGATTAAATACAAAGAGTTAGAATTGCCATTCTTTCAGAGTACCTGCAGGTAAACAATGATCACTATAGCAGTAACATAATTCCTTCCCTCTATGGTATAGATTCATGTATTTACAAAGTAACTAGATACTTGTCATAAAGGGGAGCACAGCATAACTGAAGAGGTCAGATTTCAGAGAAGGTCAGTATAACCCTAAAAATAAATGCCATAAAAAATGAGCCTATTACTGTTAGACATAGCAGAAAAATTAAGGATGCAAATAACTGGTAGTTCTAAATTACAGTATGAGTGAACCATATTAACCTATCTTCTCTCATCTTACTTTGGTAAAGTTATGCATCCAGGAAAAATCAGGATTTACAAATGGACTCAGTAGTGTGTTAGGAATGCAAGCACTTGTTTATTATAGATATTGTTCTGTTTTCAATGTTAAAAATGTAGCTAAGCTTAGATAAGGGTGGAGTTCTAAACCACCTACAACTAGTCTTGGTGATGGTTCTGGCTTTGTCAAATCGGAGCTTGACATTACTTTTTGGTACAATCACCAAAGTGCGTAACCTCAAGATTGTGGGATTACTTGCTTTCAGATCTATGGAATATTTTTGGCATGTGTAAGAGATATTTTGAAGTTATTTTTAGAAATATTTTGAGATGTAGATTATGCAAGGAGCTTTAGTTCCAAACTGAGTAGACTGAGACTGCAACTGAAATCAGAGCAGATGAATTCAGTATTATTCAGGTAACATATATTAAATAATAGTCAGAGTTTTAAAACTGTATTGTAAGCTATTAATAGGTATAGAACCAGGAAAAGTGGTTCATTAAGGTGGCTCAGATGGTAAAGCGTCTATTTGCAATGCAGGAGAACCAGGTTCAATCCCTGGGTTAGGAATATCCCCAGGAAAAAAGAATGGCTACCCACTCCCATATCTGGCAGGCTACAGTCCACGGGGTCACAAAGAGTCAGACAAGACTAAGCGAGTAACACTTTCACTTTTTCAAAAGTAAGGATAGAGAATATCCAAGAAAACAAAAGACTTCGCTGGTGGCTCAGACAGTAAAGTGTCTGCCTACACTGTGGGAGGCCTGGGTTCAATTCCTGGATCGGGTAGATCTCCTGGAGAAGGAAATGACAACCCGCTCCAGTATTCCTGATTGGAAAATCCCATGGCTGGAGGAGCCTGGTAGGTTACAGTCCTTGGCGTTGCAAAGAGTCAGACACCACTGAGTAACTTCACTTCACTTCAAGAAAGGTATTTTTGAGTGGTCTGGAATACAAGTAAAAAGAAGACAACTTTTTTCATTGTATTTTAAGTTTTGAGCAAGATGAAGTGCCCTTTTCCAATATATTGTGGACATGAGAGACAGTTAAAATATGTTGAATGTAAATGCATGTTTCTTATATATTTAAAAAAGAGGATGTATCTAGATAATAAATGAGGTGAAAGAGAATCAAGGAGAGCATTATCTATCACTAAATACAGTTATTCAGATGTGGTATAACTTTTATTATCTTATCTGTGCTTTGGTTCATCTCTAATTATTTTCTTCCATCATCTCCTTTGTCCCCATGCCCTGGCATCATACTCTGTAAAAAGTCCAATCCTAAATCTATCCAACTGTCTACATTTTTTTTTTCATGCAGAAACCAGGTATGGTGACAATTATTGTAGAAAAGGCCAAAAAATTTAGAGAAGTGAAGTTTTAAGTAGATGCTTATATTAGTCAAGATTCTTCAGAGAAACAGAACCAAAAGTCTCTAGTGTGTTTGCCTGTGTATAGAGTAGATAGATAGGTAAGTAGATAGGTAGGTATAATGAATTGGCTTATCTGATTATGAAGGCTGAAAAATCCCCAAATCTACAACTGACAAGCTGGAGAACCAGGATAGCTAATAGTGTAACTGCACTCTGAGTCAGAAGGCCTAAGAAGAGCAAAGCTGATGGTGTAGTATCAGTCCAAAGGCCAGCAAGCTCAAGACCCAGGAAGAACTGATATTCCAAGTCAAGCCTAAAGGTAAAAAAAAAAAAAAAAAAAAATCCAATTCAAAGGCCAGAGGAGTTTCCTGACCCACATTGGCAGTGACAACCTGATTCACAATCTACCAATTTAAACATTAACCCCATCCAGAAGCACCCTTACAAGCCCACCCAGATTGTTTGACCAATTGTGTGGGCAGCCTTGGCCCAGTCAAACTGACACAGAAAATTAACTGTCACAAATCTACATCTTGGAAACTGGTATCCATATACATTGACTTAAGTTATATTTAGTCTCAAAATGATGACAATAACAAAGCCATAATTCCACCTAACATGATAACAACTAGCTAGTATACAACTGTCAAAACACTTCCACAGAAGAGGAGGTAATGTCCTTGAGTGGTGTTTATTCTTCTAATTCATCTGTATCTTAAAGACTATGATGTAAAATTTACACCTAAACATTATTGTATAAAGTTGTGTCTGCTCAGTCGCTTCAGTCATGTCTGACTCTTTGTGATCTCATGGACTGTGGCCCACCAGGCTCCTCTGTCCATGGGATTCTCCAGACAAGAATACTGGAGTGGGTTGCCTTAACCTTCTCCAGGGTGATGGTATAAAGTCAATACATCTTATGTTACTTGATAAAGGAATAAGAGAGGGAAGAAAAATATATTACACACATATTCATAACAAAAGAAGCAAGAAATATTCATGACAATTACAGTCATTATTTCTTAACTGGTCACATGGTCACAGCTGGTATTCATAATTACTTTCTGGCACTACCTACCTATTTTGTATTTCCTTTGCCTTCAACATTCATCTCAGCTGGTCAATGTACTTTATCTGGTGGGGTGATACAAACCTCCGTTTCTGAAAGATCTGGACCACTTAGAAGTCTTACCTGGATTGGACTTCTATTGACCTGAATCACGAGCATAATAATACTGAGACACCTTAAGGGATCTCCTAAATTCCAGACATACTCTTTCTTACCCTCATTTTGGAATAATAGTACAATTGTCCCTTATCTGGATCAATCACCCTAGCCAGCACCATAACTCGTCTTTGTTGTTGTTGTTGTTGTTGTTGTTGTTTTCACTGTTGATTCAGAGGCATTTGAGACCAGAGTGGTCAGGTTGCACTCAACTTCCAATTCAGTAGAATCGTTATTGTCCTCTGGTAGAAGCATCACTCCTCTGGAACTAAAACCTCTAGGCCAGCAAAGTATAAAGTCATAGGTACAGGAAGCAAAAATTTTTCTAGTGGGTCAATAGGAGTAATAGCGAATGTTGCTACTTTCATTCCTACCCCTTGATTCTTAGACATATGAATAATGGCTATAGAAGAAACAAAACCATATACTGAATGTTAATTCAATAGATAACTTTGTCCCAGCCCTGGAAGGTATTTCCACCTAACTGCTGCTGGGTGGGAACCCAGGTCACTGTGTCTTCAAGAGACAATTCTATCAAGCCAGCTGCTTTAGCATGGTGAGGAATATGCTAAGACCAGTAAATTCCATGAGCCTGAGCCCTTTGCCACACTTCATTTGATATAAAATGAGTTCTTTTTAATCAGAAATAACTTGCTATGGAATACCATGTTAATGGATATATTATGTAAGTCCACAGATGATAGTTTGGGCAGAGGCACTGTGTGTATGGAAGGTAAATCTGTTTACAGAATAAATGTCAATTCCAGTAAGAACAAAACCCTGCCCCCTCCAAAGTAGAAGTGATTCAGTGTAATAAATCTGCCACCAGGGAGCTGGCTCATCAGTCTAAAGAATGATGCCATATTAGAGATTCAGTATTGATCTCAGCTACTGGCAGATTGGCACCCAACAATGCTACACTCACTTGGTGAGTGGAAGTCCATGTTGGTGAGCCCATGCAAAACCTCCATACTTGCCACCTTGGCACTTTGTTCATGAGTTCATCAAGTGATGACAGGGATGGATAGGGAAAGAGGCTGATTGGTCGTCCCATCCACTTTATTATAATTGTCCTCTTGAAGTCACCCTTTGGTGAACACTCACATGGGACACAATTATGTCCAATTTCTTACTCATTCATAGAGGTCTACTAACATTTCTCTTTCCCAAATTTCCTTCTCAACAATTTTGCAATCATGTCCCTTCCAAGTGCCTAACCATCCAGCCAAACCATTGGCCACAGTCAATGAAACAGTATACAATTTTACATCTGGCTATTTCTCCTCTCAAAGAAGTGAACAACCAGTGACATATTTCCAACTTAAAAATGGCAAAAAAAAAAAAATCTGTCTCTCAAAAGGAAACTTTGAGTAAGTAAATCATTGCAATTTTACATAAAGGCTTATTATACAAGAACTGAAATAGTTTTATACATATTGATATTAAAATATTTTTGTTTTTCATATAGAGAACATGATTTGTCTATACTTCTTATGCTTGTTTTTCATATGATTCAAAAATTTTAGTAATTATACAATTAAAATCAGAAATAAAAATCATCCTATCAACCTATTTCGCCTTCACTTCTCTTCTCTCTCCCTCCCTCTTCAAGTCTCACCTGAATTTCTTAAATATATTTTACATATCACTGCTTCTACTACATCTTCCAGTCACTCTCAGTCCTACCACAATCTGTCCTCTACTCACAAAAATCTCTGAAATTTTACTCTACACAGACACCAATAACATCTTGCCATTAACCATTCAAAGGAGAATTTGCAATTTACTTTTCTCTTACTAGCAGTCTATACTTTGTAAAATTCTCTTCTTTAAACTTTATATTCCTTCTCTAGGAAAGCACACTTGCTTATTTTATTCCTATATTCTCTCCATTTCATTTCAAGTCACCTACTAAACTGCTTTTCCTTCTTACTGGAGTTCTCTCATATTCTGATTTCTACTTCATTCTTACTCTCTATACTTTTGTTGAGTGTTTTACACTCATCATTGTATTAATTTCTAACTATGTATGATTCTTCCATATCTCTAACCCTTGGCCTTCCTATTGAATTTTGGGTCCTGAATAGCTCTCTGTGTTTTAAAGGTATACTTAGTCTAAGGCCACCTAAATTCGCTGTTTCTCCAGACTAACGGCAATAACTTCTGTCTGCCACTTTACTCTCTGTCCAAAGCAGTAGTTTCTTTCAAGTTCCTAGCCTCAGCAAATGTACACACCACTCATTCAGCTCTCTTTGAGAGAAACATGGCAATAATCCTTAAGCCTTCTTTCTTCCTTTAGTCCCTTAAAAACAACAAACAACAAGAAAAGCTTCTATTATCTTCTCAGGTCATAGTCCTGTCTCAATTAAATAATTGATCCCTTTAACTCCAATTTTACACACTGCACTTTTTTAGACACCCTACTTTTAGAAAGATTTTATTTAGATTCAATTATTTAATCCCATCTATCACATCATGTTGGAGAGGTCTGACAGATGTGGTCCACTGGAGAAGGGAATGGCAAACCACTTCAGTATTCTTGCCTTGAGAACCACATGAACAGTATGAAAAGGGAAAATGATAGGATACTGAAAGATGGACTCCCCAAGTCGGCAGGTGCCCAATATACTACTGGACATCAGTGAAGAAATATCTCCATAAATGATGAAGGAATGGAGCCAAAGCAAAAACAACACTCAGTTGTGGATGTGACTGGTGATGGAAGCAAGGTCCAATGCATAAAGAGCAATGTAAAGAGCAATATTGCATAGAAACCTGGAATGTTAGGTCCACCAATCAAAGCAAACTGGAAGTGGTCAAACAGAAGATAGCAAGGGTGAACGTCGACATTTTAGGAATCAGTAAATTAAATGGACTGGAATGAGTGAATTTAACTCAGATGACCATTATATCTACTACTGTGTGCAGGAATCCCTTAGAAGAAATGGAGTAGCCATCATGGTCAACAAAAGAGTCTGAAATGCAGTACTTGGATGCAATCTCAAAAATGACAGAATGATCTCTATTCATTGCCAAGGCAAATCATTCAATATCACAGTGTTCCAGGTCTATGCCCCAACCAGTAACCCTGAAGAAGCAGAAGTTGACCGGTTCTATGAAGACCTACGAGACCTTTTAGAACTAACACTCAAAAAAGATGTCCTTTTCATTATAGGGGACTGGAATGCAAAAGTAGGAAGTCAAGAAACACCTGCAGTAACAGGCAAATTTGTCCCTGGAATACAGAATGAAGTAGGGCAAAGACTAATAGAGTTTTGCCAAGAAAATACACTGGTCATAGCACACACCCTCTCCCAACAACACAAGAGAAGACTCTACACATGGACATCACCAGATGGTCAACACCAAAATCAGATTGATTATATTCTTTGCAGCCAAAGATGGAGAAGCTCTATACAGTCAGCAAAAACAAGACCAGAACCTGACTGTGGCTCAGATCATGAACTCCTTATTGCCAAATTCAGACTTAAATTGAAGAAAGTAGGGAAAACCACCAGACCATTCAGGTATGACCTAAATCAAATCCCTTATGATTATACAGTGGAAGTGAGAAATAGATTTAAGGGCCTAGATCTGATAGATAGAGTGCCTGAGGAACTATGGAATGAGATTCGTGACATGGTACAGGAGACAGGGATCAAGACTATCCCCATGGAAAAGAAATGGAAAAAAGCAAAATGGCTGTCTGGGGAGGCCTTACAAAGAGCTGTGAAAAGAATAGAAGCAAAAAGCAAAGGAGAAAAGGAAAGATATAAGCATCTGAATGCAGTGTTCCAAAGAATAGCAAGAAGAGATAAGAAAGCCTTCTTCAGTGATCAATGCAAAGAAATAGAGGAAAACCACAGAATGGGAAAGACTAGAGATCTCTTTCAGAAAATTAGAAATACCAGGGGAACATTTCATGCAAAGATGGACTTGATAAAGGACAGAAATGGTAGGGACCAAACAGAAGCAGAAGATATTAAGAAGAGGTGACAAGAATACATAGAAGAACTGTACAAAAAGTTCGTCATGACCCAGATAATCACGATGGTGTGATCACTCATCTAGAGCCAGACATACTGGATTGTGAAGTCAGGTGGGCCTTCAGAAGCATCACTATGAAAAAAGCTAGTGGAGGTAATGGAATTCCAATTGAGCTATTTCAAATCCTGAACGATGCTGCTGTGAAAGTGCTCCATTCAATATGCCAGCAAATTTGGAAAACTCAGCAGTGGCCACAGGCCTGGAAAAGGTCAGTTTCCATTCCAATCCCAAAGAAAGGAATTGCCAAAAAAGGTTCAAACTATCGCACAATTGTATGTATCTCACACGCTAGTAAAGTAACGCTCAAAATTCTCCAAGCAAGGCTTCAGCAATACGTGAACCGTGAACTTCCAGATGTTCAGGCTGGCTTTAGAAAAGGCAACGAAACTAGAGATCAAATTGCCAAAATTTGCTGGATCATGGAAAAAGCAAGAGAGTTCCAGAAAAACATCATTTTCTGCTTTATTGACTATGCCAAAGCCTTTGACTGTGTGGATCACAATAAACTGTGGAAAATTCTGAGAGAGATGGGAATACCAGAACACCTGACCTGCCTCCTGAGAAACCTATATGCAGGTCAGGAAGCAACAGTTAGAACTGGACATGGAACAACAGACTGGTTCCAAACAGGGAAAAGAGTACATCAAGGCTGTATAATGTCACCCTGCTTATTTAAGTTACATGCAGAGTACATCATGAGAAACGCTGAACTGGAAGAAACACAAGCTGGAATCAAGATTGCTGGGAGAAATATCAATAGCCTTAGATATGCAGATGACACCATCCTTATGGCAAAAGTGAAGAAAAACTAAAGAGCCTCTTGATGAAGTGAAAGAGGAAAGTGAAAAAGTTGGCTTAAAGCTCAATTTCAGAAAACTAAAATTATGGCATCCAGTACATCACTTCATGGGAAATAGATGGAGAAACAGTGGCTGACTTTATTTTTCTGGGCTCAAAAATCACTGTAGGTGGTGTTTGCAGCCATGAAATTAAAAGATGCTTACTCCTAGGAAGAAAAGTTATGACCAACATAAACAGCACATTAAAAAGCAGCGATATTACTTTGACAACAAAGGTCCATCTAGTCAATGCTATGGTTTTTCCAGGAGTCACATATGGATGTGTAGGTTGGAATATAAAGAAAGCTGAGGGCCAAAAAATTGATGCTTTGAACTGCGGAGTTGGAAAAGACTCTTGAAAGTCCCTTGGACTGCAAGGATATCAAACGAGTCCATCCTAAAGGAGATCAGTCCTGGGTATTCTTGGAAGGACTGATGTTGAAGCTGAAACTCCAATACTTTGAGCACATGATGCAAAGAGTTGACTGATTGGAAAAGCCCCTGATGCTGGGAAAGATTGAAGGCAGGAGGAGAAGGGGATGACAGAGGATGAGATGGTTGGATGGCATCACTGACTCAATGGACATGCTGTTGCTGCCCCTAGTCACCTCAGTCGTGTCTGACTCTGTGCGACCCCATAGACGGCAGCCCACCAGGCTCCCCTGTGCCTGGGATTCTCCAGGCAAGAACACTGGAGTGGGTTGCCATTTCCTGCTCCAGTACATGAAAGTGAAAAGTGAAAGTGAAGTCGCCCAGCCGTGTACGACTCTTAGAGACCCCATGGAAGGCAGCCTACCAGCCTCCTCCATCCATGAGTTCGTGTAAACTCAGGGAGTTGCTGATGGACAGGGAGGCTGGCATGCTGCGGTTCTGTGGTTACAAAAGTCAGACACGACTATGCGACTGAACTGAACTGAATGATCACATCAAAGTTTTCGTCAGAAAATGGAAATTAGACATCATTTTAGGTATTTCAAGTATAAAACCTTTTAATATTTGGAGTTGGATTTTCAACAAAATTTTTGCAATCATAAGATTGGAAATTTCTGGGAAATGTTTTTCCTAACTACTAGGATTTTTGTTAGCTTTTCCGGAATCAGGGAAGTTACAGGAGCCACAGGAAACCACAGTTCAGTCTCTCAGTCGTGTCCTACTCTTTGCAACCCCGTGAATTGCAGCACGCTAGGCCTCCCTGTCCATCACCAGCTCGAGTACTTCACTCAGATTCATGTCCATTGAGTCAGTGATGCCATCCAGCCATCTCATCCTCTGTCGTCCCCTTCTCCTCCTGCCCCTAATCCCTCCCAGCATCAGGGTCTTTCCCATGAGTCAACTCTTCGCATGAGGTGGCCAAAGTACTGGAGTTTCAGCTTTAGCATCATTCCTTCCAAAGAAATCCCAGGACTGATCTCCTTCAGAATGGACTGGTTGTAACTCCTTGCAGTCCAAAGGCCTCTCAAGTGTCTTCTCCAACACCACAGTTCAAAAACATCAATTCTTCAGTGCTCAGCCTTCTTCACAGTCCAACTCTCACATCCAGACATGACTACTGGAAAAATCATACCCTTGACTAGACGGACCTTAGTGGGCAAAATAATGTCTCTGCTTTTGAATATTGTATCTAGGTTGGTCATAACTTTTCTTCCAAGGAGTAAGAGTCTTTTAATTTCATGGCTGCAGTCACCATCTGCAGTGATTTTGGAGCCCAAAAAAAGTCTGACACTGTTTCCACATCTATTTTCCATGAAGTGATGGGACCGGATGCCATAATCTTCGTTTTCTGAATGTTGAGCTTTAAGCCAACTTTTTCACTCTCCTCTTTCACTTTCATCAAGAGGCTTTTTAGTTCCTCTTCACTTTCTGCCATAAGAGTGGTGTCATCTGCATATCTGAGGTTATTGATATTTCTCCCAGCAATCTTGATTCCAGCTTGTGTTTCTTCCAGTTCAGCGTTTATCATGATGTACTCTGTGTATAACTGAAATAAGCAGGGTGACAATATACAGCCTTGACGTGCTCCTTTTCCTATTTGGAACCAGTCTGTTGTTCCATGTCCAGTTCTAACTGTTGCTTTCTGACCTGCATATAGATTTCACAAGAGGCAGGTCAGGTGTTCTGGTATTCCCATCTCTCTCAGAATTTTCCACAGTTTATTGTGACCCACACAGTCAAAGGCTTTGACATAGTCAATAAAGCAGAAAATGATATTTTTCTGGAACTCTCTTGCTTTTTCCATGATCCAGCAAATTTTGGCAATTTGATCTCTAGTTTCGTTGCCTTTTCTAAAGCCAGCCTGAACATCAGGAAGTACACGGTTCTCATATTGCTGAAGCCTGGCTTGGAGAACTTTGAGCATTACTTTACTAGCATGTGAGATGAGTGCAATTGTGTGGTAGTTTGAGCATTCTTTTGCATTGCCTTTCTTTGGGATTGGAATGAAAACTGACCTTTTCCAGGCCTGTGGCCACTGCTGAGTTTTCCAAATTTGCTGGCATATTGAATGGAGCACTTTCACAGCAGCATCTTTCAGGATTTGAAACAGCTCAACTGGAATTCCATTACCTCCACTAGCTTTTTTCATAGTGATGCTTTTTAAGGCCCAGTTGACTTCACATTCCAGGATATCTGGCTCTAGATGAGTGATCACACCATCGTGATTATCTGGGTCGTGAAGATCTTTTTGTACAGTTCTTCTGTGTATTCTAGCTATCTCGTCTTGATATCTTCTGGTTCTGTTAGGTCCATATTATTTCTGTCCTTTGTCAAGCCCATCTTTGCATGAAATGTTTCCTTGGTATTTCTAATTTTCTGAAAGAGATCTCTAGTCTTTCCCATTCTGTGGTTTTCCTCTATTTCTTTGCATTGATCACTGAAGAAGGCTTTCTTATCTCTTCTTGCTATTCTTTGGAACACTGCATTCAGATGCTTATATCTTTCCTTTTCTCCTTTGCTTTTTGCTTCTATTCTTTTCACAGCTCTTTGTAAGGCCTCCCCAGACAGCCATTTTGCTTTTTTCCATTTCTTTTCCGTGGGGATAGTCTTGATCCCTGTCTCCTGTACCATGTCACGAATCTCATTCCATAGTTCCTCAGGCACTCTATCTATCAGATCTAGGCCCTTAAATCTATTTCTCACTTCCACTGTATAATCATAAGGGATTTGGTCATACCTGAATGGTCTGGTGGTTTTCCCTACTTTCTTCAATTTAAGTCTGAATTTGGCAATAAGGAGTTCATGATCTGAGCCACAGTCAGGTTCTGGTCTTGTTTTTGCTGACTGTATAGAGCTTCTCCATCTTTGGCTGCAAAGAATATAATCAATCTGATTTTGGTGTTGACCATTTGGTGATGTCCATGTATAGAGTCTTCTCTTGTGTTGTTGGAAGAGGGTGTGTGCTATGACCAGTGTATTTTCTTGGCAAAACTCTATTAGTCTTTGCCCTGCTTCATTCTGTATTCCAGGGCAAAATTTGCCTGTTCCTCCAGATGTTTCTTGACTTCCTACTTTTGCATTCCAGTCCCCTATAATGACAAGGACATCTCTTTTGAGTGTTTTTTCTAAAAGGTCTTGTAGGTCTTCATAGAATCGTTCAACTTCAGCTTCTTCAGCATTACTGGTTGAGGCATAGACTTGGATTATCGTGATATTGAATGATTTGCCTTGGAAATGAATAGAGATCATTCTATCATTTTTGAGATTGCATCCAAGTACTGCATTTCGGACTCTTTTGTTGACCATGATGGCTACTGTATTTCTTCTGAGGTATTCCTGCACTCAGTAGTAGATATCATGGTCATCTGAGTTAAATTCACTCATTCCAGTCCATTTTGGTTCGCTGATTCCTAGAATTTTGACGTTCACTCTTGCCATCTTCTGTTTGACCACTTCCAATTTGCCTTGATTCATGGGCCTGACATTCTAGGTTTCTATGCAATATTGCTCTTTACAGCATTGGACCTTGCTTCTATCACCAGTCACATCCACAGCTGGGTATTGTTTTTGCTTTGGCTCTATCCCTTCATTATTTCTGGAGTTGTTTCTCCACTGATCTCCAGTAGCATGTTGGGCATCTACTGACCTGGAGAATGCCTCTTTAAGTATCCTATCATTTTGCCTTTTCATACTGTTCATGTGGTTCTCAAGGCAAGAATACTGAATTGGCTTGCCATTCCCTTCTTCAGTGGACCACATTCTGTCAGACCTCTCCACCATGACCCACCTGTCTTGGGTTGCCCCGCTTGCATGGCTTAGTTTCATTGAGTTAGACAAGGTTGCGGTCCTAGTGTGATTAGGTTGACTAGTTTTCTGTGAGTATGGTTTCAGTGTGTCTACCCTCTCATGCACTCTTACAACATCTACCATCTTACTTGGGTTTCTCTTACCTTGGGTGTGGGGTATCTCTTCATGACTGCTCCAGCAAAGCGCAGCCGCTGCTCCTTTCCTTGGATGAGTGGTATCTCCTCACTGCCAGCCTTCCTGACCTTCAACATGGGGTGGCTCCTCTAGGCCCTCCTGCACCCACGCAGCCACTGCTCCTTGGACATGGGAAACCACATAGGATAGTAATTCTTCTATCTAATAATCTGTATTCATTTTTTACAGAACATACTGTTATTAGTTTTTCTAGTAAGCTCATTTTCCACCTCGTTTTCACATTTTTTTCTCTCTGCATGAAAACCATATTATCAAATATCAGCTGACATGAAAAATTTTTTTTTAATAATTTTTCTGAATCTTCACTGATGGGTTCTCCTACTTTGGGCAATTCTAAGACTCAACAGTTATCTTTTCAATAGCACTTTCAGTCATATATTGTAATTAGTCTTTTTCCCTGAGGTTTGCCCCTAGAGATCACTTGTCCATTGACAATAGGATTATTTATTTGCACCATTTCCTGTCCAGTATCTTGTTCATAGAAGGCATTCAATTATTATTTGAAACAATGAATAAATAAGTTAATTCTGATAATGTCTCTTTAGTCTTAATACTAAGGTAATTTTATTTTCATAATTTTAAAGTTTAAATAAAATTTTAGCTAAAATTTAGATAATCAGTTGGCACATATTTGTTTCTATAGAAACTCTCTTAAATATATGTCATGTTGTGTCTTCATTGTACAACTATTTTTAAAACAGCAGGTTTATTTCTGTTAAACTTTGTCTACAAATCTCCTCTTTATATCACAAGTTTGCCAAGGTCTTTTAAAATAAGATCAAATTCACTGTTTTTTTAAATGTAATAAGTATCTCTTTACAACCTTGATGTCATCTAAAAATTCAATAAGAATGTATTTTAATCCATCATCCTAGATGCTAACACCATTACAGTACGAAATAGGACAGGATGGTTAAGCCAATGTCCAGCATAACCTTGTTGCACTCCCTTCAACTCTTACCTATAACTTTAAATAATACATGAATCATGAATTAACAGTTGGATTTACAAGACTTGATACGAAGAACTGACTCCTTGGAAAAGACCCTGATGCTGGGAATAATTGAAGGTGGGAAAAGAAGGGGACGACAGAGGATGAGCTGTTTGGATGTCATCACCGAGTCAATGGACATGAGTTTTAGTAAACTCTGGGAGTTGGTGATGGACAGGGAGGCCTGGCATGCCTGCCGCAGTGCAATGGATTGCAGAGTCAGACACGACTGAGTGACTAAACTAACTGACTGATCTGCATTTACCTCTACTCTTTTTATCAGGAGCCCTGTTAATTCTTAAACTTTCATATTCAGGTCCCTTGTATATGGATATTTATCAAAACATGTATCACAGAATCCATTTAGGGGAAATCTTCAATAGAATTTCATTCCAAACAGGCAGGATGTTTGAAATTGTGATCATCCCTGGTGGTCTGTACCAGATTTCTGCCTCTCTTCATTTAAGAAGTTGAAATATGGATACAATTGGAAGGTGTTTCCTGATCTTCTCCTTTATGATTTCGCCTTAGAAGACCATGTCTACTGGTATCTCTAAACTATGAAGTCTACTGGGATCAATTATGTTTATCTATGAGTTAGACTTTAGCAAACTTGTGCTATTGCTACAATTATATAGAAAATATATAAATCTTAAACAACATTATGTTCTATTATACATAACAATGATTTAATATACCTACTGTTTGTACTCCCTTTAATTTTAACATCCAAGTTCCTTTTGCCCCCCACATTTGACTCTTCATTTCATGTTATCTTCTGCATATATTTTTATATTTTTATAATGTTCTAATTACTTTTAAATATTTTTAAAGTTTCCTTTTTATTAATGTGTTATTTCACTGATTTTCACTTATCTTTCCTAATTTTGTCATCTCTATTTTTCATTTTTAAAGTATTATCTCATTTTTTTTTTACTTTTATGTTTTCTCCTATCTTATTGTTTAAACAGTTGCTCTCAATTTTTGTTTTCTTAAAACCTTTAAGTATACATATTTAGGCATTTTATAAATAATCACTATTTTTAAAACTTTTCTTTTGTCCAGATGTTTGTTCCTGCATTTTCCAAACTTTGGGAAATCATCTTCCTACTTAATATTAAAATAAAATCAGAATATTTTTATGTGACGTGGGAATAATACCTGAATTCCATACTACAGACCAGAAAATATCATAGCTCCCCAAGTATTTCTGAATATGCCACAGAAGTATATATTTAAATAAATATTACAATCTATCCATCCATCTCTCTTTTTCTGTGAAGCTTTTTAGTTTGATGTAGTCCCACTTGTTCATTTCTGCTTTTGTTGCCTTTGATTTTTATGTCAAACCCAAAGAAAACCTAGGTCACTGTGCATAGGATTTCTAATAGTTACCTTTTTTCCTGGCCTCATTAATGACAGAGTAGAGGTTAGGGCAGGGGAACAGACAGAAACAGTTTTGTTCAATTATCTGTTTATAAAGACATTAAATCAAATGAGGACATTACAGAAATTGATATTGAATTCAGTTGCTCCTTGGGTACGTTCTGTGAATTTATTTCTTTAATAATCAGTCGTCAGTTGCTTTTAAAAATACAGTGTGATGACCAGGCAAATACAGATATTTTTCAAGATTATCTCTATTTAATCAAAATAGGATAAGATGTTCATGTCTGATGGGAATGTTTCCTCTGATTTTGTAAACAGCATGGTAAATATTGTTAAATAAATTTGAAGAATGTAAAAGATGTATACCTCTGTAACCACTGGGTATAAGAGACTTCTCTGAAGAATACCAACTTCCTTCTATCAAATATATGTTTCCAGACATGCTGAGATATAATATTCATTTAAGAATGCAGATTTGTAGTCTAGAACTGAGAACTATTTGATGTAGATGAATTGCACAGCTGAAACAAAATTTAGACCATTATTAACATAACTCTGTATCCTTTGCTTTCTTACTCTGTATTGTTGGGGGAATCTGTATATTTAAGATGACTATTAAGTTGTGCACATTCTTTGAAAGTGTTCCAAATTCAGCTAAGATTATCATCATGAGGGAACTTTTTCTTTAAAGGTATCAAATCTAAAAACAATACTAATACTCATTCAATTAAATAAATGATAGCCATTTAAATTATTTTAAAATAGTGAGGCTATTCACTCAAATTGAAAGCAAGGTAAAAGCGCCCCAACAATCACATTTTTTTCATGCAGTTTTAGTGGATTTAGGGGATAGTAAACAGAATTAGAGCTGCTTTCAAAGATTTGATATTAAACACAGTTTGATTTCTCCTCAGTTCAGTTCAGTTCAGTCACTATGAGCTGATCACAGATTGGATTAGAACATAAGCATGTAAGGCCGCCTGAAAGGGAGAAAATGTGTCCAGCTCAAGGAGACAATGGTGTCATCAGTAGTGGCTATTGCTCTGGTAGATCCAGGGCTGTGACTCACTTCCATAGCCCTGAGTTGAAAGAAGCAAGTTAGGCTCCATCAGGAACTGTAGCTCTCTAAACAGAAAAGTTCCCCTGCAGCCAAAACACGCAACAATGCCAAGCCTCAGGCTTGCTTCATACCTGTAGATCTTTTTAACATTTCATCAGTTTAAGCTCCAGATTACCCAGGGAAACCACTTGATTTGCTCTGGCAATTCCTCAATTCCTGACAGGTTTAGATTTTAGTATCTAAGCATGATAGAAATAATCGCCTTCAAATGCCCAGTCATAAATAATTGTTTTGAAATCTTAAAAAGTTTTTTCTTTTATTCTCTTGTGATGCTATTTACCTATATCAGCAATATATCTTATTTCATACCTTTCTTTTCACACTTACAACAGATATACACCTTCATAATCTTTTGTCTAAAGAACTGTTGTTCTTCCAAGCTCTATTTCTTAACTTTATTAACCTCTATTCAGCATGTCACCAGATTTGGGTTGTTAAAATGCAAATCTGCTCATGATATCAGAGCAAATGCAGTATTGTCATGATATCTATTTAAAACAGGCAAAATTTCAAATTATTGTTTGACATATAAGGCCATCTATTACTTGACCCTAATTTAACTCTGGGGCTGCTGAAGTGGTTCAGTGATAGCAGGAGATACAGATTCCATCACTAGGTCAGATGATCCCCTGGAGAAGGAAATGGCATCCTACTCCAGTATTCTTGTCTGGAAAATCCTATGAACCAGAAGAGCTTGGCAGGCTATAGTCCATGGGGTCGCGAAGAGTTGCACACTACTCAGTGACAGAGGAAGTAGCAATTAAACTTTATTAATTCTGACAACAGACTCACAAATACCTCAGATTTCTGTAAATCTTTCTTTTAGGCCTAATCCTTCCTAGTTTCAGTTTTGCATTTGTGCTAGTTCTTTTTCCCAACTGGAATGTATTTCTCATTGTCTCCTAATAAAATCTTATCTTCTATTAGGACTCAGTTTTTTTCTTTTTTTAATCTTTAAAAATTCCTTTATTTTATATTGGACTATGTTTATAATGTTGTGTTAGTTTCAGATAGAGCAATATTCCTGGAAAGTTCTCCTAAATTTTTTGGACAGATTATTATTTTACTTGCATATTAAATCACATAACTTTATATTACTATATATATACACAAATGTATGTATGTATCTTTAACTCTTATCATATGCTATTAAAATTTTTTACATGAACATTTTTACCACCTAATATTTCACCACATGAGCTAGAACCATATTTATGTCTTCTGAATTTGGAGCATACAATAATCATGCTAATTTTTATGCATTATTAGAAATACATTGTCTGAATAAATGTATTCAACAGACTGAATTAGACCATTGAAATGAGTCATCAATCACTGCAGCTTTAAGGGTCTGTAAGTGGGGCAATTCTGGCTATGGGAGACATTCTAATCTATGTATATGTTGTAATTGAGCATTACATCTAGTGCATGTTTACTTTTCTGTCTCCATTTAATAAAATATAAAGTTCTTGATGGAAATGACTGTCTTATTTATCACTGAGTTCTTAGTGGTTATAAAAAAGGTATTAGGTATTGGTATTCATTCATTCATTCACCAAGAAACTATGTATTGAACACTTGCTATGTACAAAGCATAACCCCTCAGTGCGGGAGTACAGCAGTGGGATAGAACAGATGAAGATCCTATCTGGTGAAGCTCAGTATTATGTACAATAAAAGATGAAGATAAGTAGTACCGGGATGATGGAAGCAGGGTTGTTATTTTAGAGATGAGGTAAGAAAAATCCTCTCTAATAAGGTAACAAGCCAAAAAGAGTTGAAGAATCAAGACAAGTAGATAATCTAAGGAGATACATATCATTGAGAGAGAGAGAGAGAGGCCTCTGAGAAGCCCTGAGGTGGGAAAGGGCTAGGGAGGCTCACGGAATGTCTGAAGGCCCATGTGGCTGGTGTGGCTGATAGACGAGAAGAGAAGGGCTGAGTTCAGAGCTGACTTAGGAGCCAGATCATTTATGTCTTTTGGATTCACTTCTATTCCCTCTCCATTTATTCCAAACCAATCCCAGTGGTGTTATTAAAATGCAAACTGGAATATGTCAAGATCTTATTTCAAAAATTTTTTTGGCTTCTCATTACTTAGAGAAAACAGAAAGACCCTTAATATTCCCATAAAATCCTGCACAAATCATCCCAGTTTGCCTCCAAGGGCTGGTATTGCCACCCCTGCTTTCAGCTCTCTCCTCCCAAACACTTTTCTGTCTCATAAATGTTGTTTTTCACCCCACCTTGGGAAAGCTGCCTGAATTAGATTCTCATCTGGAACCCTTGCTCCTTTCACAGTTTCTTTCTTTCACTGGCTGTTTCCTCTGTATCCCTCAGATGTCATCTTAAATATTACCACTTTAGACAAGCTTTCCCTAATTACTCAGTTTATGACCACTTACTACCCAATAGCTCTCTATTTAATTATGTGTTAAATGTTGATTTTTCTTACTAGTTCATAAACACTGTAGAAGCAAGAATATTATCTGATATAGGATATTACCCCAGTATCTACCATAATACAGGTATATATAATGAATGCTTGATTACGCTTTTGGTTGGATAAATAGATGGAAGGATGAATGAATGATGTGCTTTTGTTAGGTTAAAAAAAAAATAGGGACTTTCCTGGTGAGTCAGTGGCTAAGACTTTGCACTCTCAATGCAGGCGGACAGAGTTTAATCCCTGGTTGGGAAACTAGATCCCACGTGCCAAAACTAAAATTACCACATGCCACAATGAAGATCGAAGATCCCATGTGCTGCAACTAACACCTGGTAGAGCCACATAAACAAATAAATAAAATAAAAAATTAACAAACAAATAGCAAATTTGTTTGCTATAGCACTGTTATAGCGCTGTTATATAGTGCTAGCAGGATTTTTCTAGTAAATTAATTCTCAAATCTTGCCCCTTGGAATAAACTGTGACTTCTCTCACACTACTTTTGTGATTCTGTGGAAAGGGAAGATCACACAGGTGCTCTGAATGGCACAGGCTGTAATTATACAAATAATAAATATTATTATTGTTAAAGACATTTTATTTTTCTAAAAATGTCATTAATCAGCTGATGATTTTCTATAACTTAAAAACATAGTTATTACAACAAGAAAGTTGTAAGTACAACAAGAAAGTTGTGCACAATAATCTATCCTATTTCATTTCCTCAGTGTATGACTTATAGGGAAAAATAACTAAGACTTTTAAAACTTAGAAGAATGAATACAGCAGGTAGTGACATGAGCAATGATTAATATTTTCAAATATTGTTTTGAAAATAATATGTCAAGTGCTCAAACCACACAAGTACAAAATAAATATCTGTAAAATGAAGGAACATTTTAAATCATTTAATTAATTCTATTATCCGTTCTTTGAATTCAGTTTCCTCAATGAAAATGTGATTATGCAGGCATGTACTTCTTTTATCTAAGACAAAAATACTCGTGTTGTTGTTAAAGTAAAAGCTGCTTGATTCAAAATAGAAAAATCAATGATATTTTTCATGGATATACTAAAATGTTTAAAACAACTGATTAGGTTTTTATTTGTGAAACTCAGAAATCAACTGTACTCCATTTGTAAGAATTCTGATACTGAGGTCTATTTTCTCTTAGTATTTTGCAGACAACTTATCCATAGTGACCCCAGTACACAGTGATTTACAGACTCACTAGTTATATAAATTCACAATAATTTCACACAGATTCACACAATAACAATATTATCAGTCACCTCTTCCTTGGAGAAATATTTCAAAAGAAGCAAGTCAATAACTTTAATGGATGTTTCTACCACCATTGATAAAACTGTTATTGATTTCAAATGATATATACTCTAGTCCATATCTAATCCATCATTACTAGCCACAGTCTACAGATTTATAGAAATAAATAAACTGAAATTATCTCAAAGGGAGACAAGATATGCCCATATCTGTATAAATTCTGAGGGTAAGCCAGTGTCAATAATTCCTTTCTTCTAAAATAATATATTCTGCATTTTATTAGAAAGGCATATTATGATGAACTTTTCCCATAGCTTTGTTGAAGTCAACTGGAAGCCTACTTTTGTTCTCTTGGAAAATTTGTGCATCTGAGTGAAAAGGTGGGGGTGGCTACTCATATACAAACTGAGCAGTATATCTATTTACAATAAAAAGAGATTGAGAAGTCACTTTTCACTGTATGAATTCTTTATTTTTTAAAATAAGAATAGCCTCTATTAAAATAGAAATAGTTCTCATTTATGCATAAAGCAGATATGTTTCCAAAAAGAGCTAAAACACTTCTTTATTTCCTTATTTTATATAAAAATTTTCACCTGCTACTTTCTTTCCCTTGTATTTCCTAGTCTTGTCTCTAGTTAGAACAATTTCAACAAAGGAAAGAACTGTTTAAATTTGGCAATAAGAAGAGTTTTTGAAAGTTGAAATACTTTTTTTTTGACTATCAATCTTTGGAATGTTTCTTGATTCTATATCTCTCTACATTTCTGAACCACAAAAGTGACTTTATTCATATATCATTTTTCCATTTGTTCTAGGAAATGTTTCAAGATTGTCAGGGATTTTTACTTGAATTCTCTTTCATTTGTGTGTTCTTTGCTTCTGGGTGATAAGGATTGAAGGTTTCTTATTTCTTTTATAAGTACATCTACATGAATCAAATCACTCAGTGCATTTGGTTTGTATTAAGCCTGTGAGTTGTTCAAATTCTTAATTTTACTTTCCCCTGAATGTCCACAAACTACTATTTCCAAACAAAAATTCACTGTTTCTCCAAAATAAAGAAATTTTTATTTATATTTCCATATCTGCTATTATTTATTGTGGTCCAAAGGCCTAAAACTCTTTGAGATACACTGACAATCTGTAACTCATCTCAGCACAAAGGTCACTCTGATAAAATGAAGATCTTGCTCCTTTTAAGATATATGCCCTCAAATTTTAGGGACAAGATCAGTGTCTAGATGTGCCTCATTGGGATTAAAATATCATTGTATCAATTATCATCAGAGCCTGAAGATGCTTCATGGTAGAAAATAAGTAAATAAATAATGTGGATGGATGCTTTAGGGACAATCTCTAGGCAGGAGTAAAAATGGTGATCTCTGCCGTTATATGTCAGATGTAGGAGAAAATGTCAGGAATGCTTGTGTTTTGGGGAGAATGGCATTGAAACATGTATACTATCATGTAAGAAACGAATCACCAGTCTATGTTCGATGCAGGATACAGGATGCTTGAGGCTGGTGCACAGGGATGATCCAGAGAGATGATATGGGATGGGAGGTGGGAGGGGGGCTCATATTTGGGAACTCATGTACACCCGGGGTGGATTCATGTCAATGTATGGCAAAACCAATACAGTATTATAAAGTAAAATAAAGTAAAAACAAAAATTTAATTAAAAAAAAGAAATTGGAAAAATAAATAAATAAATCAATAAATCAAATAAAGCTTCAACTTAACCTTATATGTACATTGTTTTCCACAGATGCACCACAAACAAAAGAGATGGAAGTGGCACTGCTCTTAAAAGTATCTTCTCCCATTCATTTGAGTCTTTGTCTTCCCACTTGGGCTTCCCTGGTGGCTCAGAGGTTAAAGCGTCTGCCTGGAATGAGGGAGAACCAGGTTCGATCCCTGGGTTGGAAAGATCCCCTGGAGAAGGAAATGGCAACCCACTCCAGTACTCTTGCCTGGAAAATCCCATGGAAGAAAGAGCCTGGTAGGCTACAGCCCATGGGGTCACAAAGAGTCGGACATGACTGAGCGACTTCACTTTCTTTGTCTTCCCACCACCCTGAGCTTGTTTTGCAATAATTTATCTAATCCAAACCCTTTATTTTGCCATGAAAACATGGAAGGATTACAAGACACAGTTAAGTTCTCACAAAGATGGGAATTCCCTCTTTTCTCTTTAAACCAGATCAAATTAATCCATAAAAATCAAACAGTGAAACAATAAATGAAAATCCAAGGCAACAAAATCTAGTACCTGAGCACACAGCTTTACAGCTGAGCTGCCTGAGTCAGAGTCTTTACTCTGCTATGTACAGGTGGTATGACTTTTAATAGTTTACTTAGGTCTTCTGTCTCAATTTCATGATATGTAAAGTGGAGCTAATAAAAGTGCTTAATTTATACTGTTGCTGAAGGAAATGGGAACCCACTCCAGTATTCTTGCCTGGAAAATTGCATGGATGGAGAAGCCTGGTAGGCTACAGTCCATGGGGTTGCAAAGAGTCAGACACAACTGAACGACTTCACTTTCACTTTCTTTGTGAAAATTAAAGATCAATATTTGTAAAGTTTCTAGAACATTATCTAACATATATTAGTATTATATAGCATTTATTAAATATGTTTATATCATAAAATAAAAAACACAGAAGTGCATTCATTATATATGTCTAGTTTAACAAATATAAAGCAAACACCCATGTGACTATATAAACAAACCAAGTCTTCCACCCCAGAAAAATGGCCCCCCACTTCCACCACAGTTTCAAAGGCAAATTCCTCCCTCTTCCTTGAAAAATTCCCTGAAAAATAGTCAAGTGTAATGCATTATTATGCCATCTTAAATAATCAATTTCTTGAAAGTGAAAGTCACTCAGTTGTGTCTGACTTTTTGTGACCCCATAGACTGCAGCCTGCCTGGCTCCTCAGTCCATGGACTTCTCCAGGCAAGAATGCTGAGGTAGGTAGCCATTCCCTTCTGTAGGGGATCTTCCCAACCTGGGGATGGAACCCAGGTCTCTCACATTGAGATCAGATTCTTTATCATCTGAGCAATCAGGGAAGCCCAAAAATACTGGAGTGGGTAGCCTATCCCTTCTCCAGCTGCCGCTGCTGCTGCTAAGTCGTGTCAGTCGTGTCCGACTCTGTCCAACCCCATAGATGGAAGCAAGAACACTGAAGTGGGTTGCCATTTCCTTCTCCAATGCATGAAAGTGAAAGTGAAAGTGAAGTCGCTCAGTCATGTCAGACTCTTTGGGACCCCATGGACAGCAGCCTACCAGGCTCCTTCGTCCATAGGATTTTCCAGGCAAGAGTACTGGAGTGGTTTGCTATTTTCTTCTCCACCCTCTCCAATGGATCTTCTCAACCCAGGAATCAAACCAAGGTCTCCTGCATTGCAGGCAAATTCTTTACTAGCTGAGATACTAGGTTCTTGCTGCATTGTATTTTTGCTACTTATATGTATCTTTAAACAATATGGTCAATTTTCTATTTCTGAAATTTATACAAATAGAATCAGATTATATCATCATTTTGAATCTAGCTTAGGTCTTGACAATTCATTCAGGAGCACTCTTCTTATTTTCATTACTATAAAATATTTGATGATTATATTCCACTTATTTATTAATTTATCTATTGATATCAGATATTTCTGCTGTTTCCAGTTTTGCTGTTATAGATGAGGCTGCCATGGATTTTTTGTCACATGACATTGGTTTATATGAGAATGAATGGGTTCTCTAAGCACAGTGGTATGCATATTTTCAACTTTATTAGGTAATAAAAGATTTCTGAAAGCATCTGTACCAATTTACCCTTTCAAAGGAGATATATAAACCCTGTTATTTTTTCACCTGTTAGTAACTGACTGTTGCATATACATTTCTCTAAAACATGACTCAACATCACATTACTGATTTATCATCTCACATTCTCTGTGGATCAGAAATTAAACAGCTCTTCAGCGGGGCAGTTCTGGTTCCATCCTTCATTAGGTCGCAATCAAATGACATTCGAAACTGTACTCTCAAAAAAGCTTGTCAGGCCTTAGAAGATTCACTTCACACGTGGTTTATTCAAGTGGCAGGCAAATAGTGAAGGCTCTCACTTCCACTGGGCCTCTTCACAAGGTTGCTCTGAATGTCTTATGAATGGCATGTAGGCTGGTTTGCCCTGGAATGAGTGATCCAAGGGAGCAAGACAGAAACTTCAATGCCCTTTGTAACCTAGTATCAAAAGATGCACATTACTTCTGCCTGATCATATTTGTCAGATAGGCCAGTCTTGACTCAGTTTGGAGGGCATTTGGAAATGGTGTTAATACCAGGGAGTAGAACTTATTGGGAACCATCTTGGAAGGTCGATTCTACACGCCACATTCTTCTAACATTTAATACTCTCAGGCATTTAACATTTTTCTGTAGCTTTTATTTGGATTTTCCCGATTACTAACAAAATTATTTTTTACATATTTATTAGCATTCTTACTTCATGTTTTTTGAAGTATATAAAGCTTTGTTTCTTTTTCTTTTATGGCCTAAAATATTTTGTCATGTGACAAAAAAGACTCTAAGACTCTAGGACAGTCCCTTAAAATAGTGTGACAAGTTTAAATCACAATCTTTTGTCTCAAAGTGTGGACTGATATGCAAAGATTTCTAAACACATGGTAAAATAATATTTCAGGTAGCTTCAGGGCTGATGTAGTTGTCAGCTAAACCCAAATTTCCTTATGCTAATACTTGATTTAAAATATCATTGAATTCATATTCTCTACAGGAATTTTATGTAAAATTTTTGGAATAGAGTAAGAAAAATAGAGATCCAAAGACTTGCAATAAATAGATAGATTTAAAAAAAAACTTTTAGCATATAAACAACAAGCTGCACTGAGCTTCCCTTGAAAATAGAAACATCTTGTCTTATCTCAGTATGCAATAACTCCTTCATCCACAAAAATTACTTTGCAATGGACTTACAAATCCAATTCTCCTCACTGCCCACATCCACAACCCTTAATTTTCTGCATACCTATTTCTAGAGGTAGACATCAGTTGTTTGGGGGAGAGTGAGGGGTAATGACTGTCTTTCCATATCTCCTCTTACTGGCACTATTATGCTCAAACATTCTGATTCAGGCCAGCAACAGCAAAAGGCTCAGAGGCATGTAGAATCCACATGCATTCTTTTCAGGCAACTTATAATAAATGTCCATGAGGCCATACATGTAGTTTGAGGGAGAAAGATTAAGGCAGGAACTGGAAGTGTACCAGGAAGGTGAATGACAGGCTTATGCAGCTTAACTTACACAGGCTTTCTCCACATGCCTAAATCTGGGCTCATATATATCACTGCTGTTAGATGGTTGAATTTTGATGGGTATGCTTTAATATCTGGTTAGGGATAATTTAAGGAAGGGCAACATAGGTTTCATTATCTATTGGCACAATTTCCATAACTTATATGAATCTACTGTAGACATTCCAAACAGTATTGGAGCCACTGAAAACTTAGGGTCAAGTGACAGAGATGATTATTTGTGTGCCTGTTTGGAAATATGCAGATGGGCAGAATCTGGCAGAAGAACAAGTTCACAAAAAGTGGAAGGGCCAAATTTAGTTATTTCAATAAAGAGATCATATTTGGTCCAGTGCATGTAGGTTTTCTGCTGAATCCATCTATCTATGGCAGCATCCAACTAAAGAGTTATGTTGGGATTAGTCCAGCATTTTTCAAGGCTTCTGTGATGAGATTAATGTCTCAAATATCCTAAGGAATATGGGATTTTTTTTCATATACTATTTTGGTAACCAAGGTCCAGGGATTTTCATTTGATATTTCTTATCATAGTATCATATACTCAAGGGGAAAATGTGAACTTTCTCTCAATTCCAATTATATACTTGGTAACAGTGTCAGACTTTATTTTGGGGGGCTCCAAAATCACTGCAGATGGTGACTGCAGCCATGAAATTAAAAGACGCTTGCTCCTTGGAAGGAAAGTTATGACCAACCTAGATAGCATATTCAAAAGCAGAGACATTACTTTGCTAACAAACGTCCATCTAGTCAAGGCTATAGTTTTTCCAGTGGTCATGTATGGATGTGAGAGTTGGACTGTGAAGAAGGCTGAGTGCCAAATAATTGATACTTTTGAACTGTGGTGTTGGAAAAGACTCTTGAGAGTCCCTTGGACTGCAAGGAGATCCAACCAGTCCATTCTGAAGGAAATCAGCCCTGGGATTTCTTTGGAAGGAATGATGCCATAGCTGAAACTCCAGTACTTTGGCCACCTCATGCGAAGAGTTGACTCATTGGAAAAGACTCTGATGCTGGGAGGGATTGGGGGCAGGAGGAGAAGGGGACAACAGAGGATGAGATGTCTGGATGGCATCACTGACTCAATGGACGTGAGTCTGAGTGGACTCTAGGAGTTGGTGATGGACAGGGAGGCCTGGCGTGCTGCAGTTCATGGGGTCGCAAAGAATCAGACACGACTGAGCAACTGAATTGAACTGAACTGAGTCACTGTAAAAAAATTATCTTCATGAAGGAGTTACCACTTACAGCCATTGTTGAATAACTTCTACAAGATCTAGGTATCTTTCTTTTTCCAATGCACAGTTACTCTAGTAATTGGTCACATTGGGGAGTATTAAATGAATGATTCATAATAAATATCACAGGGTATCTCCTTAAGAGCATTAAGGCTCCACTTCATTCAAGAGGTTCTGAGGTGTGAAATAATTTAAGTATGAGAATAGAATGACTTTTCTTTGAAGATGAAGTTAAGAAATATTTATTCATTTCCATCCCCGGAATTGTCCCAACAGTAGACAATTTTGGACATTAGACCACTGTGTCTACCATATTCAGTTCAGTTCAGTCACTCAGTCATGTGTGACTCTTTCAGACCTCATGAACTGAAGCACGCCAGGCCTCCCTGTCCATCAACAACTCCCGGAGTTCACTCAGAATCACGTCCATCGAGTCAGTGATGCCATCCAGCCATCTCATCCTCGGTCGTCCCCTTCTCCTCCTGCCCTCAATCCCTCCCAGCATCAGAGTCTTTTCCAATGAGTCAACACGTCGCATGAGGTGGCCAAAGTACTGGAGCTTCTGCTTTAGCATCATTCCTTCCAAAGAAATCCCAGGGCTGATTTCCTTCAGAATGGACTGGTTGCATCTCCTTGCAGTCCAAGGGACTCTCAAGTGTCTTCTCCAACACCACAGTTCAACAGCATCAATTCTTTGGCGCTCAGCCTTCTTCACAGTCCAACTTTCACATCCATACATGACCACAGGAAAAACCATAGCCTTGACTAGACCATCCTTAGTCGGCAAAGTAATGTCTCTGCTTTTGAATATGTTATCTAGGTTGATCATAACTTTTCTTCCAAGGAGCAAGCGTCTTTTAATTTCATGGCTGCAGTCACCATCTGCAGTGATTTTGGAGCCCCCAAAATAAGTCTGACACTGTTTCCACTGTTTCCCCATGTATTTCCCATGAAGTGATGGGACTGGATGCCATGATCTTCGTTTTCTGAATGTTGAGCTTTAAGCCAAATTTTTCACTCTCCACTTTCAGTTTCATCTACCATATTAGCCAATCAATTTTCCCCTCAGTTATGTGGCTTTTGTTGGCTTCTATTCCCATGAGATCCTCCCACAAAGATAATATTTCCATGACATTGTCTCCCACCAAGAGAAACTGTTATTAAATAAGATTATTTTATTTTATTAATTAAATATGTTGAGCAGTTGTATTAGTTTTCAAAATTAGTTTTTTAGATAGTGTAATAGAAATCTAATGACCATAAGCACAGAAGCTTAAAACAGCACAAATTTATTATCTTATAGTTTTGTAGTTCAGAAATCTGAGATGAATTTCACCATGCTAAAAAATAAAGGTGCCAGCAGAGTCACACTTCTTTATGCGGGCTAGGGAGAATCTGTTTCTTTGCCTTTCATACACCTACAGGTTGACCTCATTCCTTGGCTGATTACTTTCATCCTCCATCTTTGAAAGCCAGGAACTGTATCACACTGAATTTATTTGCATAATCATATCTCACCTTAGCTTGACATTTCAGTCTTACTTTCTCAGTAAGGGCCCTTTTTGTTACATTGGTCCTACCTGGATAATCCCAGATAATCTTCCTATTTTAAAGACATGTCATTAAAATCTTATTTTTTATCTGCTACCTTAATTCTCCTTTGCCATGTATTGATAGTTTAATATATTCAAAGCTTCCAGGATTAGGATTTAGACATCTTTGTTGGGCTCTTAAATAGCAGTGCTAGTCAAGTAGTTATCAAGGTTTCAATAATTTTATTATATATATTTCCAGCTTGATAAATATAATTGCCAAAAAATACAAAGTAAGTTCATGAATAACACCTGTCTTTGATGTTAAGAACATAATTCACTTCTGGCAGTTTCCACATGGAAACATTGTTGCACATGGTAAACCTCTTGAACATCTCATGTGATTGGATTGCTATTTATTATAAAGCAATGGCCTGTATTAAGGCTTCCCTGGTGGCTCAGAGGTTAAAGCGTCTGCCTCTAATATGGGAGACCTGGGTTCGATCCCTGGGTCGGGAAGATCCCCTGGAGAAGGAAATGGAAACCCACTCCAGTATTCTTGCCTGGAGAATCCCATGGATGGAGGAGCCTGGTGGGCTACAGTCCATGGGGTTGCAAAGAGTCAGACACGACTGAGCGACTTAACTTAATGGCCTGTATTATCCTAAACACTAATATCAATTTTCATCCCCAAAGTCAGGGGGGCATATGCCCCCTTTATCCTCTGAATTTTGCCATGAAAACTGTGGGCACTGTATTCAATACGTTCTTATTCTTTCTCCTCTCCACTATGGTCTTTCTCTAGCCATTATGGGACAGAGGTAAACAATCCTTTTTAGGCATATCTAAATTAAATTGGCCATCCTTCTACTATATAGTTAATCCACTGATTCTGACTTTATCTCCCATATTTCTCCTACTAATTAGTTATTTGATCTCAGAAGTGGTGTATTATCCACCTTTCTAGTCACCTGGCCTAAAATTGTAGGCTGAAGATAACAGGCTTAATTTCTGCAAAAGAAGAAATCAGTTACAGAATTTTTTAATAGTCAACACAGAAGTGGTATAGTAAATTGATATGACACAAAATCATTGATTATTTAAAAAAATGGAAGTTTACATCGTTTTTAAAGTGTTCTTTGAAATTAGATAAAATCTTTTTAAATAATTGAGAAGAGGAAAGATAACTTCCAGGATGGGATAATGCTCTCTAATTTGTATATAACTTTCTGAAAGGAATTATTTGTGATACCTTCTGTTTCTACCTGACATACATTAATTTTAGTTGATGTTGGGGTTAAAGATTTTAAGCCTTCTTTGAGTAAACTATCATTATTCTGAAATTTGTGTAACCAGGGTTTCATATCAATAAGAGTTATATTCGTTACAGGGAGGGAAATCTCAAAATTAGAATGTTATTACTGATCAAAGAATTAAAGATTTTAAAATTAAAAAATAAATTAAAAAAATATTTTTATATGCAAGAAAAAAAATAAAACAATTTTACAACTATAAAAAAAAACAACAACAACAAAAATTTGTACAGCTATTTCTAAGTAATTAAAATTGATCATGTTCCAGATCAAATGAACATTTTGCAAATTATTTCATAATGGCACCGGAACGCAGATATAACCTGTTTAATTGTTCACAGAAAACCACTGATGTCTTCTATCAATATGTTATTTGCATTAGCTTTGAATTCAGATTTTTAAATCCTTTACTTATGTAACTTGCCAATAATTATTTGGTCATACAAATGACACTTTAAGAATTGGTTTTTCCAGGAAGAATGTAAGTGATGGACATTTTATGGAAGATTTCAGTAAATACCTTCAAGACCTTCATTGAAATGCCATTTGGACTATATATAATATATATTATTATATATACTATTGGGACAAAATAAATATTTATTGAGTTAAAATGAACTCCTAGTTTCCTCTCCAGAATGTAAAAAACTAGAAGGAACTCCCACTCTTACATAAAGAGCTGGACTAACATCAAATTCACAACTTTTTAAATCTAATCAGAAAGCTATGGTTACAGAATAAGCTGACCCAAAATTTAAGGAGATACACTGCTTACAGGAAGAGAAGAAATACTGAAACTCACCCAACTGAGGTAGCAGCAACCCCAGTAAGCAGCTGTTGAAACCCTTGGGAGCTGCAGAAATTGGGAACAGTTTGTAAAATCTTGTCAGTTGTTTCTCCACAAACCTGCTAGAAACACACTGAAAAGATGAGAAAGAGTCTGGAGCTGTGCAGTTGTGGTACAGACCTGTTACAGAAGGGGCAAGCAGCCATATGGTAGGGACAAGTAATTCTGACCAGATCCTTTCCTTTAATTCCACCATAAAATGCTGCTTTGCAAAGAAAGAATAATGCTTTTGACTTTAGTTGGTGAACATCTATTTCAGATAAGGGGAAGCAATGAGGAATGAGAGGTAAAGGAACCTCCTGGGGGAGGGAGTAGAATTAAGCACTGATCCCAAAATTCCAGGCAGGGAAGGAAAAGAACTAAGAATGCTCTACCCCCTGGAGTCACAGACATGACATATTCATGAGACTGAGTCTTAAACTCAAGAACAAAGACTATTTCCCTCCACATCATCACCAACCTAGATGGTGTGAATTACAATGACAGAAGCATACTGCTAGGAGGATAGAAGAAGAATAGCATACAAAAATACTGTCTCTGAGTTACAGAAGAATGGGAAACCTAAAATTCAGAATCAAATGAATCTTGCTGTTATAAAGCACCAGCCATCCTAGTACACCTGCAAATGTACACCTGCATTTGTAACCAAGGTACCTCCATTTGAAGATCTTATCAGGAAAACATGAAGACATTTCTTTCACTCTGAGTTTATATTTATCCACTAGTGGCTCATCCTCTCCTCTTTCCCCTGATGCTTGGGTACATAAAACTGCAGACTTCACATTTTTTTAGGAAGATTTCCTCAATGGGGAGAAGAATCCTGTTTCTGGGCTGATCAACTTAGCCCTCAACTGTCATATTATTCCACTTGGAGAAAGGAACAAGGTATACTATCAGAGTAAGTGATTAGTGGGCTTGGTATTTTCCATTTTGACTTCTTATTTTAGTCAGCTACTCCAACATTCAAAGTGTCAGCTCACTCCAAGATCAGCAGAGCTCCAGACAAATGCCAGACATGAAAACACAGATTCAATAAGCTCAAAGGACACCAAGAAGAAAAGTGCAAAGAAACAAAGAGACAATATGCTCAAACCCAGGCACATTGTATAGAAACTTTTGAACATTTAAAAAAAAGGGGGAGGGGGATGTGAAGGCAAAAATTATTGCAGACATCTTGGGAATCACAGAAGCCAAAAATAAAGGGATGACATCTTAAAAGTGCTTAAATGGAAAAAAAAAAAAAAAAAAAAACGAAAAACAAAAAAAAATCACTGTTTACAATAATGTACCCAGTGACTATTTCAAATAAAAAAGTAAAATAAATCCTCAAACAAAACCCTAGAGCATCTATGCCAGCAGACCTACTGTAAAATAAATGGTAACAAAAACTCTTATTATAGACAGAATACAGTACCAGACTGAAAGATGGGTCTATAAAAATGGGTGAATGGTGTTGCAACAAAACAGAATGAGATAAAATTAAATTAAATTTTCCTCTTTGTTAGAAAATTGTCCAAATAAATACAGTAGCAATTTATTTTATATATGTATATGGTTATAGCATATATAGAGAATATTTAAAAATAGCATAAAGCATGGAGGGAGAAATTATAAATATGATACTTGAAGCCATTACTCTCTATGTACAGTATGATAGTATTATTTTAATTTGAAGCATTATAACTTAAATATATATTTTTTAAATTTTGTTTGTCTATTTGTTTTCAATTGAAACATATATGTATGATATTATATTAGCTTCAGGTATCTTACATAGTGATTTGACATTTGTGTACATTATAAAATGATCACCACAGTAAATCTAGTATTGATCTATCCCCATAGAAAGTTATTAAAATATCATTAACAGTGTACCTTAGGCTGTATATCACAAACCTAAGCCTTACTTATTTTATAACCAGAGGTATGTACCGCTTAATACCCTTATCTATTTCTCACACTTATCTGTCTCCTCTCTGGTAATCACCTATTTATTCTCTGTATTATGAGTCTGGTTCCACTGTTTTCCTGTTTTGTGTTTTACATTTCATATAAAAGTGAGATCATATGGTTGATATCTTTTTCTGACTTATTGTAATTAGCATAATAATCTTTAGATTCGTCTATGCTATCAGGAATGGCAAGATTTCATTTTTATGTCAAGGGTATTTTCCATTATGAGAGTGTGTGTGTACATACACACCACACCTAGTCCCCATTCACCTATCAATATGGTTGGTTCCATATCTCGCTTCTGCATTTTGACCATAGAAAATGATTCAGCAATAAACACTGACATGCACATCTTTTATAATTAATGTTTTAATTGTCTTCAGGTAAATATCCAGAAGTGAAATCACTGACTCAGAAAGCAGTTCTAATTTAAAATTTTAAAGTGATGTTCATACTGCTTTCCATTGTGATTGCACGAATTTACAATTTCAGCAACAATGCAAAAAAAATCCCTTTTAATTCACATCATTGTCAACACTTGTTATTTGTTGTCTTTTTGTGACAGCCATCCTTATGGTATTCCACTGCAGTTTATTTTTCATTTTAGTGATGATTAGTGGATGTTGAGCATCTTTCCATGTGCCTGTTGGCCATCTATAGGCCTTCTTTGGAAGAACGTCTATTAAGGTAATCTGTCCATTTTTAATCAGGTTATTTGTTTTCTGATGCTGAGTTGTATGAGTACTTCATATATTTAGATTATTACTCTCTTATCTAATATATCATTTGCAAATGTTTTCTCTCATTTTAGGTTGCTTTTGCATTTTGTTGGTAGTTTCCTTCCCCGTGGCAAAACAAAAATAATAATAATTTTTTAAATTGGAGCATAGTTGATTAATAATATTGTGCTTGTTATAGTTGTATAGCAAAGTGATTAAGTTATCCATATACATGTGCTGTGATTCACGGGGTTGCAAACAGTCAGACATGACTGAGCAACCGAACTGAACTGATGCTTATTTCAAATTATTTTTCTATTTAGATTATTACAGAATTTTGAGCAGAGTTCCCTGTGCTATATAGTAGGTCTTTGTTGGTAATCTATTTTATTTTTTTTTAATTTTAGTTTTTTATTTTTTAAATTTTAAAATCTTTAATTCTTACATGCATTCCCAAACATGAACCCCCCTCCCACCTCCCTCCCCATAACAACTTTCTGGGTCATCCCCATGCACCAGCCCCAAGCATGCTGCATCCTGCGTCAGACATAGACTGGCGATTCAATTCCCATGATAGTATACATGTTAGAATGTCATTCTCCCAAATCATCCCACCCTCTCCCTCTCCCTCTGAGTCCAAAAGTCCGTTATACACATCTGTGTCTCTTTCCCTGTCTTGCATACAGGGTCGTCATTGCCATCTTCCTAAATTCCACATATATGTGTTAGTATACTGTATTGGTGTTTTTCTTTCGGGCTGACTTCACTCTGTATAATCGGCTCCAGTTTCATCCATCTCATCAGAACTGATTCAAATGAATTCTTTTTAACGGCTGAGTAATACTCCATTGTGTATATGTACCACAGCTTTCTTATCCATTCATCTGCTGATGGACATCTAGGTTGTTTCCATGTCCTGGCTATTATAAACAGTGCTGCGATGAACATTGGGGTACATGTGTCTCTTTCAATTCTGGTTTCCTCGGTGTGTATGCCCAGAAGTGGGATTGCTGGGTCATAAGGTAGTTCTATTTGCAATTTTTAAGGAATCTCCACACCGTTCTCCATAGTGGCTGTACTAGTTTGCATTCCCACCAACAGTGTAGGAGGGTTCCCTTTTCTCCACACCCTCTCCAGCATTTATTGCTTGCAGATTTTTGGATCGCAGCCATTCTGACTGGTGTGAAGTGGTACCTCATTGTGGTTTTGATTTGCATTTCTCTAATAATGAGTGATGTTGAGCATCTTTTCATGTGTTTGTTAGCCATCCGTATGTCTTCTTTGGAGAAATGTCTATTTAGTTCTTTGGCCCATTTTTTGATTGGGTCGTTTATTTTTCTGGAATTGAGCTGCATAAGTTGCTTGTATATTTTTGAGATTAGTTGTTTGTCAGTTGCTTCATTTGCTATGATTTTCTCCCATTCAGAAGGCTGTCTTTTCACCTTGCTTATAGTTTCCTTTGTTGTGCAGAAGCTTTTAATTTTAATTAGATCCCATTTGTTTATTTTTGCTTTTATTTCCAGAATTCTGGGAGGTGGATCATAGAGGATCCTGCTGTGATTTATGTCTGAGAGTGTTTTGCCTATGTTCTCCTCTAGGAGTTTTATAGTTTCTGATCTTACATTTAGATCTTTAATCCATTTTGAGTTTATTTTTGTGTGCGGTGTTAGAAAGTGATCTAGTTTCATTCTTTTACAAGTGGTTGACCAGTTTTCCCAGCACCACTTGTTAAAGAGATTGTCTTTACTCCATTGCATATTCTTGCCTCCTTTGTCAAAGATAAGGTGTCCATATGTGTGTGGATTTATCTCTGGGCTTTCTATTTTGTTCCATTGATCTATATGTCTGTCTTTGTGCCAGTACCATACTGTCTTGATGACTGTGGCTTTGTAGTAGAGCCTGAAGTCAGGCAAGTTGATTCCTCCAGTTCCATTCTTCTTTCTCAAGATTGCTTTGGCTATTCGAGGTTTTTTGCATTTCCATACAAATCTTGAAATTATTTGTTCTAGTTCTGTGAAAAATGTGGCTGGTAGCTTGATAGGGATTGCATTGAATTTGTAAATTGCTTTGGGCAGTATACTCATGTTCACTATATTGATTCTTCCAATCCATGAACATGGTATATTTCTCCATCTATTAGTGTCCTCTTTGATTTCTTTCATCAGTGTTTTATAGTTTTCTATATATAGGTCTTTAGTTTCTTTAGGTAGATATATTCCTAAGTATTTTATTCTTTTCGTTGCAATGGTGAATGGAATTGTTTCCTTAATTTCTTTTTCTACTTTCTCATTATTCGTGTATAGGAATGCAAGGGATTTCTGTGTGTTGATTTTATATCCTGCAACTTTACTATATTCATTGATGAGCTCTAGTAATTTTCTGGTGGAGTCTTTAGGGTTTTCCATGTAGAGGATCATGTCATCTGCAAACAGTGAGAGTTTTACTTCTTCTTTTCCAATTTGGATTCCTTTTATTTCTTTTTCTGCTCTGATTGCTGTGGCCAAAACTTCCAGAACTATGTTGAATAGTAGCGGTGAAAGTGGACACCCTTGTCTTGTTCCTGACTTTAGGGAAATGCTTTCAATTTTTCACCATTGAGGATAATGTTTGCTGTGGGTTTGTCATAGATAGCTTTTATTATGTTGAGGTATGTTCCTTCTATTCCTGCTTTCTGGAGAGTTTTTATCATAAATGCATGTTGAATTTTGTCAAAGACCTTCTCTGCATCTATTGAGATAATCATATGGTTTTTATTTTTCAATTTGTTAATGTGGTGAATTACATTGATTGATTTGCGGATATTGAAGAATCCTTGCATCCCTGGGATAAAGCCCACTTGGTCATGGTGTATGATCTTTTTAATGTGTTGTTGGATTCTGATTGCTAGAATTTTGTTGAGGATTTTTGCATCTATGTTCATCAGAGATATTGGCCTGTAGTTTTCCTTTTTGTGACATCTTTGTCAGGTTTTTGGTATTAGGGTGATGGTGGCCTCATAGAATGAGTTTGGAAGTTTACCTTCCTCTGCAATTTCTGGAAGAGTTTGAGGAGGATAGGTGTTAGCTCTTCTCGAAATTTTTGGTAGAATTCAGCTGTGAAGCCATCTGGACCTGGGCTTTTGTTTGCTGGAAGATTTCTGATTACAGTATCAATTTCCGTGCTTGTGATGGGTCTGTTAAGATTTTCTATTTCTTCCTGGTTCAGTTTTGGAAAATTGTACTTTTCTAAGAATTTGTCCATTTCTTCCACGTTGTCCATTTTATTGGCATACAACTGCTGATAGTAGTCTCTTATGATCCTTTGTATTTCTGTGTTGTCTGTTGTGATCTCTCCATTTTCATTTCTAATTTTATTGATTTGATTTTTCTCTCTTTGCTTCTTGATGAGTCTGGCTAATGGTTTGTCAATTTTATTTATCCTTTCAAAGAACCAGCTTTTGGCTTTGTTGATTTTTGCTATGGTCTCTTTTGTTTCTTTTGCATTTATTTCTGCCCTAATTTTTAAGATTTCTTTCCTTCTACTAACTCTGGGGTTCTCCAACTCTTCCTTTTCTAGTTGCTTTAGTTGTAGAGTTAGGTTATTTATTAGACTTTTTTCTTGTTTCTTGAGGTATGCCTGTATTGCTATGAACTTTCCTCTTAGCACTGCTTTTATAGTGTCCCACAGGTTTTGGGTTGTTGTGTTTTCATTTTCATTAGTTTCTATGCATATTTTGATTTCTTTTTTGATTTCTTCTGTGATTTGTTGGTTATTCAGAAGTGTGTTGTTCAACCTCCATATGTTGGAATTTTTAATAGTTTTTCTCCTATAATTGAGATCTAATCTTAATGCATTATGGTCAGAAAAGATGCTTGGAATGATTTCGATTTTCTTGAATTTATCAAGTTTAGATTTATGGCCCAGGATGTGATCTATCCTGGAGAAGGTTCCATGAGCACTTGAAAAAAGGTGAAATTCGTTGTTTTGGGGTGAAATGTCCTATAGATATCAATTAGGTCTAACTGATCTAATGTATCATTTAAAGTTTGCGTTTCTTTGTTAATTTTCTGTTTAGTTGATCTGTCCATAGGTGTGAGTGGGGTATTAAAGTCTCCCACTATTATTGTGTTATTGTTGATTTCCCCTTTCATACTTGTTAGCATTTGTCTTACATATTGTGGTGCTCCTATATTGGGTGCATATATATTTATAATTGTTATATCTTCTTCTTGGATTGTTCCTTTGATCATTATGTAGTGGCCTTCTTTGTCTCTTTTCCCAGCCTTTGTTTTAAAGTCTATTTTATCGGATATGAGTATTGCCACTCCTGCTTTCTTTTGGTCTCTATTCGCGTGGTATATCTTTTTCCAGCCCTTCACTTTCAGTCTGTATGTGTCCCTTGTTTTGAGGTGGGTCTCTTGTAAGCAGCATATAGAGGGGTCTTGTTTTTATATCCATTCGGCCAGTCTTTGTCTTTTTGGTTGGGGCGTTCAACCCATTTACGTTTAAGGTAATTATTGATAAGTATGATCCCGTTGCCATTTACTTAATTGTTTTGGGTTCGGGTTTATACACCCTTTCGTGTTTCCTGTCTAGAGGATATCCTTTAGAATTTGTTGGAGAGCTGGTTTGGTGGTGCTGAATTCTCTCAGCTTTTGCTTGTCTGTAAAGCTTTTGATTTCTCCTTCGTATTTGAATGAGATCCTTGCTGGGTACAGTAATCTGGGCTGTAGGTTATTGTCTTTCATCACTTTAAGTATGTCTTGCCATTCCCTCCTGGCCTGAAGAGTTTCTATTGACAGATCAGCTGTTATCCTTATGGGAATCCCCTTGTGTGTTATTTGTTGTTTTTCCCTTGCTGCTTTTAATATTTGTTCTTTGTGTTTGATCTTTGTTAATTTGATTAATATGTGTCTTGGGGTGTTTCGCCTTGGGTTTATCCTATTTGGGACTCTCTGTGTTTCTTGGACTTGGGTGATTATTTCCTTCCCCATTTTAGGGAAGTTTTCAACTATTATCTCCTCAAGGATTTTCTCATGGTCTTTCTTTGTGTCTTCTTCTTCTGGGACTCCTATAATTCCGAATGTTGGAGCGTTTCATATTGTCCTGGAGGTCTCTGAGATTGTCCTCGTTTCTTTTAATTCGTTTTTCTTGTTTCCTCTCTGATTCATTTATTTCTACCATTCTATCTTCTATTTCACTAATCCTATCTTCTGCCTCCGTTATTCTACTATTTGTTGCCTCCAGAGAGTTTCTGATCTCATTTATTGTGTTATTCATTATATTTTGACTCTTTTTATTTCTTCTAGGTCCTTGTTAAACCTTTCTTGCATCTTCTCAATCCTTGTCTCTAGGCTATTTATCTGTGTTTCCATTTTGATTTCAAGATTTTGGATCATTTTCACTATCAATATTCGGAATTCCTTCTCCGGTAGATTCCCTACTTCTTCCTCTTTTGTTTGGTTTGGTGGGCAACTTTCCTGTTCCTTTACCTGCTGAGTATTCCTCTGTCTCTTCATCTTGGTTATATTGCTGTGTTTGGGGTGGCCTTTTTATATTCTGATAATTTGTGGAGTTCTCTTTATTATGGAGCTTCCTCACTTTGGGTGGGGTTCTATCAGTGGCTTGTCAAGGTTTCCTGGTTAGGGAGGCTTGTGTTGGAGTTTTGGTGGGTGAAGCTGGGTTTCTTCTCTCTGGAGTGCAGTGGAGTGACCCGTAATGGGTTATGAGACATCAAAGGTTTTGGGATAATTTTGAGCTGCCTGTATATTGAGGCTCAGGGGAGTGTTCCTGTGTTGCTGGAGAATTTGGGTGGTATGTCTTGTTTTGGAACTTGTTGGCCCTTGGGTGGAGCTTGGTTTCAGTGTAGGTATGAAGGCATTTGATGAGCTCCTATTGCTTAATGTTCCCTGAATTCAAGAGTTCTCTAATGTTTTCAGGCTTTGGGTTTAAGCTTCCTGCTTCTGGTTTTCAGTTTTATTTTTACAGTAGCCTCTAGACTTCTCCATCTATACAGCACCGATGATAAAACATCTAGGTTAAAGATGAAAAGTTTCTCCACATTGAAGGACACTCAGAGAGGTTCACTGAGTTACAAGGAGAAGAGAAGATGGAGGGGGTAGTTAGAGGTAACTGGAATGAGATGCGGTGAGATCAAGAGAGGAGAGAGCAAGCTAGCCAGTAGTCACTTCCTTATGTGCGCTCTATAGTCTGGACCACTGAGAGGTATTTACAGAGTTATACGGGGAAGAGGAGAGGGAGGAAGTAGACAGAGGTGACCAGGAGGATAAGAGAGAGGAATGAGTAGGAGAGAGACAAATCCTGCCAGTAACCAGTTCCTTAGGTGTTCTCTACCGTCTGGAACACACAGAGATTCACAGAGTTGGATAGAGAAGAGATGGGGGAGAAAAGAGACAGAGGCCACCTGGTGGAGAAAAAGGAGAGTCCAGAGGAGGAGAGAGTGGTCAAGCCAGTAATCTCGCTCTCAGGTAAACTTGGGTAGTGAAGTTTGGGTTTTTAAATGTACAAAATTGACAACAAAAACCTAAGAGCAAAGATTAAAAATCTGGAGTAGAGGTTGGATTTTCAAAGATACAATATTAAAGAAAAGCAGAAGGAAAAAGGAAGAAAAGAAAAAAAAGAATTATTAAAAAACGAACAAAAAAAAAAAAAAACACCAACAACCATCCAAAGAGTATATATGGTGTTTGACTTAAAAAAAAAAAAAAAAGTCTTTTTTTTTAAAATAGTAATACTAGGTTATAGAAATAAAAATTAGAGGAGAAATAGAAGACTTAACAATTAAAAAAAAGCTCGGAAAAAAAGGGAAAAAAAAGCAAAAAGCAAAAAAAAAGAATGATTTTAAAAATATTAAAAAATTAAAAATATATCTGGCTCTTCTCTGATGTTATGGGCCGTGTGGGCTCACTTCCAAGGTGGTTCCCTCTGTTTAACTTCTTCTGTTTGCTGGTTTTTAGGCTCACTAGTTCAGTCGCGCTGTGGGGAGGGGGGATGCTGCAAACAAATAGCACTGTCGTGTGTACACAGTATCTCTGCCCCGCTTGACCTGTCCTTTCTCGCGGCGCACAAACCGCTCCGGCTCTACGATGCTCAGCCGGGAACCGTCTGGGGCCGGCCCTAGGCTGCGTGCACTTCCCCGGTCCAAGCCGCTCAGGTTCGGCCCTCAGGCAGCCCTCAGAGGCACAAATGCGGCTGGGACTGCGCTTTGTGCCCTTCCCAGGTCCGAGTAGCTCAGGAGTTTGGCGAGCGCGATCGCCGCAGCTTGTCACCTTTTCCGCCGCTGCCGCTCAGCTCTCTGGGTGGACCACTGGCGCACCCCGTGAGGCAGACTGTGACTGTCCAGCACCCCCAGAAGTCTTAGCAAAGGAGCCTGCTTGCAGTTAGGTAAGTAAAGTCTCTCCGGGTCTGCAATTGCCCCTTTCCAGTCCTTTCGGCTCTGGCTGCCTGTCCCCGGCGGGGAATGGTCTGCAGCCGGCTTTTTCCGCTCCGTCCTTTGTTCTGTGCTCAGTCCTGGCGGTGTCTTATGTTCGAGCTTTTCGCGTGGTAGCTATCCCACAGTCTGGTTTGCTAGCCCAAGTTAGATCATTCTGGTTGCGGGTGGGGCGTTCCTGCCCGATTCTTGCAAAGCTCTGCAGCACGCACCTCCCGCGCGTCCCTGCCCTGCCCCCACTTCCCAATGGGGGATGCAGGCGTCTGTGCTGCTTTTCCGCTGGGGGAGTTACTGGTGGGCTTGTAATCTGTTGGTTTTAATTATTTATCTATTTTTCCTTCCTATTATGTTGCCCTCTGTGTTTCCAAGGCTCGCCACAGACTCGGCAGGGAGAGTGTTTCCTGGTGTTTGGAAACCTCTCTTCTTAAAATTCCCTTCCCGGGACGGGCTTACCTTCCCGGGACGGAGCTCCCTCCCCACCTCCTTTGTCTCCTTTTTCGTCTTTTATATTTTTTCCTACCTGTTTTTGAAGACAATGGTCTGCTTTTCTGGTTGCCTGATGTCCTCTGCCAGCCTACAGAAGTTGTTTTGTGGAGTTTGCTCGGCGTTGAAATGTTCTTTTGAGGAATTTGTGAGGGAGAACGTGATCTTCCCGTCCTATTCCTCCGCCATCTTTTTGGTAATCTATTTTAAATATAGAAGTGTATACCTGTCAATTCCAAACTCCCAATCTATCCTTCCCCTTGACCCTTCCTTCCTGGTAACCATAAGTTCATTGTCTATGAGTCTATTTCTGTTTTGTAAACAAGTTCATTTGTATCATTTTTTTAGATTCTGAACTTAAGCAATATGATATTCATCTTTCTCTGTCTGACTTACTTCACTTGGTATGATAACCTCTAGATCTATCAATGTTGCTACAGATGGCATTATTTAAGTCATTTTAATGACTGAATTATATTCTATTGTATTTATATATCACATCTTTATCCATTCATCTGTCAATGGACATTTAGGTTTCCATGTCTCGACTACTATACACAGTGTTGCAATGAATACTGGGGTGCCTGTATCCTTTTGAACCATGTTTTTCTCCAGATCTATGGTCAGAAGTGGGATTGCTGGATCCTATGGTAGCTCTTTTTTAGTTTTTTTTAAAGGAATTTCTATACTGTTCTCCATAGTGGCTACACCAATTTACATTCCAACCAGCAGTGTAGGAGGGTTCCCTTTTCTCAACACCCTTTCCAGCATTTATTATTTATAGATTTTTGACAATGGCCATTCTGACTGGTGTGAGGTGATACCTCCTCATTGTAGTTCTGATTTACATTTCTCTATAAATTAGCAAAGTTGAGCATCTTTTCATGTGCCTATTGGCCATCTGGATGTCCTCTTTGGAGAAACGTCTATGTAGGTCTTTTGCCCATTTTTTGATTGGGTTGTTTGTTTTTTTAATATTGAGTTGCATGTGCTGTTTGTAAATTTTGAAGATTAATCTCTTATTGCATGTACTGTTTGCAAATATTTTCTCCCATTTTTTGGGTTGTCTTTTCTATTTGTCTATGATATCCTTTGCTATGCAAAGGTTTTGAGTTTAATTGGGTCTCATTTGTTTATTTTTGTTTTTATTTCCATTACTATAGGAGATGGCTTGGAAAAGACCCTGCTGTGATATATCAAAGTGTGTTCTGCCTATTTTTCCTGTAGGAGTTTTATAACATCTGGTCTTACATTTAATTATTTAATATATTTTCAGTTTATTATTGTACATGGTATTAAGAATGTTCTAATTTCAATATTTTACCATGCAGCTATCCAGTTTTCCCATCACTATTTATTGAAGAGACTGGCTTTCCTCCATTGCTTAATATTGCCTCCTTTGTCATAGATTAATTGATAATAGGTGTGTGGGTTTATTTCTGGGCATTCTATCCTGTTCTATGGTGTGAGGTGGTCAATATTTCTGTTTTTGTGACTCATCAGTGAAAACCTGAAAGCATTTCATCTAAGATTAGGAAGAGGACAAAATGTCCATTTTGTCATTTTTATTCCACATAATTTTGGAAGTCCTAGCCACAGCAATCAGAGAAGAAAGTGAAATAAATGGAATCTAAATTGGAAAAGAGAAAGTAAAACTGTCACTGTTTCCAGATAACATGATACCATACACAGAAAATCCTAAAGATGCTATCAGAAGAGTACTAGAGCTCATCAATGAATCTGGTAAAGTTGTAGGATACACAACTAATACAGAGAAATGTGTTGCACTTCTATACACTAACAACAAAATGTAAAATTAAAGAAGCAATCCCATTCACCACTGCTTCAAAAGGATACCTAGGAATAAATTTTCCTAAAGATACAAAAGATTCGTACTATAAAAATTTTTATTTTTATATACTTCCATTTATTTTTCCTTTGTTCCCCTGCCTGATGAGACAGATCCCAAAATATCCCACATATTGTTATAAAGAACATCAAAGAGCATACAGCTTCTATGTTTTCTTATATGAGTTTTATGGTTTTAGGTCTTACATATAAGACTTTAACTTATTGGCTGGGAACATTTGCAAAAGCCAATGCCTGTGGCTGGTGATTTTTATTTTGGCTTGTCAAAAATAAATTCTATTATTTCACTAACACTTTGTGGGTTATTAGATTCTATAGTTACACCTGATACCCGTAAAGTCATCTAATTTTCATGAAACATTGTATTCAATCTACTTTTTGTTAGAAGCAAAGGAACATACTCCAACACCATGAGTTTCATTTTCAATTTCTGTATCAGAATCAACTACTAAGTGATTGTGAATATTGAACCAATATTTTTTTTCCCGTGGTGTAGGTTATAACTTCTCCTCTTTCATTTATAATTTTATTTACTCAGTCCTCTTTTTATCTTGATGAATATAGCTAAACTTTTATCAACTTTTTTACTATCTCAGAAACATTTTAGTTTCATTGATTTGCTTTTTAAAGTATGTTTCATTTATTTCAACTGTAATCTTTATTATTTCTTTTCTTCTAATTTTCATTTTCCTTTTCTTATTTTTACCTTAGGTGTAAGATATGACGTGTCTTCACTCATTAAGGGCATGATCATTTGACATCTTGTGGCCAGATGCAGCATATTTTTTTCCAATGGTATACAATTCTCTATTACAAATGTTGTATCCTCTGTCCAGAAGTCTGGGGAATCTATGTTCTGAAAGGTGTTTTGGAGCTCAACATAAGACCACTTAGCATATTTTCCCATGGTAGATACTACAATACTCTAGTGAACAGTAATACTCTTGGCCCATTTAAATCTAGTTGCCTTCTGTATCATATGTCAAAAGCATCAGTCATACTATCATGTGTGAAGTACACAATTGAAAGTTCTGCTAACACTATTCTTTCTAGTGGTGGGAACTGCAATATACAATAATATACCCTTTGCTTTGGGGTAGATAGCCAAGAATGTTCCAGAATTAGGGAAAATTCTGTTAGGGAATTTTCCCTGAATCATCATAGGCTTTCCAAAAGTTTTAGATAGCATATGTCTTAACCAAAATCTCCAGGGCTGAGCTATTGCAAATCCTAAAAGATGATGTTATTAATGTGCTGCATTCAATATGCCAGCAAATTGGAAATCTCAGCAGTGGTCACAGGACTGGAAAAGATCAGATTTCATTCCAATCCCAAAGAAGGGCAATGCCAAAGAAAGTTCAAACTAGCACACAACTGCAATCATTTCACACGTTATCAAGGCAATCTCAAAAATTTTCAAGCTAGGCTTCAACAGTACATGAACCAAGAATTCCATATATACAAGGTGGATATAGAAAAAGAGGAGCCAGAGATGAAAATGCCAATATCCACTGGATCATATGAAAAGCAAGGGAGTTCCAGAAAAAACATCCATGTCAGAAACATTGAATGCGATAAAGCCTTTGACTGTGTAGATCACAACAAACTGGAAAACTCTTAAAGAGATGGGAATACCAGGCCACCTTAACTCCCTCCAGAGAAACCTGTAAGCAGGTTAAGAAGCAATGGTTAGAACCAGACATGGGACAATAGACAGGTTCAAAATTGGGAAAAGAGTATGTCAAGGCTGTATATTTTCACCCTGCTTATTTAGCTTATATGCAGAGTACATCATGTGAAATGCTGGGCTGGATGAAGCTCAGCCTGGAATCAAAATTGCTGGGAGAAATATCAATAACCTCAGACATGCAGATGACACCACAATTATGGAAGAAAGTGAAGAAGAAGCTAAAGATATAATCTTTTTTTAAAAAATTATTTATTTATTTTAATTGGAGGATAATTACTTTACAATATTGTGGTGGTTTTTGCCCTGCATTGACATTAATCAGCCATGGGTGTACATGTATCCCCCTGTCCCAAACCCCCTCCCATCTCCCTCCACAGCAATCCCTCTGGGTTGTCCAAGTGCACCGGCTTTGAGTGCACTGTTTCATGCATCGAACTTGAACTGGTGATCTAGTTTACTTATGGTAATATACATGTTTCAGTGTTAGTCTCTCAAATCATCCTACACTTTCCTTATCCCACAGAGTCCAAAAATCTTTATATCTGTGTCTCTTTTGATGTCTTGCATATAAGGTCGTCATTACCATATCTCTAAATCCATATATATGTTTAATATACTGTATTGGTGTTTTTCTTTTTGACTTAGTTAACTCTGTATAATAGGCCCCAGTTTCATCTACCTCATTAGAACTGACTGAAATGCATTCTTTTTAGTAACTGATAAATATTCCATTGTGTATATGTTCCACAACTTTCTTATCCATTCATCTGCTGATGGACATCTAGCTTGCTTCCATGTCCTAGCTATTGTAAACATCACAGTAATGAATATTGGGGTACACCTGTCACTTTCAATTCTGGTTTCCTTGGTGTGTATACCCAGTAGTGGGAATGATCAGTCATATAATAGTTCTATTTCCAGATTTTTAAAAAATCTCCATGGTGTTCTCCATATTGGCTGTACTAGTTCGCATTCCCACCAACAGTGTAAGAAGGTTCCCTTTTCTCCATGTTCTCTCCAGCATTTATTGTTTGCAGACATTTTGATAGCATCAATTCTGACTGGCGAGAGATGGTACCTCATTGTGGTTCTGATTTGCATTTCTCTGATAATGAGTGATGTTGAACATCTTTTCATGTGTTTGTCAGCCATCTGTATGACTTCTTTGGAGAAATGTCTGTTTAGTTCTTTGGCCCATTTTTTATTGGATTATTTATTTTTCTGGTGTTGAGCTGCATGAGCTGCTTTTTTATTTTTGAGATGAATTCTTTGTCAGTTGCTTCATTTGCTATTATTTTCTCCCATTCTGAAGGCTCTCTTTTCACCTTACTTATAGTTTCCTTCATTGTGCAAAAGATTTTAAGTTTAATTAAGTCCTTTTTTTTATTTTTGCTTTTATTTCCATTACTCTGGGAGGTGGGTCATAGAGATCTTGCTGTGATTTATGTCAGAGAGTGTTCTATGTTTTCCTTTAGGAGTTCTATAGTTTCTGGTCTTGCATTTTAATCCATTTTGAGTGTATTTCTGTGTACGATGTTAGAAAGTGTTCTAGGTTCATTCTTTTACAGGTGATTGACCAGTTTTCCCAGCACCACTTGTTAGAGATTTCGTTTTCTTCATTGTATGTTTTTGCCTCCTTTGTCAAAGATAAGGTGTCTATAGGTGCATGGACTCATCTCTGAGCTTTTATTTTGTTCCATTGATCCATATCTCTGTCTTTGTGCTAGTACAATACTGTCTTGATGACTGTAGCTTTGTAATATAGTCTGTAGTCAGACAGGTTGATTCCTCCAGTTCCATTCTTCTTTCCCAAGATTGCTTTGGCTCTTTGAGGTTTCTGTGTTTCCATACAAATTGTGAAATTATTTGTTTTAGTTATGTGAAAATTACCATTGGTAGCTTGATATGGATTGTATTGAATCTGTAGATTGCTTTGGGTAGTACTCTTATTTTCACTATGTTGATTCTTCCTATCCATGAACATGGTATATTTCTCCACCTATTTGTGTCATCTTTGACTTCTTACATCAGTGTTTTACAGTTTTCTGTATATAGGTCTTTTGTTTCTTTAGGTAAATTTATTCCCAAGAATTTTGTTCTTTTCTTTGCAATAGTGAATGGGACTGTTTTTTTAATTTCTTTCTGTACTCTCATTGTTAGTGTATAGGACTGCAATGGATTTCTGTGTATTAATTTCATAGCCTTCAACTTTACTATATTCACTGATTCTTTCTAGTAATTTTCTGGTTGTGTCTTTAGGGTTTCCTATGTACAGGATTATGTCATCTGCACACAGTGAGAGTTTTACTTCTTCTTTTCAATCTGGATTATTTTTCTTTCTTTTTCTTCTCTGCTGCAGCTAAAACTTCCCAAACTTTGTTGAATAGTAGTGGTGAGAGTGGGCACCCTTGTCTTGTTCCTGACTTTAGAGGAAATGCTTTCAATTTTTCACAGTTGAGGATAATGTTTGCTGTAGGTTTATCATATATGGTTCTTATTATGTTGAGTTATGCTACTTCTATGCCTGCTTCTGGAGAGTTTTTATCATAAATGATTGTTGAATTTTGTCAAAGGCTTTCTCTGCATCTACTGAGATAATCATATGGTTTTTATCTTTCAGTTTGTTAATATGGTGTATCACATTGGTTGATTTGTGAATATTGAAGAATCCTTGCATCCCTGAGATAAAATCCACTTGGTCATGATGTATGACCTTTCTAATATGTTGTTGAATTCTGTTTGCTAGAATTTTGTTGAGGACTTTTGCATCTTTGTCCATCAGTGATATTGGCGTGCAGTTTTCTACCCCCCCCCCCTTTTTTTTTTCTTTTGTGGCATGTTTGCCTGGTTTTGGTATTAGGGTGATGGCAGACTCACAGAATGAGATGAGAGTTTATCTTACTCTGCAATTTTCTGGAAGACTTTGAGAAGGATAGGTGTTAGCTTTTCTCTAAATTTTTGGTAGAATTCACCTGTGAAGCCATCTGGTCCTGGGCTTTTGTTTGCTGGAAGATTTTTGGTTACAGTTTTGATTTCCATGCTTTGATGGTTTTGTTAAGATTTTCTATTACTTCCTGGTTCAGTTTTGGAAGGTTATACTTTTCTAAGAATTCATCCATTTCTTCCAAATTGCCTGTTTTATTGGCATATAGTTGCTGATAGCAGACTTTAATGATCCTTTGTATTTCTGAGTTGATTGTTGTGATTTCTTCTTTTTAATTTCCAATTTTATTGATTTGATTCTTCTCCCTTTTTCTCTTGATGACTCTGACTAGCCCGTTGTCTATTTTATTTATCTCCTCAAAGAACCAGCTTTTAGTTTTGTTGATATTTTTTTGCTATAGTCTACTTTGTTACTTTTTCACTTATTTCTGCTCTGATTTTTATGATTTCTTTCCTTCTACTAACTTTAGGGTTTTTCACTTTTTCTTTTTCTCTAGTTATTTTAAGTGGAAAATTTCATTAGTTATTTGATGTTTCTCTTGTTGCTTGAGGTAAGAGTGTATTGCTAGGAACCTTCCTCTTAGCACTGCTTTTACTGAGTCCCATAGGCTTTAGGTTTTCATGTTTCTCTTTTTATTTTCATTTGTTTATATGCATATTTTTATTTCCTTTTCTATTTATTCCATGCTTTATTGGATATTCAGAAGAGTGTTTTTTAGCCTCCATATGTTTTTATTTTTAAAACGTTTGTTTTCCCTGTGGTTGACACATAAACGTACTGTATTGTGATCAGAAAAGATGCTTGAAATGATTTCAATTTTTTTTTAATTTACCAAGGCAAGATTTATTTTTTTTTAATTTTAGTTTTTATTTTTAAATTTTAAAATCTTTAATTCTTACATGCGTTCCCAAACATGAACCCCCTCCCACCTCCCTCCCCATAACATCTTTCTGGGTCATCCCCATGCACCAGCCCCAAGCATGCTGCATCCTGCGTCAGACATAGACTGGCGATTCAATTCACATGATAGTATACATGTTAGAATGTCATTCTCCCAAATCATCCCACCCTCTCCCTCTCCCTCTGAGTCCAAAAGTCTGTTATACACATCTGTGTCTCTTTCCCTGTCTTGCATACAGGGTCGTCATTGCCATCTTCCTAAATTCCATATATATGTGTTAGTATACTGTATTGGTGTTTTTCTTTCTGGCTTACTTCACTCTGTATAATTGGCTCCAGTTTCATCCATCTCATCAGAACTGATTCAAATGTATTCTTTTTAACGGCTGAGTAATACTCCATTGTGTATATGTACCACAGCTTTCTTATCCATTCATCTGCTGATGGACATCTAGGTTGTTTCCATGTCCTGGCTATTATAAACAGTGCTGCGATGAACATTGGGGTACATGTGTCTCTTTCAATTCTGGTTTCCTCAGTGTGTATGCCCAGAAGTGGGATTGCTGGGTCATAAGGTAGTTCTATTTGCAATTTTTTAAGGAATCTCCACACCGTTCTCCATAGTGGCTGTACTAGTTTGCATTCCCACCAACAGTGTGGGTTAAAAGAATGAAGCTAGATCACTTTCTAACACCGCACACAAAAATAAACTCAAAATGGATTAAAGATCTAAATGTAAGATCAGAAACTATAAAACTCCTAGAGGAGAACATAGGCAAAACACTCTCAGACATAAATCACAGCAGGATCCTCTATGATCCACCTCCCAGAATTCTGGAAATCAAAGCAAAAATAAACAAATGGGATCTAATTAAAATTAAAAGCTTCTGCACAACAAAGGAAAATATAAGCAAGGTGAAAAGACAGCCCTCTGAATGGGAGAAAATCATAGCAAATGAAGCAACTGACAAACAACTAATCTCAAAAATATACAAGCAACTTATGCAGCTCAATTCCAGAAAAATAAACGACCCAATCAAAAAATGGGCCAAAGAACTAAATAGACATTTCTCCAAAGAAGACATACGGATGGCTAACAAACACATGAAAAGATGCTCAACATCACTCATTATTAGAGAAATGCAAATCAAAACCACAATGAGGTACCACTTCACACCAGTCAGAATGGCTGCGATCCAAAAATCTGCAAGCAATAAATGCTGGAGAGGGTGTGGAGAAAAGACAAGGTAAGATTTATAGTTCAGAATGTGATCTCTCCTGGAGAATATTATGTGTGCACTTGAGAAAATGGTGAAATCCATTGTTTTGGGGTAAAATATTCTATACATATCAATTAGGTATAACTAGTTCATTGTATCATTTAAAATTGTGTTTCCTTGCTAAGTTTGTGTGGTTGATCTATTGATGTGTGGGATACTATAGTCTCCCACTATTATTGTGTTATTGTTAATTTCCCCTTTCATGTTCATTAGCATTTGCCTTACATATTAAGGTTCTCCTATGTTGGGTGCATATATATTTATAATTTTTATACCTTCTTCTCTGATTCATCCCTTGATCATTATGTCAGTTCAGTTCAGTTCAGTCACTCAGACGTGTCCTACTCCTTGTGACCCCATGAAGTGCAGCACACCAGGCCTCCCTGTCCATCACCAACTCCTGGAGTTCACCCGAACTCATGTCCATCAAGTTGGTGATGCCACCCAGCCACCTCATCCTCTGCCATCACCTTCTCCTCCTGCCCCACGTCCCTCCCCGCATTAGAGTTTTTTCCAATGAGCCAACTATTCCCATGAGGTGGTCAAAGTACTGGAGTTTCAGCTTTATCATCAGTCCTACAAAAGAACACCCAGGATTGATCTCCTTTAGAATGGACCGGTAGGATCTCCTTGCAGTCCAAGGGACTCTCAAGAGTCTTCTCTGACACCACAGTTCAAAAGCATCAATTCTTTGGTGCTCAGCTTTCTCCACAGTCCAACTCTTACAACTATACATGACCACTGGAAAACCATAGCCTTGACTAGACGGGCCTTTGTTGGCAAAGTAATGTCTCTGATTTTGAATATGCTATCTAGGTTGGTCATAACATTCCTTCCAAGGAGTAAGTGTCCTTTAATTTTAAGGCTGCAGTCACCATCTGCAGTGATTTTGGAGCCCCGAAAAATAAGCTCTGAGAGTGTTTCCACTGTTTCCCTATCTATTTCCCATGAAGTGATGGGACCAGATGCCAGGATCTTAATTTTCTGAAAGGTGAGTTTTAAACCCACTTTTTCACTCTCCTCTTTCACTTTCATTAAGAGACTTTTTAGTTCGTCTTCACTATCTCCCATAAGGGTGTTGTCATCTGCATATCTGAGGTTATTGATATTGATATTGATATTGATATTCTCCTGGCACTCTTGATTCCACCGTGTGCTTCTTCCAGCCCAGCGTTTCTCGTGATATACTCTGCATATAAGTTAAATAAGCAGGGTGACAATATACAGCCTTGACATACTCCTTTTCCTATTTGGAACCAGTCTGCAAAAAAGTAAAATGGCTGTCTGGGGAGGCCTTACAAATAGCTATGAAAAGAAGAGAAGTAAACAGCAAAGAAGAAAAGGAAAGATACAAGCATCTGAATGCAGAGTTCCAAAGAATGGCAAGAAGAGTTAAGAAAGACTTCCTCAGCAATCAGTGCAAACAAATAGAGGAAAACAACAAAATGGGAAAGACTAGACATCTCTTCAAGAAAATTAAAGATACCAAAGGAATATTTCATGCAATGATGGGCTCGATAAAGAACAGAAATGGTATGGACCTAAGAGAAGCAGAAGATATTAAGAAGACGTGGCAAGAATATACAGAAAAACTGTACAAAAAAGATCTTCACGACCCAGATGATCACGATGGTGTGATCACTCACCTAGAGCCAGACATTCTGAAATGTGAAGTCAGGTGGGCCTTAGAAAGCATCACTATGAAAAAAGCTAGTGGAGGTGATGGAATTCCAGTTGAGCTATTTCAAACCCTGAAACATGATGCTGTGCAAGTGCTGCATTCAATATGCCAGCAAATTTGGAAAACTCAGCAGTGGCCACAGGACTGGAAAAGGTCAGTTTTCATTCTAATCCCAAAGAAAGGCAATGCCAAAGAATGCTCACACTACAAACAATTTCAATCATCTCACACGCTAATCAAGTAATGCTCCAAATTCTCCAAGCCAGGCTTCAGCAACACGTGAACCGTGAACTTCCTGATGTTCAAGCTGGTTTTAGAAAAGACAGAGGAACCACAGATCAAATTGTCAACATCCACTGGATCATTGGAAAATCAAGAGAGTTCCAGAAAAACATCTATTTCTGCTTTATTGACTATGCCAAAGCCTTTGACTGTGTGGATCACAAGAAACTGGACAATTCTGAAAGAGATGGGAATACCAGAGCACCTGACCTGCCTCTTGAGAAACCTATATACCGTTCCAGAAGCAACTGTTAGAACAGGACATGGAACAGACTGGTTCCAAATAGGAAAAGGAGTACATCAAGGCTGTATATTGTCAACCTGCTTATTTAACCTATATGCAGAGTACATCATGAAAAACGCTGGGCTGGCGGAAGAACAAACTGGAATCAAGATTGTGAGGAGAAATATCAATAACTGCAGATATGCAGATGACAACACCCTTATGGCAGAAAGTGAAGATGAACTAAAAAGCCTATTGATTAAAGTGAAAGAGGAGAGCGAATAAGTTGGTTTCAAGCTCAACATTCAGAACACTAAGATCTTGGCATCTGGCCCCATCACTTCATGGGAAACAGATGGGGAAACAGTGGAAACACTCTCAGACTTTATTTTGAGGGGCTACAAATCACTGCAGATGGTGATTACACCCATGAAATTAAAAGACCCTTACTCCTTGGAATGAAAATTATGACCAACCCAGACAACATATTCAAAATCAGAGACATTACTTTGCCGACAAAGGTCATTCTAGTCAAGGCTATGGTTTTCCAGTGGTCATGTATGGATGTGAGAGTTGGACTGTGAAGAAATCTGAAGGCTAAAGAATTGATGCTTTTGAACTGCAGTGTCGGAGAAGACTCTTGAGAGTCTTTGGATTGCAAGGAGATCCAACCAGTCCATTCTAAAGGAGATCAGTCCTGGGTGTTCTTTGGAAGTACTGATGCTAAAGCTGAAACTCCAGCATTTTGGCCACCTCATGGGAATAGTTGACTCATTGGAAAAGACTCTGATGTTGGGGGAAATTGGGGGTAGGAGAAGAAGGGGATGACAAAGGAAGAGATGTCTGGATGGCATCACTGACTCGATGGACGTGAGTTTGAGTGAACTCCGGGTGTTGGTGATTGACAAGGAGGCCTGGCGTGCTGAAGTTTTTGGGGTTGCAAAGGGTCGGACACAACTGAGTGACTGAACTGGACTGAAATGAACCTCTATTCCATATCTAGTTCTAACTGTTGCTTCCTGACCTACGTATAGGTTTCTCAAGAGATTTGTCAGGTGGTCTGGTAATCACATCTCTTTCAGAATTTTCCACTGTTTATTGTGATCCACACAGTCAAAGGCTTTGGCATAGTCAATAAAACAGAAATAAATGTTTTTCTGGAACTCTCTTGCTTTTTCTATGATCCAGTGGATGTTGGCAATTTGATCTGTGGTTCTTCAGCCTTTTTTAAAACCAATTTGAACATCTGGAAGTTCATGGTTCATGTATTGCTGAAGCCTGGCTTGGAGAATTTGGAGCATTACTTGACTAGCGTGTGAGATGATTGCAATTGTTTTGTAGTTTGAGCATTCTTTGGCATTGCCTTTCTTTGGGATTGGAATGAAAACTGACCTTTTCCAGTCCTGTGACCACTGCTGAGTTTTCCACAAGTGCTGATATATTGAGTGCAGCACTTTCACATCATCATCTTTTAGGATTTGAAATAGCTCAACTGGAATTCCATCACCTCCACTAGCTTTTTTCATAGTGATGCTTTCTAAGGCCCACCTGACTTCACATTCTAGGATGTCTGGCTCTACGTGAGTAATCACATCATTATGATTATCTTGGTCGTGAAGGTCTTTTTGTACAGTTCTTCTGTGTATTCTTGCCACCCCTTCTTAATATCTTTTGCTTCTGTTAAGTCCATAGACTTTCTGTCCTTTATCGAGCCCATCTTTGTATGAACTATTTTCTTGGTATTTCTCATTTTTTGGAAGAGATCTCTAGTCTTTCCCACGTTATTGTTTTCCTCTATTTCTTTGCATTGATCACTAAGGAAGGCGTTCTTCTCTCTTCTTGCTATTCTTAGGAACTCTGCATTGAGATGCTTATATATTTCCTTTTCTCCTTTGCTTTTTGCTTCTCTTCTATTCACAGCTATTTGTAAGGCTTCTCCAGACAGCCATTTTGCTTTTTTGCATTTCTTTTCCGTGAGGATGATCTTGATCTTTGTCTCCTGAACAATGTCCGGAACTTCCATCCATAGTGTTTCAGGAACTCTGTCTATCAGATCTAGTCCCTTAAATCTATTTCTCACTTCCACTGTATAATCATAAATAATTTGATTTAGATTAGACAGACGGGTCATGGTGGAGAGGTCTGACAGAATGTGGTCCACTGAAGAAGGGAATGGCAAACCACTTCAGTATCCCTGCCTTGAGAACCCCATGAACAGTATGAAAAGGCAAAATGATTCAATACTGAAAGAGGAACTCCCCAGGTCCATAGGTGCCCAATATACTACTGGTGATCAGTGGAGAAATAACTCCAGACAGAATGAAGGGATGGAGTCAAAGCAAAACAATACCCAGTTGTGGATGTGATTGGTGATAAAAGCAAGGTCCGATGCTGTAAAGAGGAATATCACATAGGAAGCTGGAATGTTAGGTCCTTGAATCAAGGCAAATTGGAAGTAGTCAAACAAGAGATGGCAAGAGTGAACATCAACATTCTTGGAATCAAGGAACGAAAATGGACTGGAATAGGTGAATTTAACTCAGATGACTATTACATCTACTACTGTGTGCAGGAATCCCTTAGAAGAAATGGAGTAGCCATCATGGTCAACAAAAGAGCCTGAATTGCAGTACTTGGAAAGAATCTCAAAAATGACAGAATGATCTCTGTTCGTTTCCAAGGCAAACCATTCAATATCACAGTAATCCTAGTCTATGCCCCAACCAGTAATGATGAAGAAACTGAAGTTGAACGGTTCTATGAAGACCTATAAGACCTTTTGGAACTAATACCAAAAAAAAGAGGTCCTTTTCATTATAGGGGACTGGAATGCAAAAGTAGCAAGTCAAGAAACACCTCGAGTAACAGGCAAATTTGGCCTTGGAATATGGAATTAAGCAGGGCAAAGGCTAATAGAGTTTTGCCAAGGGAACACACTGGTCATAGCAAACACCTCTTCCAACAACACAAGAGATGACTCTACACATGGACATCACCAGATGGTCAACACCAAAATCAGATTGATTATATTCTTTGCAGCCAAAGATGGAGAAGCTCTATACAGTCAGCAAAACAAGACTGGGAGCTGACTGTGGCTCAGACCATGAACTTCTTATTGCCAAATTCAGACTTAAATTGAAGAAAGTAGGGAAAACCTTTAGACCATTCAGTTATGACCTAAATCAAATCCCTTATGATTATACAGTAGAAATGAGAAATAGTTCATCATGTAGTGTCCTTATTTGTCTTTTTACATTGTCTTTATTTCAAAGTCTATTTTATCTGATATGAATATTTCTACTCCTGCTTTCCTTTGGCCTCCATTTGTATGAAATATATTTTTCCAGCCTTTCATTTTCAGTCTTTATTTGTCCCTTGGTTTGAGGTGGGTCTCTTGTAGACAGCATATATAAGAGTCTTGTTTTTGTATCCATTCATCCTGTCTTTTTCTATTGGTTGGGGCATTCGACCCATTTACATTTAAGGCAATTATTGATAATTATGATCCCATTGCCATTTACTTTGTTGTATTGGGTTCGAGTTTATAGACCTTTTCTGTGTTTCCTGTTTAGAGAAGATCATTTAGCATTTGTTGAAGAGCTGGTTGGGTGGTGCTGGATTCTCTCAGCTTTTGTTTGTAAAGCTTTTTATTTCTTCTTCATATCTGAATGAGATCCTTGCTGAGTATAGTAATCTTGGTTGCAGGTTTTTCTCTTTCAACACTTAAGCATGTCTTGCCATTCCTTTCTGGCCTAAAGAGTTTTTATTGAAAGATCAGCTGTTATTCTTATGAGGATCCCCTTGTGTGTTATTTGTTGGTTTTCCCTTTCTGATTTTAATATTTGCTCATTGTGCTTGATCTTCATTAGTTTGATTAATATGTTTTGCCTTGGGTTATCCTGTTTGTAGTTCTGGATTTCTGGGAATTTGGTGGCTATTCCCCTCCCCATTTTAGCCAAGTTTTCAACTATTATCTCCTCAAGCGTTTTCTCATGCCGTTCTTTTTGTCTTCTTATTCTGGGACTCCTATGATTCGAATGTTGGGGCGTTTAACATTGTCCCAGAGGTCTCTGAGGTTGTCCTCATTTTTTACAGTATTTTTCTTCTCTGCTTCATTTATTTCCACCATTGTATCTTCTACCTCACTTATGCTATCATCTTTTTATTTTAGTTTTTTGTTTTTTAAATTTAATATCTTTAATTCTTACATGCGTTCCCAAACATGAACCCCCCTTCCACCTCCCTCCCAATAACATCTCTCTGGGTCATCCCCATGCACCAACCCTAGCATGCTGCATCCTGCATCAGACATAGACTGGCAATTCAATTCTTACATGATAGTATACATGTTAGAATGGCATTCTCCCAAATCATCCCACCCTCTCCCTCTCCCTCTCCCTCTGAGTCCAAAGGTCCGTTATACACATCTGTGTCTCTTTCCCTGTCTTGCATACAGGGTCGTCATTGCCATCTTCCTAAATTCCATATATATGTGTTAGTATACTGTATTGGTGTTTTTCTTTCTGGCTTACTTCACTCTGTATAATCGGCTCCAGTTTCATCCATCTCATCAGAACTGATTCAAATGAATTCTTTTTAATGGCTGAGTGATACTCCATTGTGTATATGTACCACAGCTTTCTTATCCATTCATCTGCTGATGGACATCTAGGTTGTTTCCATGTCCTGGCTATTATAAACAGTGCTGCGATGAACATTGGGGTACATGTGTCTCTTTCCATTCTGGTTTCCTCAGTGTGTTTGCCCAGCAGTGGGATTGCTGGGTCATAAGGTAGTTCTATTTGCAATTTTTAAGGAATCTCCACACTGTTCTCCATAGTGGCTGTACTAGTTTGCATTCCCACCAACGGTGTAGGAGGGTTCCCTTTTCTCCACACCCTCTCCAGCATTTATTGCTTGCAGATTTTTGGATCGCAGACATTCTGACTGGCATGTAATGGTACCTCATTGTGGTTTTGATTTGCATTTCTCTAATAATGAGTGATGTTGAGCATCTTTTCATGTGTTTGTTAGCCATCCGTATGTCTTCTTTGGAGAAATGTCTATTTAGTTCTTTGGCCCATTTTTTGATTGGGTTGTTAATTTTTCTGGAATTGAGCTGCAGAAGTTGCTTGTATATTTTTGAGATTAGTTGTTTGTCAGTTGCTTCATTTGCTATTATTTTCTCCCATTCAGAAGGCTGTCTTTTCACCTTGCTTATAGTTTCCTTTGTTGTGCATAAGCTTTTAATTTTAATTAGATCCCATTTGTTTATTTTTGCGTTTATTTCCAGAATTCTGGGAGGTGGATCATAGAGGATCCTGCTATGATTTATGTCTGAGAGTGTTTTGCCTATGTTCTCCTCTAGGAGTTTTATAGTTTCTGATCTTACATTTAGATCTTTAATCCATTTTGAGTTTATTTTTGTGTGCAGTGTTAGAAAGTGATCTAGTTTCATTCTTTTACAAGTGGTTGAAAGAAAACTACAGGCTAATATCACTGATGAACATAGATGCAAAAATCCTCAACAAAATTCTAGCAATCAGAATCCAACAACACATTAAAAAGATCATACACCATGACCAAGTGGGCTTTATCCCAGGGATGCAAGGATTCTTCAATATCCGCAAATCAATCAATGTAATTCACCACATTAACAAATTGAAAAATAAAAACCAGATGATTATCTCAATAGATGCAGAGAAGGCCTTTGACAAAATTCAACATCCATTTATGATAAAAACTCTCCAGAAAGCAGGAATAGAAGGAACATACCTCAACATAATAAAAGCTATCTATGACAAACCCACAGCAAACATTATCCTCAATGGTGAAAAATTGAAAGCATTTCCCCTAAAGTCAGGAACAAGACAAGGGTGTCCACTTTCACCGCTACTATTCAACATAGTTCTGGAAGTTTTGGCCACAGCAATCAGAGCAGAAAAAGAAATAAAAGGAATCCAAATTGGAAAAGAAGAAGTAAAACTCTCACTGTTTGCAGATGACATGATCCTCTACATGGAAAACCCTAAAGACTCCACCAGAAAATTACTAGAGCTCATCAATGAATATAGTAAAGTTGCAGGATATAAAATCAACACACAGAAATCCCTTGCATTCCTATACACGAATAATGAGAAAGTAGAAAAGAAATTAAGGAAACAATTCCATTCACCATTGCAACGAAAAGAATAAAATACTTAGGAATATATCTACCTAAAGAAACTAAAGACCTATATATAGAAAACTATAAAACACTGATGAAAGAAATCAAAGAGGACACTAATAGATGGAGAAATATACCATGTTCATGGATTGGAAGAATCAATATAGTGAACATGAGTATACTGCCCAAAGCAATTTACAAATTCAATGCAATCCCTATCAAGCTACCAGCCACATTTTTCACAGAACTAGAACAAATAATTTCAAGATTTGTATGGAAATGCAAAAAACCTCGAATAGCCAAAGCAATCTTGAGAAAGAAGAATGGAACTGGAGGAATCAACTTGCCTGACTTCAGGCTCTACTACAAAGCCACAGTCATCAAGACAGTATGGTACTGGCACAAAGACAGACATATAGATCAATGGAACAAAATAGAAAGCCCAGAGATAAATCCACACACATATGGACACCTTATCTTTGACAAAGGAGGCAAGAATATACAATGGAGTAAAGACAATCTCTTTAACAAGTGGTGCTGGGAAAACTGGTCAACCACTTGTAAAAGAATGAAACTATACTATCATCTTGCCTGAGTTATTCTACTGTTGGTTCCCTCCAGGGTGCTTTTGATCTCAGTTATTGTATTATTCATTATTGATTGACTTTTCTTTACTTCTTCTAGGTCCTTGTTAAACATTTCTTGCATGTTTTCAATCCTTGTCTCATCAGTAAATCCTTTTTTTTTTTTTTTTCCAAGATTTTGGATCATTTGTACTATCACTATTCTGAATTATTTTTCAGGTAGACTCTTATCTCCTCCTCTTGCATTTGGTTTGGTGGGCATTTATCATGTTCCTTTACCTGCTGAATATTTTTCTGCCTTTTCATTTTGTTTAGATTACTGTGTTTGGGATGCCCTTTCTGTAGGCTGGAAGTTCATGGTTCCTCTTTATTGTGAAACCTGCTCCCTGTGGATGGGGTTGGACTAGTGACTTGTCAAGGTTTCCTTGTTGTGGGAGCTTGCATCTGTGTTCTGGTAGGTGGAGCTGGATCTCTTCTCGCTGGAGTGTAATGAAATACCCAGTAGTGAGTTTTGGGATGTCTATGGGTTTGGTATGTCTTTGGGCAGCCTGCCTTTTGTCTTTTATATTTTGTCCTGCCTCCTTTTGAAGAGAATGGGCTGCCTCTCTGGGTGCCTGTTGTCCTCCGCCAGCATTCAGAAGTTGTTTTGTGGAAGTTTCTCAACATTCAAATGATCGTTGGATGAATTTGTGGGCGGAAAGTAGTCTACCCATCCTATTCCTCCACCATCTTGGGACTGCCTCCTAAAGATAATCTTGATGAAGGTAAAAGGAGTATAAAAGCTGGCTTCAAACTCAACATTAAAAAAACTAAGTTCATGTCATCCAGTCCCATCACTTCATAGAAAATAGATGGCAAAAAATGGAAACAGTGACAGATTTTATTTCACTCCAAAATCACTGTGGATGGTGACTATAGCCATGAAATTAAAAGACGTTGCTCCTTGGAAGAAAAGTTATGACAAACCTAGACAGCATATGAAAAAGCAGAGACATAACTTTGCTGACAAATTTCCATATAGTCAGACCTATGGTTTTTCCAGTAGTCATGTATGGATGTGAGAGTTGGGCCATAAAGAAGGCTGAGCACTGAAGAACTGATGCTTTCAAAATGTGGTGCTAGATAAGACTCTTGAGAGTTCATTCCTTGGACAGCAAGGAGATCAAACTAGTCAATCTTAAAGGACATCAACCCTGAATATTCATTGGAAGGATTGATGCTGAAGCTAAAGCTCCAATATTTTGGCTACCTGATTCAAAGAGCTGACTCATTGGGAAAGACCCTGATGCCAGTAAAGATTGAGAGCAGGAGGTGAAGCGGGAGACAGAGGATGAGATTGTTGGATGGCATCATCAGCTCAATGGACATGAGTTTGAGCAGACTTTGGGAGATAGTGTAGGACAGGGAAGCCTGACATGCTGCAGTTCATGGGGTTGCAAAGAGTCAGATGTGACTCTTCAGTCAGATGTGACTGAACAACAACAACAACTAGCCAATCTTGTTTATCTCATATTATTAACATGCTGTCATCAAAACAGTAGACCAATATGATGCTCTTTGTAATGTATGAGCAGTCTAATTCCCTTCAGACAAAACTGTGGTGGAAGGATAGAAGGTTAACACAGGCACAAGGAAGACAATTCGTGTATACTTTGTCCTTTCCATGGGAATATGAACCACATTCTAGTCTCCCCTGATAGGGATGAAAATAATGTATTCACTAATACTGTTGTGATAATGCCAAAAAGACTGAATGGACTTTCCACTCAAAAATTGGTTAAGAGGTCAGGATTTATGACACACTTAGCAATAGGATATGCAGAGATTTATTCCTCACACAATGAAGCTTTCTGGCAAGAACATGGTTCTTTTTCATTAACTCTCAAAATCTCTCTTTAGCACTTCCTGTTTTATTCTGATATTGGTCTCATACATCATTATCTTTTCTTTCCCTCATTAGAATGTTTAACTATATAAGTTCAGAGTTTTATCTCAGTGCTTCACTACAAATATATACATGATTAGAGGTTTCTCTGTACTCTAATTTTTAGACTTTATAATATAGTATAAAAATGACTTCTATTTGCCATTGATGATGGAATAGCATTTATTACATGAATGGCGTATTCATTCTATTTTCCATATTCATGACTTCATAGATATTATTTCTATTAAATTATAGTATAGATAAAAATATAGACATTAATTTTAATAAATAACTTTTAGATTTATTTTTCACTAAATATTCAAAATGCTTCAGAAAGAATACTTATTCAGAATCTTTAACATTTTGCATGTGTAGTGTTATTTACATATCTTTTTTGTGAAATAAGTCTTTCCATATTTTTACAGAAGGTTAGGTAGTAATTTCATCTTTAATTATCTATATTATGAAAAATATAAAATGTCCTCTAATGAACAATCTACCCTGCTCAAGAAGCAGACATTACTAATAAATGTAGAGCCCTTTGTGGACTCCATCTCTATCACACTATTCTTCTTTACTACTTGAAATAACCACTGTCCTAATGTGATGTTTATCTAAAATTCATTTACAGTTCATCACAAATGTATATACCCCTGAAAAAAATAGCTTGCTTAATTTAGCACATTTTGAACAGGATATTAATTGAATAATTCATTGTGCATTTTTCCATTCCATTTTTTCCACTCTATATTTTGTTTATCATAATTATCCTTCCTTATACATGTAATTGTCATCTATTTTCACAGCTGTCAGGTTTTGTTTGAAAAACCCAAAATGTCCATACTTCTGCTGAGGGCTGTTTGAGTTCCTCACATTATTGCAATTCGACATATTATTTTTGTGGAATGATTTTACACATCTTTTGGAGAAAAAAAAATACAAGGATCTATTTAGTTTATAGGCCAAGAAAAAAGATCTCAAGATCATAGAGCATGCATAAGTTCAAATGTACTAGGTTAGGTTAACTGCTTTCCAATGAAGTCTGTCAATTTGTATTCACATCAGCAGAATGTGACTGTTCCCACTGATGCATTCCTTCATAAATATTTGCTGTTTCCCTGACAGCATTTATATTAAGTAATTTCCCTGATTACTAATAAAACTGACCATCTCTTAATGTCCATATTTTCATTTGTGTTTTCTTCTTAGTCTTCCGTTTGGCCTGTTTTTAAAGATCTCTTTGTCTTTACTGTGCTGAATCATCTGCTCTGTGCTAGGAACTTCTTTTTTATCATTATATGAAGATATAGTGATACATATGATGCTAAGGTCCCTGAGCTTACATTTTATACCAAGTAAATAAATAAGACAATGTCAGGTATTTATAAACACTTTTTGATAATTAAAGTAAGTTAAATTAAGATGCTTATGGGGTTTACTTATTGAAGTTGAGAGGGTAAGAAAAAATAGTTTAGAGGGCTGAGGTCGAGCATCAATAATTCTACATAGGTTTCTAAAAATTTAAATCTTGTTATCAGTGCTGTATTTTTTGCTTGTTTTTTAAAAATTTTTCCTCAAACAAAAATTTTATATGCCTAGATTCAATGTGTATCTAAAGCAAATATATCTAGTTCTGCTTTTCTTACTCTTTTCACTTGTTTAGTACTCAAATCTGTTTTTCTAATATAAATCTGGATAATAGGCTGATTTCAATTACCAGTATCTAATAATGGCTTCCGTGGTAGCTCAGCTGGTAAAGAATCCACCTACAATGCAGGAGACCCCAGTTCAATTCCTGGGTGGGGAAGATACCCTGGAGAAGGGATAGGCTACTCACTCCAGTATTCTTGGGCTTTCCTGGCTCAGACAGTAAAGAATCTTCCTGCATAGTAGGAGACCTGGATTCAATTCATGGGTTGGGAAGATCCCCTGGAGGAGGGCATGGCAACCCACTCCAGTATTCTTGCTTGGAGAATCCCCATTGACAGAGGAGTCTGGTGAGCTACAATCCATGGTGCCACAGAGAGTCGGACATGATGGAGTGAGTAAGCACAGCACAGCACAGATAAAACATAGCCTCATGTTTTCTATTTAGGCAGAATATCTGGAAACTTGTGATACCTAGTATGCACTGCTACCATATCCCTTCCTATCTGTACTTTGGTTTCTGCAGTATCACAGTGGGATCTACATGGCATAGCTTGTGATTTTCAGAAGCAGGCACTGAGATAGAGTTTGGCATACAGGATGTTTCCTAATGATAAACACCTATGGAAAAGATGGAGAAAAAAGGCAGAGAGAAAAGTTTAACTGCAATGTTGGCTCAACAAACGCTTGGTCAAATTTATATGGGGATAGCTGGAGCATATATAACCCATCAGGAAACCCACATTGGGTCCAAGTAGCAGGATTTTTGCACCCATACCTCAACTATTCATTGGATGTTTACTGTTCTGGTTAGTATATGTCCTTTAATGTGATTCTCTGCAGATAAGGTATATTAAATATTATGCTGGAGCTGAAACCTGTAGGCTGTCTGCTAACAACTGAGGTAACAAGTAGTTCTTTGAGGAGAAATATAGTTAGTGCATTTCCATGTCCACCACAGTGTGATATTATGGAATATATTCTAGCCAAAGACAAATCTGCTTCAGAAATCATTCAGTTTATAAGGGAAGAAGAAAAATAGAATCATAATATAAGGACAAGATGACTGTATAATGTCATTTTGGCCAAGGAGTTTCCACAAAGATACACTTTTCAATACTATTGCAGTGAATCATAATGTGGCTTGGTATAGAATATCATGTCATAATTCATTTTTTCCCCTACTCTACTCACTTCAGATTGTGTGTGTGTGTATGTGTGTGTAGAGAGAGCACCCATATATATGTTCCATTTTGCTCATATATATATATATATATATATACATATATATATACACACATTGCATATTGCATTTCAATGACTATGATGCCAATTAGATTTTTTCTTATTGTAGCAAAATTAATTACATAATTTTAAACAGTCTTCTGCCTTATTTTGTTTTGCAATGATAACATGAATTGATAAATTTTTATTAATTACTTTGGCTCCTGAAGAGGCATTTTGGTATAAAGAATCCATTTACCCTTTATCAATAAAATGAATTCCTTGATTATAATTTTTACTCCTTTACTTGGTTTATTAAGTACTTCAATTGTCATTATCTTATAGATTTTGGATATCCTCAAAATCTTTTCCATATTAATTTAGAAAAACACATTTAATTGAAATGGTCTCAATAATTAAGCAGAACGAATAAAAAATGGCATTTGCATCATTCTATAATAGTAATAATATAAGGTTTAGAAATTTAGCTCCTTTATGAATTGCTACTTTCATTCTTAGAATATCTTTTTAATATAGAAATCCATTTACCTCAGTTATTATTAATTATCATTGTAAATGGAACTCCATTTGCTGATTGGAATGAATAAAAAAGAACACCATCCCTGTTGTAACATATTTTTTATATGAGAAATCTTACAAATCATATTTTCAGTATTAAAATGGATCTGAATTAGTAAGTGTTTAAATTTTTAACCTAAGCACATTATCACTGACTGTTTTCTCACCAAAAGTATTTGCTAATTCAATTCAGACACTGAACTCCCCTCACTAAATCTACAAATTTATAATTTTATACCCAGCTAAAAACATGCCTCAAAATTAAACCCAAGTAATGATATCCTCAGACAAAAGCTAAAATAACTGGTCACCAGTAGAATAACACTATCAAAATACCAGTTCTTCAGGCTGAATAAAATTATTCTCAGATGGACTAAAGGAGTTATGAGAGGAATTAAGATATGCAAAAATACAAACAGATGAATAAATACAAAAGAGGTGCATTTTTTAAAGCAGTAAACCTGATATTTTAACACGCATGAGAATCACCTTTAAAACAGGTCCCTGTCAAAAAACAAATTTCTGGGTCCAACTCCTGAGTAAAAATATACATATCCATACATGTGTGTGTGTGTGTATAAAATGAATTGTAAGAAATCATCCAAAATGCAATATTGCTAGTGATGAGAGATGCAGTATAAATGCAATGTCAATATCAGTAAGATGTCCATTCCAACAATGAAGTCTACATCCGTTCAGTTCAGTTCAGTCGCTCAGTCGTGTCTGACTCTTTGCGACCCCGTGAATCACAGCACGCTAGGCCTCCCTGTCCATCACCATCTCCCGGAGTTCACTCAGACTCACATCCATCGAGTCAGTGATGCCATCCAGCCATCTCATCCTCAGTCGTCCCCTTCTCCTCCTGCCCCCAATCCCTCCCAGTATCAGAGTCTTTTCCAGTGAGTCAACTCTTCGCATAAGGTGGCCAAAGTCCTGGAGCTTCAGCTTTAGCATCATTCCTTCCAAAGAAATCCCAGGGCTGATCTCCTTCAGAATGGACTCGTTGGATCTCCTTGCAGTCCAAGGGACTCTCAAGAGTCTTCTCCAACACCACAGTTCAAAAGCATCAATTCTTCGGCACTCAGCCTTCTTCACAGTCCACTCTCACATCCATACATGACCACAGGAAAAATCATAGCCTTGACTAGACGGACCTTAGTCGGCAAAGTAATGTCTCTGCTTTTGAATATACTATCTAGGTTGGTCATAACTATCTAAAGGCAAATGATTGATTCTAATTATTAGTTAGTCAATAAACCCACAAGTTATATATTTTTAGTTCAAGTGAAGCAAGCTTATGGAAAACTGGTCTGTTCATGTTCTATAATCTCTTGGAGACAGAATAATTTTATAATTCTGCTTATTGCCCATATCTTCTTTTCATTTGAGACACAAGAGAAATAATCAGCATAAAATTATTGAGAAAACATATTCATTGATATTACTATCAGTGTGGCATAAAGTATCCATTTTCAAGACTTAAATTTTGTTGCCTATTAGAACAACATTCAATTAGTTATGCACATTAAATTTAACCATACATATATTTTTTCTCCGTGTCTATTTTCTTTGAAAATAGGATTTTACTTTTGTGAAAACAGCATGCTTTAAAGGATTTCTATCCCAAAATCCTTTAAATGATATATATGACACCAACTGTATGGAATGCATGCACATTACATTTCATTAATTATTTTTATATTTATAGATGGCACTGACTACAGAAGAATTGAACAGGTCTTTCATAATATGATATTTTATTAAAGAAAAAAAGACAGCCTTCTGAATGGGAGAAAATAATAGCAAATGAAGCAACTGACAAACAACTAATCTCAAAAATATAAAAGCAACTTATGTAGCTCAATTCCAGAAAAATAAACAACCCAATCAAAAAATGGGCCAAAGAACTAAATAGACATTTCCCCAAAGAAGACATACGGATGGCTAACAAACACATGAAAAGATGCTCAACATCACTCATTATTAGAGAAATGCAAATCAAAACCACAATGAGGTACCACTTCACACCAGTCAGAATGGCTGCGATCCAAAAATCTGCAAGCAATAAATGCTGGAGAGGGTGTGGAGAAAAGGGAACCCTCCTACACTGTTGGTGGGAATGCAAACTAGTACAGCCACTATGGAGAACAGTGTGGAGACTCCTTAAAAAATTGCAACTAGAACTACCTTATGACCCAGCAATCCCACTGCTGGGCATACACACCAAGGAAACCAGAATGGAAAGAGACACATGTACCCCAATGTTCATCGCAGCACTGTTTATAATAGCCAGGACATGGAAACAACCTAGATGTCCATCAGCAGATGAATGGATAAGAAAGCTGTGGTACATATACACAATGGAGTATTACTCAGCCGTTAAAAAGAATTCATTTGAATCAGTTCTGATGAGATGGATGAAACTGGAGCCGATTATACAGAGTGAAGTAAGCCAGAAAGAAAGACACCAATACAGTATACTAACACATATATATGGAATTTAGAAAGATGGCAATGACGACCCTGTATGCAAGACAGGAAAAAAGACACAGATGTGTATAACAGACTTTTGGACTCAGAGGGAGAGGGAGAGGGTGGGATGATTTGGGAGAATGGCATTCTAACATGTATACTATCATGTAAGAATTGAATCGCCAGTCTATGTCTGACGCAGGATACAGCATGCTTGGGGCTGGTGCATGGGGATGACCCAGAGAGATGTTATGGGGAGGGGAGGTGGGAGGGGGTTTCATGTTTGGGAATGCATGTAAGAATTAAAGATTTTAAAATAGAAAAAATTAAAAAAGAAAAAAAAAAGAAAAATTATTCTGATGTAAGCCCACATACAATCCTGAAGTTCACAGTAAAAACATACTAAAGTTCAAATTGGCAATAGTTAATGAAAGTCTACTTTTTAGAAGAATTTAAAATATATTATTACCCAATTTAATTATCTTATTAATACTATGATGCTATACTGCTATTATTCTAATTCTGTTTTAAATATTAAGTAAATTTTATTAGAGCTAGGATTTGGGGTGGAGAAGGCAATGGCACCCCACTCCAGTACTCTTGCCTGGGAAACCCCATGGACGGAGGAGCCTGGTAGGCTACAGTCCATGGGGTCGCTAAAAGTCGGACATGACTGAGCGACTTCACTTCCACTTTTCACTTTCATGCATTGGAGAAGGAAATGGCAGCCCACTCCAGTGTTCTTGCCTGGAGAATCCCAGGGACAGAGGAGCCTGGTGGGCTTCCGTCTATGGGGTCGCACAGAGTCGTACACGACTGACGCGACATAGCAGCAGCAGCAGCAGCAGCAGCAGGATTTGGGGACATGCTTTCTTTGCTTCCTTGAATGATAGAAACTATTTAGAGTGAATTTCAAGATTCCTGAAATTCCATGCTATTTTTTGAAATATTTTTAGAAGTATAAAATTATATAATCACTTATAAACAAAAACAAAATTAAAGAAAATAGATCTGCTTTTCTTTTGTATAGCAGTATCAAACTGTGTGTGTATTTTTTTTCCCAAGACCAAAAGATTTAAAGAAAACAGAACACATTATACATGGTAACATCAAAGTGCTTTAAAGAAAATGAATTTATAAGTTCTCATACTGTCTTCCGGGATTGGTGACTCCTATCAACTTTCAATAAAGTCAAACTGCAGTCTAGAGTAGTGAGCCACTGACTGTGAAATCACACTACCTTTAAGGAAGTTCATAACATGCAATACCTTTTGGGTTTGTCTGTAGGTAAAGATATCACATAAAATTTCAGTGGCAATATTTGAGATTAAAATGAAAAGAGAAATAGTTTTGAAATTAACTTTAAAAATAGTTTCTGTAATGAATATTTTATGGAAAGCAGTTCCACCAATTAGCTCCTAGGTGTGCAGAGACCTGATAGCTGGATGCTGCCTGAGGCACATATGACTTTAGAAAAATAAATCAGCTCTGAAGAATTCAGAGGACAGGTTTGAACATGAACATAGATTAACTCACATAAAAATGAAAAGACTAAAGTATGGAGTTCTTTAAAAATTTGCCGTGAGATGGTAAACTCAATTCTCAATTGCTCAGTCTGCGTAATTGGTTGGATATTTGCATACAGGAAGACTTGGAGCCAGATGTTGATCTTTTTTTCTCACCTTATGGATTCTATCCTCCCTTTGAATTTATTATTGGCTCCTTCAAAGTAAATGTTCACTGGGGCTTAGGTTAGAGATGAAAATCTGGCACATAATTATGTTTGTTAATCTTGCTACCAGAGGATTTGATAAATGATTTGTTTCTTATTTGTGTCTCCTCAAAAAACAGTAGTTCTCATTGGCTTTCATTCCAATAACCACAAAAGTGATTTTAAGAGAAGCCACAGAAGCACAGAAACATTCTATGATTATGTAAACCTTTTAAATGTTTTATATAACTTGCATCATGTTCCAAAAATTGCGAGTCTAGTGATAAGCAAGGTGATGAGATTGTTTTTTCACCATTACATTGAAAATGGAAAAGTTAGCCATTAAATATTTCTATTTTATGTAAAATTAGTTTTGGTATGTTAAAATTCCTATTCTCTGAAAATATGTAATTAATATAACTTTGCCTTAATCTTAAATATCTATTTTAAAGTAATACAAATAATCATTTAATATTCTTTTTTTGAAGGTAATAAAAAAAAAGTTTGAATGTAATCAACTTGGTACGGAGCATTTGGTGATGTTCATGTGTAAAGTTGTCTCTTTTGTTGTTGAAAGGGGTGTTTGCTATGACCAGTGCATCCTCTTGGCAGAATTCAGTTAGCCTTTGCTCTGCTTCATTTTGTACTCCAAGGCCAAACTTGCCTTGGAGTATCTCTTGACGTTCTAATTTTGCATTCAAATCCCAATCAAAGACAGGATAAAAGATCCAATTGCAATAAAATATGAATAGGACAACTTTTTTTGATGTTAGTTCTAGGCGATTTTTTGATAGAACTGATCAACTTTAGCTTCTTTTTCACTGGTGGCAGGGCATAGATTAGAATTACTATGATGTTGAATGGCTTGCCTTGGAAACAAACCAATATTATTCTGTTGTTTTTGAGGTTGCATCCAAGTACTGCATTTAAGGCTCTTTTGTTGATTATGAGGGCTACTCATTTCTCCTATGGGAGTCTTGCCTACAATAGTAGATATAATGGTCATCTGAATCAAATTTGCCCATTCCTGTGCATTTTAGTTCACTGATTTCTAAGATGGCTATTCTTACCATCTCTTGCCTGACCACATCCAATTTACCTTGAATCATGGACCTAATGTTCCAGTTTCTTATTCAATACTGTTCAATGCAGCATTAGATTTTACTATCATCACCAGACACATCCACAATTGAGTATCATTTGTGCTTTGAACCAGTCACTTCATTTTTCCTGGGGCTATTAGCAGTTGTCTTCCGCTCTTCCCCAGTAGCATATTGGACACTTTCTGACCTGGGGTACTCATATTTAGGTATCATATCTTTTTGAATTTTTATGCAGATCATTCGGTTGTCACAGCAAGTATATTGAGTTGATTTGCCATTTTCTCCTCCAGTGGATCAGTTCAGTTCAGTTCAGTCACTCAGTTGTGTCCGACTCTTTGCGACCCCATGAACTGCAGCACGCCAGGCCTCCCTGTCCATCACCAACTGCCGGAATTCACTCAAACTCATGTCCATCAAGTCAGTGATGCCATCCAGCCATTTCATTGTCTGTTGTCCCCTTTACATTCTGCCCCCAATCCCTCCCAGCATTAGAGTCTTTTCCAAAGAGTCAACTCTTCGCATGAGGTGACCTAAGTACTGGAGTTTCAGCTTTAGCATCATTCCTTCCAAAGAACACCCATGACTGATCATCTTTAGAATGGACTGGTTGGATCTCCTTGCAGTCCAAGGGACTCTCAAGAGTCTTCTCCAACACCACAGTTCAAAAGCATCAATTCTTCAGTGCTCAGCTTTCTTCACAGTCCAACTCACATCCATAGATCACCAATGGAAAAAACATAGCCTTGACTAGATGGACTTTTGTTGGCAAAGTAATGTCTCTGCTTTTTAATATGCTATGCAGGTTGGCCATAACTTTCCTTCCAAGGAGTAAGCGTCTTTTGATTTCATGGCTGCAGTCACCATCTGAAGTGATTTTAGAGCTCCCAAAACTAAAGGCTGACACTGTTTCCACTGTTTCCAGATGCCATATTCTTAGTTTTCTGAATGTTGAGCTTTAAGCCATCTTTTTCACTCTCCTCTTTCACTTTCATCAAGAAGCTTTTTAGTTCCTCTTCACTTTCTGCCATAAAGGTGGTGTCATTTGCATATCTGAGGTTACTGATATTTCTCCCAGCAATCTTGATTCCAGCTTGTGCTTCTTCCAGCCCAAAGTTTCTCATTTTGTACACTGCATATAAGTTAAATAAGCAGGGTGACAATATACAGCCTTGACTTACTCCATTTCCTATTTGGAACCTGTCTGTTTTTCCATGTCCTGTTCTAACAGTTTCTTCTGGACCTGCATATAGGTTTCTCAAGAGGCAGGTCAGGTGGTCTGGTATTCCCATCTCTTTCAGAATTTTCCAGAGTTTAATGTAATTCACACACAGCCTTTGGCATAGTCAATAAAGCAGAAATAGATGTTTTTCTGGAACTCTCTTGCTTTTTCCATGATCCAGTGGATGTTGGCAATTTGACCTCTTGTTCCTCTGCCTTTTCTAAAACCAGCTTGAACATCTGGAAGTTCATGGTTCACGTATTGCTGAAGCCTGGCTTGGAGAATTTGGAGCATTACTTGACTAGTGTGTGAGATGAGTGCAATTGTGCAGTACTTTGAGCATTCTTTGGCATTGCCTTTCTTTGGGATTGGAATGAAACCTGACCTTGTCCAGTCCTGTGGCCAGCGCTGAGTTTTCCAAATTCTCTGGCATATTGAGTGCAGCACTTTCACAGCATCATCTTTCAGGATTTGAAATAGCTCAATTGGAATTCCCTCACCTCCACTAGCTTTGTTCATAGTGATGCTTTCTAATGCCCACCTGACTCCACATTCCAGAATGTCTGGCTCTAGGTGAGTGATCACACCATTGTGATTATCTTGGTCGTGAAGATCTTTTTTGTACAGTTCTTCAGTGTATTTTTGCCACCTCTTCTTAATATCTTCTGCTTCTCTTAGGTCCATACCATTTCTGTCCTTTATCGAGCCCATCTTTGCATGAAATGTTCCCTTGGTATCTCTAATTTTCTGAAAGAGATCTCTAGTCTTTCCCATTCTGTTATTTTTCTCTATTTCTTTACATTGATTGCAGAGGAAGGCTTTCTTATCTCTTCTTGCTATTCTTTGGAACTCTGCATTGAGATGCTTATATCTTTCCTTTTCTCCTTTGCTTTTTGCTTTTTGCTTCTGTTGTTTTCACAGCTGTTTGTAAGGCCTCCCTAGATAGCCATTTTGCTTTTTTCCATTTCTTTTTGATCCCTGTCTCCTGTACAATGTCACGAACCTCAGTCCATAGTTCATCAGGCACTCTGTCTATCAGATCTAGGCCCTTAAATCTTTTTTTCACTTCCACTGTATAATCACAAGGAATTTGATTTAGGTCATACCTGAATGGTCTAGTGGTTTTCCTTATTTTCTTCAATTTCAGCCTGAATTTGTCAATAAGAAGTTTGTGATCTGAGCCACAGTCAGCTCCCGGTCTTGTTTTTGTTGACTGTATAGAGCTTCTTCAGCTTCAGCTGCAAAGAATATTATCAGTCTGATTTCGGTGTTGACCATCTGGTGATGTCCATGTGTAGAGTCTTCTCTTGTGTTGTTGGAAGAGGGTGTTTGCTATGACCAGTGCATTCTCTTGGCAAAACTCTATTTGTCTTTGCCCTGCTTCATTCTGTATTCCAAGGCCAAATTTGCCTGTTACTCCAGGTGTTTCTTGACTTCCTACTTTTGCATTCCAGTCCCCTGGAAAAGGGGACATCTTTTTTGGGTGTTAGTTCTAAAAGGTCTTGTAGGTCTTCATAGAACCGTTCAACTTCAGCTTCTTCAGCAGTACTGGTTGGAGCAATTGACATGGATTACTGTGATATTGAATGGTTTGCCTTGGAAACGAACAGAGATTATTCTGTCATTTCTGAGATTGCATCCGAGTACTGCATTTCGGACTCTTTGTTGACCGTGATGGTTATTACATTTCTTCTAAGGGATTCCTGTCCGCAGTAGTAGATATAATGGTCATCTGAGTTAAATTCACCCATTCCAGTCCACTTTAGTTCGCTGATTCCTAGAATGTCGACCTTCACTCTTGGCATCTCCTGTTTGAACACTTCCAATTTGCCTTGATTCATGGACCTAACATTCCAGGTTCCTATGCAATATTGCTCTTTATAGCATCAGACCTTGTTTCTATCACCAGTCACATCCACAACTGGTATTGTGTTTACTTTGGTTCCATCCCTTCATTCTTTGTGGAATTATTTATCCACTGATCTCCAGTAGCATATTGGGCACCTACCAACCTGGGGAGTTCCCCTTTCAGTATCCTATCATTTTGCATTTTTATACTGTTCATGGGGTTCTCAAGGAAAGAATACTATGTGGATCACTTTTTGTCAAAACTCTTCACTATTACCCATTCATCTTTTGTGGCCTTACATAGCATGGCTGAGATAAAAGGCAGAGGAATAAGAAATCCAATTGCCAACACTTGCTGTATCATAGAGAAAGCTAGGGAATTCCAGAAGATCATCTACCTCTGTTTCATCAACTATGCTGAAGTATTTGACTATGTGAATCATAATAAACTGTTGAAAGCTCTTAAAGAGATGTGAATATCAGACCATCTTACCTGTCTCCTGAAAAACCTGTATGCAGTTCAAGAAGCAACAGTTAGAACCCTGTATGGAAAAACTGATTGATTCAGGATTAAGAAAGGAGTACAATAAGGCTGTCTGATGGCACCCTGTTTATTTAACTTATATGCTGAGCACATCATGAGAAATGCTGGGGTGAATGAGTTATAAGCTGGAATCAAGATAGGCAGGAGAAACATCAACAACCTTAGATATGCAGATGATACCACTCTAATGGCAGAAAGTGAAGAGGAACTAAGGAACCTCTTGATGAGGATAAAGGAGGAGAGTGAAAAAGCCAGCTTAAAGCTAAATATCACTAAAACAAACAAAGAAAAAAACTAAGATTGTGGCACCTGGCTCCATTAATTCATGGCAAATAGAAGGGGGAAAGGTAGAAGCAGTAACAGATTTCCTCTTCTTGGGCTCTAAAATCACTGTGGATGGTGACTGCATCTGTGAAATAGGACTACTGCCTCTTGGTAGTAAAGCTATGACATACCTAGACAGTATGTTGAAAAACAGAGTGATCATTCTGCTAACAAAAGTCTGGAAAGTCAAGGATATGGCCTTCCCAGTGGTCATGTACGGTCTCAAGAGCTGGACCGTAAAAAAGGCAGAACGCCAAAGAACTGATGCCTTCAAGCTGTGGTGTTAGAGAAGATTCCCTAGAGTCCCTGGACAGCAAGGAGATCAAACCAGTCAATCTTAAAGGCAATCAACCCTGGATAGTCATTGGAAAGACTGATGCTGAAGCTCTGGTATTTTGGTAACTGATGTGAACAGCCAACTCACTGGAAAAGTCCCTGATGCTGGGAAACATTGTGGGCAGAAGAAGAGGGAGTCTGAGGATGAGATAGCTGGATGGCATCACCAATGCAATGGACATGAACTTGGGCAAACTTCAGGAGACAGTGAAGGACAGGGAGGCCTAGCACGTGCAGCCCACAGGGTGACAAAAGAGTCTGACACGACTGGGTGACTGAACAACATTCTTGGTAGTTTACACAGCTTACTAACTTGGATCATACTGCCCAACTCCAAGAAATGCTACTCAACCATGATTCAATGTGAACAGTATTCTAAAGTACAACCATAAAAAAACAATGCCCCTTTTTTGTGAGTTTTGTTGGAAAAGGACATTGAAAAACAATGGGGAAAACTATTAGGAAGGTAAAATCTACAAAAATATTTTTGAGATTCACCTATTTACTTAGCAATATTTCCAAAACTCTGCCATGTACCATTTAGGACATTAAAAGCTGGGAATACACTGAGAAAATCACACAGTCCCTGCTCCCATAAAACCCAAGTTTGATAGGAGAAAGGCACTAGTTCAATAGTCATATATAAATACATAGTTTCCTATTCTGGTAAGTGCTAAAGTTTAGAATCAGAGACAAATGTTAGATATAATAATATTCAATAATGTAATCTGATAAATAAATCAAGGTTTCTTTGACAAAATGGCATTTGAGCTAAATACTCAAAATGGCATTTGAGTATTAAGGTAGATACTCATGTGAGATAACTTTTCACCAACTTTGTACAAATATCTTACACAGAAGTGACCTTAGAAAGGTAAAAATAATTACATGACCAGAACGTGGGAAATAAGTGAAACTAATGAGCAATAATATTCTAGAGGTAGATAGAGTCTAAATGAAATAAGACATAGAACCATATTAAAGATTTAAATCCTTACCAGAAGAGCAGTTGGAACCAATTAAATGTTTTATGAAGAGATCTAAATAAAAGACCCATCTTTATGAACGCTTCACCAAACTTTTACTAAGCTCTTCTTTCTTATTTCTTTTAAGACATTTTGCTTCATATAGATTCATCATGAGCAAGGTTCATTTCTGCTAAAATTATTCCTTATCCTTAATATCAATCAAACTTTTCATCCTCTTCAGGATGGGAATACAGCTAACTAAGAGAAGGAGAGCAAGTCTTTTAATCTCATTTGCAAGCATTATTAAATGATAATCTCTCAAAATTTACTATATTATCTTTAGTTCCATACCTTAAAACACTACATTTAAAAAGTATTTCATGCATACAACACGAAGTTATGGAGTTATAACATTGAAAGTTCAGTGTCAATAGTTATGATACAAAGAGTATCACAGTTGATTCTACAACAGAAGAAAGTGAAAGTAAGAATGTCATTGTGGTTAAAATTGTGATTGACACTCTGCATTAGAAACTAGTTTTACCATTTCCAGGCACAGCCTAATATACATATTCACTAACTCTAAAATACATATTTTTTCCACATTATGAAGATAGGAAAACTGATTCAGAAAATTTAAAACAAACTTTTTCCCAAATCACAATGTTAAAGAATATCAGTTTACATATGCTGAAAATAAATAATCTTGTCTCAAATTCCCTGCAGTAATAGTTTTGTTAACATTTGACAATTTACCTTCCTATCAGTTCTTCTATTTTCACATTTGTAAACTTGAATAATATCATTGAAACTATAGGAACTCTGTGAAGAAATGGTATTATATTAGAGTATTTAAAGAGTGTTTTATTGCTACCATTATTGCTATTATTTTTATTAGTGTGATAGAAGATATTACAGAGTTTATGTTGCAGTGTGAAGTATGAGGTGAGAAAAAATAAAGGGAGACATAAGAGATTGATACTTGCTCACCCCAATTGATTTCCTTTTTCTATACATGGAGATAGATCATATTCCTAAGTACCCAAGTATCCCATGCAGATAAGTGATTATAAAAATGATATTATAGCCAATGAGATGTGGGCAGAAGTGACATATCTCCCTCCGTGCCAATTTCTAAAAAATAATTATCTATGTTCTCTCTTATTTTACAAACAGGATGCTAATGATCAGGGTGACTTTGGAAGTAACATGCTGTAAATGGAAGACCCTTATCACCTTGAATAAATGTGTCTTGGTTTATATGTGTAAAAATGTGTAAAAATACACATTGTATTTGAGTAATAACAATTTTCGATTCTAAAGCCTCCTGAGTTCCTCTCATAGCAAAATACCATTTTATAAAATAAGTTTGAGCATGTCAAGTGTACGTTAGAAATCTAGAAGGCTACAAAGTGGAACGGCTATATATAACCCTACCTAAGAGAAAGCTATGCAGACAGTCTTTATTCAAGAATCACATGTCAGAAGACACAGAGTCAAAAAAAAAATCAAACTTTTGGAAATTGTTTTATATTATATTTTTTAAAAGCAGTATATAAAAACAGAAGAGTTCATTACAGTAACCACTATTAGGTTGATGTGTCTGAAATTGATAGTTGAGGCTCTTTGAAGTCTTGAATATGTTTATTGACTTTTTCTCCTATAATTAAAATCCCTAAATATGTTTTAAAAAATTTAAGTATCTACTTTTACATTAACTGTAAACATAAATCATTAAAGTTGTCACTTTTATCAGTTATCAATAATGCTTTTGGTTCAACAATGAAAATATGTAAAATTAAACAACCAGATTTTGATCTCTGAAATAATGATAAAAATGAGGTTAACCAATCAAATAATGATACCAACCAGATTAACAATCAGTTTTTAATCTCTGAAATAATGATATCTAAAAGATATCATTGGTATCAATACTGGCATATTAGTGGATACTATTGGTTTCATTATTATATCTTTTAGATATCATTATCTGGTGGGCTGATGGGCTATAGTTCACGGGGTCACAAAGAGTTGGACACGACTGAAACAGCACTAGAAAGATATAAATCATGTTAAACATATATATAAACATTCATATATTTATTTCAATATAGCTTTTCATCATTTATATCTTCAAGTGGAAATATGAAAATTGGTGTTGTTCTATTTCTTTTTTCTTTTAAATACTTTGATTCATTTGAATATCTTTTTATTACTACAACCCACATATCTAGTGCTCATCTCCTAAGTAAACCTATACCTTTGTACAAATGTATTTTTCTAACTCTTTCCCCAAAGGCCAAAATCCATAAGTTAATGCACATATTTATTCAAATTTTATTATTTCTGGTAGTTGTTGCTACAATGAGCATATATTTTAATACTGACTTTCAATATTCTACACAAGTGACTCCCAACAATGAAGGAGGCTTTTTAAAAGCCATAATTCCTTCCCAGTCTATATAAAATTCTAATATAGAATTACAAGGAAAACTACCTTTTACCCTTTTCCTTATTTTTCAGTATAGTAGAAATAATACTGACTAGACTATATTCTTTAAGTGAATAGTTTGGAGTCCAAAAAAGTAATTAAAGCAAATGTCCTTAAAACAAAATAATTCGCTTGGAATGAATTTCAGCCAGCTATATTTTTGAAATGGAAATTACTTAGCATTACCATACACAAGAATTCAAAATTAATTTAAAAATAAAAGACCTAAATGCAGGATCTAAAACAATCAAGTTCTTAAAAGAAACATATAACAAAATCCTCACAACACTGGATTTGACAATGATTTATTGGATATGACACCAAAGGCACAAAGTGGTAAAAGAAAAAAATAGACAAAGGGACTTCATGAAAATTTTTAAATGTATGCATCAAAAAACACTCTCCATAGAGTAAAAAGATAATTCATACAAAGGGAGAAAATGTCTGCAAATTTTATATCTGATAAGGAATTAATATTTAGATTATCCACAGCTGAAATTCAAAAACAACAATAAAAACAATCCAATTTAAAAGTGGTCAAAAGATTTGAACAGACATTTCCAAAGAAGATATATTATACAAATGGTCAATAAGAACATTAAAAGAAAAAATAAAAGAGCATTAAAAGATGTTCAACAACACTAATATTTAGGGAAATGAAAATTAAAACTACAATGAGATGTCACCTCACATGCATGAGAATGGTTCCTATCAAGAGAACAGAGAACAATAGGTGTTGGTGAGGATGTGGAGAAACTGAAATACTTGTGCACTACTGGAAGGAAAGTTAAATGGTATAGTTATTTTTAAAATCAGGGCAGCAGTCCCCTGAAAGATTAAAAATAGAATTACAATATGATCCAGGAATTCTATGTGTGGGGATACACTCAAAAGAATTGAAAGTGGGTCTTAAAGAGATTTTTGCACACCCATGTTTATGGCAACAGTATTCACAACTGCTAAAACATAGAAGCAATGCAAATATTTATACTTGGAGAAATGCATAATCAAGATGTTGCATATACATGCAATGGAATGTAATTCAGCCTTAAAAAGGATGGAAATTTTGAAATATACTACAATATGGATACACATTGTATAATTAGTATAAGAAACAGAAAGCAGAATGATGGTTCTCAGGGAATGGGGAAAGGGGAAAATATATCAATACAATTACTGTTTAACAGGCAGAGAATTTCAGTTTTACAAAATGAAATGTATTATGGAAATGGATAGTGGTAATGATTGCACACATTACAAATGTATTTAATATTACTAACCTTTATAATTATAAAAGGTTAAAAGGTAAATCTTATAAATAAAAAATTGAAAAAAAATATACTGGTAAAAAAAACAAAGCCAGTAATTTATTGAAAGGAAGAAAATAAAAATATTATTTCTAAAATTATATGAATGCACTTACAAAATAATATTCATAATTTTTAATATAAATTTATTTTAATTGGAGGTTAATTACTTTACAATATTGTATTGGTTTTGCCACATATCAACATGAATCCGCCACAGATATACACATGTTCCCCATCCTGAACCCCCCTACCTTCTTCCTCCCCATACCATCCCTCTGGGTCGTCTCAGTGCACCAGCCCCAAGCATCCAGTATAATGCATCGAACCTGGACTGGCAATTCGTTTCATACAGATATTATACATGTTCCAATGCCATTCTCCCAAATCATCCCACCCTCGAGTTAAAATTTTTATTTAAGTAATAAAATATAGGAGAACATGTTTAAAGAAGATAATAAATGTCTAGGAGCATAATAAGATAATATTGCTACATGCTTTCCCAATATGTTATCATTCATAACTATATGAATTTGCCTCAAAGTGTCATATCATGAGTTGAAAATGGAGAGTAAATTATGTGACCTTTAACTAAACCACTCCTCATGTGATGATAACTAATTAATCAAAAGTTGCTTCAATTTTTCTTGGCAAAAGTAATTTGAAACTTTATTATAAACTATGTTCTTTCTCCAAAAACTGGAATCCTTTATGTCCTTAAAAGTTGTAATTTACAAATTACCAATGTGTGCTCATACTTGCTAAACCATGTAGGTTAATACTTCAAGCTATTGTAACTTAGATTAAAAAATATTTATGAAATATGATATACTAAACAAAATCTTGTAGCATTCTTCATGGCAAATGACTCTGTTATTATGGAATGATAACATTGTCCTAAATAAACTGCCATTTAGATGAGTGAGTTCCATGTTAGGTGAAATCCTTTATTTATCTTTCATTGTTCATGCTTCTGAAACAGAAGGAAAAGCACCTCTTTTACATCTGAAGCAGCCATATTAAAAAAAAAAACAAACACCTTCGAATTCTATACCTCAAGATTGGAAGCTATATTTTTAAACATTTATGAATGGAAGAAGAGGTTTGAAGAGGTTCTTATGAAAATATCTGTCAGAGTACCTATGTGTGTGTGTGCTCAGTCATATCCGACTCTTCGTGGCCTTATGGACTGTAGGCCGCCAGGCTCCTCTGTCCAAGGAATTCTCCAGGCAAGAATACCAGAGTGGGTTGCCATTTCCTGCTCCAGGGAATATTTCTAACCCAGGGATCAAACCTGTGTCACCTACATCTCCTGCAGTGGCAGGCAGATTCTTTGCCACTGGGCCACCTGGGAAGCTCTCTGTAGATAAAAAAAATATGACCAGTCTCAATTCTTCCTTTTACTTGTTTTGGCAACTCAGCTTGCTTTAGATGATGGTAATTTTTTTAAGTCTTAGTCATCTGGAAAATGTGAAAAAGAATATATAGCCAACTAAATAAATAGCATTCACAAGTACACTATACAAACAAAATATAATTAAATAAATCTAAGATGGTACTTTTCATACTGTTCATGGGGTTCTCAAGGCAAGAGTACTGAAGTGGTTTGTCATGCCCTTCTCCAGTGGACCACATTCTTTCAGAACTCTCCACCATGACCCATCCATCTTGGGTGGCCCTACAAGGCATGGCTCATAGTTTTATTGAGTTAGACATGACTGTGGTCCATGTGATTAGACTGGTTAGTTTTCTGTGATTGTGGTTTTCAGTCTGTCTGCCCTCTGATGGAGAATAAGAGGCTTATGAAAGATTCCTAGTGGGAGAGACTGACTGAGGGGGAAACTAGGTCTTGTTCAGATTGGCGGGGCCATGCTCAAAAATCATTAATCCAATTTTCTTTGATGGGTGGAGCTGTGTTCCATCCCTGCTATTTACTTGGGACCAAACTATGGTGGAGGTAATGAAGATAATGGTGAACTCCCTCAAAAGACCCTATGCATGTACTGCTACACTCAGTGCCCCCCACCCAGCAGCAGGCCACCACCAACCCAAGCCTCCACCGGAGACTCCTGGAAACCCACAGGCAAGTCAAGGGCAGTCTCCCATGGGGTCACTGCTCCTTTCTTCTGGGTCCTGGTACACAAGGTTCTGTTGTGCCCTCCAAGAGTCTATTTCCCAGTCCTGTGTAAGTTCTGGCAGCTCTCAGTTCACTTCAGTTCAGTTGCTCAGTGATGTCCTACTCTGTGACCCCATGAACTGCAGCACCCCAGGCCTCCCTGTCCATCGCCAACTCCCGGAGTTCACACAAACTCATGTCCATCCAGTCAGTGATGCCATCCAACCATCTCATCCTCTGTTGTCCCCTTTTCCTCTTGCCTTCAAACTAGCCCATCATCAGGGTCTTTTCCAATGAATCAGTTCTTCGCAACAGGTGGCCAAAGTATTGCAGTTTCAGCTTCAGCATCAGTCTTTAATGAATATTCAGGACTGATTTCCTTTGGGATGAACTGGTTTTATCTCCTTGCTTTCCAAGGGACTCTCAAGAGTCTTCTCCAACACCACAGCTCAAAAGCATCAATTCTTTGGCTTTCTTTATAGTCCAACTCTCACATGCATACATGACTATGGGTAAAACCATACCAGTATGGTATGACTAGCTTTGACTAGACATATTAGTCATTGGTAGATCAAGACTTCTCTTGTCTAAACAAATAACCAGGTAATCTAAGAGTGTTATTCTCATTACTATTTTAGTACTGAAGCCACAAATATTGTTTCTGCATCTACTGAATATTTAAAACTTAAAACTCACATTATTCCATTTTATTTTTTATCTGTGATATCCGTTCAGTTCAGTCGCTCAGTCGTGTCCGACTCTTTGCAACCCCATGAATCGCAGCACGCCAGGCTTCCCTGTCCATCATCAACCCCCAGAGTTCACGCAGACTCATATCCATCGAGTCAGTGATGCCATCCAGCCATCTCATCCTCTGTTGTCCCCTTCTCCTCCTGCACCCAATCCCTCCCAGCATCACAGTCTTTTCCAATGAGTCAACACTTCACATGAGGTGGCCAAAGTACTGAAGTTTCAGCCTCAGCATCATTCCCTCCAAAGAAATCCCAGGGCTGGTCTCCTTCAGAATGGACTGGTTGGATCTCCTTAAAGTCCAAAGACTCTCAAGAGTCTTTTCCAACACCACAGTTCAAAGGCATCCGTTCTTCGGCACTCAGCTTTCTTCACAGACCAACTCTCACATCCATACATGACCGCAGGAAAAACCATAGCCTTGACTAGACAGACTTTTGTTGGCAAAGTAATGTCTCTGCTTTCAAATATGCTTTCTAGGTTGGTTATACCTTTCTTCCAAGGAGTAAGCGTCTTTTAATTTCATGGCTGCAGTCACCATCTGCAGTGATTTTGGAGCCCCCCAAAATAAAGTCTGACACTGTTTCCACTGTTTCCCCATCTACTTCCAATGGAGTGATGGGACCGGATGCCATGATCTTCGTTTTCTGCATGTTGAGCTTTAAGCCACCTTATTCACTCTCCTCTTTCACTTTTATCAAGAGGCTTTTTAGTTCCTCTTCACTTTCTGCCATAAGGGTGGTGTCATCTGCATATCTGAGGTTATTGATATTTCTCCCAGCAATCTTGATTCCAGCTTGTGCTTCTTCCAGCCCTCAGTTTCTCATGATGTACTCTGCATATAAGTTAAATAAGCAGGGTGAAAATATACAGCCTTGATGTACTCCTTTTCCTATTTGGAACCAGTCTGTTGCTCCATGTCCATCTCTAACTGTTGCTTCCTGACCTGCATATAAGTTTCTCAAGAGGCAGGTCAGGTGGTCTGGTATTCCCATCTCTTTCAGATGTTTCCACAGTTTATTGTGATCCACACAGTCAAAGGCTTTGGCATAGTCTATAAAGTAGAAATAGATGTTTTTCTGGAACTCTCTTGCTTCTTCTATGATCCAGCAGATGTTGGCAATTTGACCTCTGGTTCCTCTGCCTTTTCTAAAACCAGCTTGAACATCTGGAAGTTCACGGTTCACATATTGCTGAATCCTTGCTTGGAGAATTTTGAGCATTACTTTACTAGCATGTGAGATGAGTGCCATTGTGCAGTAGTTTAAGCATTCTTTGGCATTGCCTTCTTGGGGATTGGAATGAAAACTGACCTTTTCCAGTCCTGCGGCCACTGCTGAGTGTTCCAAATTTGCTGGCATATTGAGTGCAGCACTTTCACAGCATCATCTTTCAGGATTTGAAATAGCTCCCTGGAATTCCATCACCTCCACTAGCTTTGTTTGTAGTGATGCTTTCTAAGGCCCACTTGACTTCACATTCCGGGATGTCTGGCTCTAGGTGAGTGATCACACCATTGTTATTATCTTGGTCGTGAAGATCTTTTTTGTACAGTTCTTCTGTGTATTCTTACCACCTCTTCTTAATATCTTCCGCTTCCCTTAGGTCCATACCTTTTCTGTCCTTTATCAAGCCCATCATTGCATGAAATGTTCCCTTGGTGTCTCTAATTTTCTTGAAGAGATCTCTAGTCTTTCCCATTCTGTTCTTTTCCTCTATTTCTTTCATTGATCGCTGAGGAAGGCTTTCTTATCTCTTCTTGCTATTCTTTGGAACTCTGTATTCAGATGCTTGTATCTTTCCTTTTCTCCTTTGCTTTTTGCTTCTCTTCTTTTCACGGCTATTTATAAGGCCGCCTCAGACAGCCGTTTTGCTTTTTTGCATTTCTTTTCCATGGGGAAGGTCTTGATCCCTGTCTCCTGTACAGTGTTATGAACCTCTGTCCATAGTTCATCAGGCACTCTATGTATCAGATCTTGTCCCTTAAATCTATTTCTCACTTCCACTGTATAATCATAAGGGATTTGATTTAGGTCATACCTGAACGGTCTAGTGGTTTTCCCTACTTTCTTCAATTTCAGTCTGAATTTGGGAATAAGGAGGATATAGTTGTTATCAAAATCCAGCTCATGCAGTTTTAAAGTCAGACCTCTTTCTCAGGGAGAGTCTAAGATCATCAGTTCTGTATATGTGGCCCCAAATCAGCAGTAGAAATATCACCTGAAAATTTGTTACTAATGCAAATTTCTGAACCCAGTTCCAGAGCTACTGAAGTAGAAATATAAACTCTAAGGATGTAGCCCAGAAATCAGTGTTTTAATGAACTTCCTCCATCATTACTTTGTGTGTTAAAATTTAAGAATCACTGATATGAGTATACCTATGTTTCTGTTTAGCAACTTGTTTATTTTTATCATTTGAGTTTTAGGTTTGATGAGGGGGGATTTTTTTTTTTTTTGCTGGAGGGTAAGTTAAATTTTATGAACTTAAATAACTTACAGTATTTCCAAATATTATAAATTATGCTCTATTGATTGGTACATATACACAATGGAGTATTACTCAGCCATTAAAAAGAATTCATTTGAATCAGTTCTGATGAGATGGATGAAACTGGAGCCGATTATACAGAGTGAAGTAAGCCAGAAAGAAAAACACCAATACAGTATACTAACACATATATATGGAATTTAGGAAGATGGCAATGACGACCCTGTATGCAAGACAGGGAAAGAGACACAGATGTGTATAACGGACTTTTGGACTCAGAGGGAGAGGGAGAGGGTGGGATGATTTGGGAGAATGACATTCTAACATGTATACTATCATGTGAATTGAATCGCCAGTCTATGTCTGACACAGGATGCAGCATGCTTGGGGCTGGTGCATGGGGATGACCCAGAAAGATGTTATGGGGAGGGAGGTGGGAGGGGGGTTCATGTTTGGGAATGCATGTAAGAATTAAAGATTTTAAAATTTTAAAAAAAAAAAAAAGAAAAATGTTTAAAAAAAAAAAAATTCAGAAAACTAAAAAATAAATAAATAAATAAATAAATAAATAAATAAATAAATAAAAAAAGAAAATTACATACCTATTTTACTTTCTTAAAATCAACTTGACTTAATAGAAAATACCCATATCTACTTCAGTAGGAGAAATTTTAAACAAATATAAATCATGTGTTGAACAACTTCCCCTATAAGTCTCTGTAACTTCAGAGGATATGAGTGAATTTACCAAATCACTGTAAATTTAATCACATTCTAATTCTTTCTGATGTAAAAATAAACTGATCATCATACACTGACAAAAGAAAAGTTATATTATTATAATTAAGATATTATTTGGTTAAATTTTTTCATAATTTAATCTTTATATTCTTCTATATCTTATTTGTGGCTACATCTTATTTATGTTATCTATACATATAGATTTTATAAAGATGATTTCCGTGACAAAAGGTATGGGTTTTTCAGTAAATTAACAGTTTTGAAAGTGCTATGCCTTTGGGGTTGTGTTGTGGCTTATTCCATTAACCCTAAGGGACTTTTATATTTGCTTTTTCTTGGAAGGACTTAATTTGAAGTACAAAAGTAAAGATCAGATTAAATTAGAATAGATGGGTCTTTCTCTTTTGATATATTATACCTACAGAGGCATGCTTATATCCTTGGCTACAAAATGAATAATTTAAAGCTAAACCAAATCAATTATTTCTATATATGGCTGATATTTACATGATACTGTCTTTCATCAGTAAAATATACTTATTTACATGTATTCCATTAGTAATACTCTGATGCTGGGAGGGATTGAGGGCAGGAGGAGAAGGGAACGACAGAGGATGAGATGGCTGGATGGCATCACCGATTCAATGGACATGGGTTTAAGTAGGCTTCAGGAGTTGGTGATGGACAGGGAGGCATGCTGAAATTCATGAGGTCACAAAGAGTCGGACACAAATGAGCAACTGAATTGAACAGAAAGCAAGAAAATCATACTATTTAAAGAATAAAATTAAAAGTAATGATGAAATTCATGAGGTCACAAAGAGTTGGACATGACTGAGCAACTGAATTGAACAGAAAGCAAGAAAATCATACTATTTAAAGAATAAAATTAAAATTAATGATTACCTAACATAATCTCAAATTACATTTTATATGACATTACCAACTAGGAATAAGATTGAATGTTATAGTTTTTTAATATTCCTAGTTGGTAATGTTATATAAAATGTAATTTGAGATTATGTTAGGTAATCATTACTTTTAATTTTATTCTTTAAACAAATGTTTGTTCAGTTTTCCAATATGTGGCATTTAATAAGAAAGACACTAATAAGAAGGTAGTAAATACGGACACGTTGACTCTGATTTCATGAAGACTAAATTCTAGACGAAGGATACCCTAGGAAAAACAGAGGAAAACACTGAACTCACCTCTTCCCCCAGACTCAGAAAAAGTTACAATTAATTACAGAGCAACTATCTATGCAAATGACCAGAACACTAGCAAAAGAGATTTTCCACAACAGAAGATATAAAGAAGGGACCACAAAGAGACACGTAGGAGTGGTGAGATTCAGTATCGCCAGGATTGCCTCCTCAGGTAGGTGATCACAAATGAAGAAATGTCAAAATCATAGCCACATTGGGTGCCCCAGCCCAGGGGTCCTGTACAGGAAAATGAGCTCCCATTACATCTAGCTGTGAAAACCAGAGGGGTTTATGTTTGGGAGAGGGAGAGGGTTGCAGAAAATAAGCTTTTCTCTTAAAGGGTACACACAAAATCTCATATGTTTAGAGTCTCAGCACAAAGGCAATAGTTCAAAAAATGCCTTGGTCAAACACACTTGCTAATCTTGAAGAACCTCTCAGAGAAGTAGGAAGGAAGTGGGCCTCACTCTGGAGATAGAAATGGTGGTGGTGGGAATTTCAAAGAGCTATTTCTACTGAAAAACACTGGTTCTATGAAGCACCATTCTAAAATCCTCCCGCTAGCCTATTAACACCTGGGAGCTGACCACACCCAATAGCAGTCTGGCATCAGCCATATCTCCAACTGGGCATTGCTGATGGCTGTCTGGGGAACTGGTCTTAACCATCTTGGGCTGGAAGCAGCTCTGCACCCACCTAGGTAACAGAGGCAATTGCAGGGGAAGCCCACCCCAACCTGCAATGAGCCTAACAGACACCTCACACTAAAACAGAAAGGAATCCAAACATACATTAGAGGTAGTCAACAAAACCCAAGGAAACAGAACAAAAGAAGAAAGAAACAAAAAAGACCTTCAAAAACAACCTAAAAGCATTTAACAAAATGGCAATACATGTGTGTATATAATTGTTTTAAATGTAAACAGAGTAAATGCTCTAATCAAAAGACACAGAGTGCCTGAATAGATAAAGAACAAGACCCATACATACCTATAAGAAATTCACTAAAGATCTAAAGACACATTCAGAGAGTAAAGGATTAGAAAGATATTCCATGCAAATGAAAATAAAAAGAAAACCTTGGTAGCTATATTTGTATCAGACAAAACAGATTTTAAAACAAAATCTATAATGAGACAAAAAAGAAAACATAACATAATGAAAAAGGGATAAACTTAATAAGAAAATATAACAATTATAAATATGTAAACACCCAGCACAGAAGAATCTAGATACATAAAGCAAATATTAGCAAATGTAAAGGGAGAATCTAACGGAAACACATTAACAGCTGAGGACTATAAGACCTACTCACCAATGGACGGATCATCTAGAAGAAAATTGATAAGAAATTACTTAGCTTCCCTGGTGGCTCAGAAGTTAAAGCGTCTGCCTGCAATGCAGGAGACCTGGATTAGAACCCTGGGTCGGGAAGATCCCCTGGAGAAGGAAATGGCAACCCACTCCAGTATTCTTGCCTGGAGAATCCCATGGACGGAGGGAGCCTGGTAGGCTACAGTCCACGGGGTTGCAAAGAGTAGGACACAACTGAGCGAACTGACTTCTAACCTTGTAAGAAATTGATAAGAAATTACTGGCAATAAATGCCACAGTAGATCAACTGGACTGTAACCAAATATCTTAACAGGTACCACACTGAAGAAGATAGATGGCAAATAAGCATATGAAAATATGCTCAAAATCATGTTACCAGGGGAATGAAAATTTTAAAAATCATGTGATATTGAACATCTTTTCATATGCTTATTTGCCATCTATCTTTTTGACGTGATATCTAAGATATTTGGCCAATTATTAATGTATTCTTTTTATATCATAAACATTATTGACCAAGGGATTCTTGCAAACATTAATGCCTGTGGTCAACAATTTGTTATGTAAGTGAATACTGAAACAACTCTGGTCAATAATGTTTGGGTAGCAAAAGATATATTAATACATCTCTGGTCAATGAGTTAAGTTTTAAGTATTATTTATATATTTTTATAATAGTCCTTTAACAGTTGTGTTTTGAAAATATTTTCTCCCAGTCTGTGGCTTGTCTTTTTGTTTTCTTGATATTGTCTTTTCCAGAGCTGAAGTGTTAAATTTTAATGAAATCAAGCTAATCAGTTATTTCTTTTATGGATCATGTTTTTGGCATTCTGTTTAAGAAGGTATCACCAAAACCAAAGTTCTAGGTTTCTCCTAGTTTTATGTTATAAATACATCTATGACCCATTCTGAGTTAATTTTTGTGAAGGCTGTAGCACCTGTATCTAGATTCCTGATTTTGCATGCAGATGTTCAGCTGTTTCAGTACCATTTGTTGAAATATGTTGTCTGTGCCTCTTGGTCAAAGATTATTTGATATTTATGGGGATCTATGTCTTGGTTCTCTCTCTGTTTCATTAGTCTTTTTTTTTTTTTCTCTACTGATATTACAACACTGTCATGATTACTATAGTGATATAGTAATTCTTGAAGTCAGGAGCACAAGTCCTCCAACTTGTTGTTTTTCTTCAATATTGTATTGGCTATGCTGAGTCTCTTGCCACCCTATCAGAATGGCCAAAATCCAGAATACTGACTGCTAAAATGGTGGCAAGAATGTGGAGAAAGAAGAACGCTCATACTTTGCTGATGGGAATGCAAAATGGTACATCCTCTTTGAAAGATAACATGATGTTTTTTGAGAAACTAAACATACTTTTACCATAATATCCAGCAAGCATGCTCCTTAGTATTAACTCAAAGGCACTGGAAACTTGTGCCCACACAAAAAAGTGATATTTAAAATATATACTAATACTTACAAAAATTAATGTTACAGCAGCTTTATTCATAAATGTCAAAATTCAGAAGCAATATAGATGCCAATCAGTAGATGTATGGATTAATAAGCTGTGGTATTATCTATAGCTGGTAAATTTAATGTTAGTTGTGAGAGAATTCAGAGACAAGCAAAGATGTTATTTAAGCAAGTGAAAGTTTATTTAAGCAAGGATATGCTGTCAGAGGGCCTTCCCAGTTGGCTGTAGTGCTAAAGAACCTATCTGCCAATGCAGGAAAGGTAAAGAGACACAGGTATGAATGCTGAGTTGGGAAGATATTATGGAGGAGGGCATGGCAACCCACTCCAGTACTCTTGCCTGGAGAATCCTACGGACAGAGCAGCCTGGTGGCCTATATAGATCATGGGATCACAAAAAAGGCAGACACAACTTAGCAACTAAACGGCAAAAACATGCAAACTTTTTAAAGATGTAATGCTATTTCACACTTAACAGACTACAACATAGTAAAATATAACTTTCACATGCAGTGGAGAACCAGAACTTTCATGTAACTCACTTTATTGGTGGTCTGGAACTGAACTCACTATATCTGAGGTGTGCTTGCATAATGAATATCTTTTCTACGAGACTGGAAGCTTCACACTGATAATGAAACAGGAAGGAAGGAGGCAGGGCACAATCTTTTTCTAAAACTGACATAGTCATAGGGTGTAACCAAAACTGGTTAGAACCAACTAGGTCCAAGATTTGACCTCCCATAGACCTGGAGCTTCATTATATGCACACTGTAATACATTAGCATCTAAAGGACACATCTACACTTGTCATGACAGTTCTGAGGCCAAGTATAAGTGGCCAAAAAGTGGGTGGTGGCCCAATCCCTGGACATTCCTGCCTTTTCCTAAAATAGTTGGAATAATCCTCCCACTTATGATCCTACGAAATTACCCAGCCCATAAAAATCTAACCATACCATATCTCTGGACCTCACACCTTCTGAGGTGGCCCACACTCTTTCTGAAGAGTATGTTTTTCCCAAGGTTGTTCTCGCCTTTTGAGACAGATAACATTCTGTCTACGGAATGTGAATCTCTCTTAACGAATCCACTGCTTACCTATCACTTTGTTTCTTACTGAAATGAATTCTTTCTGCCATGAGACATAAAGAACTTGAGTTTCATTAAGCCCTTGATTAAAAGACAGTGGGTTTGGACTTTTCTGGTGGCACTGTGGTTAAGAATCTGCCTGTGAATGCAGGGGACGCAGGTTCAATTTCTGATCTGAGAAGATTCCAAATGCAGTGGAGACGCTAGGCCCATGTGCCCCAACTACCTCACACACTGCAACAATTAAGCCTGCATGTTGCAGCTACTGAAGACTGCACACCTAGAGCCTTTGTACCACGGCAAGACAGGCCACTGCAATGAGATACCTGAACACAGCAATGAAGGGTAGCCCCTGATCACCACAACTAGAGAAAGCCCATGCAAAACAAAGGAGACCCAGCACAGACCAAAAAAAAAAAAAAGATAGTGGGTAAGTCCCAATCTGAATTTTGACTAGGTTCAAGTTCTAGCCCATGGGATCCAGTCCTGGCCTGTGGATTCAAGACTCACCTGAGCTGTGTGGCTTCAATAAGGCACAAAACATGGAAAGAGTGTCAGATTTCATTTTCTTGGGTGCCAAATTCAATGTGGATGGTGACTGCAGCCACAAAATTCAAAGATGCTTGCTCCTTGGAAGAAAAGCTATGACAGACCCAGACAGAGTATTAAAAACCAGAGGCATCACTTGGCCAATAAAGGTCCACATAGTCAAAGTTGGAGTTTTTCCCAGTGATCATGTATCGATGTGAGAATTGGACCATAAAGAAGGCTCCAAAGTGAAAGTGAAAGTCACTCAGTCCTGTTTGACTCTTTGTGACCCCATGAACTCCAGATGGTCAGGCTGGTTTTAGAAAAGACAGAGGAACCAGAGATCAAATTGCCAACATCAGCTGGATCATGGGAAAAGCAAGAGAATTCCAGAAAAACATCTAATTCTGCTTTATTGACTATGACAAAGCCTTTGACTGTGTGGATCACAATAAACTGTGGAAACATCTGAAAGAGATGGGAATACCAGACCACCTGACCTGCCTCTTGAGAAACCTATATGCAGTTCACGAAGCAACAGTTATAACAGGACATGGAACAACAGACTGGTTCTAAATAGGAAAAGGAGTGTGTCAAGGCTGTATGTATATTGTCACCCTGCTCATTTAACTTATATGCAGAGTACTTCATGAGAAACTCTGGGCTGGAAGAAGCACAAGATAGAATCAAGATTGCCAGGAGAAATCTCAATAACAGAAAGTGAGATTCTTATGGCAGAAAGTGAGGAAGAACATGGTAGATGAAAGTGAAAGAGAAGAGTGAAAAAGTTGGCTTGAAAGCTCAATACTCAGAAAACGAAGATCATGGCATCTGGACCCATCACTTCATGGGAAATAGATGGGGAAAGTGTCAGACTTTATATTTTTGGGCTCCAAAATCACTGCAGATGGTGACTGCAGCCATGAAATTAAAAGACGCTTACTCCTTGAAAGAAAAGTTATGACCAACCTAGATAGCATATTCGAAAGCAAAGACATTACTTTGCCAACAAATGTCCGTCTAGTCAAGGCTATGGTTTTCCAGTAGTCATGTATAGATATAAGAGTTGGACTGGGAAGAAAGCTGAGCATCGAATAATTGATGCTTTTGAACTGCAAGACTCCTGAGAGTCCCTTTGACTGCAAGGAGATCCAACCAGTCCGTTCTAAAGGAGTTCATTCCTGGGTGTTCTTTGTTAGCATTGATGCTAAAGCTAAAACTCCAATACTTTGGCCACCTCATGTGAAGAGTTGACTCATTGGAAAAGACTCTGATGCTGGGAGGGATTGGGATCAGGAGGAGAAGGGGGTGACAGAGGATGAGATGGCTGAATTGCATCACCGGCTCGATGGACATGAGTCTGAGTGAACTCTGGGAGTTGGTGATGGACAGGGAGGCCTGGCGTGCTGCAGTTCATGGGGTCACAAAGAGTTGGACACGACTGAGTGACTGAACTGAATGAACTGAACTCTGCAGTCCATGGCATTGTCCAGGGCAGAATACTGAAGTGGGTAGCCTTTCCCTTCTCCAGGGAATCTTCCCACCCCAGGGATTAAACCCAGGTCTCCCGCATTGCAAGTTGATTCTTTATTAGCTGAGCCACAAGGGAAGCCCAAGAATACTGGAGTAGGTAGCCTATTCCTACTTCAGCAGATCTTCCTGTCCCAGGAATCTAACTGGTTTCTCCTTAATTGCAGTCGGATTCTTTACCGATTGAGCTATCAGGGAAGCCCAAAGAAGGCTGAGCACTGAAGAACTGAGGCTTTCAAACTGTTGTGGTGGAGAAGATTAATTACAGTGCCTTGGACTGCAAGGGGATCAAACCAGTCAATCCTAAAGGAAATTAATCCTGAATATTCATTGGAAGGACTGATCCTGAAACTGAAGCTCTAATACTTTGGCCACCTGATGCAAAGATCCAACACATTGGAAAAGACCCTATTGCTGGGAAAGACTGAGGGCAAGAGAAGAAGGGGGTGACAGAGGATGAGTTGGTTGGATGGCATCACTGACTCAATGGTCATGAGTTTGAGCAAACTCAGGGAGATAGTGAAAGACAGGGAAGCTCAGCATGCTGCAGTTCATGAGGTTGAAAAGTGTCGGACACAACAACCAAACAACAATTCTAAGTACAGTGCTTGAAAATTGTAGGAATTAAATGAAAGATAGTTGAATTACTAAACAATATATATATATATATAGACAGGAATCAAACTATTTCATTGAAGTAAAAAAAAAAGTATGCTTGATATAAATATTTGCCAAAACTCGTAAGTAAAGTCATATTGTGTTTTGTTATTCTGAAATTAATTTAAGTGAATGAGGCAAGGTTAAAAACAATTCATGAAATCTTAAAGAAATTAAAAATGGCATAATAACATTTGCTAGAGTTTATGAACATACTGGCTTTCATGCGTATACATTTTTCAAATTTTATTAGTTCTTTTAAATTTGTATTATTATTCAGAGTTCATTGTACCACTTAAATGCATTTTACATATTTTTAGTTGTATGTACATATGTAAGCATCTCTAAAATTTCTCCTATAATAAAAATGCTTAAACATACATAAACATAGTTTATCCAGTGACTTAATTCTAATTTCAACTTCAGCAGTTACAATTATTCCTTTGCATGCGAACTCAGGCTTCATAAGCAGTGAATTGAAGCAATCAGAATCCTATAATGGAAACTTGTGCACACTCTCTTACACCTATCAAATAATTAGCATAGTTAAGCAATTTTGTGAATTTTCATTCAGTGAATGTTCTTATAAATTTCTAATCTTCTAGTAAATTATTGCTTCATAAATCTATATTTTCTAGTCAGTCTTTCAATTTTTTTAAATTAGTAGCCAATAATTTCTACCCTCTGTTGTTGTTTGCTTAACATATTTAGAGAGAGTTTAGGGAAACAGAAAAAGGCAAACAGAAAATGTATTTATATACTATATATAAGAATACAAAAGTGTTAAATGTTTCTTTAAAGCTGAGTTAGATGTATAAACTGATAAGGGTTTGTGGGTAGAAATTTCCATATTTTTTCAGTCCTTTCTGTCTTGTGAAAGTGTTGATTCTCATACTGCTCAACATCTTATTTTATTAATAATACATAGACCTTACTACCGGAAATGCCCTTTCAATCTTCAAGTCTCTTGTATGGTTTGAAAAATATGTTTATATTAATATATAGCATTTACTATTTCAGGCTTCCCTGGGCTCAGTTTGTAAAAACTCTGCCTGCATTGCAGGAGACCCAGGTTCAATCTCTGTGTTGGGAAGATCCTATGGAAAAAGAAATAGCAACCCTCTCCAGCATTCTTGCCTGTAGGATTCCATGGACAGAGAAGGCTGGTGGGCTATACTCCATGGGGTTATAAAGAGTTGGACACAAAGCAAGAGAATTCCAGAAAAACATCTACTTCTGCTTTATTGACTACACCAAAGGCTTTGACTGTGTGGATCACACCAAACTGTTTAAAATTCTTAAAGACACCGGAATACCAGACCACCTTACCTGCCTCCAGAGAAATGTGTATGCAGGTCAAGAAGCAACAGTTAGAAACGGAAATGAAACAACGGACTGGTTCCAAATTGGGAAAGGAGTATGTCAACGCTGTATATTGTCACTCTGCTTATTTAACTCATGGGAAATCCAGGGCTGGAAAAAGCACAAGCTTGAATAAAGATTGCCAGGTGAAATATCAATAATCTCAGATATGCAGATGACACATCCTTATGGTAGAAATTGAAGAGGAACTAAAGGGTCTCTTGATAAAAATGAAAGAGGAGAGTGAAAAAGCTGGCTTAAAACTCAACATTCAAAAAACTAAGATCTTGGCATTTGGTCTCCTCACATTATGGCAAATAAACGGGAAAACAATGGAAACAGTGACAGACTTTATTTTCTTGGGCTCCAAAATCACAGCAAATAGTGACTGCAGCCATGAAATTAAAAGACACTTGCTCCTTTGAAGAAAAATTATGACCAACCTAGACAGCATATTAAAAAGTAGAGAGATTATTTTTGCCAACAAAGGTCCACCTAGTCAAAGCTGTGGCTTTTCCAGGAGTCATGTATTGATGTGAGAGTTAGACCGTAAAGAATGTTGAGCACCAAAGAATTGACGCTTCTGAACTGTGGTGTTAGAGAAGACTCTTGAGAATCCCTTGGATTGCAAGGAAATCAAACCAATCAATCCTAAAGGAAATCAATCCTGAATAATCATTGAAAGGACTGATCATGAAGCTGAAGCTCCAATACTTTGGCCACCTGATTAAAGAACGGACTCATTGGAAAAACCATGATGCTGGGAAGGACTGAAGGCAGGGGGAGAAGGGGACAATTGAGGAAGAGACGGTTGGATGGCATCACCGATTTGATGGACATGAGTTTGAGCAAGGTTTGGCATGCTGCAATTAATGGGGTTGCAAGAGTCAGACATGACTGAGTGACTGAACTGAACTGATTTACTACTTTAATGTCTTTATGTTTTACTCTCCTGATTAATACTGAGTAGATTTTAAAAGACATTGTGTTATTTATGCTAGTAATAAGATTTTACCTCTGAGATATAAATTTCTATACTTTTTAGAATAAATTATAAAATTTCTAGGAGTAATATGGCTAAAAGAATAGAATGAAGTACTTGTGTACAAGCTAGTTGATTTTAGACGTGTTCAGAGTTTTGCACAATAAAGATGATAATGTTTTTTACAAAAGATAAACATGAAGATTGACATGACAAGTAATTTCAGATTTTTATTTTTAAAAAGAACAATTAATGTAAGAAATGTAATTTCATTATTTTTGCCTCATTTAACTGTACTGGTAAGCTTGATTAAAAATGCACAATTTTAAATATTGTTTCATAGACAAGAGAGACAAACGCAACCAAACATCATTTTATCCATGTGCTCAGTTGCTATAGTCATGTCCAAATCTTTGAGACTCCACAGACTGCAGCCTGACAGGCTCCTCTGTTCCTGGAATTTTCCAGGCAAGAATACTGTAGTGGTTTGCCATTTCCTATTACAATTTTATCCATATATATTGCCAAAATATAATCCCTTCATGGAAACATTTTTTGAGGAGATGCCTTTTGTATTAAGTTTATTGTTTTTTCTAAGTGCCTTAAGCTAGATCCATTATTATATATAACTATAATGTGGTCTTACATTGTTTTTAGATCAATAGTTTTAAAACAGTGGTCAGTTTTGGACATCAGGTGGGCCCAAGACTTTCAGAAAAGAACTATTAAGAACCCCTCTCACCCTTCTGTGTTTTTGTTCCCAAAGACCAAACTGTTTTCATATACTCTAAGAACTAACCACATCCACCCCTCTGATGACTAACTTTCTACTCCTCCCTATAGCTACCCTGAGAATCATGGATGACTATTTTGGTACTAAGCCTATTAACCTCCTTTTATCTGAGAAGTTCATCATTAATAAATGTTATCTATATTGTAATAGCCTGAATAAAATCAACTCCTCACTGTCCAGTACATATTGATTTTGCAAAGAGAAAGACAAGTTACAATATAAATAGATATATTCGTTTATATGGTAATTCTCATAAACTTTATATATCTGTACACATATGCACACCCAGACACTCAGTTTAAGGTAGCTAAATACATGAAGAGATTGAGTAGAAATAGACAACTTCAATTTCTTCAACTAATTATAATTTTTAAGACATTCCAACAGAAAAACCCCTTGAAATCTTAGAATTTTTCCCTTTGAATTCATCCAAAATCATTTGCCTTTAAATTGCTAGCATCACAAAAAAGGCAAGGTTCCAATGACTAACCTAAATTGCAAGTAACAAATTCAGATACCTTTCTACCTAAAAAGTTACTTTATTATTATTATTTTATTTCCCTGCTGAAGGCATGTAGAAATAAGGCTCAGAGTTTGCACAGTAACAACAGTGACACAATGAAGTGATACTGAGGAAATTAACTTCATCCTACTAAAGAGATTAGAGGGAAGACATGTGGGTTTCTTAGTCAACCTTTGTACTCAAACTTTAAATTCCAAAAGAGAAATGTTGTGTCTCATACCTTCCTCTCTTCTAGCAACCACAGTATTTGAATTCAAGTTGCTAACTTTCTAAAATTCTCTTTTCAAATAGTGATGGAATAAGATGAAGAAAAGTTGAAATAAAAATATATATAAGGACAAAAATATGTATGTAATGTAGAAGTCTGCACAACTACAACCATCTGGAATAGAAGGGGAAAGGGTTTCAAAGATCCAATAGACTTAAAGATCAATTACTGTGTTTTCAATCAATTCAAAATTTTGTTCCCTTCATAATATATTGAAATGATTTAAATAATTAAATGTTTCTTATAGTTGGCAAAGCAACAATAGTTATAAAGAACAGCAAAACAATAAACAGCACATAGAAATCACTCTTATAGAAAAACTTCTGGAAATTATATCACCAAATGAATAGACTATAAAAAAAATTCCTAATAATTATTGCTTGAAAGTAAATTTTAAAAACTGAAAAATTCTTAAATTTCCTCCTTAGGAAAGGAGGACTGCCAAATAAGATACAAATATATTCATTTACATTCATCAATGAATATAAGAAAGTAACTTTCTTTTTCCTATTAAACTAGACATATTTACATATTTATTGCAAAGCATTGCACTTACACAGGATTTGACTAACATAATAGCCACAGGAGGTATAATCCTTATAATATTTTTAAAGGACAAATGGGAATACAATATTAAACAATACAATTTTTAAAAAATTTACTAGAAATCTATTAAATACAGTCCATTGCAGTAATGTAGGGAAGTGTCAAAGCCTCAAGTTAGAATCTTATGTGACCACTCAGTTGTAGGTTGACCCATAGCACTGAGTGTACCTTAAAAGTCTATAGAGCAACTATTGTATTTCACTATATGCGGAAAACACCTTGAAAGTATGTGACTCTGTTTAAAAAATCTGTACTATTAGAGAAAAAAAATTAAAGTTTTTTGTCCTAAAGCCCCAATATTCATTTGCAGTTGTAGAATATCCCTTTAGAATAAGAAATAGTAGAGCTGATAAATTGTGACATTGTTCTATCATAGTCAAGTAAGTGTTATTAAGATATGTATGAACTTTCTATTAGATACATTATCCAATTGCTACAAATAAGACTAAAGCTTAAACATTTTGTTAGGAAACACTGCAGAGTTTCACAAATAGAGAGAACTAAGGAAAGTTCAGGAAAAATGAGAGGCTAAAGGATAGCATATACAAATGGCAAGGAATGACGGAATTGGGGCAAGTGAATATAGCTAAACTGTTTGATCATTTCAGATACATATTTGCCTTAGTGAAATGAAATCACACCTCCAGGATAATATAGGGATTTAAATTTTTTTTCAATTTTCTCATGTCTTATTTCAATGTTAATTGCTTATCCATTTCAAATAAATTATGCTCAATGGAGCATTTTATTTTGATTCAGATTTTACAATCTGGTGTTCATTATGTAAAATATGCAAGTCACAGCCTTGTCCTTCAGAAATCCATAAGGGAAAAGATTTCTGAAAGGAAATTTCTTAAGTAAAATATAGATAAAAGCAAACAAGCAAAATTTACGATTTCTGTTAAATACATTGAGCTTTCACTTTGTATGGTAATGCGGGATCATAAAAATGTAAACACTGAAACTATGCAAAGCAATTTTAATAATCAGTGGGAAGATTATTATTGTTCCATGACTTTTAATAAAATTTTGTTAAAACAATAAAAATTCCTATACTGTTGGTTAAAATGTATTATGGAAATGAAAAATAAAATAAAACTAGTATTTGTGTTCATGCTAAACTTCTTCAGTCGTGTCTGACTCTTTGCAACCCTATGAACTGTAGCCCTCCAGGCTCCACTGTCCATGGGATTTTCCAGGCAAGAATACTGGAGTAAGTTGGCATATCCTCCTCCAAGGGATATTTCCAACCCAGGTATGGAACCCATGTCTCTTAAGTCTCCTGCATTGGCAGGTGGGTTCTTTACCACTAGCCTGGCCTGTGAAGCAATACACTATAATTTAAAACACTGGAAACAAAGAGGCTAAAAATGTTTTATTTCATTATTTTAAATACTTACCAGGAATTGCACAATGATTGCTTTCTTCTTACAGTATAACTTAAAATACTAGCTAATATCTTTTCTATGCTTTAGCAAAATGTCATACTTCTTTCTAAGTTTGAATCAGCTACAGATATTTTGTCCTTTGCACTTTAAAAAAATAGAGTTGTAGCTAACATAATATTGTGTGAGTTTTTAAGGTGCACATTGTGTTAATTTCCACAATGGCTTTATCGAACACCTCTATCACATCACCTAATTATCTTTGTACTTTCTCAAACAGCATATATGTCGAGGTAATGGATATTTATTTTTACTCGTGCTGAATTAAATGCTTTGTTAGCTTCTGCTGCTGCTGCTACTGCTGCTAAGTCGCTTCAGTCATGTCCAACTCTGTGTGACCTCAGAGACGGCAGTCCACCAGGCTCCCCCGTCTCAGGGATTCTCCAGGCAAGAACACTGGAGTGGGTTGCCATGAAAGTAAAAACTGAAAGTGCAGTTGCTCAGTCGTATCCGACACTTAGCGACCCCATGGACTGCAGCCCATCACGCTCCTCTGCCCATGGATTTTCCAGGCAAGAATACTGGAGTGGGTTGCCATTTCCTTCTCCAATGCATGAAAGTAAAAAGTGAAAGTGAAGTCGCTCAGTCGTGTCTGACTCTTAGCGACCCCATGGACTGCAGCCTACCAGGCTCTTCTGTCCATGGGATTTTCCAGGCAAGAGTACTGGAGTGGGTTGCCATTGCCTTGGTAAAGTGATTTAATTACACACACACACATATATGTTTCAGATTTTTTCCATTATTGGTTATTACAAGGTATCGAAGAATTTTGTATGTGATACAGTAGGATCTTATTGTTTAAATATTTCATATATAATACATTGTCATGTCAATGTATGGCAAAGCCAATACAGTATTGTAAAGTAAAATAAAGTAAAAACAAAGAATAAAAAAATATTTCATATATAATAGTGTATATCTTTTAATTCAAACTCCTAATTTATCCCTTCCCCTCCCCACTCCACTTCAGTAATCATAAATTTGCTTTCTATATCTGTGAGTCTGTTTCTGTTCCATAAGTAAGTTCATTCATATCATATTTTTAAGATTCTACATAGAAGTGATATCTATGATATGATATTTGTCTTTCTTTGTCTGTCTTACTTCACTTAGTATGATGATTTCTAGGGATTATTTTGTTCTTTTTTATGGTTGAGTAGTATTCCACTGTATGTGTGTATATGCCACATATATAAAGAGGCAGATCATCTTATTCATTAATCCAGTGATGTATACTTAGGTTGCTTTAGGTCTTAGCAATTCTAACAGTGCTTCTGTGAACACTGGCATGCATACATCTTTTCAAATTAGTCTTTGTATTTTCTGGACATATGTCCAGGAGTAAGATTGCTGGATTATATGGTGGCTCTATTTTTATTTTTTTAAGGAACCTGCACAATAGTCTCCATAGTGGCTGAACCAATTTACATTCCCAACAACAATGTAGGCAAGTTCCTCTTTTTCATACTCTCTCCAGCATTTATTATTTGTAGACTTTTTAATGATGGCCATTTGACTAGTGTGAAGATGCGATACCTCATTGTAGTTTTTATTTGCACTTCTCAAATCACAGCACTGTTGAACATCTTTTCATGAGCTTGTTGGCCATCTATATGTCCACTTTGGAGAAATGTCTGTTAAGGTTTTCTGTCCATTTTTGATTGGATTGTTTGCTTTTTTAAAAAAATGTTGAGGCTCTCTGCTCCTGCCCGTTCAACAGATAGCCGTTACTTCCGTGCTGTGCCAGCCACATTCCTGAGACAAGATGGTGAAGGTTGGAGTGAACGGATTCGGCCGCATCGGGCACCTGGTCACCAGGGCTGCATTTAATTCTGGCAAAGTGGACATTGTCACCATCAGTGACCCCTTCATTGACCTTCACTACATGGTCTACATGTTCCAGTATGATTCCACCCACGGCAAGTTCCATGGCACAGTCAAGGCAGAGAATGGGAAGCTCATCATCAATGGAAAGGCCATCACCATCTTCCAGGAGTGAGATCCTGCCAACATCAAGTGGGATGATGCTGGTGCTGAGTACGTGGTGGAGTCCACTGGGGTCTTCACCACCATGAAGAAGGCTGGGGCTCACTTGAAGGGTGGAGCCAAGAAGGTCATCATCTCTGCACTTTCTGCCGATGCCCCCATATTTGTGATGGGCATGAACCACGAGAAGTATAACACCCTCATGATTGTCAGCAATGCCTCCTGCACCACCAACTGCTTGCCCCCCCCGCCAAGGTCATCCACAACCACTTTGGCATCATGGAGGGACTTACGACCACTGTCCACGCCATCACTGCCACCCAGAAGACTGTGGATGGCCTCTCCAGGAAGCTGTGGCGTGATGGCCGAGATGCTTCCCAGAACATCATCCCTGCTTCTACTGGCACTGCCAAGGCCATAGGCAAGGTCATCCCTGAGCTCAATGGGAAGCTCACTGGCATGGCCTTCCACGTCCCCACCCCCAAAGTGTCCGTTGTGGATCTGACCTGCCATCTGGAGAAACCTGCCAAGTATGATGAGATCAAGAAGGTGGTGAAGCAGGCATCAGACGGCCCTCTCAAGGGCATTCTAGGCTACACTGAGGACCAGGTTGTCTCCTGCGACTTCAACAGTGACAGTCACTCTTCTACCTTCGATGTTGGGGTTGGCATTGCCCTCAACGACCATTTTGTCAAGCTCATTTCCTGGTATGACAATGAATTCGGCTACAGCAACAGGGTGGTGGACCTCATGGTCCGCATGGCCTCCAAGGAGTAAGATCCCTGGAACCCCAGTCCCAGCAGGAGCATGAGAGGAAGAGAGTTCCTCAGCTGCTGGGCAGTCCTGCCCCACCTCCACCACACTGAGAATCTCCTGACCTCCACACATTTCCATCCCCAAGGCCTTGAGGAAGGGGAGGGGCTTAGGGAGCCCTGCCTTGTCGTGTACCATCAATAAAAGTACCCTATACCCAGAAAATAAAAAATTGAGATAAGTGAGCTCTTTGTATATTTTAGATACTAATTTTGTTGGTTTCATGATTTGCAAACATTTTCTGCCAGTCTGTAAGATATCTTTTTGTATTGTTTATGGTATCCTTTGCTGTGAAAAAGCTTATAAATTTGATTATGTCCCATTTGTTTATTTTTGTTTTATTTCTTTTGCTCTGGGGGACTGGTTTAAGATAGCACTGCTGTGATTTATGTCAGAAAATGTTTTCCCTGTGTTCCCTTCTATAGTGTCATCTTATATTTAATTATTTCAGCTACTTTGAGTTTACTTTTGTTTATGATGTGAAGGTGTGTTCTAACTTCTTTGATTTATATGTTGCTGTCCAGTTTTCCCAACTCCATTTGCCTAAGAGACTCTCTTTTCTCCATTGTGTATTCTTAACTCCTTTGTCAAAGATTAATGGACTGTATGTGTGCAGGTTTATTTTGGGACTCTTTATTCCACTCCACCGATCCATATATCTGTTTTTGTTTGTTTGTTTGTTTTTTGCCCATACTGTGCTGTTTTGATTACTGTAGCTTTGAAGCATTGCATGAAGTCTGAGAGGCTTATGCCTCTAGCTTTGTACTTTTTTCCTCATGATTGCTTTGGCAATTCTGGGTCTTTTGTGGTTCCATATATAATTTTTAGGGTTATTTGTTCTAGTTCCATGAAAAATACAATGAAATATCTCTAAGAGATATTCTACTATGAATTTCTGTTTGGTCATTTTCACTTATTTTGGTTCATTTTCACTCTCTCACCATAATCATTTTCCTCGTTTATGTTGAAAAGTTCACCTTCACTAGCATATTGAGGGTCTCTTGGATGGTAGCCTTTTCATACTGTTCACGGGGTTCTCAAGGCAAGAATGCTGAAGTGGTCTGCCATTCGCTTCTCCAGTAGACTGCATTTTGTCAGAAATCTCAACCATGACCGGTCCATCTTGGGTACCCCTACACAGCATGGCTTAGTTTCACTGAGTTAGACAAGGCTGTGGTCCATGTGATTAGACTGGTTAGTTATCTGTGGTTGTGGTTTCAGTCTGTGAAAGAGGAGAGTGAAAAAGTTGGCTTAAAGCTTAACATTCAAAAAACTAAGATCATTGTATCCAGTCCCACCACTTCATGGCAAATAGATGGGGAGACAGTGGAAATAGTGGCTGACTTTATTTTGGGGGGCTCCAAAATCACTGCAGATGGTGACTGTAGCCATGAAATTAAAAGACACTTGCTCCTCGGAAGGAAAGTTATGACCAACCTAGACAGCATATTAAAAAGCAGAGACATTACTTTGCCAAAGGTCCGTCTAGTCAAGGCTATGGTTTTTCCAGTAGTCATGTATGGATGTGACAGTTGGACTATAACGAAAGCTGAGAGCCAAAGAATTGATGCTTTTGAAATGTGGTGTTGTAGAAGACTCTTGAGAGTCCCTTGGACTGCAAAGACATCCAACCAGTTGATCCTAGAGGAGATCAGTCCTGAGTGTTTATCGGAAGGACTGATGTTGAAGCTTAAACTCCAATACTTTGGCCACCTCGTGCAAAGAGCTGACTCATTTGAAAAGACCTTGATGTTGTGAAAGATTGAGGGCAGGAGGAAAAGAGGATGACAGAGGATGAGATGAGTGGATAGCATCACTGACTCGATGGACAAGAGTTTGTGCAGACTCTAGGAGTTGGTGATGGACAGGGAGGCCTGGTGTGGTATGGTTGATGGGGTCGCAAAGAGTTGGACATGGCTGAGCAACTGAACTGAACTGAATGGGGGCACTATCAATACTGTCATGGCCAGTTATTTCATCTATATCATAAAGAGATAAAATTTATATCTTATGGGAAGACAAGACAATTTAAACATAAAAGTTCTCTGCCCTTTGCTCTCCTCTCTGCTCCCACTGTGCATTATGTATCTGTGTTATACATTCAACCAAACCTCCTCTATGAGCAGAAATCCCTGCTCACCCATAAAGAGCAACATTCTTCTAGCATCAACAAGGCAGCTCCTTAAAAGATAACATTCCTACTTGTTCTTGTAAGGAGTCACAACTTTGCTTAGATCTGTACTATCAAAATTGTCAATAATACATCATTTAATGTACAGCTCTCTGTCTCAAAAAACTTGACTTCTAACAGGTGGAATAGTTCTCAGAGTTTTCTGAGGTGCTAGTCCCAGGTTAAAATCCTCAAATTTGAATCAAATAAAATTTTCCTCTTCTTTCTTAGAATATTTGATTAATTTCTTGTCAAGAGTATTCTTTATTATATACCTAAGTTTAATGTTTCTATATAGATACTACTACCTAAAATTTATATATATGTAGTTATACCTAGAAACTATTAATATGCAATATCCACATGTTTTATATATATATATAGTTCCATTTTTGTAGTGTGTCATGGAGATGTGTCACTGTGAGACAAAGAAGCAACACAACTACACACTTTTTTACCTGTGTATAAACTGAGTGACCAGAAATGATATGTTGGTCATTAATCATGAAACACATGTCTTGTTTACATACAGATTTTTGGACCAAGAACTAGTAGCAAATTGTATACTTTATGCAATTATAGTTAATTCTTTTTGGTAAGATCTGCCTCCTGAGAAATCTGTATGCAGGTAAGGAAGCAACAGTTAGAACTGGACATGGAACAACAGACTGGTTCCAAATTGGGAAAGGAGTACACCAAGGCTGTGTATTGTCACCCTGCTTATTTAACTTATATGCAGATTACCTCACGTGAAATGCCTGGCAGGACGAAGCACAAGCTGGAATCAAGATTGCCGGGAGAAATATCAGTAACCTTGGATATGCAGATGACACCACCCTTATGGCAGAAAACGAAGAAGAACTAAAGAGCCTCTTGATGAAAGTGAAAGAGGAGAATGAAAAAGTTGGTGTAAAAATCAACATGAAGAAAACTAAGATCATGGCATCTGGTCCCATTACTTCATGGAAATTAGATGGGGCATCAGTGGAAATAGTGACAGACTTAATTTTCTTGAGCTCCAATATCACTGAAGATGGTGACTGCAGCCATGAAATTCAAAGACACTTGCTCCTTTGAAGAAAATCTATGACCAACCTAGACAGCATATCAAAAAGCAGAGACATTACTTTGCCAACAAAGATCTATTTAGTCAATGCTATAGTTTTTCCATTAGTCATGTATAGATGTGAGAGTTATACTATAAAGAAAGCTGAGTGCCAAAGAACTGAAGCTTTTGAATTGTGGTGTTGGAGAAGACTCTTGAGAGTCTCTTGGACTGCAAGGAGATCCAACCAATCCATCTTAAAGGAAATCAATCCTGAATATTCATTGGAAGGACTGATGCTGAAACTGAAACTCCAATATTTTCGCCACCTGATGCGAAGAACTGAGTCATTTGAATAGACCCTGATGCTGGGAAAGATTGAAAGTAAGAAGAGAAGGGGAGGACAGAGGATGAGATGGTTTGATGGCATCACTGACTCAATGGACATGAGTTTTAGTAGCTCCAGGAGTTGGTGTTGGACAGGGAGCCCTGGCATGCTACAGTCCATGTGGTTGCAAAGAGTCGGACATGACTGAGTAACTGAACTGAACTGAATTGAACTGAAGTTGAAAACTGAATCATGTTGTTGGAGGATGGGTGTTATTTTGTCTAAACCCTGGTAGCTGAACTGGGTGCATATCAGAATTACACAATATGAGGGCCATCTTACTTAAAACCTGAACATCTTTGAGAACATTTATGTTTCATTTTTTAATAGGAGCTTCTTTTATTTAAAATTACTTCCCTTTGTGCAGGAAAGGATTAACTCAACAGCCTTGGGTTGTCTGCACTCTGTACATTCACATAAAAGACTGGTTGTTCAGCTCATAGTTACTATTACAAGTGTGTATTTTATGCCTTTGGTCCTAACAGAAAAACTTGATTAAGTCGTTTATTCTAACAATGTGATTTATAGTATTTCACCTATTTTTGCACTGGGGGGCTTGCCTCTGAGTAGCTAAGGTCAGTCATGCAGGTGCCATGCCTATGGAACTGAACTCCATTACCAACCCTGGACATCAAAGCCTGGGTGAGCATCCCTGGTTTGCAATACTGTGCATGTGTTGTCACTCATTGTAGATGGGAGAATTAAGCATTAATTGCATTAGAAGAGACTTCCCTGGTGTCTCAGATGGTAAAGCGTCTACTTACAATGTGGGAGACCTGGGTTCGATCCCTCGGTCAGGAAGATCCCCTGGAGAAGGAAATGGTAACCCACTCCAGTACTCTTGCCTGGAAAACCCCATGGACAGAGGAGCCTTGGGAATATTTGGAAAATATTTTCAAAGTCCATGGGGGTCACAAAGAGTCAGACATTAGAAGACACCTGGGGAGGGCGGTCCTAAGATGGCAGAGGAATAGGACAGGGAGACCACTTTCTTCCCTCCAAAATCATCAAATGAACATTTAAACACTGAGTAAATTCCACAAAACAACTTCTGAATGCTGGCAGAGGACATCAGGCACCCAGAAAAAGAACACATTGTCTTCAAAAGAAGGTAGGAAAAAATATTAAAGACAAAAAAAGATACAAAAGAGGTAGGGATGGAGCTCTGTCCAGGAAGGGAGTCTTAAAAAGAGAGAGGTTTCCGAATACCCGGAAACACGCTCACTGCTGAGTCTGTGGTGAGCACTGGAAGCACAGAGGGCAACATAACAGGGAGGAAAAATAAATAAATAATTAAAACCCACAGATTTAAAAATAAATAAATAATTAAAACCCAATGATAACTCCTCCAGTGGAGAAGCAGTGCAGATGCCTGCACCTGCCACTTGCAAGCAGGGGCTGGGCAGGGAGATGCGGGCTGCATAAGCTTAGAGTAAGGACCAGGCCTAAATGTCCCAAGTGCAATCTGAGCAAGCTAACTTGAGCTAGTAAACCATACTGTGAGATAGCTACCACGAGAAAAGTCCTAACCTAAGACACCGACATGCCCACTCACAGAACAAAGGACTGAGCAGAGCTACACAAAAAGTCCTAACCTAAGACACTGCCAGGCCTGCACAGAGAACAAAGTACTGAGCAGAACTAGCTGGCTGCAGACCATCCCCTTCTGGTGACAGGCAGCCAGAGCCAGAAAGGGGCAATTGCAGCCCCAGAGAGACATTATTTACCAAACTGCAAGCAGGCTTCTTTGCTAACTAAGACTTCTTGGGGTTCTGGACAGTCAATATCTGCCTGAGAATGTGCGCAGGTTGTACACCCAGAAAACCGAGTGGCAGGGATGAGGGAGGCGACAAGTCGCAGTGACCACACTCACCAAACACCTGGTCACCTGAGCTGCTTGGATCTGGGAAGGGCACAAAACGCAGGCCCAACTGAGTCTGCACCTCTGAGGACTGACTACCTGAGTGCCTGAACCTGAGCGGCTTAAACCTGGGAGGTGCATGCAGCCCAGGGCTGGCCTCAGATGGTTCCCTGTGGAGCAACCTAGAGCCTGAGCAGTGTGGGCAGGGAGGGCACACACACCGTGAGAGGGGGAAGGCCCAGTGTGGCTGAGACACCGCGAGCACATGCCAGTGTTATTTGTTTGCAGCTTCCCTCCCTCCCCACAGCGTGACTGAACAAGTGAGCCTAAAAAAGTGTCCACCACCACCCCCCTTGTGTCAGGGCGGAAATCAGACACTGAAAAGACCAGCAAACACAAGAAGCTAAAACAGAGAGAACCGTCTTGGAAGTGACAGGTGCAGTAGATTAAAATCCTGAAGTTAGTACTGACTACATAGGAAGGGGCCTATAGATCTTGGGAAATATAAGCCAGACCAAGGAACTAGCTGAAAATGAACTGACCCCACACTACCCTCAACAACACCAGAGAAAGTCCTAGATATATTTTTACTATTTTTACACTCATCCTTTTCTTAAAATTTTTTTGAATTTTAAGTCCTCTATTACTCCTTTAATTTTCATTTTTATAACCTATTATTACTTTGCAAAAAAAATACCCTATTTTTGAAGCAAAATTTATATATATGTTTTTAAAATAATTTTTGTGACTTTGTTTTTTTTCTTCTTTTTTTCTTGTTTTTTTTTAAATATAAATTTATTTATTTTAATTAGAGGTTAATTACTTTGCAATATTGTATTGGTTTTGTCATACAACTACATGAATCCACCACAGGTATACATGTGTTCCCTATCCTGAATCCCCCTCCCTCCTCCCTCCCCATACCATTCCTCTGGGTTGTCCCAGTGCACTTCTTTTCTTTAATAATATATTTTTGAAAATCCAACCTCTTCTCTAGATTTTTAATTTTTCCTTTTTGGTATTTGTTATCAATTTTGTACCTTTAAGAACCCAATCTTCAGCACCCATTTTTACATGGGAGTGAGATCACTGGCTTGACTGCACTCTCCCCCTTTGGACTTTCCTTTTTCTCCACCAGGTTTCCTTTGTCTCCTCCCTCCCCCTTCTCTTCTCTATCCAACTCTGTGAATCTCTGTGTGTTCCAGATGGTGGAGAACACTTAGGGAACTGATTACTGGCTGGATCTGTCTCTCTCCTTTTGATTTCCCCCTTTTATCTTCCTGGCCACCTCTGTCTCCTTCCTCCCTCTTCTCTTCTCTGTATAACTCCGTGAACATCTCTGAGTGGTCCAGACTGTGGAGTGCACATAAGGATGTAATTACCAGCTAGCTTGATCTCTTCCCTTTTGATTCCATCTCATCTCATTCAGGTCACCTCTAACTCCCTCCTCTCTCTTCTCTTCTCGTGTAACTCTGTGAACCTCTCTGGGTGTCCCTCACTGTGAAGAAATTTTTCATCTTTAACCTAGATGTTTTATCAATAATGCTGTACAGAAGTCTTGAGACTACTGTAAAAATAAGACTGAAAACCAAAAGCAGGAGGCTTCAGTCCAAATCCTGAGAACACCAGAGAACTCCTGACTTCAGAGAACATTAATCAAAAGGAGCTCATCAAACGCCTCCATACCTACACAGGAACCAAGCACAACCAAGGTCCAACAAGTTCCAGAGAAAGACATACCACGCAAATTCTCCAGCAACACAGGGAGACAGCCCTGAGCCTCAACATACAGGCTTCACAAAGTTACTCCAAACCCATTGACATCTCATAACTCATTACTGGACACTTCATTGCATTACAGAGAGAAGAAATCCAGCTCCACCCACAAGAACACCAACACAAGCTTCCTTAACCAAGAAACCTTAACAAGCCACCCATACAACCCCACCCACAGAGAGGAAACTCCACAATAAAGAGAACTCCACAAACTCCAGAATACAGAAAGGCCACCCCAAACTCAGCAATATAAACAAGATGAAGAGACAGAGGAATACCCAGCAGGTAAAGGAACAGGATAAATGCCCACCAAACCAAACAAAAGAGGAAGAGATAGGGGATCTACATGATAAAGAATTCCAAATAATGACAGGGAAAATGATCCAAAATCTTGAAATCAAAATGGAATCACAGATAAATAGCCTGGAGACAAGGATTGAGAAGATGTAAGAAAGGTTTAACAAGGACCTAGAAGAAATAAAAAAGAGTCAATATATAATGAATAATGCAATAAATGAGATCAAAAACACTCTGGAGGCAAACGAATAGTAGAATAATGGAGGAAGAAGATAAAGTAGAAGATAGAATGGTAGAAATAGATGAATCAGAGAGGAAAAAAGAAAAACGAATTAAAAGAAATGAGGACAATCTCAGAGACCTCTAGGACAATATTAAACACGACAACATTTGAATCATGGGAGTCCCAAAGAAGAAGACAAAAAAAAATTAAAAAATAAAAAGACCATGAGAAAATACTTGAGGAGATAATAGTTGAAAATATCCCTAAAATGGGAAAGAAAATAATCACCCAAGTCCAAGAAACCCAGACGGTCCCAAGCAGGATAAACCCAAGGTGAAACAGCCTAAGACACATATTAATCAAATTAGTAAAGATCAAACACAAAGAACAAATATTAAAAGCAGCAAGGGAAAAACAACAAATAACACACAAGGGGAGTCCCATAAGGATAACAGCTGATCTTTCAATAGAAACTCTTCAGGCCAGGAGGGAATGGCAAGACATACTTAAAGTGATGAAAGAAAATAACCTACAGCCCAGATCACTGTACCCAGAAAGGATCTCATTCAAATATGAAGGAGAAACCAAATCTTTACAGACAAGCAAAAGCTGAGAGAATTCAGCACCACGAAAACAGCTCTCCGACAAATGCTAAAGGATCTTCTCTAGACAGGAAACAAAACACGGGTGTATAAACTCGAACCCAAAACAATAAAGTAAATGGCAATGGGATCAAACTTATCAATAATTACCTTAAACATAAATGGGTTGAATGCTCCAACCAAAAGACAAAGACTGGCTGAATGGATACAAAAACAAGACCCTTATATGTGTTGTCTACAAGAGACCCACATCAAAACAGGGGACACATACAGACTGAAAGTGAAGGGCTGGAAAAAGATATTCCATGAAAATACAGACAAAAGAAATCAGGAGTAGCAATACTCATATCAGATAAAATAGGCTTTAAATCTAAGGCTGTGAAAAGAGACAAAGAAGAACATTACATAATGATCGAAGGATTAATCCAAGAAAAAGATATAATAATTATAAATATATATGCACCCAACTTAGGAGTACCACAATATGTAAGACAAATGATAAAAATAACACAATAATAGTGGGAGACTTTAGTACCCCACTCACACCTATGGATAGATAAACTAAACAGAAAATTAAGAAGGAAACACAAACTTTAAATGAAACAATAAACCAATTAGACCTAATTGATATCTATAGGACATTTCACCCCAAAACAATGAATTTCACCTTTTTCTCAAGCACACACGGAACCTTCTCCAGGATAGATCACATCCTGGGCCACAAATCTAGCGTTGGTAAATTTAAAAAAAAAAAATTTTTTTTGAAGTCATTCGAAGCATCTCTTCTGACCTCAGTGCAGTAAGATTAGATCTCAATTACAGGAGAAAAACTATTAAAAATTCCAACATATGGAGGCTGAACAACACACTTCTGAATAACCAACAAATCACAGAAGAAATCAAAAAAGAAATCAAAATATGCATAGAAACGAGTGAAAATGAAAACACAACAACCCAAAACCTGTGGGACACTGTAAAAGCAGTGCTAAGGGGAAAGTTCATAGCAATATAGGCATGCCTCAAGAAATAAGAAAAAACTCAAATAAACCAACTCTACACCTAAAGCAACTAGAAAAGGAAGAAATGAAGAACCCCAGGGTTAGTAGAAGGAAAGAAATTTTAAAAATTAGGGCAGAAATAAATGCAAAAGAAACAAAAGAGACCATAGTAAAAATCAACAAAGCCAAAAGCTGGTTCCTTAAAAGGATAAATAAAATTGACAAACCATTAGCCAGACGCATCAAGAAACAAAGGGAGAAAAATCAAATCAATAAAATTAGAAAGGAAAAGGGAGAGATCACAACAGACAACACAGAAATACAAAGGATCATAAGAGACTACTATCAGCAATTATATGCCAATAAAATGGACAACGTGGGAGAAATGGACAAATTCTTAGAAAAGTACAACTTTCCAAAACTGAACCAAGAAGAAATAAAAATCTTAACAGACCCATCACAAGCATAGAAATTGAAACTGTAATCAGAAATCTTCCAGGAAACAAAAGCCCAGGTCCAGACGGCTTCACAGCTGAATTCTACCAAAAACTTAGAGAAGAGCTAACACCTATCCTACTCAAACTCTTCCAGAAAATTACAGAGAAAGGTAAACCTCCAAACTCATTCTAAGAGACTATCATCATCCTAATATCAAAACCTGACAAAGATGCCACAAAAAAAGAAAACTACAAGCCAATATCACTGATGAACATAGATGCAAAACTCCTCAACAAAATTCTAGCAATCAGAATCCAACAACACATTAAAAAGTTCATACACCATGACCAAGTGGGCTTTATCCCAGGGATGCAAGAATTCTTCAATATCCGCAAATCAATCAATGTAATACACCACATTAACAAATTAAAAAATAAAAGCCATATGATTATCTCAATAGATGCAGAGAAAGCCTTTGACAAAACTCAACATCCATTTATGATAAAACCTCTCCAGAAAGCAGGAATAGAAGGAACATACCTCAACATAATAAAAGCTATATATGACAAACCCACAGCAAACATTATCCTCAATGGTGAAAAGTTGAAAGCATTGCCCCTAAAGTCAGGACAAGACAAGGGTGCCCACTTTCACTGCTACTCTTCAACATAGTTCTGGAAGTTTTGGCCACAGCAATCAGAGCAGAAAAAGAAATGAAAGGAACCCAATCTGGAAAAGAAGTAAAACCCTCACTGTTTGCAGATGGCATGATCCTCTAAATAGAACACCCTAAAGACTCCACCAGAAAATTACTAGAGCTAATCAATGAATATAGTAAAGTTGCAGGATATAAAATCAACACACAGAAATCTCTTGCATTCCTATACACTAATAATGAGAAAATAGAAAGAGAAATTAAGGAAACAATTCCATTCACCATTGCAATGAAAAGAATAAAGTATTTAGGAATATATCTACCTAAAGAAACGAAAGACCTATATATAGAAAACTATAAAACACTGGTGAAAGGAATCAAAGAGGACAGTAATAGATGGAGAAATATACCATGTTCATGGATCAGAAAAATCAATATAGTGAAAATGAGTATACTACCCCCAAAGCAATCGATAGATTCAATGCAATCCCTATCAAGATATCCACAGTATTTTTCACAGAGCTGGAACAAATAATTTCACAATTTGTATGAAAATACAAAAAACCTCGAATAGCCAAAGCCATCTTGAGAAAGAAGAATGGAACTGGAGGAATCATCCTGCCTGACTTCAGATTCTACTTCAAAGCCATCAAGACAGTATGGTACTGGCACAAAGACAGAAATATAGATCAATGGAACAAAATAGAAAGCCCAGAGATAAATCCACACACCTATGGACACCTTATCTTTGACAAAGGAGGCAAGAATATACAGTGGATTAAAGACAATCTCTTTAAAAAGTGGTGCTGGGAAAACTGGTCAACCACTTGTAAAAAAATGAAACTAGAACACTTTCTAACAGTATACACAAGAATAAACTCAAAATGGATTAAAGGTCTAAATGTAAGACCAGAAACTAAAAAACTCCTAGAGGAGAACATAGGCAAAACACTCTCCGAAATAAATCACAGCAGGATCCTCTATGACCCAACTCCCAGAATACTGGAAATAAAAGCAAAAATAAACAAATGGGACCTAATTAAAATTAACAGCCATGCACAACAAAGGAAACTATAAGCAAGGTGAAAAAATAGCATTCAGAATGGGAGAAAATAATAGCAAATGAAGCAACTGAAAAACAATTAATCTCAAAAATATAAAAGCAGCTCCTACAGCTCAATTCCAGAAAAATGACCCAATCAAAAAATGGGCCAAAGAACTAAACAGACATTTCTCCAGAGAAAACATACAGATGGCTCACAAACACATGAAAAGATGCTCAACATCACTCATTATCAAAGAAATGCAAGTCAAAACCACAATGAGGTACCATTTCACACCAGTCACAATGGCTGCGATCCAAAAGTCTATGAGCAGTAAATGCTGGAGAAGGTGTGGAGAAAAGGGGACTCTCTTACACTGTTGGTGGGAATGCAAACTAGTACAGCCACTATGGAGAACAGTGTGGAGATTCCTTAAAAAACTGGAAATAAGACTGCCTTTTGACACAGCAATCCCACTGCTGGGCATACACAATAAGGAAATCAGAATTGAAAGAGACACATGTACCCCAATGTTCATTGCAGCACTGTTTATAATAGCCAGGACTTGGAAGCAACCTAGATGTCCATCAGCAGATGAATGAATAAGAAAGCTGTGGTACATATACACAATGGAATATTACTCAGCCATTAAAAAGAATACATTTGAATCAGTTCTAATGAGGTGGATGAAACTAGAGACTATTATACAGAGTGAAGTAAGCCAGAAAGAAAAACACCAATATAGTATATTAATTCATATATATGGATTTTAGAAAGATGGTAATGATAACCCTGTATTTGAGACAGCAAAAGAGACAGATGTATAGAACAGTCTTTTGTACTCTGTGGGAGAGGGAGAGGGTGGGATGATTTGGGAGAATGACATTGAAACATGTATAATATCATATAAGAAACGAATTGCTTGTCCAGGTTCAATGCAGGATACAGGATGCTTGGGGCTGGTACACTGGGATGACCCAGAGGGTTGGTACGGGGAGGGATGTGGGAGGGGGTTTCAGGATGGGGAACACGTGTATACCTTTGGCGGATTCACGTTGATGTATGTCAAAACCTATACAATATTGTAAAGTAATTAGCCTCCAATTAAAATAAATATATTTAAATTTAAAAATATAAAAAATAAAGAAGACACTTGGAACCTTGTTCCTAGTTTTCTTTTTCTAGATCCTGCTTATATGCCTTTTATTTTTGATAATTTATATTCTTTCATTGTAAAAGATACTTATAAACCATTAGTGTAACACCATTTTCTGAATCTTTGGTGAATTATCAAGTTTAAGGGTGGTATTTGGGGCCCTTGATACATCTGTTTATCTTAAACCTCATAACATGCAATCCTCTTCTTAAACATACTTTAATTTATATAGAGAAACAGGTATTTCTTAAAGAGGAATAAAACAGCCATGATATTTGTCTACATGATGATTTATCAGAGGAATGAAAATGGATAACAATCAAATGAACAAAATATTTGGGGGGGGGTTGTACTTAGAGATATAAATAATAGCAAACAATGAAGTAATTTTAGAAAGGAAGGTAAGATTTAAGAAAGTAACATGTGAGCATAAGCTGGATGAACTATGGAGGCATAAGGTACATGAACAATAACTGAAACATCTCTGAGGTGAAGCTATTAAGAAGGCCAGAGTACCTAAAGAAGACATAATGAAAAGACTGAGAGAAAATATTTTTACAAAGGTAGCTATAGGCTAATCTATGAAAGACTTAGTATGGTATGAAAAAGACTGTTTCATATATATAAGAAAATTAAAACCTAATTTACATTTTAAATATATTACTGTGGCCACTTATTTGGAATAGACTGAAAGGAGAGAACAGGGTAGAAATATGAACATTAAAGAAAATCAAGTGAAGATATTAAGCAATATCTTATATGAGTCCATAGCTTGGAGTATGTTAATAGAGATGTATATTTGAAAATATTTACCTTATAAATTATAATAAAGTGTATAGGATTAGTTTTAAAAGCCTCCAGAGTAGTTGTAAAGGGTCATGAATAATAAGAAACGTACTTGCCCAATATTTAAAAGGTAGAAAAGAGATTTACATGGATTATTCCAAATGTAGGAGGAAAATCAGGATTGCATGGAAAAATATTCCCAAGAAATAGGCAAGACCAGCTATACAGAATGTTTTAAAATACAAAATACATTAAAGACTGACACATTGTTATTAACATTAGATTTACACAGAAGTTGTTGGAAGCTTGAAAAGAACTGTTTCAACCAAGTAAGTGCCTGAGATTTGGGTTGAAAATTGAATAATAGAGGAAAAATTGAGATGGAAAAATCACTTTTAGAGTTTTCTGCAATATAAGCCTATTTTGAACTGTGGTGTTGGAGAAGACTCTTGAGAGGCCCTTGGACTGTGAGGAGATCCAACCAGTCCATTCTAAAGGAGATCAGTCCTGGGTATTGTTTGGAAGGACTGATGCTAAAGGTGAAACTCCAGTACTTTGGCAACCTCATGTGAAGAGTTGACTCATTGGAAAGGACCCTGATGCTGGGAGGGATTGTGGGCAGGAGGAGAAGGGGACGACAGAGGATGAGACAGCTGGATGGGATCACTGACTCGATGGATGTGAGTTTGGATGAACTCCGGGAGTTGGTGATGGACAGGGAGGCCTGGCGTGCTGCAATTCATGGGGTTGCAAAAAGTTGGACATGACTGAGCGACTGAATTGAACTGAAGGCCAAAGGCACAGTTGATAGAGAAAATGTGGTCAAAGAAGGTTTTTCTTTGTGGACCAGGGAAATCACAACATATTTATATATTAATAATAAAACAGTAATGAAGAAACTTGATATTGCTGGAGAAAGCATGTTCTACCTTATCTTTTAATCACTCTCAACAGATAATTTCTCTTCTCAGATAAACATTCATTCATTCAATCAACAAATATTTCCTGAGCACCTGCTCTGTGCTAGACCCTGTTCAAGGCACTTAGGGTATATCACTGAATAAAACTGATAAGATCTCTTGGTGCTTTGAGTAATAAGGAAATGTAATAAATGGATTAAAATATATTGTTTAAAGGGAGCAACTATATGAATGACAAAAGGAAAAATAAAACCAGGTAAGAGAAATCAGAAGACTGAAGAAGGGAGGCATTAAATAGTGTGGTTAAATATAGTTTCTAATAAAAGGAACATTTGAGCAAAGACTGAAGCGGTGGAAAAATTAGCTCTGAACATAAAGGCACATTTCTATTGAATATACTGTATAAGGAAATTATGCCTAGACTTATTGGAGGAATAGTAAGGAGACAGGGTTCCTGGAGCTGATGAAGAGAGAATACTACAGAGTAGACCACCATAAAAACTCTGATATTTATTCTGCATGACATAGAGAATCATTGCAGAAGGAGGACAAGATCAAATTTAGATACTATAAAGGAACATTCTGCATGCTGCAGTGGAATCTGGTTCTCTAGAATAAGAACATAAACAGCAAGAACCAATTAGAGACTATTACAGTAATCCAAGTCATAGATGATGGTGACTTGCTCTAGGATTAGTGCAATGGAAGGAATAAGAGGTGGTCATATTTTATGTGTTTTCTAAAAGGAACAATTATAGTTTTCTGATGTATTTAACTTAGATTGTACAAGAAATGAGGAATCAAGGATGACTCTAGTGTTCTTCATGTGTGCAAATGCAAAGACTGAGTTTTGGTAAAATGAGATCAGGAAGGCTGTAGACAGAAAAGGTTTTCAAGGTGAATGGTCACAAGATAGGGTTTTTTTTGTTTGTTTGTTTTTAAGGCAGACATAATATAACATTCATTCAAACAGAAATGTTGATAAAACAGTTGAATGTAAGAGTTTAGAGGTTTTGAGAGAGATTTAGGCTGGGGAAAATAGCAATATGGAAGGGTATCTTTAATTTCCTATAACCACCGATTATTGGCATATGACCCTTCCTTTTTCCTGTTATGTAAGGAATGACAAGGCCTATTCCTTCTAATATACCTGACATCCCAATCTCACTCTTCTTTTTAGAACCATTACTATGCCATTTATTTCGATTCTTCCTTTTTTTTTTTTTTTTCCTGCAGAACCCAAGTCTCCTTCATTGCAGGCAGATTCTTCACCATGTGAGCCACCAAAGAAGCACTAAATATCTTCAAGTAGAGGTTAAGGTTGGTAAAAGACACCAACTGGACATATAGCTGGTTTCTTGAATCCAGTGACAAGAACAAAATAAACAAGAAAATGGAGGAATGATGTTCCAGCTACAGTGCAGTTCGGGAAAATGTCATGCTCCCCAATTATGATGTGTGAAGCATATTGAGAAACAATTTGAAACAGAACTTAGAAGAGGAAAGATGCTTAGAGTTAACACATACGTTCTCATATCTTAAGTAAGGGAAGATCATTTTCTTAAAAGCACAAACACTCTTCTTAAAGACTGTTTCCCATTGTAAAGGTTTGTCTTTTGATCAGGAAATGTCCAGTGCATTACAGGATGTTTAGCTTCCTTGGATCCACACACTAAATTACCCTTCCAATGTCACTACCAGGAATGTCTCCAAGTATTCCAAGACTCTTTTGGAGAACTGTAGTCTGGGCAGCCCTAGTTGTGAATTCTTTATCAGGGTTATTTGATTTAGGTTCATAAGTAAGCAAGTCAAAATAGGAAATGGCCTTAGTTTCAAGTTTAGGTTTGATTGAACCAAAGAAAAAAGTGTGCAGAATACCACCCTTATTGTAAATAATTTTAGCTACTAATTAAATGAGATTACAGAGATTGTAGCTTGCTGAAGGAAGACATAATCACAGAAAGCCCTTATATAAGGTCTTCACTATAAAACATAGCAACAAAAATGGAAAAACAATGATATATAAAAATATTACTAGTTATTATTTATGAATGCTAGTGTTTATAGGGCATTTAAACTTCTCCATAATTTCATGTTCCTAAAATTCCACAGCATGTAATTTTTCCTTTACAAAGATAAAGTCAAACGATCACTAAAAATAAAAACAAATCTAGCAAACTAACTTGTAAATTTAATGATGAAATATCTGTGTTTCAAAAGCAATCACAACTACAATTTTCATTGTTTGCAATATACTGATTAAACTTTTTTGTATTAAAAATAAAGCATACTTTAGCCTTAATAACAACAATAAAAGTAAAATTGTCACATGAAGTAAGTCATCTAAAGTAAGGATTTAATAAACATTTTATTGAAAATGATTATCTGATAATAATGAATAAAATGACTGTTCAGTTGCTGTTTTGCTAGAATGTAAAACAGTTTTAATTAACAGACTGGTCTTGACACAGGAATACAATGAAAATTAAGTCAAGTGATACTGTAAAAAAGTTTAAAATATTTTTAAAATCATTTTTAATATTAATCATATTCCTATTACAATTATTGTCCTTTTCTAAGTGTTAGGGCAACACCAGAAATTATGTTTAATGACATTGATTAGCAATAAGAAAACAGTCAATGGATTTACCAGTCTTATTTGTATTAATCATATAATTTATAAATGGTAATACTGAATATATTTCAGATAAAGTGTATTTATGGTAAATATTTTATATGTTGATTTTTATCAAAATTGTTAACCCAAATTTGTTTTTAGTGAATAAAGATATTGTATCAGGGACAACAAATTTACCTCTATCTTTCTAGGTTCTTCTGGCTGGTCTAAAAATTGGCAGAAAGTAGATTAACAGGAGAAAATCAAACGAAAGTTTAATAACATGTATACATGGAAGAGAGCCAGAAAAACTGAGTAACTTGCCAAAATGACTGAAGCTCTCACCTTAAATTCCACCCTCAGCTAAAGACAAAAGACATGTTATGAGTAGTGGCTTGGAACCTCAAAGGGGAGGAAGACAATTGATAAGGAGATGGAAAAGCAAATGTTTGGTAAGCAAATGTTTGTTAGGCCAAGCAGAGACAATGGGACACAGAATGGAATTTTAAGACTTTGCAAGGTTCCTCCCTTTCTAGACTTCCCTGGTGTCTCAGATGGTAAAGCATCTGCCTACAGTGTGGGAGACCTGGGTCACTCCCTGGATAGGGAAGATCTTCTGGAGAAGGAAATGGCAACCCACTCCAGTATTCTTGCCTGGAAAATTACATGGATGGAGAAGCCTAGTAGGCTACAGCCCACAGGGTCGCAAAGAGTTGGACACGACTGAATATCTTCACTTCACTTCCCTTTGTACACATCTAGTTCATACTACAGTTATCTATGGTGATGGCTACCTTCCATCCACTTCCATTGGAACAAGTCTTCAATATACACTCTTTAGGCAATTAGGAGGAAGGGGAGATATTCTTTCTGATTCTTTTGGACCTCAAAAATAATCAGTTTAAATTAATTATCATGTCAAAGAGACATATTCTGGGTGTCAAATTTTGTGTCTCTACATCAGAATAAAAACATCATTTCAGTCTACATGAAATTTAATTTAACTCCTTTTTTGTGGGGCTTCCCTGGTGGCTCAGACAATAGAGAATCTGTCTGCAATGCAAGAGGCCCAGGTTTGATCCTGAGGTAGGGAAGATCCCCTGGAGAATGGAATGGCAACCCACTCCAGTATTCTTGCCTGGAGAATCCCATGGACAGAGGAGCCTGGTGGGCTAGAGTCCATGGGATCACAAAAGAGCTGGACACGAATGAGCGACTAACACTTAGAGAAATCAATGAGACCATATTTACAGAACTTAAGCATACAATAAAGAAAATGACTGAGAAACTGGTGAATGCAGGTATGACATGATTAGCAGTGTACTGACATTTCATTTTGATCACAGTTTTAAAGCCATTTTCTCTCTGATTTAGTGTTAAAGATCTGCAATAAATTAAAAGAAAAGAAAAGAGAGAGAACGAGCCAGATTCAATATTGTTTACTGAAATCAGAGAGATAACATGTATTTTAATTGTTGCTGTTTGGTGACTAAGTCATGTCCATCTCTTTGCAACCCCATGGACTGCAGCATGCCAGGCTTCCCTGCCCTTCACTATCTCCCAGAGTTTGCTCAAACTCATGTCCATTTTAATCTCAGCATCATGAAATGAGTTGAGAGTTCCCATATCCATTGTCATTCACAAGTTGCGAAGACATCTGTCAACAACAGTGCCTGCCCTTAGAGTTTATCTCCTTTGTGAAACTTCAAGAATATTTTATGGAATACTTAGAGTTCAAATTGTAAACATCCTCTGGATCATCAAAAAAGCAAGAGAGTTCCAGAAAAACATCTATTTCTGCTTTATTCACTATGCCAAAGCCTTGACTATGCGGATCACAATAAACTGTGGAAAATTCTGAAAGAGATGGGAATACAGACCACCTGACCTGCCTATATGCAGGTCAGGAAGCAACAGTTAGAACTGGACATGGAATAACAGACTGGTTCCAAATAGGATAAGGAGGATGTCAAGGCTATATATTGTCACCCTGCTTATTTAACTTCTATGCTGAGTACATCATGAGAAATGCTGGGCTGGAAGAATCACAAGCTGGAATCAAGATTGCTGGGAGAAATATCAATAATCTCAGATATGCAGATGACACCAACCTTATGGCAGAAAGTGAAGAGGAATTAAAAAGCCTCTTGATAGAAGTGAAAGAGGAGAGTGAAAAAGTTGGCTTAAAGCTCAAAATTCAGAAAACGAAGATCATGGCATCCGGTACCATCACTTCATGGGAAATAGATGGAGAAACAGTGGAAAGTGTCAGACGTTTTTTATTTTTTTGGACTCCAAAGTCACTGCAGATGGTGACTGCAGCCATGAAATTAAAAGATGCTTACTCCTTGGAAGAAAAGTTATGACCAACCTAGATAACATATTCAAAAGCAGAGACATTACTTTGCCAACAAAGGTCTGTCTAGTCAAGGCTATGGTTTTTCCTGTGGTCATGTACGGATGTGAGAGTTGGACTGTGAAGAAGGCTGAGTGCCAAATAATTGATGCTTTTGAAGTGTGGTGTTGGAGAAGACTCTTGAGAGTCCCTTGGACTGCAAGGAGATACAATCAGTCTATTCTGAAGGAGATCAGCCCTGGGATTTCTTTAGAGGAAATGATGCTGAAGCTGAAAATCCAGTGTTTTTGCCACCTCATGCAAAGAGTTGACTCATTGGAGAAGACTCTGATGCTGGTAGGGATTGGGGGCAGGAGGAGAAGGGGACGACAGGGGATGAGATGGCTGGATGGCATCACTGACTCGATGGACATGAGTCTGAGTGAACTCTGGAAGTTGGTGATGGATAGGGAGGCCTGGCGTGCTGCAATTCATGGGGTCGCAAAGAATCAGACACGACTGAGCAACTGAATCGAACTGAACTGAAGAGCTCAAACATCCCTTTCTTTATTTCTGTTACCATTTCCATATTTCTATTGTTACTCTTCCATTTTACTGCAGATTGTCATTTCAGGATACCTTATATAGCTGAGGAAACATGCACTTATCTACCAGTACATTCTCCTCTGCATAAAGGTCAATAGGATAACAATTACATTATCAGAGGTGAGTTTATAGGGAACATAACCACCCAGTTTAGCATCCAAACCAACACAGAAATGGGACTTGACTGCAGTAGGCATAAATTGATTTTTTTCAGAAAACTAAGATGTGTCTTCACTATATTTATAGGGCATTAAAAAAAAAAAAAACTACACAGCAATTACGTAGGTTCTTGCTTCAATATGTCATGAAAACCTCCAACTGGCTTGAATCCCAAGGGTTGAGCAACAACCCACAAATACACTTTATATTTAGTTGTAAATACAAAATCTACAAGACAGGATATTTGAGTATATATCCTAGAACAGGAAAAAGAATCCCACCTCTCTAGGTTACGCTGATTGTAGGTTAATAATTGTGATATATATAGGTTATATTGGGCTTCCCAGGTAGCTCATTGGATAAAGAATCTGCCTGCAATGCAAGAGACACAGGAGATGCACGTTCAATCAATGGGTTGGGAAGATCCCTAGAGGAGGACATGGAAACCCTCTCCACTATTCTTGCCTGGAAAATTGCCATGGACAAAGGAGCCTGGAGGGCTATAGTCCATGGGGTTGCAAAGAGTTGGACATGACTAAAGCAACTTAGCGTATAGATTATATTATATAGAATACATGAACAATAAACTGTTTGTTATGGAACACAGGTGAGCATATTACATTGAGATGTTCTACAAAAGAGTGAAGTTATTCAATAGTTTTGTAATGGACAGCACTGTCCCTTTTATTATTGTAAATGCACACTAGTATGGCCATGCACTTGGAACCCCAGAGTTGAAATAAAAATTATTTTAAGTTGAAGGCATTTGAAATTCAATAGATGAATAAAAAGTCTTCTCAGAATTTCCTTCTTCAACTAAAAGTAGCAAATTCTGGGAAATGAGTGATTTTACAAGGAAAACAATATATTTGGGAATGCTCTGCTACAGAGGCCCACGAGGCATATGCCCAATAATCTATTCGCCCTAAATATAATCCCAGAAAACCAATTCATGGAATCAATGTCACGTTTCCCTTCCTAAGGGAGGTTTTGAGGTATAGCAATTGGACTTTCTCCAAATTCTATCATCTCAAGGAGATAAATATATTTTGGTGGTAATGATCTGTATTGTTTACACCTGGGTTGAAGCTTTTTCCTGCAGGAGGGCAATGGCTTTATCAGTAGGTAAACGGCTATTGGAAAAAATAATTCCTGTTTGGGGATACTTTCTGGGTTTCCTAGTGATTGAAGGACCCACTTTACTGCACAAATAATTAAATCCATTTGTGATATTTGACTAGTAATAAACCATTCTCACTGCACTTATCATCCCCAATCTTTAGGAGTGGTATAAAAGTCTAATGGTACTGTTGCTGCTGCTGCTAAGTCACTTCAGTCATGTCGGAATCTGTGTGACCCCCATAGATGGCAGCCCACCAGGCTTCCCCATCCCTGGGATTTTCCAGCAAAGAATACTGGAGTTGGTTGCCATTTCCTTCTCCAATGCATGAAAGTGAAAAGTGAAAGTGAAGTCGCTCAGTCGTGTCCAATTCTTCACTACCCCATGGACTGCAGCCAGGCTCCTCCATGCATGGAATTTTCCAGGCAAGAGTACTGGAGTGGGTTGCCATTAACTTCTCCACTAATGGTACTATCAAAACTCAATTGGTGAAATCAATCACAGAAAAAAAATACTGTAAAAAGACAAACATATTGAGGCTAAAAATATGCTTGTAAATAACCAGTGGATCATTGAAGAAACTAAAAAAGAAATTTTAAAAAAATACCTAGGAACAAATGACAATGAAAACATGATGACCCAAACTATGGTATGTGACAAAAGCAGTTCTAACAGGGAAATTTCTAGAAATATAATCTCACCTCAAGAAACAAGAAAAATCTTAAATAAACAACCTTAACTTACACCTAAAACAACTATAGAAAGAAGAACAAACAAAGCTCAAAGTTAGCTGAAGTGAAAAAAAAATCATACAGATCAGAGTAGAAATATATGAAATAGAAATGAAGCAAACAATAGCATAGATCAATGAAACCAAAAGCTGGTTCTTTGAGAAGATACATAAAATTGATAAAACTTTAGCCAGACTCATCAAGAGAAAAAAAGGGGGATGACTCAAATCAATAGAAAAAGGAGAAGTTACACCACAGAACTGACACCACAGAAACACAAAAGATCATTAAAACTACTGCAAGAAACTATAAGCCAAAAAAAAAGGAAAAACAACAACAATCTGGAAGAACTTGAAAAATTTTTAGAAAGATATAACATTCCAATACTGGTCCGGAAAGCAATGGAAAATAAGAACAGATCAATCACAAGTAATGAAATTGAAACTGTGATTAAAAATTTTCCAGCAAAGACAATTCCAGAATCAGGTGGCTTCACAGGCAAATTCTGCCAAACATTTTGAGAAGAGCTAATATCTATCCTTCTCAAACTCTTCCAAAAAACTTCAGAGAAAGGAATATATCCAAGTTCATTCTACAAGGCAATAAACACTCTAATACCAAAATCAGACAAAGATATCACAAAAAAGAGAAAATTACAGGTCAATATCACTGATGAACAAAGATGCTAAAATCCTTAACAAAATACTAGCAAACAGAACCCAATAACACACCAATAGGATCATACACCATGATCAAGTAGGATTGATTCCAGAGATGCAAGGATTTTTAATAAATGCAAATCAATGTGATCTACCATATTAAAAATGGAAGAATAAAAGCTATATGATCATCTCTATAGATACAGAAAACAGCTTTTGACAGAATTCAATGCCCATTCATGTTGTTTTTTTTTTTTTAAGTGGGCATAGAAGGAACCTACCTCAACATAATAAAAGGCCATATACAACAAACTCATAGAAAACATAATTCTCAATGATGAAAAAACAAAAGCATTTCCTCTAAGATCAGGAGGAATACAAAGATATTTACTCTTTCCACTTTCATTCAACACAGTTTTGGAAGTTGTAGCCACAGCAATCAGAGAATAAAAGAAAGAAGAGGAATCCAAATTGGAAAAGAAGTGGAACTGTCACTGCATGTGACCTGATACGTGCATAGAAAATCCTAGAGATGACACCAGAAAACTACTAGAGCTCATCAATGAACTTGATAAAGCTGCAGGATACAAAATTGATACACAAAAATCCCTTCCATTCCTATATAATAATAACAAATATCAGAAAGAGAAATTAAAGAAGCAATCACACTTACCACTGCAGCAAAAAGAATAAAAATACTTAGGAATAGACCTGGAGAAGGCGATGGCACCCTACTCCAGTACTCTTGCCTGGAAAATCCCATGGACGGAGGAGCCTGGTAGGCTGCAGTCCATGCGATCGCAAAGAGTCAGATACGACAGAGTGACTTCACTTTCACTTTTCACTCTCATGCATTGGAGAAGGAAATGGCAACCCACTCCAGTGTTATTGCCTGGAGAATCCCAGGGATGGGGGAGCCTGGTGGGCTGCCGTCTATGGGGTTGCACAGAGTCGGACACGACTGAAGGGACTTAGCAGCAGCAGTAGGAATAGACCAAACTAAGCGGAAAAATACATGTACTGAGAAAATTATAAGATACTGATGAAAGAAATCAAAGATGACACAAACAGATGGAGAGATGTAGCATGTTCTTGGATTGGAAGAATCAATATTGTGAGAATGAATCTACAGATTCAATGCAATCCATATCAAACTACCAAGGGCATTTTTTCACAGAATTAGAAAAAAATAAAACTTTAAAATTTCTATGGAAACACAAAAGATGCCAAATAGCCAAAACAATCTTGGGAAAGAAAAACAGAGCTGAAGGAATCAGGCTCCCTGAATTCTCTTTAAGAATTTTCCACAGTTTGTGGTGATCCACACAGTTAAAGGCTTTGTCAGTGAATAAGCAGATATAGATGTTTTTCTGGAACTCTCTTGCTTTTTCAATAATACAGTGGATGTTGGCAATTGATCTCTGCCTTTTCTAAATACAGTTTGAACATCTGGAAGTTCATGGTTCATGTATTGTTGAAGCCTGGCTTGGAGAATTTTGAGCATTATTTTACCAGCCTGTGGGAGGAGTACAATTGTGCAGTAGTTTGAGCAATCTTTGACATTGCCTTTCTTTAGGATTGGAATGAAAATTGACCTTTTCCTGTTCTGTCGCCACTGCAGAGTTTTCCAAATTTGCTGGCATAGTGAGTGTAGCACTTTCACAGAATCATCTTTTAGGATTTTAAATAGCTCAACTTGAATTTCATCACCTCCACTAGCTTTGTTCATAGTGATGCTTCCTGAGACCCATTTGACTTTGCATTCCATGATGTCTGGCTCTAGGTGAGATATCATACCATCATGATTATCTGGTCATGAAGATCTTTTTTGTATAGTTCTTCCGTGTATTTGTGCCACCTCTTCTTAATATCTTCTGCTTCTTATATGTGTTAGGAACTAATATCTGTTAGGTCCATACAATTTCTATCCTTTACTGAGCTCATCTTTTCATGAAACATTCCTTTGATATCTCTGATTTTCTTGAAGAGATCACTAGTCTTTCCAATTTCATTGTTTTTCTCTATTTCTTTGCCCTGATCACTGAGGAAGGCTTTCTTGTCTCTCCTTGCTATTCTTTGGAACTCTACATTCAAATGGGTATATCTTTCCTTTTCTCCTTTGCTTTTCACCTCTCTTATTTCACAGCTATTTGTAAGGCATCCTCAGACAGCCATTTTGTTTTCTTGCATTTCTATTTCTTGGGAATAATCCTTTCCCCTGTCTCCTAAAGCAATTATACTCTAACAAAAAATTAAATTAAAAATTGATTCATAAAATTCTCAAGAGGCTTTTCAAATTTCATAGCTAAAACCTTCTTGGTGCTTGTCTATATTATTCTAGTACTTTTGGTAAATAGCAGTTGTCTCCTTTTGAAATAATTAGTGAGCTGCCTATGCACTTTGATGAAGACTTATATGAACAATGATTCAGTTCACTTCAGTCTCTCAGCCATGTCTGACTTATTGCAATGCCACAGACTACAGCATGCCAGGCTTCCATGTCCATCACCAACTATTACATTACTGCCAAGGACTTATCAAAGCACTGAAGGAAAATTAAAAATGTAGTAACTAACTCATTTCACAGCAGCTCTCAGGAGAGATGAAGTCCTTAAGGACAATGGGTTATGGCTTGGAGATTTTGTCTATTGCAAAAGACATAGATAAAAGATTCTTTACAACTGCAGCAGAGAAACAGCTCCAAAAAGGATCAAGAGGCTGGGCAAAAGCAGAATCGTGGATCAGTTGTGCATGTGTCTGGTGATGGAAGTTCAGTGTTATAAAGAACAATATTACATAGGAGCGTGGAATGTCAGGTCCATGAATCAAGGCAAATTGGACACAGTCAAGCAGGGGATGGCAAGAGTGAACATTGAGATTTTAGGAATCATGAACTAAAACAGGCAGAAATGGGAGAATTAATTCAGATGCCCATTACGTCTTCTAAGAATCTCTTAGAAGAAATGGAGTAGCCATCATACTCAACAAAAGTCTGGAAGAGACTCATCAAGAAACAAAGGGGGGAAAATCAAATCAATAAAATTACAAATGAAAATGGAGAGATCACACCAGACAACACAGAAATACAAAGGATCATAAGAGACTACTATCAGCAATTATATGCCAATAAAATGGACAACGTGGGAGAAATGGACAAATTCTTACAAAAGTGCAACTTTCCAAAACTGAACCAAGAAGAAATAAAAATCTTAACAGACCCATCACAAGCATAGAAATTGAAACTGTAATCAGAATTCTTCCAGGAAACAAAAGCCCAGGTCCAGCTGAATTCTACCAAAAATTTAGAGAAGAGCTAACACCTATCCTACTCAAACTCTTCCAGAAAATTACAGAGAAAGGTAAACCTCCAAACTCATTCTATGAGACTACCATCACCCTAATATCAAAACCTGACAAAGATGCCACAAAAAAAAGAAAACTACAGGCCAATATCACTGATGAACATAGATGCAAAAATCCTTAACAAAATTCTAGCAATCAGAATCCAACAACACATTAAAAAGATCATACACCATGACCAAGTGGGCTTTATCCCAGGGATGCAAGAATTCCTCAATATCCGCGAATCAATCAATGTAATACACCACATTAACAAATTAAAAAATAAAAGCCATATGATTATCTCAATAGATGCAGAGAAAGCCTTTGACAAAACTCAACATCCATTTATGATGAAACCTCTCCAGAAAGCAGGAATAGAAGGAACATACCTCAACATAATAAAAGCTATATATGACAAACCCACAGCAAACATTATCCTCAATGGTGAAAAGTTGAAAGCATTGCCCCTAAAGTCAGGACAAGACAAGGGTGCCCACTTTCACCACTACTCTTCAACATAGTTCTGGAAGTTTTGGCACAGCAATTAGAGCAGAAAAAGAAATAAAAGGAATGCAAATTGGAAAAGAAGAAGTAAAACTCTCACTGTTTACAGATGACATGATTCTCTACATAGAAAACCCTAAAGACTCCACCAGAAAATTACTAGAGCTAATCAATGAATATAGTAAAGTTGCAGGGTATAAAATCAACACAAAGAAATCCCTTGCATTCTTATACACTAAAAATGAGAAAATAGATAGAGAAATTAAGGAAACAATTCCATTCACCATTGCAACGAAAAGAATAAAATACTTAGGAATATATCTACCTAAAGAAACTGCTGCTGCTGCTAAGTCGCTTCAGTCGTGTCCAACCCTGTGCGACCCCATAGACAGCAGCCCACCAGGCCTCTCTGTCCCTGGGATTCTCCAGGCAAGAATACTGGAGTGGGTTGCCATTTCCTTCTCCAATGCATGAAAGTGAAAAGTGAAAGTGAAGTTGCTCAGTCATGTCCAACTCTTCACAACCGCATGGACTGCAGCCTACCAGGCTCCTCCATCTGTGGGATTTTTCAGGCAAGAGTACTGGAGTAGCCAGTACTGAAGTGCCATTGCCTTCCCCTACCTAAGGAAACTAAAGACTTATACATAGAAAACTATAAAACACTGGTGAAAGGAATCAAAGAGGACAATAATAGATGGAGAAATATACCATGTTCATGGATCAGAAGAATCAATATAGTGAAAATAAGTATACTACCCAAAGCAATCTATAGATTCAATGCAATCCCTATCAAGCTACCCACGGTATTTTTCACAGAGCTGGAACAAATAATTTCACAATTTGTGTGAAAATACAAGACAGTTCGAATAGTCAATGTCATCTCGAGAAAGAAGAATAGAACTGGAGGAATCAACCTGCCTGACTTCAGGCTCTACTACAAAGCCACAGTCATCAAGACAGTATAGTACTGGCACAAAGACAGGAATATAAATCAATGGAACAAAATAGAAAGCCCAGAGATAAATCCACACACCTATGGACACCTTATCTTTTACAAAGGAGGCAAGAATATACAATGGAGTAAAGACAATCTTTTTAACAAGTGGTGCTGGGAAAACTGGTCAACCACTTGTAAAAGAATGAAACTAGAACACTTTCTAACAGCATACACAAGAATAAACTCAAAATGGATTAAAGGTCTAAATGTAAGACCAGAAACTAAAAAACCCCTAGAGGAGAACATAGGCAAAACACTCTCCGAAATAAATCACAGCAGGATCCTCTATGACCCACCTCCCAGAATATTGGAAATAAAAGCAGGAATAAACAAATGGGACCTAATTAAAATTAAAAGCTCCTGCACAACAAAGGAAACTGTAAGCAAGGTGAAAAGACAGCCTTCAGAATGGGAGAAAATAGTTAGCAAATGAAGCAACTGAAAAAGGACTAATCTCAAAAATATAAAAGCAACTCCTACAGCTCAATTCCAGAAAAATAAATGACCCAATCAAAAAATGGGCCAAAGAACTAAACAGACATTTCTCAAAAGAAGACATACAGATGGCTCACAAACACATGAAAAGATGCTCAACATCACTCATTATCAGAGAAATGCAAATCAAACCTAAATGAGGTACCATTTCACACCAGTCACAATGGCTGCAATCCAAAAGTCTACAAACAATAAATGCTGGAGAGGGTGTGGAGAAAAGGGAACTCTCTTACACTGTTGGTGGGAATGCAAACTAGTACAGCCACTAGGGAGAACAGTGTGGAGATTCCTTAAAAAACTGGAAATAGAACTCCCTTTTGACCCAGCAATCCCACTGCTGGGCATACACATGGAGGAAACCAGAACTGAAAGAGACATGTGTACCCCAATGTTCATCACAGCACTGTTTATGATAGCCAGGACATAGAAGCAACCTACATGTCCATCAGCAGACAAATGAATAAGAAAGCTGTGGTACATATACACAATGGAGTGAGTATTACTCAGCCATTAAAAAGAATATATTTGAATCAGTTCTAATGAGGTGGATGAAACTGGAGCCGATTATACAGAGTGAAGTAAGCCAGAAAGAAAAACACCAATACAGTATATTAATGCATATATATTGAATTTAGAAAGATGGTAACGATAACCCTGTATGTGAGACAGCAAAAGAGACACAGATATATAGAACAGTCTTTTGTACTCTGTGGGAGAGGGAGAGGGTGGGGTGACTTGGGAGAATGGCATTGAAACATGTATGATATCATATATGAAACGAATCGCCAGTCTAAGTTCGATACATGATACAGGATGCTTGAGGCTGGTGCACTGGGATGACCCAGAGAGATGGTATGGGGAGGGATGTGGGAATGGGTTCAGGTTGGGGAACACGTGTATACACATGGCGGATTCATGCTGAAGTATGGCAAAACCATACAATATTTTACACTAATTAACCTCCAATTAAAATAATAAATTTATATTTAAAGAAATAAAAAATAAATAAAATGAACATTAAAAGGATGTGTTCATTTCAGTTCAGTCTCTCGGTCATGTCCAACTCTCTGCGAGCCCACAGACTGCAGCATGCCAGGCCTCCCTGTCTTTACTCAAACTCATGTCCATTGAGTCAGTGATGCCATCCAAACATCTCATCCTCAGTCTTTTCCTTCTCCTCCCGCCTTCAAACTGTCCCAGCATCAGGGTCTTTTCCAATGAGTGGACTCTCGCATCCCAAGTAGTGGAGCCCAAGTACTGGAGCTTCAGTTTCAGCATCAGTCCTTCCAATGAATATTCAGGATTCATTGCCATTATGATGGACTGGTTGGATCTCCTTGCAGTCCAAGGGACTCTCAAGAGTCTTCTCTAACACCACAGTTCAAAAGCATCCATTCTTTGGCCTTCAGCTTTCTTTATAGTCCAACACTCACATCCATACATGACTACTGGAAAAACAATAGCCTTGACTAGATGGACCTTTGTTGGCAAAGCAGTGTCTCAGCTTTTTAATATGTTGTCTAGGTTGGTCATAACTTTTCTTCCAAGGAGTAAGCATCTTTTAATTTCATGGCTGCAATCACTATCTGCAGTGATTTTGGAGCCCCCACCCCAAAATAAATCTGATACTGTTTCCACTGTTTCCCCATCTATTTCCCATGAAGTGATGGGACCAGATGCCATGATCTTTGTTTTCTGAATGTTGAGCTTTAAGCCAACTTTTTCACTCTCCTCTTTCACTGTCATCAAGAGGCTCTTTATGTCTTCTTCATTTTCTGCCATAAAGGTAGTTTCATCTGCATATCCAAGGTTATTGATATTTCTCCAGGCAATCTTGATTCCAGCTTGTGCTTCATCCAATCCAGCATTTCTCATGATGTTCTCTGCATATAAGTTAAATAAGCATGGTGACAATTTACAGCCTTGACATACTCCTTTTCCTATTTGGAACCAGTCTGTTGTTCCCTGTCCAGTTCCAACTTTTGCTTCCTGACCTCCATACAGATTTCTAAAAATGCACGTCAAGTAGTCTGGTATTCCCATCTCTTTCAGAATTTTCCACAATATGTTAGGTTTTCCCAGAGTAGATTATCAACATGGGAAGTAATGCTTGATGATTAAATAAGGACAATAGGATGAAATTTTAGTGATTCCATTACTAGGCAGCAAGATAAGTTTTGTTGTAAAGGTATTTTGCCTTTAACTTGCTGAAGAGTAGCTAGACAGCCATTATTACAAAGCTTCCTCCCCCCTACCCCACAAATAAAGACATCACCTATCTAGAATACATACTGTCATTTGCTAGTCTCAGTTAAGGAGTGCTCGGCAGAGAATTTAATATAAAATTTTTATTAAAAGGCAATTGTGATTTAATATAAAAGGCAATACTGGGACTTCATAGAAAGGAGAAAAAAGAATCCTAACCCTCCTTATGGGCAGCCTAAATACATTATACTCTCTCATAGTTCATTCTTCATTTTCCATGCCTTCCTCACTTACATCCTTTCCCACTGGGAGGGAAGAACATGGAAATATTACTTTATTAATCTATAGTCAAATACAATTGCTACTGTTGCATTAACTTGTCTTCATTCTTGTCAAATGTCATCCGTTTTCAAAGTTCTCCCAAAGATATTGCAGTTTTCTACAACTTGCCCAAGGATTTTTATTTAGAAACACTTTTACTTATTTTTCATTTGCTATTTACTTACTTATGTATTTATTTTTAGCCATTCTGAAACTTTGATTAAACTGTTATTTCAGTAACAACTTATCTTACTATATTTAATATAAAAATCATAATTAAAATATGTAATTAGTTTCTTAATAATTATTAAGAGCTTTTTTAAAAATATCAATGTAAAGCCAATGAATAGAATAATAAGGGACATTATTTCATCCTGGCTTAGAAATTAATGTTGAGTTCTTTATGACAATTTTATATAAAAGATACTCATTAAAACTTCCTGTTACAGTGTATCTGAAAATAACTGATACATTTAAAATATTTTTAATGAATTATATGAATTTTAAAAAATTAGGAAAATAAGAAAACCTTTCAGAGTCCATACAATATGGGACATTACAAGACAAGATAGCTACCAAATATTGGAGCCAGAATATGCCTCTGGTTCAGCTGTCAGTCTCTAATGGCCTAACACTTGGAAAGATAGGGCAAACTCTAGGATTTATGCAGAATGAGACACCTGTCTAGAGAACACACATAAACTCAGAATTAAGAAATGTATACCTCTCTTACAGAAGATTATGTTGAAACTCTTATTCATCCAAGAATTATGAATAGGTATTCATTACACACACAATTCTACAAATAAATCTACCCTCACATAAATTTAAGGACAACATTTATACAACCACTGGGCTTCCCTGGTGGCTCAGATGGTAAAGAATCTGCCTGCAATGCAGGAGACCCAGGTTTGATCCCTGGGTCATGAAAAGCCCCTGGAGAAGGGAAGGGCTACCCACTCCAGTATTCTTGCCTGGAGAATCCTATGGACAGAGGAGTCTCTTGGGTTATTATGTTTGAAACAACTCCTCAATGGTTATATAATTTAAGTGTACCTGTTTGGTCATCACCCAGAAACTTACAAAAACAGAAATAATAATATATTTATTAAAAAAGTATTTTAAAAAATTCAATTATTTTTACTAGATTCTAAGACATAAATCACTGAAAAATAAGAAAACAAGATACCATGAATGACCGTAGAGAAATAAAGAAGAATTAGACTCACATGATGAAAGTGAAAGAGGAGAGTGAAAAAGTTGGCTTAAAGCTCATCATTCAGAAAACTAAGATCATGGCATCTGGTCCCATCAGTTCATGGGAAATAGCTGGGGAAACAGTGGAAATAGTGTCAGACTTTATTTTGGGGGGGCTCCAAAATCACTGCAGATGGTGATTGCAGCCATGAAATTAAAAGACACTTACTCCTTGGAAGGAAAGTTATGACCAACCTAGATAGCATATTCAAAAGCAGAGACATTACTTTGCCAACAAAGGTCCATCTAGTCAAGATTATGGTTTTTCTAGTAGTCATGTATGGATGTGAGAGTTGGACTGAGCACGGAAGAATTGATGCTTTTGAACTGTGGTGTTAGAGAAGACTCTTGAGAGTCCCTTGGACTGCAAGGAGATCCGACCAGTCCATTCTAGGAGAAAACAGTCCTGGGTGTTCTTTGGAAGGACTGATGCTAAAGCTGAAAACTCCAGTACTTTGGCCACCTTATGTGAAGAGTTGACTCATTGGAAAAGACTCTGATGCTGGGAGGGGTTGGGGGCAGGAGGAGAAGGGGACGACAGAGGATGAGATGGCTGGATGGCATCACCAACTCAATGGACGTGAGTTTGCGTGAACCCCCAGAGTTGCTGATGGACAGGGAGGCCTGGCGTTCGACAATTCATGGGATTGAAGAGTCGAACACGACTGAGTGACTGAACTGAACTGAACTGAACTGAAGTAGAAAATGCTAAAATAACCCCAATACAGAAGTAGTGTATCTCAGGATCTCTGGAAAAGCAGGTCCTGTAAGTGGCATATACACATATTTCAATACAGTCAATAGATACATAGTGAAATTATCTTCTCTGTATATAGATCTATGCAGGGTACCCTCAAGAACACAATTAAATATGGATCAACAAATATATATGAGGAAACTATTTGGGGCCAAAGAAACAGGCATCTGAATTGATTAAAGGTAATATGCTCAGCATTTCCATAAAGCTGATAATAGTGAATTTTCCCTCTAACCAGATTGGATAAACTCAAAATTTATAGGACATTGGGTAGAATTCAAAGAAAGTTCTGTCCCCAGTATTGAAGAATAATTAATTTTATACTGAGTAGTATTCCAGTCTGGCATAATAAATTTAAAAAAATAAGACCCAATAGGATTAAACTTCTTCTAAGCAGCTCAATTATATTTTAGCACAAAGATCAAAAATGTTATAAGAATACAAAATTATCCAGCTTCCAAGAAAGAAACAAAACAAGAACTCAACAAAGTCAGGCACTGAACACGAAATTATCAGGCATATAAAGAAGCAGGAATATATTTTCATATTGATAAGAAAAAATCATCAATCAAAGCATCTAGAATTGGCACAGATGTTAGAATTATCAGGTTAGAAGATTAAAGCTATTTTAAAATTGGATCCCAAATCGACCAAAAGCTACATCAAAAATATTTAAAAGTCTCGAATAAAATTTCTAATAATGGAAACTCAATGTCTGTGATTAAAAAAAAATAATAACTGTCCAGGATTAATGACATATTAGACACCTCAGGAGAAAAAAATTTGATGATACTGAAGACAAAACAATAAAAGATATCCAAGATAAAACACATAAAGAAGTATTTTAAAAATAATAATTAGTCAGTAAGCAGAGAGCTGCATGATAACTTTGAAACTCTAATATCTGTATACTTTCAAATCTCAAAGAAGAGATGAGGGGGAAACTGAAGGAAAAACACTTGTAAATTTGATAAAAAAAACTATGAAACCAGAAAATCCAAAAGTGCCCAAGGAATCAAAACACAAATGAAAAAAGAATGTAACTAGATCAAGGTACATTTAGTCAAACTACTTAAACCAGTGATAAAGAAAAATTCTGGAAAGCAGCCAGAGAGAAAAGACACTTTACATACAGACAAATAGAGAAAGATAACAGGCTGGGATCTGGGACACTTTACTACAGTGCTTGCACCCAGAAAATAATAACTCCTCCAGCAACAAAATATGAAAAAACTAAAAGCAACTGCATGCACGTTACGTTGGGGCAAATTATGAAAAAGATGCGAAAAAATCAAAAACCTACCTGCCATTCTTGAGGAGCTGGGAGCAAAAGCATGGCACTGATCATGCACCCTTCACACAGCACCCCCAAGGGAGTGGCAGACCCTGTAAGCCACCCTTCTGCCCTGACGCATGCACCCATCCCAACCCTCACATCATATGAGGAATCAGCGTGCCCTGCCCCCACAGGGAGAGAGCAAGGGAACCTATTACTTGTTTTCGCTCCCTCATGCTGCAGCATGAGTTCCAATAAAGCCTTGCCTAAATTTCTTGTCTAGCCTTTTATCAATTTCTATTGACTAAGGAGGCCAAAAAACTTGGTCGATAAGAAAATCACTACTTAGCCACAGATATATTAAAATGCTAAAAAGAAAATCTTACAAAAATGTTATGTCAAAAAAACTGACATCAAAAACTGAAATAGATCAGCTTCTTGAAAGACAAAAACTACCGAAACTGTTTTGAGAAATAGGACATCTGAACATCCTTCTATCAGTTAAAGAAATTAAATTATTATGTAAAACCGTTCCATTAAAAATAAATGCCAGGCCTAGATGGCTTTGCTGATAAATTTTTTCAAATATTTTTTCAAATGACAATTCCACCCCAAATTCTATAGAAAATCGAAAATGCAGAAACATTTTCACATTGTTTCTACAAGGCCAGTTACAATCTGATATCAAAACCAGGAAAGACAACACAAAAAAGTATAGACAATATTCTAGATCAAATTATAAGTAAAATCTTAAACATCATTTAGCAAATATTATTTCAGACTATTTTAAAATTATAAGACATCAAGAGCAAATTGAGTTTAGCCTAACAGTGCAAAAGTCATTTAACATTAGACAATTACACTGTAATTCACTGTATAAAAATCTAAAAGAGAAAAACAGTCTACTTATCTCAACATACACACATAAGCAATCCATATCCTCCAACATTCACACCTTATAAAAACTCAGCAAATTAAAATTAGAAGAGCACTGACTCAGCCTAATAAATGTCATCTCTGAAAGGTCTGTAGGTAAAAAATATATTAAGGATGAGTAACAGAATATTTTCTGCCAGGGTCCGGCCCCGGTGGATCCAGGGTAATTCGAAGTGGGGACAGAATCGGCGTCTGGGAAAGGACTATTTAATTAGAAAAGAGAGATTAGGAAAACACACTGTAGTAGGAAAATTAGTGGAGGAAAGATGCTGAATAACTTGGTTTATGTGGAAAGCTAAAAAAGCTTCAGGACAAGAAACTTGCACCACCTACGCAGGCCATTGGCGCCCGCTTGAATAGTGGAGGGTGCCCCACCTTGGGCTCCCTCTCACGTGGGTCTTAGAAGCCAGGGCAAGTAAGTAGACATGGCGAGCCTCCACACTCCAGATGCGAATTCAGCCAGAAAAAAAAGGAGAAAAGACCACATGGGGGAAACCAGTCTTTCCAGTGACTGGTCCATCCTTTATTGTCCAGAAAAGCTTTTTATACTTTTGGTTGTACATAGAGATCAATGGATAATACAAAATTATGCAGTGTCAGCAGCCCTGACCCTTATCAAGACCAGGCTTTCTCTCTGCATACCTAGCTGTATACACAAGTCTTAGGTGATTTACATCATCTTCTGGCCAGGAGGCCTATTAGCATTTTATGGCTCTTTTCTGATAAAGGTCTGTCAACCAGAAAACTTATTTGCCTTAAAACTGTTGTTCTTACTAAAGGCTGGTGCCACTCTCAGAAAGCACTAATTAAGGTTACAGTCTTATATAGCAAGGACACAACAATTTATAACAAGGAAAGAGGAGTACAGTGATTTATAACAAAGAGAAAGTTCACTAACTCAAAAGTCTAGTGTTGCTAACATCAAAACTACTATATTCCTTTTTCTATATCCCAATTACATTGATTAATATCCTCCAGGTGCCTAAAAGATAAAGAATATGGAGGCCTGGCAGCAGTCATTGACTCAACAATGAAAACCCATCACCAATATAATTCTTAGCTCTTTAGAAAAGGATCTATATCTTTAAGATGTTTTAAGCTGCATGCCTCTCGTGGTTGAGGGGCTGTAAACAATCACAAGTTGTAAAAGTCTCTGTCAGGCAAGTTAGAGAGCCATCAGAGGGGTTAGAGCTGAGACATTCTTTTTACACACAGGAGACTTACTAACTAGAGCTCAAAGTTAATTCCTTTTTAGAGGAAGGTGGTGGGGGACAGCCCCTGTTAATGTCAGAAGCGCAAGCGAAAAGCATAATGCAGTACGGCAGGCAGACTCTGGTTTTGGGGGTAGATGCTCGAGAAAATTCAGCGAGGCTCCCTTAAGGCCCAACTTGCCTTTGCCTGTCGGACCCCTTAACCTCATGACATTTGCCACAGGCGGGACTCCTCATGCTGGCTCCCAGCAATTTTCTAATATAAAAATCAAGACATGGATGGTCCCTCCCAGCATTTCTATTCAGGACTTCTATTAGAGGTTTGGTGTTTAGGCAACAAACTTGCCTAATGACAGATTCCAAAAATGTTACACTATTATCCCCTAAAATTTGTAGTTTATGTTTTACATTTAATTCCATGATCTATTTTGAGTTTTTATAATATGTGAGGTTAGGTTATACTAGTTATAGTCCATTCTCATCACTATATATGAGAGTGTATAACTTTCAAATCAGTTGAGAGAGGTAATATGTTAAAGTGAAAAATCATTACATTAAAAAATAAGGCAAGGCAAGGGGAGAAATTGAGAGAGAGAGAATGCATGGGGGAAAATGTATTAAAAAGTCAATTGAAATAATTTCAATTATAACAGTAAGCATAATAACAAAGGATCACAAACGTTTTTTTAAAATGTTAATACATGACACATGCTCTCAACTAGAATGCTGACAGAACCGTATTAACAGCAGACAAAATTTAAGGCAAAAATATTATTAGAAATAAAAGTGGTCACTTTCTACTCATAAAGTTATAATTCAAAGGAAATATAAGAAACATTAAAATGTGCATATTCCTAATAATAAACACTCAAAATAGGCAGCATATATGACTATGCTTCAAGAACAAACTGACAAATCTAACACCATAAATTAAGATTTTAACATTTTCTCTCAGTAGATCAAGTACATTGATAATATCAATAATTGATCAACAATGATATCAGTAATATATCATGATAAAATTATTATTTATTAATATTAAATAAGTGATATAAATAATAAATAAAAATAAGTGATAAATAAATAATATCAATAATATAAATAATTGATCAAATACATCAATAAGCAAGCATATAATTCATAAACAAAGATACAAACAAACACAAATATGCAAAGGAGTAAGTAAATTCAGTAGTTGGATATTTGAAAATACTAGTAAAATTTACAAACCTTCAGAAAAACTGATCTTCAATAAGAATAAAAACATATATTCTTCTAAAATGCTATTAGATAAATATATATATTTATAGATTCATTATGGAGAAAATATAAGATATTATGAATAACTATCAAAATAATTTGAAAATGTTGAAAATGAGCAGCTAATCTATGGGAAAATTTAAAAAGCTAAATATGTTTCATTATGCAGATGATGTCAATCAGATTTTATTCCTAGGAACTGTAGTAAAAAGAACTCTGAAAAAACTTTGAAATACATATTTTTAAGATTATAATATGTTAATGAGTTTCCTATAAACTATACAAGCCAATATAGCCTTAATAACAAAACAACAACAAAAAGACCAGAGAGATCAAGAGAAGTAGAGAAATGAAGATTATTTTTTAATAATACTCAGTAACACTTATGCAAGATGTTAAACAAAATAAAAGCAAGTGGGCACCAGAAAAATACTACATGGTAATCTAGATGGGTTTAAGTTTAGGAATGTATGCTTAGTTCATTGTTGAGAATCTGAATGACCTCTACTTCAAGATTAAAGACAAACATAAATTTTTTAACCAATATAGAAAATAAAATAGATATTCAACAATCATTCGCAATAAATTCTCTTCAGAAATTGATCAGACATGGTGAACTTTTTATTTTGTTAACAGTACTCAACGGCAAAGGACAACCTAGAAAACAAAATTATAGTAAACATACACTACACAACCACACACAAATACATACACACCTGCACACATATAAACTTACTACAAAGAAATTAAGGAAAATATTATGAACTGGAAGAAAGTATGTGGAATACATTGCATGTAGAAGAAGTAGATATTAATAATACAGGTTTTATAAAGACTATAAATGGCCTTGCATGTATTTGATGACAAATGGATTAATAAATTGCTTTTGTGGGAGCATGGGATTATCAGAAAACCAAGAGAGGAAGAATAATGTATGAATGGGTTTCAGAACATTTCAATGATTTTCTGTATCTTCTGGTGATCTTATGCCTTGCTGCTCTTACTGTTACTGAATAACACTGCTTGCTGCTCAATTTTATACTAATCTTGCATTCCTGGATAAACCCCACTTGGTCCTGAACTATAATTTTTATATGTTATTGGATTTGTTTTGGCTGCTGCTGCTAAGTCGCTTCAGTCGTGGGCGACTCTGTGAGACCTCATAGACGGCAGCCCACCAGGATCTGCTGTCCCTGGGATTCTCCAGGCAAGAACACTGGAGTGGGTTGGCACTTCCTTCTCCAATGCAGGAAAGTGAAAAGTGAAATTGAAGTGGCTGAGTCATGTTTTGGCTAATCTTCTGTTGAAGATCCTGAGGTCTATGCTCCTGAGGCTCATTGATCTGTAGCTTTCTTGTCTTGCACTCATTCTCTGTTTGATATTTACATAAGCACAGTGCTCATATTAGTGGGGAAATGTTCCCTTCCTTTCCATTATCAGGTAGAGTTTTATTAGGATTAGCATGATGTTCTCCTTAAGTATTTGGTATAATTAATCAGTCAATACAGCTGAATGTGCAGGGATGCAAAAGAATGTGGGTGTGGGGGGAAAATGCATACACACACGTGTAAAGTTTAATTAAGATTTTCTCAATCACTATGGGACCACTGATGACATATAGCTAGCCACATGTAGCACCGCAGGAATTCCTTGCCCAGCCTCACTGGCATGTACAGTTCACTGTTCCTTATTAGAGTTAAGAAAACTCTGCACAGGATCTCTGTTTACAAAGATCCCTTCTATTCACTATTCTATTCCACCAATTCCAGATGCTTCAACTTTACGGAACTCTAATCTCTATCTCTTCACTTCTTCAGTGAGACCATTCTCTGGGGCTTGTTTCCCACTATTTATACTCTATAGGGGACTCTGTCCCCTAGCAAAAACCAATAATGATCATAAGGCTCACAACATCCATGTCCCTCTATCAGAGATCCTAGTTCTTTGGATACATGCTGTTCAATATATGTGTGCATGCTAAGTTGCTTCAGCCGTGTCTGATTCTTTTTCACTCTATGGATTGTAGGCTGCCAGGCTACTCTGTCCATGGAATCCTCCAGGCAAGAATACTGGAGTGGGCTTCCATGCCCTTCTCCAGGGGATCTTCAGATCCAGGGATCGATTAATTCCATCTAAATCAAATCATACGTATTGACTTATTTTCATATTATTTATTACAGAAGGGAAAGTAAATGGTATATTTTTAAATATATTATTTAAATTTATTTATTTTAATTAGAGGCTAATTACTTTACAATACCTGAGGTTTTCTGTATCAGTGGACCATTTCTTCACCCTGCTACACATCTCCAGGAATGTAACTAAAGATCTCACTAAGGGAATGGATTATATTTTCTCATTTCTTTATTTTGAATTCAGTTTTAAGACTTGCTTAAGCCAACAGCATAAGTTAAAAGTTATAGTGCAACACTTTAACTGATCTTATATGTTTCTATGAGAAGAACATGCTCTTTTCATACCTTGCTGGTCTCTGAAAATGGATGCAAGTCGTGTAGAACAGAGCCTCCAGAGTTAAAACACACTGAGTCCATTCTGTTTCAGGCAATGTGGCCATAAATCCATGAGTGTGTTGTTATAGGTCATTATGCACAGTCCATATTTGAAAACTGAGAAGTTATGCTTCACTTATCTTGAGGATGGAGTAACTTCATAAATTCTTGGGAAGTCTTACGCACAGGTGATTTGACTCAGGTAGTTTTCATGTGTTTTTGAATACCTCTTTACTTTCTAGCACTATAAGATGCTTCAATTTCATTTTGTATATTTCATGTTTGGTGCTACAATTAGTCATTTTGCTTAAGAATACCTGATCCTGAAAAATGGTTTTAGAAATCAAGATCTGGAATTGTGTGTACTTGTTGCTACTGAAATCTTTGATTCTAGGCTTTCCCAGACAGAGCAAGAAAATACATGTGTGATACAAACCTGCATATAGACAATTATGTGTAAATATTCTGTATGTAAACATTCATATCTATATTAAATAAAACATGAATTCATACAAATGTGTCCAACTCTAGTATATTACCATATGGATCATTCTAGGCTCCTCCCCTGGCTTATATGTGAGCCACCTTGTCAAAGAGAGAAACTTGCCTACACATATTTCAAATAGCTATCTAAATACTTAGGCATGTGAATGCATGATCACATGATAAGACTTTTAGTTTTGAAAGAAATGACCAACTGTCTTCTAAAGTGTTCAGTTTCTCAATATTATGATCTTAGCTGTAGATTTCAGAGATGTTCTTTATCAATTCAAGGAATTTCTTTCTATCACCAATTTGATAGAGGTTTTTTTCTTTGATAATGAATAGGTGGATTCTTCGTTGTTGTTTTGGTCAAACACTCTTTCTACAGCTCTTGATATGATCACATGATTTTTTTCTAAGTATCTGATATGGTGGATTACACTAATTGACTGTTCACTGGAAAGCAGGTCTCTGTTATGAAGAAGGAATTGAACATACTACACAATAATTACTTTTCTCCTATTGGCAGGTTCATGAGGAGTTACTTCTTGGATCCATACAAGAACCTGCTGGGGTTCCTGAAGGTAAGGCCATGAAAGCACAGAGACCCTTACAAGATTGTGATCACCTGGGTACTTCCCCGGCCTCCAACAAGGCATAAAAACTACCATTTAAATAGTTCTCTCTTTTGATGACTTCAGGGACGTCTGCTCCAGGTAAGCAAAGTTCACCTGGGACTTTGGATGCCACTTTGTTTACAGATTTTGGTTGAAGTTTTCCCTGAAACCTAAGTTCTCTGACAGATCCAATACAAGTCATTGGTTTTCAATTTGTTCAAATTCTTCTTGTAAGATTTTGAGTAACTATTTCCAAATTCTTTATATGGCAGAGCCAAGCTAAAAGCCCAAGATTAATGTTTCTACTGCTGAAGGAAGATATCAGTTTACATCTGATTCTCCAGATTTAACTTATTTTCTAGAGAAAAGTTTTAGAAAGAAAAGCCCAAAGAGTTCTCACATTATCAGTAACCTAATTATAGATGAAAAATAATCTTTATCTTCACTGTAGCCATTTTAGTATCAGGAATTTCACAGATAAACATTGGTTCAGTTCAGTCACTCAGTCTCGTCTGGCTCTTTGTGACCCCATGGACTGCAGCACATCAGGTCTCCCTGTCCATCACCAACTCCTGAAGTTTGCTCAAACTCATGTCCATTCAGTCAGTAATGCCAACCATTTCATCCTCTGTCATCCCCAATTCCTCCAGCCTTCAATCTTTCCCAGCATCAGGGTCTTTTCAAATGAGTCAGCTCTTCGCATCAGGTGGCCAAAGTATTGGATTGCAGCTTCAGCATCTTTCCTTCCAGTGAATATTCAGGACTGATCACCTTTAGGATGGACTGGTTAGATCTGTTTGCAGTCCAAGGGACTCTCAAGAGTCATCTCCATTACCACAGTTCAAATGCATCAATTCTTCAGTATTCAGCCTTTTCTACAGTCCAACTTTCACAACCATACATGACTACTGGAAAAACCATAGCCTTGACTAGACGGACCTTTGTTGGCAACGTGATATCTATGCTTTTTAATATGCTGTCTAGGTTGCTCATAGCTTTTTCATCCAAAGAACAAGTGTCTTTTAATTTCATGGCTAAAGTCACCATCTGCAGTGATTTTTCAGCCCCCAAAATAAAGTCTGCCACTGTTTCTAATGTTTCCCCATCTATTTGCCATGAAGTGATGGAACTGGATGCCATGATTTAGGTTTCTGAATGTTGAGTTTTAAGCCAACTTTTTCACTCTCCTCTTTCATTTTCACTGAGAAAGATTGACTACTCAGATATTTTGAGTAATATTGGATGAAGCTACAAAACTTTGTATTTCCATTAAAAGTTTGCCTTAAAATAGTTAATTTAAAATAGTTAATTTTTTTGTGATTAGCAGATAGTACAAGATCCTAGATGGGAATGACATACTTTCTAAACTTTACATTCATAGCATTAAATGTAAGATATTTTATGCCACTTAACATTTTATACATTAGTACAAGAGTACTGCCCTGCTAATAAAATCTATCCATTTTATTATAGCAACTCTAGTTGTCAAATGTATTAATATATCTACTTGGCATGTGAATCCAAATTCTCAACATTATCCTTTTAGTGAACAGAATTAATGATCCTCTTCTATGCTGGATGAAATTAAATAAACGATTTTCAACATGATTCACCATCAAGGTAGAGTTATTATTTTGTGGATATGTGCACGTATGGGGCATTTAGCTTAAAATAATGTTTAAAGACTGCTATGAACACAGGCAGTTTGGGGGCATGCTTCACCTAATTCAAGTACAAGATAGCATGTAGCAGCCCTCTATGAATCAATTCTTATAGTTTCTGAGCAGTATCAAGGGACAATATTCTATACTTATAACTGTGGAAAAGCTTTGGTCAATGCTTGACATTAAGTAGCATTACTCAGCTTTATCTGATTATTGTTTGGAATTATATACATTTCCTAGTTTTCTGGCACAACATAAACCAAATAAACTTGAAATTTGCATACAGTGTGATTTCACTGAAATATCTGCCATAATAGTGATGAAACTCTATGTTCAATACGTCCTCTTGTCTTGAGTAACAAAAAATTTTCAGTTATCCAAAGGAGTCATCTCTTTAGACAAATGAGTAGATGAAAATAAACCCATATCTACCTCAGTTTACAAAGTACAAGTATTACTTGAAAGTTGGAAAGTGCATATATGCAAATGAATATCTTTTGCATGGGTAAGTTCTATATTAAAGAAAACCAGGAAAAATTCATGATTTGAAATGGAGAATGACCATTTAAATTGGAGAATTCTTATCACTTAGCTTACCTATTTTGACTTGTAAAAATTACCAACATATCTAAGAAGAGAAACAATATTATTTTTCTTCTTGCTTTATGTACTACTTCTCATCTACTGTTAGGATAAGCATCCAATGAATTAACACAATTTAACAAATACATCCAGTACATTAAGTTGAATAGAAAATCTATGGCATTATACTGGTTTACAATCAGATATTAGGAAAAGATGCACACTTTGAAATACTTACTGAACAAGCTAGTTCCATATGTACACAAATATATATTTAGTATTACAAGTAATGCAATAACTATAGAAATAATCTATAACTGTGTAAAATTAAAATTGTTCAGTTCAGTTCAGTTCAGTCGCTCAGTCATGTCTCACTCTTTGTGACCCCATGAACCGTAGCACGCCAGGCCTCCCTGTCTATCACCAACTCCCAGAGTCCATCCAAACCCATGTCCATTGAGTTGATGATGCCATCCAACCATCTCATCCTCTGTCATCCCCTTCTGCTCCTGCCCTCAGTCTTTCCCAGCATCAGGGTCTTTTCAAATGAGCCAGCTGTATTTATTCAGCAAGTTATTTAAAATCATGAACAATACAGAAATATCTCTCATGTTTCTGACATTCAATACATACTGCACTCCAGGTAAAAGAAGAACTTATAACTCTCCTTACAAGTCATTTAATTAGGCAGAAGGAACTTTAGCTCTGATTATAGTTTGTGGAGGATTTGTAATTTGAATGCATGAAAAATGCAATGCTCTCTGTCCAATTGCTATTTAACAAGTACTATTGCTTCCTTCTATTAACTTTCTAGGTCTGGATGTAGTATTGCATAGTTTATCTACCTTACACAGAAGCCTTGCTGCAAAATTAGGAATTCTAGTCACCAAATGAGTGTGTAAAATTAATTAATAATTATGCAAATTTGGCAGAGTGAACTCTATATATTTCTCTTCTTCCCGAAAGTTGTAATAGGATAAATAATCTACTGAAACATGGGAACAGAAAGGAAATATACAAATATACTAAAGACTTTTGGCCAAAAATCAACACAAAAATTTATATTGCAGAACGATAAAACAATTTCTGTCAAAATTTAAACATTCCAGCTGTCACAATTATTGGTAGCATTTTTTGAAGAAACTAAAATAATGGAGATTATAATTGGTAGAATTACTGGGAGAGATAAATCATCATAATGTGAATGATATCACTGTATATGATAAAAACAAGAATAACATAAAATTTCTAAAATTATTAAGACAATTAGGTAAGATGACAGATAAAAATAAGTAGAGTAAAATACTCAATAAACACATGAAAAGATGGTCAATATCACTTATTATTAGGGAAATGCAATCAAAACTACAATGAGGTATCACCTCTCACCAGTCAGAATGACCATTATCAAAAAAATCTAGAAACAATAATTACTGAAGAGGGTATAGAGAAAAGGTAACCCTCTTATACTTCTTGTGGGAATGTAAATTGATACAGCCACTAGAAAAAATAGTATGCAGCTCCCTTAAAATCTAAAAATAGAACTACTATATGACACAGCAATCCCACTACTAGGCATATACCCTGAGGAAACCAAAATTGAAAAAGACACATGTACCCCATTGTTGATTGCAACACTATGTACAATGGCTAGAACAAGGAAGCAACCTAGATGTCCATTGGCAGATGAATGGATGAAGCAGTTTTGGTACATATATACAATGGAAAATTATTCAGACATGAAAGGAACACATTTGAGTCAGTTCTAATAAGACAGACTAACCCAGAGCCTATTATACAGAGTGAAGTAAGCGAGAAAGAGAAAGAGAAATATTGTATGCTAATGCATATATATGGGATCTAGAAAGATGGTACTGAAGAATTTTATTTGCAGGGCAGAAATGGAGAAACAGAGTGGTGGGAAGGGGAGGGAGTCAGGAGGGGGGTATCTGCACAATTTTACACTGGCACTAACAGGGTGCAAGGGAAGGGCTCCAATTTCTTCAGTTCAGTTCAGTTGAGTTCAGTTGCTCAGTCGTGTCCGACTCTTTGCAACTTCATGAATTGCAGCACACCAGGCCTCCCTGTCTATCATCAAATCCCAGGGTTCACTCAACTCACATCCATCCAGTTGGTGATGTCATCCAGCCATCTCATCCTCTGTCATCCCCTTCTTCTCCTGCCCACAATCCCTCCCAGCATCAGAGTCTTTCCAAACAGTCAACATTTTGCATGAGGTGGCCAAAGTACTGGAGTTTCAGCTTTAGCATCATTCCTTCCAAAGAACACCCAGGACTGATCTCCTTTAGAATTGACTGGTTGGATCTCCTTGCAGTCCAAGGGACTCTCAAGAGTCTTCTCCAACACCACAGTTCAAAACCATCAGTTCTTCAGCACTCAGCTTTCTTCACAGTCCAACTCTCAATCCACACATGATCCCTGGAACAATCATAGTCTATTGCACTCATTTCACATGCTAGTAAAGTAATGCTCAAAATTCTCCAAGCCAGGCTTCACCAATACGTGAACTGTGAACTCCCTGATGTTCAAGCTGGTTTTAGAAAAGGCAGAGGAACCGGAGATCAAATTGCCAACATCCGCTGGATCATCGAAAAAGCAAGAGAGTTCTAGAAAAACATCTATTTCTGCTTTATTGACTATGCCAAAGCCTTTGACTGTGTGGATCACAATAAACTGTGGAAACTTCTGAAAGAGATGGGAATACCAGACCACCTAACCTGCCACTTGAGAAATCTGTATGCAGGTCAGGAAGCAACAGTTAGAACTGGACCTGGAACAACAGACTGGTTCCAAATAGGCAAAGGAGTACGTCAAGGCTGTATATTGTCACCCTCCTTATTTAACTTATATGCAGAATACATCATGAGAAACGCTGGACTGGAAGAAGCACAAGCTAGAATCAAGATTGCTGGGAGAAATATCAATAACCTCAGATATGCAGATGAGACCACCCTTATGGCTGAAAGTGAAGAGGAACTAAAAAGCCTCTTGATGAAAGTGAATGAGGAGAGTGAAAAAGTTGGCTCAAAGATTAACATTCAGAAAGCGAAGATCATGGCATCTGGTCCCATCACTTCATGGGAAATAGATGGGGAAACAGTAGAAACAGTGTCAGACTTTATTTTGGCGGACTCCAAAATCACTGCAGATGGTGACTGCAGCCATGAAATTAAAAGACGATTACTCCATGGAAGAAAAGTTATGACCAACCTAGATAGCATATTTAAAACCAGAGACATTACTTTGCCAACTGAGGTCCATCTAGTCAAGGCTATGGTTTTTCCTGTGGTCTTGTATGGATGTGAGAGTTGGACTGTGAAGAAGGCAGAGCGCCGAAGAATTGATGCTATTGAACTGTGGTGTTGGAGAAGCCTCTTGAGAGTCCCTTGGACTGCAAGGAGATCCAACCAGTCCATTCTGAAGGAGATCAGCCCTGGGATTTCTTTGGAAGGAATGATGCTAAAGCTGAAACTCCAGTACTTTTGCCACCTCATGTGAAGAGTTGACTCATTGGAAAAGACTCTGATGCTGGGAGGGATTGGGGGCAGGAGGAGAAGGGAACGACCGAGGATGAGATGGCTGGATGGCATCATGGAGTTGATGGACATGAGTCTGAGTGAACTCCAGGAGATGGTGATGGACAGGGAGGCCTGGCGTGCTGTGATTCATGGGGTCGCAAAGAGTCGAACAAGACTGAGTGACTGAACTGAACTGAACTGAACTGAGACGGACCTTTGCTGGCAAAGTAATGTCTCCGCTTTTGAATATTCTGTCTAGGTTGGTCATAATTTTTCTTCCAAAGAGTAAGCGTTTTTTAATTTCATGGCTGCAGTCACCATCTGCAGTGATTTTGGAGCCCAGAAAAATATTCTGACATTGTTTCCACTGTTGCCCCATTTATTTTCCATGAAGTGATGGGACCAGATGCCATGATCTTCGTTTTCTGAATGTTGAGCTTTAAACCAACTTTTTCACTCTCCTCTTTCACTTTCATCAAGAGGCTTTTAGTTCCTCTTCACTTTCAGCCATAAGGGTGGTCTCATCTGCATATCTGAGGTTATTGAGATTTCTCCCAGCAATCTTGATTCCAGCCTGTGCTTCTTCCAGCCCAGAGTTTCTCATGATGTACTCTGCATATAAGTTAAATAAGGAGGGTGACAATATACAGCCTTGACATACTCCTTTCACTGTTTGGAACCAGTCTGTTGTTCCATGTCGACTTCTAACTGTTGCTTCCTGACCTGCATATAGGTTTCTCAAGAGGCAGGTCAGGTGCTCTCGTATTCCCATCTCTTTCAGAAGTTTCCACAGTTTATTGTGATCCACACAGTCAAAGGCTTCGGCATAGTTAATAAATCAGAAATAGATATTTTTCTGGAACTCTCTTGCTTTTTTGATGATCCAGCGGATGTTGGCAATTTGATCTTTGGTTCCTCTGCCTTTTCTAAAACCAGCTTGAACACCAGGAAGTTCACAGTTCACGTATTGGTGAAGCCTGGCTTGGAGAATTTTGAGCATTACTTTACTAGAGTGTGAGATGAGTGCAATTGTGCGGTAGTTTGAGCATTCTTTGCCATTACCTTTCTTTGGGATTGGAATGAAAACTGATCTTTTCCAGTCCTGTGGCCACTGCTGAGTGTTCCAAATTTGCTGGCATATTGAGGGCAGCACTTTCACAGCATCATCTTTCAGGATTTGAAAGAGCTCAACTGGAATTCCATCACCTCTACTACCTTTGTTCGTAATGATGCTTTCTAAGTCCCACTTGACTTCACATTCCATGATGTCTGGCTTTAGGTGAGTGATCACACCATCGTGATTATCTGGGTCGTGAAGATCTTTTTATGTAGCGTTCTTCTGTCTATTCTTGCCACTTCTTCTTAATATCTTCTGCTTCTTTTAGGTCCATACCATTTCTGTCCTTATCGAACCCACCTTTTCATGGTATCTAATTATCTTGACGAGATCTCTAGTCTTTCCCATTCTTTTGTTTTCCTCTATTTCTTTGCATTGATTGCTGAGGAAGGCTTTCTTATCTCTTCTTGCTATTCTTTGGAACTCTGTATTGAGATGCTTATATCTTTCCTTTACTCCTTTGCTTTTCACTTCTCTTCTTTTCACAGCTATTTGTAAGGCCTCTTCAGACAGCCGTTTTGCTTTTTTGCATTATTTTCCATGGAGATGGTCTTGATCCCTGTCTCCTGTAAAATGTCACGAATCTCCCTCCGTAGTTCATCTGGCACTCTATCTTTCAGTCTAGTCCCTTAAATCTATTTCTCACTTCCACTGTATAATCATAAAGGATTTTATTTAGGTCATACGTGAATGGTCTACTGGTTTCTCCCACTTTTCTCAATTTAAGTCTGAATTTGGCAATAAGGAGTTCATGATCTGAGCCACAGTCAGCTCCCAGTCTTGTTTTTGCTGACTGTATAGAGCTTCTCCATGTTTGACTGCAAAGAATATAATCAATCTGATTTCAGTGTTGACCATCTGGTAATGTCCATGTGTAGAGGCTTCTCTTGTATTGATGGAAGAGGGTGTTTGCTATGACCAGTGCATTTTCTTGGCAAAATTCTATTAGCCTTTGCCCTGCTTCATTGTGCATTTCAAGGCCAAATTTGCCTGTTACTCCAAGTGTTTCTTGACTTCCTACTTTTGCATTCCAGGCCCCTATAATGAAAAGGACATCTTTTTTGGGTGTTAGTTCTAAAAGGTCTTGTAGATCTTCATAGAACCATTCAACTTCAGCTTCATCAGTGTTACTGGTTGGAGCATAGACTAGGATTACTGTGATATTGAAATGTTTGCCTTGGAAATGAACAGAGATCATTCTGTCATTTTTGAGATTGCATCCAACTATTGCATTTTGGACTCTCTTGTTGACCATGATGGCTACTCCATTTCTTCTGAGGGATTCCTGCTCGCAGTAGTACATGTAATCGTCATCTGAGTTAAATTCACTCATTCCACTCCATTTTAGTTCGCTGATTACTAGAATGTCGACATCCACTCTTGCCATCTCCTGTTTGACTACTTCCAATTTGCCTTAATTCATGGACCTAACATTCTAGGTTCCTATGCAATATTGTTCTTTACAGCATCAGACCTTGCTTCTATCACCTGTCACATCCACAACTGGGTATTTTTTTTTTTTTTTTTGCTTTGGCTCCATCCCTTCATTCTTTCTGGAGTTATTTCTCCACTGATCTCCAGTAGCATATTGGGCACCTACCAACCTTGGGAGTTCCTCTTTTAGTATCCTATCATTTTGCCTTTTCATACTGTTCATGGGGTTCTCAAGGCAAGAATACTGAAGTGATTTGCCATTCTCTTCTCCAGTGGACCACATTCAGTCAGACATCTCCACCATGACCTGCCCATCTTGGGTGGCCCCACAGGGCAATGGCTTAGTTTCATTGAGTTAGACCAGGCTGTGTTCCATGTGATTAGATTTACTAGTTTTCTGTGATTATGGCTTCAGTGTGTCTGCCCTCTGATGCTTTCTTGTAACACTTACTGTCTTACTTGGGTTTCTCTTCCCTTGGACATGGGATATCTCTTCAGGGTTGTTCCAGCAAAGCACAGCCGCTGCTCCTTACCCTTGGACAAGGAGTATCTCCTCACCACTGCTCCTCCTGACCTTGAAAGTGGAGTGGCTCCTCTTGGCCCTCCTGCACCCATGCAGCCACAGCCCCTTGGACATGGAGTTGCTCCTCTGGGCTGCTGCCCCTGGCCTCAAGTGTGGGATAGCTCCCCCCAGGCTGCTGCCCCTGGCCTCGGACGTGTGGTAGCCCCTCCCGGCTGCTGCAATTTCTTCACATCCTTGTAAACACTTCTCCACTTTTTTTGTTTCTTGATAAGAGCTATCTTGATAAGTATCCTGTAAAGTAATATCTCATTATTGACTTGATTTTCATATCCTTGATAATTACTAGCATCAGCACCTTTTCATGTATCTGTTGGCCATTTGTACTTCTTTGGAGAAATGCCTATTCAAATTCTTAGTCCATTTTTAAATAGGATTTTAGTTTTGTGTTTTGTTTTGTTTTTCATAGTGAGTTATAGGATCTTCTTATATATTTATAATATTAACCCTCTATAAGATATATGCTTTACAAATATTTTCTCCCATTTTATGGCTTGCCTTTTATTACTTGCTTCATTTGCTATACAAAAGTTTTTTAGTTTGATGTAGTCCCATTTGTTAAATTTTTGGTTTTGAGGTCTGTGCTTTTGGTGTCATATCCATGAAATCACTGTCAACACTAACATCATGAAACTTTCCCTCTATATGTTCTTTAAGGTGTTTTACAGTTTTAGAATGTACATTTAAATTTTTTTCTCATTTTGAGTTGACTTTCATGCATAAGACATTTCATTCCTTTTGTGTGTGTGTGTGTGAATATCTTATTTCTCTAACATGAAACATTTCACTCAACAGAAACAGAATATATTGATACATTCTTTTCAAGCACACAGGGAATTTTCTCCAGGATAGATCACATATTATGTCACAAAACAAGTTTTTAAAAATTTAAGGATGAAATCACACTGAGTATTTTTTCTGACCATAATAGAATGAACCTAGAAATCGACAGCAGAAGGAAAACTGGAAAGTCAAAATATGTAGACATTAAACAATACACTGAGAAACAAGATTGGATTAAAGAAAAAATCATAAGCAAATTAGAAAATACCCTCAGACTGACAAAAATATACTACAACAAAACTTATGTGATATTGATGGGAAGAGCTGACTCATTAGAAAAGACTCTGATGCTGGGAAAGATTTAAGGCAGGAGGAGAAGGCCATCACAGAGGATGAGATGGTTGGATGACATGACCAATTCAATGGATATGAGTTTGAGCAAGCTCCAGGAGATGGAGAAGGACAGGCATGCTGCATGGTGCATGGTGTCACAAAGAGCTGGACACAACTAAGCAACTGAACAATAACAATGGGATGTTGGAAAGAAATTACTAAGAGATAAATTTATTACAAAAATGCCTATGTTTTAAAAGAAGAAAGATCTCAAACAACCTAACTTTATACATACCTCAACGAGCTAGAAAAAGAACAAATTAAGCATATATATCTGTGTGTGTCTCTGTGTGTGTGTGTGTGTGTGTGAAAGATTCATTTAATACGTTAGTGGTCCATACCCCCAAATGGTATTTAAAATGTGTGTGAATCTTTTTGCTTTATGTTAAATTGAGTATGCTATAAACATATATTTTTAGGCTGAATGTGTTAATGCTTTTGAAAAGTTAAAACTGTAATTTGTAGGCAAATAAGAAAGTAGCTCAGATGGTAAGGAGTCTGCCTTTAATGCAGGAGACCCGTGTTTTATCCCTGGGTTGGGAAGATCCCCTGAAGGAGGGGTGGCTACTCACTCCAGTATTTTTGACTGAAGAATCCCATGGATAGACGAACCTGGCAGGCTATAGTTTATGGCATCACAAGCACACACAGGCATGCAAGAAATAGGATTAATGATAGATTATATGTGATGTTCCATAAACTTAATGATACTTCATATAATTTGCTGATACATTAGACTAGACAGTGCACTCTTTGAAGACATGTAAAGATAAAGAATCTACTCTTATTTTTAATTATATACTATATATGTGTGTGTATATATATGTAGAATATGTAATATACATTTAACATATTACAAATATTTATGTTTAATATATCTTAAATGAAAAATTATTTCCTTAATTAAAATTCTAGTCTAAATATTATCATGAATCATTTATTAAAACTATAAAATCATTTATTGTAACTACAAACAACTCTACATTACTTTGCCTAATTAACTGCCTAATTATCTTGTTATAGTATTACAATATAAGAAGCTATTATAATAATATCTCAGTGGTATGTGAAGTGAAGTAGAATGAAAGTCTCTCAGTCATGTCCAGCTTTTTGCAACCCCATGGGCTATACAGTCCCTGAAATCCTCCAGGCCAGAATACGGGGGTGGGGGGGGTGGGGAGGGTAGCCTTTCCCTTCTCCAGGGGATCTTCCCAAACTGGGGATCAAACCCAGGTCTCCCACATTGCAGGAGGTTCTTGACCAGCTGAGCCACAAGAGAAGCTCAAGAATACTGTAATGGCTAGTCTATCCTTTCTCCAGCAGATCTTCCCAACCCAGGAATCTAACTGGGGTCTCCTGCATTGCAGGTGGATTCTTTACCAATTGAGCCATTAGGGAAACCCTGATATATGGTATACATATGTTAAATATATGGTATCTCAATGGTATAGATCATGCATATATTATTTTCTTTTATGTGTCTTAGAATTTATGAAAATGTCTTATACATAATGGTTGCTTATTCATCTCATTGGCTTCCCTGGTGGCTCAGAGGTTAAAGAGTCTGCCTTGAATGCAGGAGAAATGGGTTTGATCCCTAGGTCGGGAAGATCCCCTGGAGAAGGAAATGGCAACCCACTCCAGTACTCTTGCCTGGAGAATCCCATGGAGGGAGGAGCATGGTAGGCTACAGTCCATGGGGTCACAAAGAGTCGGACATGACTGAGTGACTTCACTTTATTCATCTCATTAATTGGCGTAACTATTATGATGTTTGAGAACTAGTAGTCTTTACTCTAGCCATGCTCTTCTACGGCTTTCTTCTTTTTTCTGTTTTTAAGATGTGCGTGAGGATACTAGTTTTTCCGGGCAACAAATTATCTCTAGTGATACTAGAAACTAATGATCTCAAGAAAAGTATAAGGAACTTGGATGCTCTTTCAAGGTAAGGATAAAATATAGTCAAGTCCATTAAAGATATAGCATATAAATAAGTTTAGAAAAGGATAATGTCAACTCTCTTCTATTTCTGCACTCAAAATAAGAACTGTCCTAATGGGAATTAAGATATGTGAAATAAATAAACTGATTGTTTTTCTGTAATTTAAAATGCTTTAGTGGTCTGAGATGAAAAACAAACAAACCTGTGACCACACACTGAGGAATAGCAACGACAAACAGTGGGAAGTCCAATAACGGTGTCCTGGAACTATGAACTAGAACACACACTTTAGATGATAAACACTGTTAAAAAATAAAACTCAACTGAATAAATTTTAAAGACCTCACTGGTTTTATTCAACAATTCATGAATCAAACAGCATCCAATCTAAGATAGAAATAAGCCCCCAAAGCTATACAAAAATGAAAGACTTAGAGGCAGAAGGAAGCAAAAACAAAGACTTAAGGCCTGGCAATAATGTGTGTTTAGTCGCTTAGTCGTATCCAACTCTTTGTGACCCCAAGGACTGCAGCCCACCAGGGGGATTCTCCAGGCAAGAATACGAGAGTGGGTTGCCATGCCCTCCTCCAGGCGATGTTCCCAACCCAGGGATAGAACTCAGGTCTTCTGCATTGCAGGTAGATTCTTTACTGTCTGAACCACCAGGGAAGTCCAAGAATACTGGAATGTGTAGCTTATCCCTTCTCCAGGGGAACTTCCCAATCTAGGAATCAAACCAGGGTCTCCTGCATTTCAGATAAATTCTTTACCAGCTGAGATACCATGGAAGCCCCTTTGCAATGAGAGTGCTTCATTATTTAGGAAATGGCAGGGATCTATCAAGCAGATTACCTAACTAACTTTTTTGATCAGGTGATCCAGATCTATTTAAGATTCCATTTCTGGGAGAGCTGAACTGTAATTAAGTCTCTGATGATGTGGCTCTGAGAATAAACAACTCCATTTTGGACCTCCAGTCTTGTTTTCAACAGTAAGAATCACATGGAATTTACTGAATATCACTTAGGATTTTTATTAGTGCGTATCTATGAGAAAAATTTGACAAAAACTTTCTCTTGGACAAATGATCCCTTACAAACTGAGATGGCATGTTATTGTTCAGTTGCTCAGTCATATCCAACTCTTTATGACTCCATGGGTCACAGCAGGACGTGCTGTCTTTTATCATCTCCTGGAGTTATCTCAAGCTCATGTCCACTGAGTCAATGATGCCATCCAACCATCTTATCTTCTGTTGCCCCGTTCTCCTCCTGCCTTTAATCTTTCCCAGCATCAGGGTTTTTTCTAAAGAGTCATCCCTTTGCATCAGATGAACAAAGTATTGGAGCTTCAGCTTCAGCATCAGTGTTTCCAATGAATATTCAGGGCTGACTTCCTTTTGGATTGATTGGTTTGATCTCTCTACTGCCCAAGGTACTCTCAAAAGTCTTCTGTAACACCGCAGTTCGAAAGCATATTCTAGTCTTTGTTTTAGAGCCAACTACTTCAGAGAAATATCACTACTTTGGGTTACTTATGACTGTTTTGGACAGAGAATGTTGCCTGCCATTCGACTAAACAAGAATATCTCCTTATAATCCTGAGGGAAACTCAGGATAGGGGAAAACAGGAAACATTATGTTCTTTGGATACCGGCCCTAGGCTATTAAGTTGCACATTTAAGGAGTAATATTTGAAAGAGCCTAAATACTTGAGTCCTCCTGTACAAAGAAAAGCACTAAAATCATTAACTGAGATGTCTTCTTTTTTTTTTTTTTTTGTCACTAGCAGTAATCTTTTGATGTTTAACTACGTAGTTTTTTCCCAGAAAAATACTCCTACATATCTTGCCTCCTCTCTTACCTCTTTGGAAGAGCAATACAGAGATATCTGAGAAGCTATTTTCTGGGTTATCAGTTCAGTTCAGTTCAGTTCAGTCGCTCAGTCGTGTCCGACTCTTTGCGACCCCATGAATAGCAGCATACAAGGCCACCCTGTCCATCACCAACCCCCGGAATTCACTCAGACTCACATCCATCGAGTCCGTGATGCCATCCAGCCATCTCATCCTCTGTTGTCCCATTCTCCTCCTGCCCCCAATCCCTCCCAGCATCAGAGTCTTTTCCAAAGAGTCAACTGTTCGCATGAGGTGGCCAAAGTACTGAATATTCAGCTTTAGCATCATTCCTTCCAAAGAAATCCCAGGGCTAAACTCCTTCAGAATGGACTGGTTGGATCTCCTGGCAGTCCAAAGGACTCTCAAGAGTCTTCTCCAACACCACAGTTCAAAACCATCAATTCTTTGGCGCTCAGTCTTCTTCACAGCCCAACTCTCACATCCATACATGATCACTGAAAAAAACCATAGTCTTGACTAGACAGAACTTCGTTGGCAAAGTAATGTCTCTGTTTTGAATATTCTATCTAGGTTGGTCATAATTTTTCTTCCAAGGAGTAAGTGTCTTTTAATTTCATGGCTGCAGTCACCATCTGCAGTGATTTTGGAGCCCCCCAAAATAAAGTCTGACACTGTTTCCACTGTTTCCCCATCTATTTCCCATGAAGTGATGGGGCCAGATGCCATGATCTTTGCTTTCTGAATTTTGAGCTTTAAGCCAAATTTTTCACTCTCCTCTTTCACTTTCATCAAGAGGCTTCTTAGTTCCTCTTCACTCTCTGCCATAAGGGTGGTGTCATCTGCATATCTGAGGTAATTGATATTTCTCCTGGCCATCTTGATTCCAGCTTGTGCTTCATCTAGCCCAGGGTTTCTAATGATGTACTGTGCATATAAATTAAATAAGCATGGTGACCATATATAGCCCTGACGTACTAATTTTCCTATTTGGAAACAGTCTGTTGTTCCATGTCCAGTTCTAACTGTTACTTCCTGATCTGCATATAGGTTTCTCAAGATGCAGGTCAGGTGGTCTGGTATTCCCATCTCTTTCATAATTTTCCACAGTTTATTGTGCTCCAAACAGCCAAGAAAATGCACTGGTCATGGCAAACACCCTCTTCCAACAACACAAGAGAAGACTCTACACATGGACATCACCAGATGGTCAACACCGAAATCAGACTGATTATATTCATTGCAGCCAAAGATGGAGAAGCTCTATACAGTCAACAAAAACAAGACCAGGAGCTGACTGTGGCTCAGATCATGAACTCCTTATTGCCAAATTCAGACTTAAATTGAAGAAAGTAGGGCAAAACACTAGACCATTCAGGTATGACCTAAGTAAAATCCTTTATGATTATACAGTGGAAGTGAGAAATAGATTTAAGGGACTAGATCTGATGGATAGAGTGCCTGATAAACTATGGAATGAGGTTCATGACATTGTATAGGAGACAGGGATCAAGACCATCCCCATTGAAAAGAAATGCAAAAAGGAAAATGGCTGTCTGAAGAGGCCTTGCAAATAGCTGTGAAAAGAAGAGAAGTGAAAAGCAAAGGAGAAAAGGAAAGATATAAGCATCTGAATGCAGAGTCCCAAAGAATAGCAAGTAGAGATAAGAAAGCCTTCCTAAGCGAGCAATGCAAAGAAACAGAGGAAAACAGAATGGAAAGACTAGAGATTTCTTCAAGAAAGTTAGAGATGTCAAGGGAACATTTCATGCAAAGATGGCATCGATAAAAGACAGAAGTGGTATGGACATAACAGAAGCAGAAGATATTAAGAAGTGGCAAGAATACACAGAAGAACTGTTCAAAAAGATCTTCATGACCAAGATAATCACAACAGTGTGATCACTCACCTAGAGCCAGACATCCTGGAATGTGAAGTCAAGTGGGCCATAGAAAGCATCACTATGAACAAAGCTAGTGGAGGGGATGGAATAGCCAGTGGAGCTATTTCAAATCCTGAAAGATGATGCTGTGAAAGAGCTGCACTCAATATACCAGCAAATTCAGAAAACTCAGCAGTGGCCACAGGACTGGAAGAGGTCAGTTTTCATTCCAATCCCAAAGCAAGGCAATGCAAAAGAATGCTCAAGCTATCACACAATTGCACTCATCTCACATGCCAGTAAAGTTATGCTCAAAATTCTCCAAGCCAGGCTTCAGCAATATGTGAACCATGAACTTCCAGATGTTCAAGTTGGTTTTAGAAAATGCAGAGGAACCAGAGATCAAATTGCCAACATCTGCTGGATCATGGAAAAAGCAAGAGAGTTCCAGAAAAACATTTATTTCTGCTGTATTGACTATGCCAAAGCCTTTCTGGGCTATAGTCCTCAGTAATATCTCCAAATAAAATTTAACTCACAACTTTTAGGCTGGCTGTGTGTGTGTGTGTGTGTGTGTGTGTGTGTGTGTGTGTGTGTGTTTAGTTAGTTTTTATATAAAATGTAATTTCATATATGTCACATTATTTAGATGCTTGTGAGTTTTTTCAAATTTAATTTGTAGTATTTTTTAAACCTCCACTGCACCAATGCCATACTCCCTTGTTTATCATAGATATGTTGCTCTAGCTGTAGTTTGCAAAGCACCCCCAAGGAAACTGAGAGGTAATCCACAGTCAATGTTTCTATCAGTATTCCAGAAACAGATTTAATGAAAAAAGTACAGTTTATCCACATTGTACTGGAGGTGCTTGGATAATTTTACTCATTCATGCTATCAAGAACAAGTTTTCTTACAAGGTCTCAAATATAATATGAATATACAGCTGTTAGAATTCTTGGTAGGGTAAGGTAAACCATCTGTAAGCTCAGAGGAGCTGATTGCCTGACTAAGCAGCTGTGTATATTTTGTAAGGACGATATCTAGTATTGTACTTAATATTTTTCAAGTTTGACATAAAATGATGTGGATTCTATCCTGAAGGCAACCATCTTCCAAACAATGTATCAGTGTGAACCAAAATACTGAAAACGTCAGCATTTCACCCATCATTGATTCTTAACATTTCTAGAGCTGTTTTTTAGTGTCCTGTGGCTACAGGCAAAAAAAAAAAAAATCATATCCTTTTTGTAGTACTTTTCAACATCTTAACATCTTATGACTCAGAGCAAGGAACATTGTGCTATTTTTGTTTGTTGTTTTGTTTTGAAGTCCATTTTATGGCCATTAGAATTGATCATTTGTGATTTGACTAACTCAATATAAAAAAATACATTCAGTACTGGACCTTCCAAGCTAAAAGTGAAATTATCAAGCTATAAAAATACTGGAGTAGATTGCCACTTCCTCTTTCAGGGGATCTTCCCCAACCAGGGATCAAACCCATATCTCTTATGTCTCCTGCACTGGCAGGCAGGTTCATTACCACTAGCAACACCTAGGAAGCATAAATATAAAAAAGATTGGCTAAAGGATGTTCTCTGCAGGAATGTGTTTTTTTAGAAAAATATTTGAAATAATAAAAAATCTTCATGTAAATTTATTTCATCATTGTCCTCAATATTTCAAACCTCGCTCTATACATGCTCTTTGGACAGGTATCCCACTGTACTGAGTCTGTGCTTATATATTTGACTTGCTGTTACCAACGAGAGAATAGCAAATTTCATGGAGGTACAGGTTCAAGGAAGCAACTGTATGTTTCCACTATCACTCTTGATCCTCTGTATTCTCCTTGAACACTTGTTTGAGAGCACTCTCTCTCAGATCTTTGTCACAACCATGGGAACAAGCCCTAAGTAGTCTGTTGAAGGACTAGAGATCACAAAGAACAAAGATGTTTTTTTTTTTTTTCAGCTGAGGCTATTTTAGGTCAGCCAGTCCAGATCCAACCAATCTGGTCACCTCAGACACATGAGTAAATCTACCCAACATTGAGTCAATTCTGGCCCAAATCACCAGGCCCATCTGACTTACTTATAGATCTATGTAAAATAATAAATAGCTAATTTTAAAGACATTAATATGTGGTGTGTCTGTTATTCACCAAAAAATAATTGATACAGACCCAAATCTAAATAACTGAATATACCAGAGTATATATCTACAATTGAATACTGCAAACTATCAAATATGATAGGCTTCTCTGTAGCTCAGCAGTAAAGAATCCACCTGCTAATGCAGGAGATGTGGGTTTGATCCAAGGATCAGGAAGATTCCCTAGAGAAGGAAATGGCAATCCACTCCTGTATTTTTGCCTGTGAAATCCCATGGACAGTGGATCTGGAGGGCTATAGTCCATGGGGTTGCAAAAGAGTTGGACATAACTTAGTGAATGAATAACAATATCAAATATGATGTATGTGTTTATATGTACACACATACACACATAGGAGCATATGCTAAAAGATACAGAGGAAGTTACTATCACTGTTGTCTCTGGGTAGAAGAATTAAAAATGAAAATTACTATCCAAATCTTGTTTCACTAAGGACATTTATCAAATGAATCATATCTGGAATGCATATGACCTCTATCTCTGATAATGGAGTTATCTTTGGTTTCAAATTTTTGCCTTTCTTTTATTTGTCCATGTAATATGTTGAAAAAGTAAGGAATCATTCATACAATACAAACCTTGGAACATACTTACATGGAAACTTATACCATATCAGAATCCCACTATATTTGAAATACTATTAATGTATTTATTTGATTTAATGCACTGTCTGAAACATTTCAAATTAAATGTAGGTTAAAAGGGATTAAAAATTTAAGCAAATTACATATATATAACATGAATGTCCTCAATTCCCTCTCTAAAGGGTATGAAAATATTACCTTACTCATATACTTCCTTTAAGGGATAAATTTAAAATATGAAAGGTTCTTAGGACAGTGATTATTTAATTAAAGTTAGCTTTTAAAAAAAGTCACATGACATTCAATATTGCAGTTAGGAAGGATTGATTTGTGAACCACTGTTATAAGTTTACCTGTGAACCTGCTGGAATAAGACCTCTAAGAAGACATATATAGACTGATAACAGATAATGCCAAAAGTTAGAACTTGGAAGTGCATCAAAATGTAAAAGCATTCACAAGATAGATAATTACTCCAGTTACATTAGTTTTGAGATGAACCTGATCCTTAGGATACTGAAGTGATGAAAGTCACTCACCATGTCCATGATGAAAGTCACAAAGTCATGCTCTTTGCAACCCTGTGGACTACACAAACTACGGAATTTTCCAGGCCAGAATACTGGAGTGGGTAGCCTTTCCTTTCTTCAGGGAATCTTCCCAACCCAGGGATTGAACCCAGGTTTCCCACATTGCAGGCAGAGTCTTTACCAGCTGAGCCACAAAGGAAGCCCTTTAGGATACTAATGGCCAGTAACTACTTGATTGACTTCAGTTCAGTTCAGTTCAGTTCAGTCACTCAGGTGTGTCTGACTCTTTGCGACCCCATGAATCGCAGCACGGAAGATCTCCCTGCCATCAACAACTCCCGGAGTTCACTCAGACTCACGTCCATCTAGTCGGTGATGTCATCCAGCCATCTCATCCTCTGTCGTCCCCTTCTCCTCCTGCCCCCAATCCCTCCCAGCATCAGAGTCTTTTCCAATGAGTCAACTCTTCACATGAAGCAGCAAAAGTACTGGAGTTTCAGCTTTATCATCATTTCTTCCAAAGAAATCACAGGGCTCATCTCCTTCAGAATGGACTGGTTGGATCTCCTTGCAGTCCAAGGGACTCTCAAGAGTCTTCTCCAACACCACAGTTCAATAGCATCAATACTTTGGCACTTAGCCTTCTTCACAGTCCAACTCTCACATCCATACAAGACCACAGGAAAAACCATAGCCTTGACTAGATGGACCTTAGTCGGCAAAGTAATGTCTCTACTTTTGAATATGCCTTCTAGGTTGGAGACAACATTTCTTCCAAGGAGTAAGTGTCTTTTAATTTCATGGCTGCAGTCACCATCTGCAGTGATTTTTGAGTCCAGAAAAATAAAGTCGGACAGTTTCCACTGTTTCCCCATCTATTTCCCATGAAGTGATGGGACCGGATGCCATGATCTTCGTTTTCTGAATGTTGAGCTTTAGGCCAACTTTTTCACTCTCCTCTTTCACTTTTATCAAGAGGCTTTTTAGTTCCTCTTCACTTTCTGCCATAAGGGTGCTGTCATCTGCATATCTGAGGTTATTGATATTTCTCCCAGCAATCTTGATTCCAGCTTGTATTTTTTCCAGTCCAGCATTTCTCATGATGTACTCTGCATATAAGTTAAATAAGCTGGGTGACAATATACAGCCTTAACATACTCCTTTTCCTATTTGAAACCAGTCTGTTGTTCCATGTCCAGTTCTAACTGTTGCTTCTTGACCTGCATACAGATTTCTCAAGAGGCAGGTTAGGTGGTCTGGTATTCCCATCTTTTTCAGATGTTTCCACAGTTTATTGTGATCCACACAGTCAAAAGCTTTGGCGTAGTCAGTAAAGCAGAAATAGATGTTTTTCTGGAACTCTCTTGCTTTTTCCATGATCCAGCAGATGTTGGCAATATGACCTCTGGTTCCTCTGCCTTTTCTAAAACCAGCTTGAACATCAGGAAGTTCACGGTTCACGTATTGCTGAGGCCTGGCTTGGAGAATTTTGAGCATTACTTTACTAGCGTGTGAGATGAGTGCAATTGTGCGGTAGTTTGTGCATTCTGTGCCATTGCCTGTCTTTGGGATTGGAATGAAAACTGACCTTTTCCAGTCCTGTGGTCACTGCTGAGTTTTCCAAATTTGCTGGCATATTGAGGGCAGCTCTTTCACAGCGTCATCTTTCAGGATTTGAAATAGCTCCACTGGAATTTCATCTCTTCCACTAGCTTTGTTCGTAGTGACGGTTCCTAAGGCCCACTTGACTTCACATTCCAGGACGTCTGGCTCTAGATGAATGATCACATCATCATGATTATCTTGATCGTGAAGATCTTTTTGGTACAGTTCTTCTGTGTATTCTTGCCACCTCTTCTTAATATCTTCTGCTTCTATTAGGTCCATAACATTTCTGTCCTTTATCGAGCCCATCTTTGCATGAAATGTTCCCTTGGTATCTCTAATTTTCTTGAAGAGGTCTCTAGTCTTTCCCATTCTGTTCTTTTCCTCTATTTCTTTCCATTGATTGCTGAAGAAGGCTTTCTTATCTCTTCTTGCCCTTCTTTGGAACTCTGCATTCAGATGCTTATATCTTTCCTTTTCTCCTTTGTTTTTCACTTCTCTTCTTTTCACAGCTATTTGTAAGGCCTACCCAGACAGCCATTTTGCTTTTTAGCATTTCTTTTCCTTGGGGATGGTCTTGATCCCTGTTTCCTGTACAATGTCATGAACCTCATTCCATAGTTCATCAGGCACTCTATCTATCAGATCTAGGCCCTTAAATCTATTTCTCACTTGCACTGTACATCATAAAGTATTTGATTTAGGTCATACCTGAATGGTCTAGTGGTTTTCCCTACTGTCTTCAATTTACATCTGAATTTGGCAATAAGGAGTTCATGATCTGAGCCACAGTCAGCTCCTGGTCTTGTTTTTGCTGACTGTATAGAGCTTCTCCATCTTTGGCTGCAATGAATATAATCAATCTGAAATCGGTGTGGACCATCTGGTGATTTCTTCTCTTGTGTTGTTGGAAAAGGGTGTTTTCTGTGACCAGTGCATTTTCTTGGCAAAACTCTATTAGTCTTTGCCCTGCTCCATTCTGCATTCCAAGGCCAAATATGCCTGTTACTCCAAGTGTTTCTTGACTTCCTACTTTTGCATTCCAGTCCCCTATAATGAAAAGGACATCTTTTTGGGGTGTTAGTTCTAAAAGGTCTTGTAGGTCTTCATAGAACTGTTCAACTTCAGCTTCTTCAGCATTACTGGTTGGGGCATAGACTTGGATTACTGTGATAATGAATGGTTTGCCTTGGAGACGAACAGAGATCATTCTGTCGTTTTTGAGATTGCATCCAAGTACTGCGTTTTGGACTCTTTTGTTGACCATGATGGCTACTCCATTTCTTCTGAGAGATTCTTGTCCACAGTAGTACATATAATGGTCATCTGAGTTAAATTCACCCATTCCAGTCCATTTTAGTTCTCTGATTCCTAGAATGTCAATGTCCACTCTTGCCATCTCTTGTTTGACCACTTCCAATTTGCCTTGATTTATGGACCTGATATTCCAGGTTCCTATGCAATATTGCTCTTTACAGCATCGGACCTTGCTTCTATCACCAGTCACATCCACAGCTGGGGATTGTTTTTGCTTTGGCTCCATCCCTTCATTTTTTCTGGAGTTATTTCTCCACTGATCTCCAGTAGAGTGTTGGGCACCTACTGACCTGGGAGAGTTCCTCTTTTAGTATCCTATCATTTTGCCTTTTCATACTGTTCATGGGATTCTCAAGGCAAGAATACTGAAGCAGTTTGCCATTCCCTTCTCCAGTAGACCACATTCTGTGAGACCTCTCCAGCATGACCAGCCCATTTGGGTTGCCCTGCAGGCATGGCTTAGTTTCTTTGAGTTAGACAAGGCTGTGGTCCTAGTGTGATTAGATTGACTAGATTTTTGTGAGTATGGTTTCAGTGTGTCTGTCCTCTGATGCCCTCTTACCCACTTACTTGGGTTTCTCTTACCTTGGGTGTGGGGTATCTCTTCATGGTTGCTCCAGCAAAGTGCAGCTGCTGCTCTTTACCCTGGACGAGAGGTATTTCCCCACCACCGCCTTTCCTGACCTTCAGTGTGAGATAGCTCCTCTAGGCCTTCCTGCCCCCATGCAGCCACCGCTTCTTGGATGTGTGGTTGCTCCTCCCAGCCACTGCCCCTGGCCTTGGGCTTGGGGTTGCTTCTCCTGGCTGCCACCCCTGACCTCAGACGTGGGGTAGCTCCTCTCAGCCATGCTTAGTGAGCCAGTCTCAGTCGCCTGCGCTTAGTGTGCCAGTTGCAGCCCCCCACGCTTAGTGTGCCAGGTTGGGTGGACTTGACTAAAGCTACTTGCAAATACTACTGATGTTGTGAATATATTTTAAAATATTTTGCACATGTTCACACGCACGCACACATACACATACACACACACACACCTTGACCCAACAACATGAATCAGGATACTATGACCTTTGTCTATGGTTGCAATATCTAGACACTAGTGGGTCATTTGAGAAGCCTCAGCTTGAGAAAAAGTCAAGCTGTGTGATACAGATCCAAAGTCATGGAGCAGTAGAGAAGGAAGAGAAAATTAGAGTGGTTTTATGCATAAATAGAAGTTCTAGCCTTGGAATAATTTTTTGTACCAAGAAGTGGTATTTTTTTACCAGAGTACCTGATACTCCAGCCTTGAGCACCAAAGGAATAGCGAAAATATATTCAATATGAATACCTGTTAATAGTCATTTCATATTCCTGAAGAAACATAGCAGAACCAGAAAAGTATTTTCTAAAGAAATACCTCTCTACCACTATAGCCAAATTGGTTTATTTTTTTTAAACTGCTTAAACAAATAGAATAAAATCATATTGAAATAGAACCATGAAATATTAATATGTCTAACACTGTAAAGATTATTTCTCAAGGACAGAATATAATTACCTATTATTATTCTTAGTGTATGTTTCTAAAACTTCACGTTGTAAATCCTGAGTTCAGACAAAGTAGTACAAGAGGAAAACTTTCTGAGTGTGAAAGACCAATGGAAAAATGGATGAACCAACCACTGCGATGTGAACTGTGTAGATTCTGCATTAAATGTGGAACATAAGAAGAGGGAATCACACATTTCAATGGTGAGGTAGTGCCAAACAAAGGTAACATTAGGAGCAGTGAAATTTCCCAAGGGAAAGCAAGACTGATAAAGGGAAATAAAAACATTGAACACATGTCTTAGGCAGCTAGTATGTTTTTGAAAAGAGGCATGTACATCCTTATGCATATACATATTCTGAAAATTTTATATGTACATATGTATGTGTGCATATATACATTCTCTTAGGCATATCTGGGATTATGAGTGACAAAGAAGAGTGGTAACAAATCCAGAATGAAGAATGGAGTATGACTGCCTTTTTATGACAATGTTATACAAGTGGAAAAGGAAGTTGGTGTTGGCTGGGTAAAGCAAAAGGGATGCAAATAATTGCCTCTCATTAGAGACATTTGATTCCAACAACTAGGACTGTCATGCCAATGACAATCATTTTACAGTAGCTTTTCAAATCAGAATTGGATTAAAACTTCCTCAGTTTACTTAGTCAAGGTTTATATAAATGTACTGGGGTGAAAAATGAGAAATTAAAATTTTTTCTCAGGTATTATAGTGGTTAATATGAAGTATGATGCCAATGGGTTTTTTTTTTTGTAGAGAGAAAATACTTGAAAGCATTGAAAATACTTGATGGCATGAAGTTTTTTTCTGATATTGTAGATACCACAATTACATTTACAGGTAACATGGATTCCAAACTTCTTTTTTTTTTTTAATTTGAACAGGTTTTAAGTATGTAGGCCTTACATACTTTTCATATCTACAGCACTTAAGTGAAGAGAAAATAAATATCATAAACTTTGGTTTAGCTGTTGGCAGGTTTTCAATCTGATTTTTTTCAGGGGGATAATAGCATGATACATGGATATTTCTTTTGCAAATTAGTTTATATGGGAAAGCAAAGTTGATTTTTCTCAGAATATAATAACAGTTGGATTTCAAAGTGCTGTCAATAACAGATTTAAGAGGTATATGCAAACACTTTCTGTCAACTTCTGTGGCTTTTTTTTTTTTCTGTTTCAAGTTAAAATCATAAATTTATTTCTCTTAGGATATAAAACAATGCTAACTACATTTGTTTAGTTTATGCTTGCAGTATATTTTTATTTATTTTGAAGTGCTGTCATAGTATTAAGAATAATAAAATATGACTTTTTTGTTAGGCTCCATTTTATTTGCTGTACTTCAAAAAACTACTTGTGTATATTCTGAAAATGAGAAACTGAGTCCCACCCCCCCCCTTGGTTTTTATTAACATTACATAATATAATCCAAGTGATTTATTGTTTTATGGTCATTTAAAATTTCGAATGTCAGTGTATTATGAGAGATAGAGGGCAATAAAATCCTAGCAGTTTACACCCCAATTTCCAATGTTCACTTTAGCTTCATTTCATTATCATAATCCATCTAAAGCTTTAAATGTAATACTTTACATATGCTGTGTGCTAACCAGTCACTGTGCTAATCATGCTTTGTATAAATTTAAAAAGTCACCTCTTACAACATGACTGAAATGAGGGGATCTGAATTTGAGGAACTCAGCATTCTTATGCAAGATGACATGGTTCATGACCAAATTTGAATTACTAAATCTGGACTGACTTACTCCCAAGGGCCAGCTTTCTTATCAACATGTATTATCATTACATGTCAGGTGAGGATGTTAGTAAAGATAAATGTATAACTGGTAATTTTATGAGCACTGCCTGTAAACAGGGTCTATATAGAACAACCTTTTCTTAGTATGATATTTGAAAGTTATTGTCCATGTAGACCACATGTCAGTATAATATAGTGACTATATATATATATATCAATATACTACCTTTAAAGACAGACTTATATATACTTGGTTATGTCTCTAGCTTCAGGATGTTGCTACTGTTCATTTGCTAACTCATGTCTGACTCTATGTGACCTCATAGACTGTGGCATGCCAGGCTCCTCTGTCCTCCATTAGCTCCCAGAGATTGCTCAGATACATGCTCACAGAGTCAGTGATGCTATCTCACCATCTCATCCTCTGCTGTCCCCTTCTCCTTTGGCCTTCAATCTTTCCCATCATCAGGGTCTTTTCCCATCATCAAGGTGTACATACTGGCTAGTAAATGGGTTATTCTATTTGTTTCTAAAGATGCATATGTATACGTGTTCAGATACACAGTGGAAATGTCAGTGTACACAGTTCCTTCAATATTCCGCTTTTCTAAAAGGTTTCCAGCCGGCACAACTCTAAGTTTACTTAATTGACATTGTATTTTATACCTACTGCCTATTTCCCACTTCGTTAAACTCTTGTATTATGTAATAAAGTTCTCACCATATTCTACTATTAGAGTTAGTATGGAAGCAAACTTCACTCACTTTTCAGAACTACGGTTTTTCAACATATTCTTACTAGATTGTCCTCTAATTTCAACCTCACAAAATTTTCCAAGATTCATCTCATATACTTAAGGAGAAAGAGACCATTCTATGAATACTGAAGATGATCACATGGACCACAGATGGTCTAATTCAACGAAACTGTGAGCCATGTATGTAGGGCACCCAAGATGAATGGGTCATGGCGGAGAATTCTCACAAAACGTGATCCACTGGAGAAGGGAAGGGCAAACCACCTCAGTGTTCTTGCCTTGAGAACCCAGTGAAAAGGCAAAAAGATAGGACACTGAAAGGTGAACTCCCCAGGTCAGTAGGTGCCCAATATGCTACTGGAGATCAGTGGTGAAATAACTCCAGAAAGAATGAAGAGACAGAGCCAAGTAAAAACAATACCCAGTTGTGAATGTGACTAATGATGGAAGTAAAGTCCAATGCTGTAAAGAGCAATACTGCATAGGAACCTGAACTGTTAGGTCCATTATTCAAGGAAAATTGGAAGTGGTCAAGCAGGAGATGGCAAGAGTGAACATTGACATTTTAGGAATCAGCCAACTAAAATGGACTGAAATGGGTGAATTTAACTCAGATGACCATTATATATACTACTCTGGGCAGGAATCCCTTAGAAGACATGGATAGCTGTCATAGTCAACCTAAGAGTCTGAAATGCAGTACTTGAAAACAATCTCAGAAGCGACAGAATGATCTCTGTTCATTTCATAGGCAACCATTCAATATCACAGTAATCCAAGTCTATGCACTGATAAGTAATGCTGAAGAAGCTGAAGTTGAACGATTCTATGAAGACCTACTGGAGAAGGAAATGGCAACCGACTCCAGTATTCTTGCCTGGAGAATCCCAGGGATGGGGGAGCCCAGTGGGCTACCGTCTATGGGGTCGCACAGAGTCGGACACAACTGAAGCGACTTAGCAGCAGCAGCAGCATGAAGACCTACAAGACCTTCCAGAACTAACACCCAAAAAAGATGTCCTTTTCATTATAGGGGACTGGAATGCAAAAGTAGGAAGTCAAGAAACACCTGCAGTAACAGGCAAATTTGGCCTTGGAGTACAACACAAAGCAGGTCAAAGTCTAACTGACTTTTGCTAAGAGAACACATTGGTCAGAGCAAACACCTTTTTCCAGCAACACAAGAGAAGACTCTACACATGGATATCACCAGATGGCCAACACCAAAATCAGATTGATAATACTCTTTGCAGCTAAAGATGGACACACTCTATACAGTAAGCAAAAACAAGACTGGGAGCTGACTGTGGCTCAGATCATGAACTCCTGATTGCCAAATTCAGACTTTTGAAGAAAGCAGGGAAAACCAATAGACCATTCAGGTTTGACCTAAATCATATCCCGTACAAGTATACACTGGAAGTGACAAATAGATTAATGGGATTAGATCTGATAGAGTGCCTGAGGTACTATGGACGGAGGTTTGTGACACTGTGCAAGAGACAGTGATTAAGACCATTGCCAAGAAAAAAAAATATATAAAAAGGCAAAATGGATGTCTGTGGAGGCTTTACAAATAGCGAAGAAAAGAAATGACACAAAAGGCAAAGGAGAAAAGGAAAGATACACTTATTTGAATGCAGAGTTCCAAAGAATAGCAAGGGGAGACAGGGAAGCCTTCCTCAATGATCAATGCAAAGAAATAGAGGAAAACAATAAAATGGGAAAGACTAGAGATGTCTACAAGAAAACTAGAGAACCAAGGGAACATTTCATGCAAAGATGGGCTCAATAAAGGACAGAAGTGGTATGGACTTAACAGAAGAAGAAGATATTAAGAAGAGGTGGCAAGAATGCACAGAAGAACTGCAGAAAAAAAAGAGCTTCATGACCCAGATAGCCACGATGGTGTGATCACTCACCTAGAGGCAGACATCCTGGAATGTGAAGTCAAGTGGGCCTTAGGAAGCATCACTACAAACAAAGCTAGTGGAAGTGATGGAATTCCAGTTGAGCTATTTCAAATCCTAAAAGATGATGCTATGAAAGTGCTACACTTAATATGCCAGCAAATATGGAAAACTTAGCAGTGGCCACAGGACTGGAAAAGGTCAGTTTTCATTCCAATCCCAAAGAAAGGCAATGCAAAAGAATGCTCAAACTTACCGCACAATTGTACTCATCTCAAAAGCTAGCAAAGTAATGCTCAAAATTCCCAAGCCAGGCTTGAACAGTATGTGAACCATGAACTTCCAGATGCTCAAGTTGAATTTAGTAAAGGCAAAGGACCAGAGATCAATTTGCCAACATCAACTGGATCATCAAAAAAGGCAGAGAGTTCCAGAAAAACATCTATTTCTGCTTTATTGACTATGCCAAGGCCTTTGACTGTGTGGATCACAACAAACTGTGGAAAAGTCTTAAAGAGATGGGCATACCAGACCACCTTACCTGCCTTCTAAGAAATATGCATGCAGGTCAAGAAGCAACAGTTAGAAGTGGACATGAAACAACAGACTTTTTCCAAATCAGGAAAGGAGTGCATCAAGGCTGTATATTGTCACCCTGCTTCTTTAACTGCTATGCAGAGTATATTATGTGAAATAACAGGCTGGATGAAGCACAAGCTGGAATCAACATTGCTGGGAGAAGTATCAATAACCTCAGATATGCAGATGACACCATACTTATAGCAGAAAGAGAAGAGAAACTAAAGAGCCTCTTGGTGAAAGTGGAAAAGGAGAGGGAAAAGTTGGCTTACAGCTCAACATTCAAAAAACTAAGATCATGCCATCTGGACCCATCACTTCATGCCAACTATATGGGGAAACAGAGGAAACAGTAAGAGACTTTACTTATTTGGCCTCCAAAATCACTGCAGATGGTGACTGCAGCCATGAAATTAAAAGATGCTTACTCCTTGGAAGAAAAGTTATGACCATCATAGACAGCATATTAAAAATCAGAGACATTACTTTGTCAACAAAGGTCTATCTACTCAAGTCTGTAGTTTTTCCAGTAGTCATGTATGGATATGATGGAGAAGGAAATGGCAATCCACTCCAGAACTATTGCCTGGAAAATCCCATGGACAGAGGAGCCTGGTAGGCTACAGTTCATGGGTTCGCAAAGAGTCGGACACGACTGAAGCGACTTCACTTTCACTTTCACTTTGTATGGATGTGAGAGTTGGACTATAAAGAAAGCTGAGTGCCTAAGAATTGATGCTTTTGAACTGTGGTGTTGGAGAAGACTCTTGAGAGTCCCTTGGACTGCAAGGAGAGACAACAAGTCCATCCTAAAGGAGATCAGTCCTGAATATTCATTGGATGGACTGATGCTGAAGCTGAAACTCCAATATTTTGGTCACCTGATGTGAAGAACTGACTCATTTGGAAAAACCCTGATGCCAGGAAAGATTGAGGGCAGGAGTAGAAGGGGACAACAGAGGATGAAATGGTTGGATGGCATCAAGGGACTCAAGGGACATGAGTTTGGGAAAGTTTTGGGAGTTGCTGATGGATAGGGAGACCTGGTGTGCTATAGTCCATGGGGTCGCTAAGAGCCAGGACCGAGTGACTGAACTGAACTAAAGCACATATCTATGTACTAATAACATCTTGAAACCTATTTATAATAAAAACTAATTTTGATTGCCCTATCTATTAAGCATTCTCTGATTGTGTATATACAGTAATGTATGACTTGTGTAAAATGTTAGATATTTGGTAATTTCCTGAAGGCATCTTTAGCAGGACCTGCTTTATATCACTGATCATTTTAAGACAACTACTAAGCAGAAGACATTGAAGTAGGTAGTCACACAGAAATTAACATTGCACAGCCAAATTTTTAGAAGATTTTATTTCTTACTAATATCATTGCTTACACTTAATCATCTGAAGAGAAAAACAATTTGTTACATTATTATCAAAACAGTGCTTTTAATATATTTTGCATATCCAATATTTTTTCAGTATTCTGACATTTATTCACTTATTAGATATTTTAAGTTATGCCCTTTGCTTCAAAGCCTTGGAACACAAGTTAGATAAAACTTTCATTAAATATTTAAATAAGAAGAAAACACAATCAAACAGAAGCATAATAACCAAACAAAAAAGCTCCCAGCATAAAACCACAGATCTCACTTATTAAACAGTCTCCTTATAGTAGAATATTGTATTTAGAATAAAAGTGCCTGGTGTCCTCAGCATTATGTATTATTAATGCTAAAATTCAGTACAATGAAATCTGAATTTTGTGCAAGGGATACTGTATTCAATAATTAAATAAGGAGATCAGTTTGCCAATCCTTGGCTTACCCCTTACCCAAGCTGTTAAATAATTCAGGTACTTTACTAACAGAGCTGATTTATAGTTAGCTAATTTGTATGATTCATTCTAATAGGATGAAAACTTGTTGAGTTACACACACTTTAAGATAGAATTTTACATGTATACAGTAAATTACTTTTACTAGTATTATTCTTTGGAATGCTTACCAAAAGAAAGACTATGTAACTAAGGCAAATGAGTGAAAGATGCAAAGTCTACAACACTGTAAAACAATTCTACACAAATGACATTAGAATCACATTTTTCCTAAGATTTTTGAATTCTCTTTTAAACTTTTAGAATATATCCTAGCATACAGTAGATCTCCACTAAATGTTAACCCTTTTGCATTGATACAGGAAGGTATTTCCTGAAAATCTTGCTATTTTAATAGTTTGTTCACCAAGAAAGCCTTCCTCAGTGATCAATGCAAAGAAATAGAGGAAAACAACAGAATGGGAAAGACTAGAGATCTCGTCAAGAAAATTAGAGATAGCAAGGGAATATTTCATGCAAAGATGGGCTTGATAAAGGACAGAAATGGGATGGACCTAACAGAACCAGAAGATATTAAGAAGAGGTGGCAAGGACAGACAGAAGAACTGTACAAAAAAGATCTTCATGGTCCAGATAATCACGATGGTGTGATCACTCACCTAGAGCCAAACATCCTGGAATGTGAAGTCAGGTGGGCCTTAGAAAGCATCACTATGAACAAAGGTAGTGGAGGTGATGGAATTCCAGTTGATGTATTTCAAATCCTGAAAGATGATGCTGTGAAAGTGCTGCCCTTAATATGCCAGCAAATTTGGAAAACTCAGCAGTGGCCACAGGACTGCAAAATGTCAGTTTTCATTCCAATCCTGAAGAAAGGCAATGCCAAAGAATGCTTAAACTACAGCACAAGTGCACTCATCTCACACTCTAGTAAAGTAATGCTCAAAATTCTCCAAGCCAAGCTTCAGCAATATGTGGACCATGAACTTCCAGATGTTCAAGCTGGTTTTAGAAAAGGCAGAGGAACCAGAGATCAAATTGCCAACATCCGCTGGATCATGGAAAAAGCAAGAGAGTTCCAGAAAAACATCTATTTCTGCTTTACTGACTATGCCAAAGCCTTTGACTGTGTGAATCACAATAAACTGTGGAAACATCTGAAAGAGATGGGAATACAGACCACCTGACCTGCCTCTTGAGAAACCTATATGCAGGTCAGGAAGTAACAGTTAGAACTGGACATGCAACAACAGACTGGCTCCAAATAAGAAAATGAATATATCAAGGCTGTATATTGTCATGTCATCCTGCTTATTTAACTTATATGTAGAGTACATCATGAGAAACGCTGGGCTGGAAGTAGCACAAGCTGGAATCAAGATTGCCAGGAGAAATATCAATAACCTCAGATATGCAGATGACACCACCCTTATAGCAGAAAGTGAATAGGAACTAAAAAGCCTCTTGATGAAAGTGAAAGAGGAGAGTAAAAATGTTGGCTTAAAGCTCAACATTCAGAAAACAAAGATCATGGCATCTGGTCCTATCACCTCATGGGAAATAGATGGGGAAACAGTGGAAACAGTGTCAGACTTTATTTTTTGGTCCCCAAAATCACTGCAGATGGTGACTGCAGCCATGAAATTAAAAGACGCTTACTCCTTGGAAGGAAAGTCATGACCAACCTAGATAGCATATTCAAAAGCAGAGACATTACTTTGCCAACAAACGTCCGTCTAGTCAAGGCTACGGGTTTTACAGTGGTCATGTATGGATGTGAGAGTTGAACTGTGAAGAAAGCTGAGTGCCAAAGAATTGATGCTTTTGAACTGTGGTGTTGGAGAAAACTCTTGAGAGTCCCTTGGACTGCAAGGCAATCTAACCAGTCCATTCTAAAGGAGATCAGTTCTGGGTGTTTTTGGAAGGAATGATGCTAAAGCTGAAACTCCAGTACTTCTGCCACATCATGCGATGAGTTGACTCATTGGAAAAGACTCTGATGCTGGGAGGGATTGGGGGCAGGAGGAGAAGGGAACGACAGAGGATGAGATGGCTGGATGGCACCACCGACTAGATGGATGTGAGTCTGAGTGAACTCCCAAAGTTGGTGATGGACAGGGAGGCCTGGCATGCTGTGATTTACAGGGGCGCAAAGACTTGGATATGACTGAGTGACTGAACTGAACTGAACTGAACTGTTTCACTTGATATTGTTGCATTTAAGGTCTTTGTATAGATAAGTATAGGAACTGTATTCAGTATTTATGATTTTATTTAATTTTATTTTATAACACATAAGCTACATTTAATTATTTCTCCTGATATAAATATGAGATATTTCATAAGGCACATTGGGTTATTTTGCCTCTGATTTAACCACAGTGGATCCAAATATAAAGATTATTTCTTAAAAATGTACTCAATATTATTTTTAAAACTATACATGTTTGGCTATTAATTATCTGATAAAAGATCTTATGGTTTGAATAACATGAAAGTCATATTCAGAATCAATCCAACTTAGAGACCATGTGTACTTTGTAGTCTAGGGAGGATCCCTCACTTTATCAGGATCATTTTGGGACCTAATATCATTATGGTCAAGGGACCTGATTTGATTTGGAGAAAGGTTATTATTTGGGTTCAAACAAAGTTAATGCAACATGCAGTATTTTCATTTCTATTTCTTTTATAATCATTTTTGCTATTAAAACAAGGAACCCTGGACTGTAGTTGGAAAAACTGTAAGCTATGATCCCTTAGCTTTCTATTTCCAATGAAGAAAACAGGGTATAAATTGTTACAATATTAATTAAAATAAACTTCCTTTTGCTGTAAAGGTTGTACAATTTTCTTTCTTTCAGAAAAGTTTTATAATAAACATATATTTCCCATTCATCTCTATCAGATTTTAAACTTTATAAAGTATTGCCAAACAAAAAAGAATCATGGAAAAATCATTGCTTAATTTCAGTTTATGCTCTAAGCTGAAAAAAAATATTCTTTAACTTGCCAATAAAACCTAAGCTATATTTCAAAACAGTTTCTCCCAACACAAATCAGAATCCTTTGTGAATTTATTTAGATGCAAGAGAAAATAGCTTCCTTTCAAAGTCGGAGATACTGAAGTTTTTTTTTTTTTTTTAATAAAGTGAGATTAATTTTGCAATGCAATTCTATACAAAAAAGGAATTAATGGAACACAATAGGCCAACTAGTCATTTCTTGGATAAAGATGACCAACTTCCAAGTTTTAGCTCCATTTTGCATAGATATGATATTAATATTTATTTTAAATACCCTTTAACACTTATTACATTTTCAGAGTACTCAAACACTATTTAATTAGCCAGAAGCATAATTCTTATTTACCTTCCTGAAGCTTATATTGTAAATTTTGTATGATATTCCCAGTATTTGTAGTGAAAGGCCTAAGGAGAATTTCCTTGCTGTCTCTGTTTTCCCTGCATGTCGTTATTTCTCCCTGCTTCAAACTAACCAATGAAGAGAAGGGGGAGATAATGGGAAGTTCCCTTCATTGTTGGATTTCCACTCATAGACAGACAAGAACATAATATCTTTAACCAGAAATGAATTACCTTCTCCCTTTCAGGACAGATTTATGGGTCTCTTAGCCTAGCACAGATTCCACCTCCAAGAGTCTGTATCATCCACACACCAGGAAGCTAGGAAAATGGACATGGTAAAGACACTTACCTGGAAATCCCTGAAAACTTGAATAAAAATGTGGCATACGAAGATAGCAGGATGGGGAGAAGACACACTACTTCCTTCAAAGATGCAAACAATGAGGTAAGGAGTTCAACTGACAAACATCAATGCAGAAAAAGAAACATGGTTTCCTTCCTCAGTGTAAGGAAGAGCAGCTCTTCCTATTTGCATCACCAATGAAGCTAATGTCATTGTGAAGGTAGCCAGGCCTCTGGGGTAAGTCACATGCCTTTCTTGTTAGATGACATTACTTTTTTTTTTTTTTAGTATTTTTATAATTTTTTTAATTTAATTTTTTTACTTCACAATACTGTATTGGTTTTGCCATACATTGACTGCTGGGCATACACACCATAGGAAACCAGAATTGAAAGAGACATGTGTACCCCAATGTTCATCACAGCTCTGACATTACTTTTTAAGGGTTCCTTTCCCTGTGCCCCAGAAATTTGTGAAAGCCCTCTGCAGCATGCTTTCAGCTTACTGCCTCATAAACAGGGGTATACACTGACTACTGCATGGAACTCTGCAACCAGAGATTTTGCACTTGATAGAGCAAGTACATTGGGGTCTGGAAGATCACCAAATCAAGTATACTAGCCATGGAAAGCTGACTTTCCACCACCTTCCACAATTATTGAAGTACTGCAGGGGTTAGAAATCCATCAAGAGGCATTGCTAAAGATAGTATTTGAAGCCTCTCCACTGAAGACGAGCTTGAAGGAGTTGCAGCCATGTACCCAGAAGAGAGGTGAATACCCCACTGATTTACATCAGCCGACTGTTTAAGCTTTCTCAGGAGTCACTGGCAGGGACGCCGGGGGCAGATCAAATCTGTACTCTAGTCCTTAGCAATCTTTGTCTGGCTCTGTCACCAATTATCTAAACTCAAATTAAGAAAAAGGTGGTAGAATGGCAAGAACAGATTGTTACTCAAATTTTAATAGCAGCTATTCAGTTTGGGGACAATCTATAGAAAAACAGAAAGAAATTAAAGAGTACAATGATGGCTGCTTAGTTAAAACTCATTACTAATGGGAATAATTCTTACTTTGCTCAGCCTATAAAAGGAAGAAAGGAGATGGTATGTCATTAATGCAAAAAGTCAGCTCACTGGAAAAAAGTTATAGAAAGAGACTCTGGGGGATGCAGGAACTACAATCACATGAAAATCAGGAAAGCCCAGAAAATCAGGGAATTGTTGTCTTAAAATGAACAGACTTAGGGAACCTCAGAGGTGAGAACTGGTGATATTGGTGCTACTTATTCTAAAACTCAGAAATTTATCTTTCCATTTGGGTGACGGATCAATACAATTCTGGTATTTCAGGTCAGCCTCTACTTCCTTCTCTTCTGCTTTTACCATACAGGTAGGTCTTCTTTCTGAGAAATGTGTGTTTTTATTTTCTCTTGATCTTCTTGTAAATCTAATTGGAGAGAGACTTACTATATAACTTAAAGGCTATTCTGTCCTATACTTCAGATTGAAAGTCTGTGGGGTTCCTTGGGGAAAAAGGTGTTTGCATTAGTTAAATATGTATCTTCTGAAAGCAAAAGGTTATGATAGAAAGTGGCAATCTTGTGCCAGCCTGGAAAAGCATCCTGAGTTACATTGCTTTGAGCTATGACAGAAAGTGGCATTCTCTCACAGCCTTGCTGGAAAAGTACTGTGATCTGAACAAATCAATACATCACTTTGAGTCCCAGCAAATGATGAGACTCATTTAATTTGAGATATAGATGATAAAAATAGTTTACCAAGATAATAATCCATGGTCATATGTAAAATAATATCTTTCATCAATGTTTCAATTCAAAGAAATAAAATGATAATACAATAAAGATCATTTTAAATAGGACACTAATCTATAATATTATATTTTCAATAAAAGAGGAAGGTAAATTTGGTAAAGTTAATTAACCACTATGGAGATTTGTACAAAATCTTACCATTAATCTGTGTAGCTCCCAACTCTGCAAACATTCTCAATATTGACTTGGGTAGCACTGTCTGCAAAATATTCCTCTATAATTTACTGAGGTTCTGACTTTTCTCTATTTCTTCATGTTCTGTTAGAGGAAGGATCTAAATTATAGTTTACTCTTACTTATGACAGAGTCTATATTATGTCAAAGGGCTTAAGTACTTTTCTACATATTTTTCTAGTCACTTACAGGAGAACTCAAAAGAAATTTGTCCCGCCAAAGGGACCTATAAGTGTTCAAAATGTAGATGACTTGCTGGTGGCCTCAGAAACTTGAGAACACTGCAAAGTTGATACTGTGGCTTTGTTATACTCTTTGCTTCCCAGTCCAAAAGGCTTCACCAAACAAATTGAAATATTGCTCAACTGAAGTCTAACACTTATAGTATTTATCAGCTGCAGCTCACAGTTTTAAAATCTATAAGTCAGCTCATTGTGCAGATAAGGAACTACCAAAAAAAAATAATGAAACATTGAAAAAAAAAAAAAGAAAGAAAGAAAGAAAACCAAAAAAATGCACAATGTATCTGGGTACTAGTACAATATTGTAAACAGTGGGTCCTAATATTGTAAACATTGGGTCCTAGCATTTGAAGAGAAAACAAAACCTCTGATAGAACTACTGTGTGCTAATTATGGAGATCAACATGGTGAACTCCTGAGAGCAGAGATCACCAAGTTGCTTAAGGAAAGGTGAACAGGCCCAGTTCGGAAACAGAGCAAGTCAAAGCTCCTGTGGCTGATGATAGTACTTTGTACCTCATAATCTCCTAACGCCTATTTTGTCCCTCCCCATTTAACTCTACCCACTGGTAACCATTACTTTGTTCTCTGTATATGGGAGTCTATTTCACTTCTGTTATATTCATTTGCTTTGTTTTCAGATTCTACATATAATTAATAACATACAGTATTTGTTTTTCTCTGATTCATTTCACTAATCATAGTGCCCTACAGGTATTATATGCATAACTTTTTCTTTATCTATTCATCCTTTGATAGATACTTAGGGGGCTTCCATCCTCTGGCTATTGGTAAATAATGCAGCTATGTACATTGGGGTGCATGCATCTTTTCAAATTAGTGTTTTCATTTTCCTCAGATGTATATACCCAAGAGTTTAAATGCCAGATTATATAGGAGTTCCATTTTTAGTTTTTTGAGGAAATTCCATAATGTATTCCATAGTGGCTACACCAATTTACATTCCCACCAACAGTCTACTAGGGTTCCATTTTTGCTATATCTTCACAAACATCTGTTATTTTTAGTCTTTTTGATTATAGCTATTCTGACAGGTGTGAGGCGATATCTCATAGTGGTTTTGATTTGCATTTTTCTGATGATTTGGTGATGGTAAGCATCTTTCCATGTGTTTCCTGGGCATTAGTAAGTCATTCTTGGGAAAATTTCTGTTTAAATCTTTTGACCAGTTTTAATTGAGTTTTTTTAATTGACTTGTGTGAGCTGCTTATCTAGTGGGATATTAATCCCTTATCAGTCATATTATTTGCAAATATTTTCTCCCATACAATATTTTCATTTTGTTGATGGTTTCCTTTGCTATGCAAAAGGATATAAGTTTAATTAGGTACCATTTGTTTATTTTTGCTTTTGTTTCCTTTGTCTTAGAAGATAAATCCAAAAAATATTGTTAACAATTTATATCAAAGAGTGTTCTGCCTGTGTTCTCTGATTATTGATAAAGCAAAAAGGGGACTATCTCCGTTAGTAATTATTGATAACAATAAAGTAAAAGCAATTAACCTATGTCCAGGTACTCAAGCCCTATATTTGACACAAAAAATTGACATCTTTTGGAAAGATGATATAAAAAGGAAAAACATCTGATTAATACACAAACAGAAATCTGTCATTTACAGATAAAGACTTCAAAAAAACAGGTTCAAAGTCATTCAATTAACCTTAGGATGCAAATTCTCTTCAGTCTCAATACTGATGGATAAACAAAGGTAAATATGATTTAGTTAGCTGTTGTAATAGTATAATTACTGATTTAGACCCAAAGTCAAAATGAAAACAAACCAAAAGCCCATAGGCTTTGTCCTCAAGACTTAAAGTAAGAGTATACCTAAACACTGGAAGTTCAACATATACCTTTCAATAAGTGCTTCATAATAAGATTTTAAATATTAGATAATGGCCTCAGATACCATCCCTTGTATTTCATATCCAGGAAATAGTAAAACTATTGGAAATGATAGAACAGTTACTAAAAAATTAAATTGTCATATTAATGTGATGACAATTGTGACTGACAGAATTTATTGAATTTTGCAAGGGCAATGTCTAGATAAAAATTTAGACTTTCAGTCTCCATAGTTGAGCTATTCCTTAGGTTTGAATAAAATAGGACTTTATAAGGAATCACCAAATGATATTTTGATAGTGATCCATTTGAAAATGCAAGCAATAAGGACAACACAATTGGCAAATTAATGTATTGCTAAGAAAAAACATTTATAATTTGCTGTTTGGGAAACTAACTCTACCATTCACCATTGGTATGATACATTCAAAGGTCAATCCCTGAAAGCAAATAAAGTACTGAGTTCTAAAAACCCAATAATTCTATTATTTAATTGCTATTTGACAATTGGTTTGCTATATATTTTACTGTGTACTGGCTGGGTATCTATAACTTGCCCAGAGACATATAATAACAGTAATGAAAATCATTAGAAGTTGTACTGTTACTATTTTTTAGTAAGAGAGGGAAAAGACTGTAAGGGAATACGGAAACTGCCAAATTTAGAACTACGGAATGTCCTTCCCAAGAATCTGGGTACCATCTCTAAGTGTTATCAACTAGAAACAGCGTCCCTCCCCACTTCTGTGAGAGAGCAGGAAATTAATTTGAGTAGGAGCCTTCTTCCAAGTTGCAAAACCACCTCTTGACATAAAGAAATGAGAAGTTTGTTTTTGTTTCCCTTTCAGTTCAGTTCAGTTCAATTCAGTCGCTCAGTTGTGTCCGACTCTTTGAGACCCCATGAATCGCAGCACGCCAGGCCTCCCTGTCCATCACCAACTCCTGGAGTTCACCCAATTCACGTCCATTGAGTCAGTGATGTCATCCAGCCATCTCATCCTCGGTCGTCCCCTTCTCCTCCTGCCCCCAATCCCTCCCAGCATCAGAGTCTTTTCCAATGAGTCAACTCTTCGCATGAGGTGGCCAAAGTACTGGAGTTTCAGCTTTAGCATCATTCCTTCCAAAGAAATCCCAGGGCTGATCTCCTTCAGAATGGACTGGTTGGATCTCCTTGCAGTCCAAGGGACTCTCAAGAGTCTTCTCCAACACCACAGATAAAGCCTAAAAGGTAACAAAAATGATCACTCCAATCACTAAGTGAATTTAAGATGAACCGGCTTAAAGCTCAAAATTAGGAAAACTAAGATCATGGCATCTGGTCCCATCACTTCATGGCAAATAGATGGGGAAACAGTGGAAACAGTGTCAGACTTTATTTTGGGGGGCTCCAAAATCACTGCATATGGTGATTGCAGCCATTAAATTAAAAGATGCTTACTGAAGGAAAGTTATGACCAACCTAGATAGCATATTCAAAAGCAGAGACATTACTTTGCCAACAAAGATCCGTCTAGTCAAGACTATGGTTTTCCAGTGGTCATGTATGGATGTGAGAGTTGGACTGTGAAGATAGCTGAGCACTGAAGAATTGATGGGTTTGAACTGTGGTGTTGGATAAGACTCTTGAGAGTCCCTTGGACTGCAAGGAGATCCAACCAGTCCATTCTAAAGGAGATCAGTCCCAGGTGTTCTTTGGAAGGACTGATGCTAAAGCTGAAACTCCAATATTTTGGCCACATCATGCGAAGAGCTGACTCATTGGAAAAGACTCTGATGTTGGGAGGGATTGGGGGCAGGAGGAGAAGGGGACGACAGAGGATGAGATGGCTGGATGGCATCACCGACTGGATGGACATGAGTTTGGGTGAACTCCAGGAGTTGGTGACGGACAGGGAGGCCTGGCGTGCTGCAATTCATGGGGTCGCAGAGTCGGACACGATTGAGTGACTGAACTGACTGACTGACTGACTGATGCAAGACAAATGATGTTGTCAAGTTCTCTCATTTGAAGATTAGTTATTGTTTATCTTGAAAACATGTATGTAATGGGGTGTATTTGCTTGGCTATATAAAGGGGAAGATTTCTTTCTGTTTTTGTGATCCTTTAGTGGGTTGCCCCAGATGTCCACTACATATTTTCTTGTTTGATGTTTGTTCACTGTTAAAAGTGTTTCTTTCTCTTCTGGTTTTGTGGAGAGACTTTCTGAATTGGGAAAATATTTCATTTTAAATTATATTTATCCAATATATGATACTAAAATTTACAGAGTTATCCTAGAAGAGTAAAGAACAGACCAACCTCACTTACAGACATATATATGAAAACTTTAAATAAAAGGTTAAGGATGAGTGATAAATTATGTGCCTGGATATACATTGCACTATTCATAATAACCAAGACTGCAAAAATGTAATCTTTAACAACTGACAGACTTTACATTATAAAACATTCATTTAAGTATGCAGTCAATGATGTAACATTTTCAAGAATGATGTGGGGCATAGAAGTTAGTATTCAATTTTTAATTTGTGATCTGATTTTACCTTTCTGTTTATCTCCATCTATTGCTCTTGGTCTCAGTCCACTGGCTTTCATACCACACTTCCAACAGCCTCTAAAATTTTCACCTTTGATTCTCTCAGCATCTTTAATATGCTTGTGTGCTCTGGGAACAGCACTCCCAGAAGAAAAACTAACTTCAGCCTCTTCTGCATAGTTCCTTTAATGAAAATGATCTTACAAACAAAGTAGAATTGATATTAAAATTATTGGAGGATCCATATGTGATGGAAAAGGATGGTTGTATACAGAATTTTACAATATATAATCATTACACATAAATTTGAAATCTTTTTGCCACTTCTAGATAGAATATCTGGAAATAGCTTCCTGAAGAGAAGTCCTAGGCATGTGTTCATTCCACCATTTTGGGATGGGGAACATGGTCACCATTAAGGTCCACCAAGTTAAGAAGAGATGCTGGTTAGAGAGGCCCCATTTGCTGCTGCTATTGGGGAAGCTTTATTATCAATATAAATCTTTCTTACTTACATCAAAATGCCTTATTTTAAAAGCATTTATTACCCCAACCAGGCCCGAGTTAACTTGTTCCAGATCCAGACTTTAAAACTGTGAAAACTTAATTTCTTCTCTGAAGGCCAGGTACATAAAGTCCTCAATATTTGTTCAGTTCAGTTCTATTCAGTCGCTCAGTCATGTCCAGCTCTTTGTGACCCCATGAATAGCAGCACGCCAGGCCACACTGTCCAACACCAACTCCCGGAGTTCACTCAACTCATGTCCATCGAGTCAGTGATGCCATCCAGCCATCTCATCCTCTGTCAGTGGCTTTTCCTCCTGCCCCCAAACCCTCCCAGCATCAGAGCCTTTTCCAATGAGTCAATTCTTCACATGAGGTGGCCAAAGTACTGGAGTTTCAGCTTCAGCATCAGTCTTTCCAAAGAACACCCAGGACTGATCTGCTTTAGAATGGACTGGTTGGATCTCCTTGCAGTCCAAGGGACTCTCAAGAGTATTCTCAGTTCAAAAGCATCAATTCTTTGGTGGTCAGCTTTCTCCACAGTCCAACTCTCACATTCATACATGATTACTGGAAAAACCATACCCTTGACTAGATGGACATTTGTTGGCCAAGTCATGTCTCTGCTTTTGAATATGCTATCTAGGTTGCTCATAACTTTCCTTCAAAGAGTAAGTGTCTCTAAATTTCCTGGCTGCAATCACCATCTGCAGTGATTTTGGAGCCCCCAAAAATAAAGTCTGACACTGTTTCCACTGTTTCTCCATCCATTTCCCATGAAGTGATGGAACTGGATGCCATGATCTTCATTTTCTGAATATTGAGCTTTAAGCCAACATTTTTACTCTCCACTTTCACTTTCATCAAGTTCCTCTTCACTTTTGCCATAATGGTGGCGTCATCTGCATATCTGAGGTAATTGATATTTCTCCTGGCCATCTTGATTCCAGCTTGTGCTTCATCTAGCCCAGGATTTCTAATGATGTACTCTGCATATAAATTAAATAAGCATGGTGACCATATACAGCCCTGACGTACTAATTTTCCTATTTGGAACCAGTCTGTTGTTCCATGTCCAGTTCTAACTGTTGCTGCCTGACCTGCATATAGGTTTCTCAAGAGGCAGGTTAGGTGGTCTGGTATTCCCATCTCTTGAAGAATTTTCCACAGTTTATTGTGATCCACACAGTCAAAGGCTTTGGCATATTCAGTAAAGCAGAAATAGATGTTTTTCTGGAACTCTCTTGCTTTTTCCATGATCCAGCAGATGTTGGCAATTTGATCTCTGGTTCCTCTGCCTTTTCTAAAACCAGCTTGAACATCAGGAAGTTCAAGGTTCACATATTGCTGAAGCTTGGCTTGGAGAATTTTGAGCATTATTTTACTGGCAGATGAGATGAGTGCAATTGTGCGGTAGTGTGTGTATTCTCTGGTATTGCCTTTCTTTGGAATTGTAATGAAAACTGACCTTTTCCAGTCCTGTGGCCACTGCTGAGTTTTCCAAATTTGCTGGCATATTGAGGGCAGCACTTCCACAGCAACATCTTTCAGGATTTGAAATACCTCAACTGGAATTCCATCACCTCCACTAGCTTTGTTCTTAGTGATGGTTCCTAAGGCCCACTTGACTTCACATTCCAGGATGTTTGGCTCTAGGTGGATGATCACATCATCGTGATTATCTGGGTTGTGAAGATCTTTTTGTACAGTTCTTCTGTGTATTCTTGCCATCTCTTCTTAATACCTTCTGCTTCTGTTACGTCCATAACATTTCTGTCCTTTATCAAGCCCATCTTTGCATGAAATGTTCCCTTGGTATCTCTAATTTTCTTACAGAGATTTCTAGTCTTTCCCATTCTGTTGTTTTCCTCTATTTATTTGCATTGATCACTAAGAAGGCTTTCTTATCTCTCCTTGCTATCCTTTGGAACTCTACATTCAGATGCTTATATCTTTCCTTTTCTCCTTTGCTTTTTGCTTCTCTTCTTTTCACAGCTATTTGTAAGGCCTCTTCAGCCAGCCAGTTTGCTTTTATGCATTTCTTTTCCATGGGGATGGTCTTGATCCCTGTCTCCTGTACAATGTCAGGAACCTCCGACTATAGTTCATCAGGCACTCTATCTATCAGATCTAGTCCCTTAAATCTATTTCTCACTTCCACTGTATAATCATAAGGGATTTGATTTAGGTCATACCTGAATGGTCTAGTGTCTTTCCCTACTTTCTTCAATATGAGTCTGAATTTGGCAATAAGGAGTTCATGATCTGAGCCACAGTCAGCTCCTGGTCTTGTTTTTGCTGACTGTATAGAGCTTCTCCATATTTGTTAACTCACTACAAAGAAAGGAAAGAGGGAAGGAAGGTATGATGAAAAACGGAAATGAAGGAGGATCTCTCGGCGAGGCCTTATGATCAGTTCAGTTCAGTCGCTCAGTTGTCTGACTTTTTGTGGCCCCATGAGTCACAGCAAGCCAGGCCTCCCTATCCATCACGAACTCCCGGACTTCACTCATATTCATGTCCATTGAGTCAGTGTTGCCATCCAGCCATCTCATCCTCTGTTATCCCCTTCTCTTCCTGGCCCTATGCCCTCCCAGCATCAGAGTCTTTTCCAATGAGTCAACTCTTTGCACGAGGTGGTCAAAGTACTGGAGCTTCAGCTTCAGCATCATCCCCTCCAAAGATATCCCAGGGTTGATCTCCTTCAGAATGGACTGGTTGCATCTCCTTGCAGTCCAAGGGACTCTCAAGAGTCTTCTCCAACACCACAGTTCAAAAGCATCAATTCTTTGGCGCTCAGCCTTCTTCACAGTCCAACTCTCACATCCATACATGACCACAGGAAAAACCATAGCCTTGACTAGACAGACCTTTGTTGGCAAAGTAATGTCTCTGGTTTCAAATATACTATCTAGGCTGGTCATAACTTTCCTTCCAAGGAGTAAGCACCTTTTAATTTCATGGCTGCAGTCACCATCTGCAGTGAAATTTGGAGCCCAGAAAAATAAAGTCTGACACTGTTTCCACTGTTTCCCCATCGATTTCCCATGAAGTGATGGAACCAGATGCCATGATCTTCGTTTTCTGAATGTTGAGCTTTAAGCCAACTATTTCACTCTCCACTTTCACTTTCATCAAGAGGCTTTTTATTTCCTCTTCACTTTCTGCCATAAGGTTGGTGTCATCTGCATATCTGAGGTTATTGATATTTCTCCCAGCAATCTTGATTCCAGCTGTGTTTCTTCCAGTCCAGTGTTTCTCATGATGATAGACTAGACTAAAATGACAAATGAGGAACATTCCATGTCCTCAAATTTTTTTCATATCTTTTCCACAAGTATGAGAAAATGATGAATTTATTCAATGATAATCCACAATTTATCCTCATTTAAAACACACATCAGAGAAGGCAATGGCACCCACTCCAGTACTCTTTTGCTTGAAAACCCCATGAACGGAGGAGCCTGGTGGGCTGCAGTCCATGGGGTCACTAAGAGTCAGACATGACTGAGTGACTTCACTTTCACTTTTCACTTTCATGCATTGGAGGAGGAAATGGCAACCCACTCCACTGTTCTTGCTTGGAGAAGCCTGGGATGGGGGAAGCCTGGTGGGTTGCTATCTGTGGGGTCACACAGAGTCAAACACGACTGAAAAAACTTAGCAGCAGCAGCAAAACACAGATACAATATATAAAATATATTTCAGAACATAATTATATTAATTATATACTATTTCCATGTATAATCTAGAAATGCAAGATTTTTCTATAGAAGACTTGTAAAGAGTGTCAAAAATGATGGCATAGAAGTTTTTCTTAAAAATGCCACTTAAGATATAGATAGATTGATAGGTAGATACATATTTTAAATATAATGCTTCATCTCTAAGGTATTTGATGTCTGGATTCATTTAAGCAGCCTTTTGGAAGTCTTATTTTTTTTTTAATCAAACTTTCTATTCTACTAAATTACTTAAATATTATTACAGATATTTCATGTATTAATTTATTATGACAAACAGATTAAAGTTCTTATTGTAGATATTTCTCCCACTTTAATTATATAAAATAAAAATTTTTGAGCATTAGATTGATGTTAGTTCCCAATTAAAATATATGAAATATATTTTAGGCAATTTTTTCCTAATAATTTGGTTCCAGAATATATTAAAAATTCTTTATTGGTTGATTTGGCAATTGATTCAATTTTTCACCTTTTGTGAATCCTATTTCTCATGTTGTTATAATAAACATAATTTATTACATGATATTTTTAATATACATGTAATACTTAACACAATAGTCCCAAAGTTGCTATCTTCTGTTTCTACTATCCCAATTCTCTATTATTTCATTTTGCCTAGGAAAATGCTAAAATATACTTCCTATTTCAATAATTAATGGATAATTAATTAGACAACCCAGACTCAACACTGATCTGTGTTATACTATGGTAGGCAGGATCAACTCCCCATCCCAAACTGGCTCAAATGTTAAGACTTATGATGCCACAGTCACCCACAACCAAAAATGTGTAATATTTTATAACTCATGTTATGAAGTTTTCTCAGGGGAAGCAGCATTCAAGCTTGTCTTAAATGAATAAAGAAATAGTACAATTTCAGTTTTAAATATTATTAAATAAATAAAAAGGGATGAATGACAAAAAGTGAGTTGGAACATGTGGGGAATTTTAGAAAAGCTCTGCTGGAAATTTGATATGGAACTTTAATGATATGACAAGGTCAGTTATGCAAAGACCTAGGGAAGAATATTCAGATACAACATAATTAAAGGGGAAAATATTATGAGGTGAGACAGTCTTCAATTAGTATATGAGGAACTGTAATAAAATAAGAATATGTCAATAGAATACTCTTTTGGAGGAGAAACAGATTGTGTAACTGGATAACTGGATATAGGGATGAAGAAGAAATAATATGCAGTTAAGATACCAAGAAGAGAAAGCAGAAAAGTCTATTAATCATTGAGTGTGTGCTTTAATATACATTGTGCAAATAAGCTTTGTAGTAACAATTCAAGTTACATGGTTGAACTCATGTAACATATGTGAAAACAGTGGTTTTGAGCTATTTGGGATTTCTCAAAGTCACTTTGTCAAAATTTTAAAGAGCATCTTCTAACTTCAAAGCCCAGGCTGTTGGCATTTCTTCATGAGTTTAAGTGATACCTGGTGGTACCAATGGCACAGAGAGGATATTTAGAAAAGAAAGTTCATATACTTTCAAAATGGGTTTATTATAGATATCTAAGTGGAACTATTTACCAGGCCATTGCAGTGGAATAACAAATAAGGAGAGGCCCAAGGCTATATTGATTCTAATAAATCCTATAAAGGAGAGAATTGAGAGGGAAAAAAGAAAGAGGCTTTGTTAATGCTTTTTCTAGTCAATTTATGAGCCTGAAAAAAATATTACGAGCCTGATAAAAGCTTTATAAATTCTTTAAACTCATTTACCATTTGATTACCAACCATGAATATTTCAATATTTTTTGAATGAATGGCATTTTACTAGAGAAATCTCAATGCCAAATTTTCTGAGGAAAACTGGTATTTGCCTTATTTGAATGCTAAACACTTTTTAAAAACTTCTATTAGGGCAATCATTTATCAAAGCAAAAATCTAATTAGTTGTAGAACTCTGATTTAATTTTATACTAGTTCTAGGAAGGGAGACCAGAGTAATACTTAAATGATATTCAGAATGGGAATCTTTGCAAAAACGGCACAATTTAAATAAGTATGTTTGAGTAAATACAATGGAAGAATCTACACTATCATCAGGGAAGGATATCTGATGCTTTGATACACAAAATCATTCGAGTAATTAACATGGAAGAAAAAACAATGAAGGACCAGAGAGCTCTGGGAAGACTGCAGAATAGGAAGCACCAAGAATCTGTTTCCCCACCTAGACAACAAGCACACTGGCAGAATCTACTGATGTCATTAAGTTGGAGCTCTGGAGTCAATAAGCCATGCAACTTTCAAAAGAAACTTTGGAAGGTAAACTGGGTTAACTTTGGTCAATTATATCAGCTCTGTAGGTGCCACCCATTCCTCACCCTCCACTCCTACAGCCGGGATCCATGCACATGTTCCTAGAGTAACTTGTACAAAGATTTCAGGATCAAGGCAGGCAATATGAACCATATTCTGCAAATACCAGAGGAATGTGTTCTGATCAGTGATGGCGGTGGTGGTGATGGTTTAATTCCTAAGTTGTGTCTGACTCTTTGTGACCCCATGGACTGTAACCCACAAGGCTCCTCTTTCTATGGGATTTCCCAGGCAAGAATACTGGAGTGGGTTGCCATTTCCTTTTCTAGAGCCTATTCCTTGACCAGGGATTGAACCCAGGTTTCATGCATTGCAGGTGAATTTGTTTCTGACTGAGTCACCAGGGAAGGCTCCTGATCCATGATTACTGCTTCTAATCAAGGGGGTGCAGAGAATTAGCCCTTGTTCCATTACTCCTTCATTGTTGCAAGTGGGATTCTAGGGTTGAGCCTTATTATCTCTGCCTTCACTTTCCATTTCCCAGAGATTAAATACTAGGGACTTCAAAATCAACTGCATATAGAGAGGAAACTAAAAAGTCACTGCACATATGCAGGCAAAGGTGCAGGATAAAAATAAACTAGAGAAGACTTTAATCTATACCTCAGGCTTATTCTCAGCATAAAGACAGTCTACAATGATTGAAAACAAAACACAACAAGCCTGTGGGATCAAGGAGAATTTGATTACAACATTATTAGATTAAAATGTCCAGTGTTCAACAGAAAATCACAGGGCACATATGAAAGAGGAAAAGCACGGCCCATTAAAACAAACAAACAAACAAACAAATAAAAAAAAACCCAATAGAAACTATCTCTGAGAAAAACCAGATGCACGATCAACTAGATAGTTTTGAAAACAACTGGCTTAAAGATGCACCAAGAACTAATGGAAGATGTGAGAATGTTAACATTGAAAATGATATATGAACAAAATTAAAATATTAATAAAAACAGAAAACCTAAAAGGAAATCAAAAAGAATTTATAGATATGAAATGTACAATAATTTAAATAAAAAATTTACTAGAAAGATTGAAAGGCAGATTTGACTAGGCAGAATGAACCAGTGAATTTGAAGACTTACAATGAAAAGATAAAAAGGGGGAAGATATTACCTGAAGAACTAATGGCTGAGATACACCAAGTTTTATGAAAGACATGAATATAAGCATCCAATAACTCAACAACTTCCAAACAGGATGAACTTAAAGAGATTCATCCCAAAATACACTTATAATCAAACTGTTGAAAGATAATGACAAAGAAAGAAACCTGGAAGAAGCAAAAGAGAAGTGACTTATCACATATAAACCATCCTCAATAAGATGCTCAGCAGATTTCTCATCAGAAACATTGGAGGCCATAAGGGAGTAGGCTGATATATGTATTCAAAGTGGTTTTTTTGTTTGTTTGTTTTAAAGAAAGAAAGAAAGAAAGAAAAACACTGTCAATCAAGAATTCTATACCTGGAAAACTTTTCTTCAAAATGAGGGAGAGGACGAGATCAGAGGTGGATGTGGAGCTTATCTCCCCCAATGAACACTTCAAAAATACCCACATGTGGAGCAATTTTAACTGAAAACTAAATGGAAACTGGCAGAAAGACTCCCATACCGCCAGGGATGTAAGAAAAATCCACATGCAACTGGGCAGGAAGGGAAGTAGTCAGGTTTAACCTGTGCCCCTGGCAGGGAACTGAGGAAAAGGGAAATTACATGAGGAGAGAGCCTCCTTGGGGAGTGAGCATTTCAATCCACATATTGAGTCCCCTAGTCCTGGGGTCTAACTCAGGAACACAAGTCCCCTTTGCTGGTTGGAGGTCCAGTGGGATTAACAGGAGGGCTGAGGAAAGCCTGGGTTCTGCTTTTGAGTATGTATATACACACTTGCTCCCAAAGCAGGGTGTAGAGGGTGAACTGAAACCATAAAAGAGAAAAGAGGCTGACCAGCTTCCTCCCACTGCCACTGTACATGCCTCAGCCTGAGCTGAGTGAGTGCTCTAGCCCTACTTGCTTCTTGATGCAACTCCACACTGGGGCAAGGGCCCAGCTGTGAGACATAGAGGCAGCTCACATATAAAGCAGTGTCTAAGTAGGGTAGGGTCGGTCATTACTGGAAGTATAAGAGAAGTAGCTTCATCTCTGTTTGTGGCCAGACCACCACAACCTGTGTCTTGACCCATGTAAAAAGCCAAGGCATGCCCTGCCTGTCCTGTGGTACAGCTCCACACCAGAACAAGGGTGGCAAAGGCCAAGGGAAGAGCCCCACTGTAAGGATAAAGGAGGCTCAAATCCTAAAGCAGTGTCTGGGCAGCGCATGGGCAGCAGTCTATGGCACTTATAATATGTAGCTCATCAGAGGCAGTCCAGACCTCAGACCCTACCCAGATCACCACAGCCTGTACTGCAATACACATCAAATGCCCACACCAGCCCCTCTTACTACAGCACTGACCCACTTTTGGGCAAGTGTGTCATTCTGAGAGAAGGGAGAGCAAATACTTAAAGAGAATGTAGCTAGCTTGGACCCAACTCTCAGGGCTTCTGGTCCAGCAACTTGGGACCCAACCTTGGCCTGAGAGGGCAGTGATGACCACTGAGCAGAGGAGAGGACTTTGCTTAAAACTAGCTCTTGCTTTAGTTTCTCCATCTCCAGGCCTATCTACCAGTGTGATAGCTGTCAGCACATCCTTAGGAAAGATACGACTTATGGTCACATCAAATTAGCTCTCCCACCAAAGCCTCTGGGCACACTCAGACTGCATAGGGATGCTCCCACATAAAGACTCCATGACCACAATATGTTGCTTTCTCATCTAATTTCATAGGAACAGAGAAAGCTAATCAAGGGCATAAGACAGAAAATGGTTTCAATTGAAATAGCAACACAGAAAACAAAATAAAACAAAAAAACAATGAAATAGAAATATACAATGTACCAGATACAAATTCAAGGCATTAGTGATAAGAAAGTTAATTGAATTAGGGGAAAGAATACATGAACACAGTGAGATTTTAATAAGGAACTAGAAAATATAAAAAAGAACCAGTCAAAACTGAAGAATACAGTAACTGAAATGAAAAAGGCACTAGAAGAAATTAATAGCAGGCTAGGTGATACATAAGAATTTATAAGTGGTTGGGAAGACAGAATAACAAAAATCACCCAATCAAAATAGCAAAAAAGAAAAAAAAAATGAGAATGGTTTAAGGATCTTTGGGATAACATCATGCCTGCCAGCATTTATATGATATATGTCCCAAAAGGAGAAGAGAGTCAAAAATATATTTGATACATTGCTAAAATTATTGCTAAAAACTTCCAAACGTGAGGAAGGAAATAGATACCCAGGTATAGGAAGCAGAGAGAGTCCCAAACAAGATGAATCCAAACAGACTTACACTACAACATATCATAATTAAAATGGCCAAAGTTAAGGAAAAAGAATTCTAAAGGCTGCAAGAGAAAAACAGAGCCATATAAAAGGGCACCACCATAATGATATCAACATATTTTTGTACAGAAGCTTGGCAGCCCAGAGGGAGTGGCATGATATATTCAAACTTCAAAGGGAAAAACCTGTAACCTAGAATATTCTAACCAGCAAGATCATCATTTATAATTACAGAAGAGATAAAGAATTTTTCAGATAAGCAAAAATGAAAAGAGTTAATTAACACTAAATTCACCCTAAAAAATGTTAAAGGATCTTCTCTAAGTGGTAAAGAAAAGGTCATAAGAAGAAAGAATCTATAGGGAAGGAAAAATCCCACAAATAAAAACAAGTATATAGTAAAGGCTGAAGATCAACTACTTAAATAAGCTAGTACAAATATTAAAAGACAAAAAATTGTAAAATCAACTATGACTGCAATAATCAGTACAGTGTAGGGAAATACAGTCATTGTTTCTAACAACTTTAAACAGAGTATAATCTATAGAAATACTAAATCCCTGTGTTCTACACATAAAACAAATACAATATTATAAATCAACTACACATCAATAAAAAAATAAAACAAAGGTGAGGGTGAAATTAAGACATTGCAGATTAAAAAAATACTAAGGGAGTTTGAAGTGTTTGGCCTATCCTGCTAGAAATGTTTAAGGGATTTCTACTGGTTGAAATGAAAGGATAGTAGATGGAAATTCAAAGTCATAAAAAGAAATAAAGATCTAAGCAAAAGTAAATATGCAGGTGCTTATAAAACGGTTTTATTTTAGCAATGGTTTGTAGCTGTACTGTTTGTTTTCTAAATGGTTTATAGGAATGATACATTTAGAAAAACAATTATTCGTCTAAAGGTAGTATTATTTTAACTTTGGTTTGTAACTCCACATTTTGTTTCCTACATAATTTAAGACATACATTTAAAAACAATTATTAGTTTTGTTTTTGGGCATAAAATTATTTAAGTGTGATCTTGTGATGTTAAGCAATGAAAACAGTGCAGTGAGAGTTATAATGGAGCAATTTTTTATGCTATTGAACTTAAGACTGTATAAATTCAATTTGGAGTGTAATAGTTTTAAGATGTTAAATGGATACACCATGGACACAGAATTTTATAACCCTAGGTACTAGAAAATGAAGGTAAAACTAAACTACATACCCAGAACCCTTTTAACGTAGTATAGGATGGGCCCCCTTAAGATTTAAGGATTCCAGTGTACTAGTACAAGTGCACGCTTTAATATTTCCCCAAAGAGATCTACAGTTTTTCACCAGGGTAACTGTGCTACAGGGAAAAGGAAATAATCAGAAATTTCAGGGACTATTATATACCATCTCTGAACTGACAGTAATTCCAGGAGATCCAAAATTACACTGTTACTACTTAGGAAAACAGTAAATTGAAACAATACCTCATTCCTGTTGGGACTGCAGAGTTTAAAGCCACCAAAGACTTGAAGGAAGCAGGGATTTCTACCACATTCCCATTTAACTAGCCTATCTGGCCAGTGGGGAAAACAGATGAATGACGGTGGATTTTTGTGAATTTAACCATATAGTGACTCCACATGTAGCTACTGAACTAGATGTGGTTCATAATACATCCTCTGGTACTTAATATGTAGTCAATAATCTGGCAAACTCTTTTCCCTTAATGCTTGTTAATAAAAACCACCAGGTTCAGTTTGTTTCAGCTCCAAAGCCAGCAATATATCGTCACCATTCTACCTCAGGGGCATATCAACTCTCCACTCTTGTGTCATAATTCAGTTTGGAAGCTCTTAATTACCTTTATCTTCTACAAGACATCACATTGGTCAATTAATTTAATAACATTATGCTGATAGGAGCTAGATAGCATGAGGTGCAACTACTCTAGACTTATTGGTAAGACATTTGGATGCCAGAAGGTGAGAAATAAATGTGACAAAATTTAGAAGGCCTCCACCTCAGGAAATCTCTAAGGGTCCAGCATGTCAAGCGTGTAGCATGTGAAGATATCCCTTTTAAGTGATAGGTTAAAATATTGCATCTGTGCCCTCCAACAACCAAGACAGAGGAAAATTGCCTAGTGGGCTTCATTATATTCTGGAGACAACATATCCCTCATTTCATTGTTCTACTCCAGTCCATTTACAGAGGAACCTGACAAGCTACTTGTTCTGTGTGAAGCCCAGAACAGGAAGATGCTCTGCAACAGATCCAAGCTGAGTGCAAGCTGCTCTGCCACTTTGCCGGTAATGATCCAGCAAACCCAATGGTGATTGAAGTATCAATGACAGGTAAAAAAAGCTAAATACTGTTTCAAGACCCAGGACTGTAACAGACAAGTTGACTGTATTCCTACTTAGTAAAAAACCACACCAATTTAAAACTGGACAAAGTATACTTTAGAAAACTGCAAATTAAAACCACACTAACTATACTCACTAGCTTATTTATAGTAAAAATATTGACACTCTGAAGTGTTGGCAAAGAGACGTCATACATTGCTGATGACAATGTAAATTGTTACAGTATATAAAATAGTTTAGCTTCCTCATACCGAACAGAAAGTAGAGACTTCTGAGTATTTTGGAAGTTACTTAATTTAAATTTTGGAAACTCATATAGGCATAAATTATTCAGCTCAAAAACTTCTGAGAGTGGACACTAATTCTATTTTATCTTTGGTGGAATTATGCTAGCTAGAGTGATAATTCAATGAATAACAATTATAATTTAAACAACTTGGCTTGGAGAGGGCATGGGGTTCCATTTAAACTGAGAAAAACTCATGAGAGTCTGAGAAAGATCAGTCTAATAGTTTCTTGTGCAACTTGGGCATTCAACCCCAGCTTCACAATCACAGACTCCTATGTATGGAAGTTTCCAAAGAGAGGTTTTCAACAGAACAAGAGTCTCATAGACAAAACAAGACTGCCTGAGAAAAATTCCCACAGGTTTTTAATAAGTGGGCTGAGACAACTTTTGTCCAAAAGTTGCTGTTCTGAAGGGTTGAAAGTGTAAAACTGTTAGTCACTTAGTCATGTACAACTCTTTTCAACACATGGAATGTAGCCCAACAGGCTCCTTAGCCATGGAATTCTCCAGGCAAGAATACTGGAGTGGGTTGCCATTTCCCTTCTTCAGGGGATCTTCCCAACCCAGGGATCAAATCTGGGTCTCCCACATCACAGATAGATTCTTTACCATCTGAACCTAAAGGTCTAGACATTCTGAAGGGTTACATACTGAAATCCTCAGACCCAGAGCCAGTTCAAGAAATAAATTCATCAAGATCAACATTTTTCCCGAGGAACATCTTACAGACTTAACACTAAAGAAATAACAAAGATTGACAAGTAGTAACATTGTCAGTACCAAGACCATTTCCCACCAAGGACAAAGGTTTTTCAAATAAGAATAGAAAACCAAGGATTCCCAAAAGAGATCTTACTTCACTGGAGACAATCAGTTCAATTCAGTTCAGTCGCTCAGTTGTGTCTTACTCTTTGCGACCCCATGAACCACGGCACGCCAGGCCTCCCTGTCCAACACCAACTCCTGGAGTTCACTCAAACTCATGTCCATCCAGTCCGTGATGCCATCCAGCCGTCTCATTCCCTATTGTCCCCTTCTCCTCCTGCCCCCAATTCCTCCCAACATCAGAGTCTTTTCCAATGAGTCAACACTTCGCATGAGGTGGCCAAATTATTGGAGTTTCAGCTTCAACATCAGTCCTTTCAATGAACACCCAGGACCGATCTCTTTTAGAATGGAGTGGTTGGATCTCCTTGCAGTCCAAGGGACTCTCAAGAGTCTTCTCCAACGCCACAGTTCAAAACCATCAATTCTTCAGTGCTTAGCTTTCTTCACACTCCAACTGTCATATCCATACATGACCACTGGAAAAACCATGACTTGATGGACAGACCTTTGTTGGCAAAGTAGTCTCTGCTTTTGAATATACCATCTATGTTAGTCATAACTTTCCTTCCAAAGAGTAAGCATCTTTTAATTTTATGGCTGCAATCACCATCTGCAGTGATTTTGGAGCCCCCCAAAATAAAGTCTGACACTGTTTCCACTGTTTCCCCATCTATTTCCCATGAAGTGATGGGACCAGATGCCATGATCTTCGTTTTCTGAATGTTGAGCTTTAAGCCAACTTTTTCACTCTCCTCTTTCACTTTCATCAAGAGGCTCTTTAGTTTTTCTTCACTTTCTGCCATAACGGTGGTGTCATCTGCATATCTGAGGTTATTGAAATTTCCCCCAGCAATCTTGATTCCAGCTTGTGCTTCTTCCAGCTCAACATTCCTCATGATGTACTCTGCATGTAAGTTAAATAAGCAGGGTGACAATATACAGCCTTGACATACTCCTTTTCCTATTTGGAACCAGTCTGTTGTTCCATGTCCAGTTCTAACTCTTCCTTCCTTATTCCAATCCCAAAGAAAGTCAATACCAAAGAACGCTCAAACTACTGCACAAGTGCACTCATCTCACACGCTAGCAAAGTAAGGCTCAAAATTCTCCAAGCCAGGCTTCAGCAATACATGAACCGTGAACTTCCAGGTGTTCAAGCTGGTTTTAGAAAAGGCAGAGGAACCAGAGATCAAATTGCCAACATCTGCTGGATCAGGGAGAAAGCAAAAGAGTTCCAGAAAAACGTCTATTTCTGCCCTAATGGCTATGCCAAAGCCTTTGACTGTGTGGATCACAATAAACTAGAAATGATAGAGTCTCACATTTCGTTTGACTTCAATGAAAAGGAAGAATTCAAAGGTTGCCTTTTTTTCCTGGTTGAACATACTCCTGAGCGAATCTTAAGCCACCTCATTAGAAAACACTACTTTTGAGTAAAGAGTCTTGGGTTGCCACAGTTAGGGAGTCTCAAATGGATTTTGGTATAACCTCCAAATGGTTGAATTTCCCAAAGCATCATGATAAAATCTGTTACCAAAGTTAACCATATTAGAATTACATAAGCAAAGAATGCTACTAAAATGAATTTTAATATGTCAGTTTAGCTAAGCTGAACTTTAGTACACAGAATTCCCTTTCTAGTATGCTTCTGCTTAGAATGTCTACAAATAATAGTCTCTTAAGTCAGTTGGAGGACAAACACAGCAGATCTTTTGTAAAAGGCAAACAGCTTCCCCATTTTTCACTGAAACATTACTATACAGAGGTGAGAACAATATGGTAGACAGGACTGAAGTTTCTAATCAGTTGGCTTTCAGTGGATCAAAAGAGCCTGACTTCAGCAGCTGGAACACCTTAAACATTACAGCTTTAATAAATTAAGTAGCCTATGGACAACAAGTTTCAGCCTTTACATTTGAGGTTCTACCCTCCTCATGACTTTTTCTTCCCTTTCTGACTGTCTTTCCTGTGGATTTTAGATTTACTTAGCCAATAAAACAATTATAAGCCAGTTCTTTAAAATAAATGCACATATATAAATAGATACACTGCTTATAATAAATACATGCAATTAATGCACTTGACCTATAAGTAACCTGTATTTATTACCTTTATGTATATGTTTGTATGTGTGCTTGGGTATATGTGTGTTTCTGTGTGTGTATCCTCTAAGATGTTGTTTTTCTCTAGTTGAACCCTGACCAATATATTATCTCACAGGTCTTTGCTGTATTTCAGAAAGGGAAAGTAGAAATGATATAGTACTCTGAGGTCTGAGCTTAAATGGCTTAAGTTTCTAAGTAGAGAAATGAATGTACTTTAACAAATGTTTTGAAAGAACAATTTCAAATTGGTGGACAGAGCAAAGAAGGAAACAAATCATAGATAAACTGTTACTGAAACAAGTCATAAGTAAACTGTTATTTTTTTAATTGGGTTTTTGCTCAGGTGAACTGTGGTGTTGGAGAAGACTCTTGAGAGTCCCTTGGACTGCAAGGAGATCCAACCAGTCCATCCTAAAGGAGATCAGTCCTGGGTATTCATTGGAAGGACTGATGTTGAAGCTGAAACTCCAATAATTTGGCCAACTCATGCGAAGAGTTGACTCACTGGAAAAGACTCTGATGCTGGGAGGGATTGGGGGCAAGAGGAGAAGGGGATGACAGAGGATGAGATGGCTGGATGGCATCACTGACTTGATGGACATGAGTTTGAGTGAACTCCAGGAGTTGGTGTTGGACAGGGAGGCCTGGCATGCTGTGATTCATGGAGTTGCAAAGACTTGGACACGATTGAGTGACTGAACTGAACTGAATTCAATAAGAACTACATAATATGTATAATCCCGTCAATTCAACATGAGGGGATTATTCAAATAATGTAAAACAATTTATATCTTTTTTAAACATGTATCCCTTTATACAACATTATTCTACTACTAACACAAACACTGAGATCATCTTGGAATAGTTTCAAATTCTGATCAAAACGATGCAACTCTGCTACTTTAAGCACAGTAGTGCTTATACTGGAAAAATCATGAGTATTCCTAGAAAAACTGTGAGATTCCTTGCTGTCATTATCATAATGGACAATTTAACAATTTCCTTTCTGTGACTAGTTATCTGTTATGTGTTTTATTTATGTGTTGTTCTGGGACACCCAGACAGGTCTGGGATTTATTAGGATTGATCCACCATTGGGTTTTGTCAGTTAGCACTGACAGTGTTGCTTTCAACACTCTCTGATGCCCATTCTATTTATTTTGTGCATTAATGAGTTTATAGCTCATATTTACTATTATGATTTCATAATTAATTTTTTAAAAATCTGCTCATATGTCTAATGATTCTTAGATTTGTTGAGGTTCTAAAAAAGCAAATGTTTCCATAATTGGTGGGAAAAAGGAGACTCCTTAGGGGAAGGGAGGGATATTGCTTTTTCTCTCTCATAAGACTGGAGTTCTTTCATTTGAATGCAATGGGAAGAATTTTTTATTTGAAATCAGAAGATTTGGATTTCAGGCTTTGCCATTTAAGTATCAACTTAAGTATCAGCTCTGTGGCCATTTAATAGTATTTTAGGAGAATTTCAATGCAATTTCCTTATTCATAAAGTCTGGATAATAGTCATTTTTTCTGTCAAGACTACATTAATTATATACAAGATAAAATATGTGAGAATATTTTTTCTTAAAGTGCTATGAAAATACACAGTCATATTTCAGAGATATTTTTATCCAAATATCAGTTCAGTTCAGTTCAGTCGCTCAGTCGTGTCTGACTCTTTGCAACCCCATGAATCGCAGCACGCCAGGCCTCCCTGTCCATCACCAACTCCCAGAGTTCACTCAGACTCGCATCCATCGAGTCAGTGATGCCATCCAGCCATCTCATCCTCGGTCGTCCCCTTCTCCTCCTGCCCCCAATCCCTCCTAGTATCAGAGTCTTCTCCAATGAGTCAACTCTTCGCATGAGGGGGCCAAAGTACTGAAGTTTCAGCTGTAGCATCATTCCTTCCAAAGAAATCCCAGGGTTGATCTCCTTCAGAATGGACTAGTTGCATCTCCTTGCAGTCCAAGGGACTCTCAAGAGTCTTCTCCAAAACCACAGTTAGAAAGCATCAGTTTTTCAGCACTCAGCCTTCTTCATAGTCCAACTCTCACATCCATACATGGCCACTGGAAAAACCATAGCCTTGACTAGACGGACCTTAGTTGGCAAAGTAATGTCTCTGCTTTTGAATATGATATCTAGGTTGGTCATAACTTTTCTTCAAAGGAGTAGGTATCTTTTAATTTCATGGCTGCAATCACCATCTGCAGTGATTTTGGAGCCCAAAAAAATAAAGTCTGACACTGTTTCCACTGTTTCTCCATCTATTTCCCATGGAGTGATGGGACCGGATGCCATGATCTTCGTTTTCTGAATGTTGAGCTTTAAGCCAACTTTTTCACTCTCCTCTTTCACTTTCATCAAGAGGCTTTTTAGTTCCTCTTCACTTTCAGCCATAAGGGTGGTGTCATCTGCATATATGAGGTTATTGATATTTCTCCCAGCAATCTTGATTCCAGCTTGTGCTTCTTTCAGCCCCGCGTTTCTCATGATGTTCTCTGCATATAAGTTAAATAAGCACAGTGACAATATACAACGACAATATACAGTGACAATATTGAAGTACTCCTTTTCCTATTTGGAACCAGTCTGTTGTTCCATGTCCAGTTCTAACTGTTGCTTCCTGGCCTGCATACAGATTTCTCAAGAGGCAGGCTAGGTGGTCTGGTATTCCCATCTCTTTCAGAATTTTCCAGTTTATTGTGATCCACACAGTCAAAGGCTTTGGCATAGTCAATAAAGCAGAAATAGATGTTTTTCTGGAACTCTTTTGCTTTTTCCATGATCCAGCAGATGTTGGCAATTTGATCTCTGGTTCCTCTGCCTTTTCTAAAACCAGCTTGAACCTCTGGAAGTTTATGGTTCACTATAGTTACCATCATTATTAAAATTAACTAAGTTTGCCCAACATGCCCTGAAATATTTTATGTGCTTCACAAATGTTCTATTTTCATTATAACCCTACGAACAAAAGAAAGTACCATTATTACCCGTTTCACAGATGAATGAAATGATACTTTTTTTACAAGTTAATATACAGTTAACTTTTTTTACAAGTTAATAGGCAGTAATTACCTTGACAGAAATCATGTGAAACTCAGAATTTTTCTTTCTGACTCATTTTTATAAGCTAGAGCTCAGGAGGTTGTGTTTAAAAAAAAAATTATACAAATGTCAAAAACATTACAATTCAACTAGTGTTATAAATTTCCTAACAGTAGCTTCATCCCTGATTCAACATAAAACAAAAAGAAATTAGACACATTTTAAGAACATCAAATCTGATAGCAAAGGCTTTAAAAATACATTTTAATTCTGTGTTTTAAAATTAAACGATGTGAGAAAGTATAGAAACTTGATTTATCATTTTTCCACTATGAGTGGCATCATCAGTCTTGATAATAGTGTAAATTAAACATTACTGGAGAACATTTTTGTCTATTAAGGCTCAAAAATGAAAGACCAAAGAAGATACAATGCCATGGTAGAATGACTCAAAATCAAATATATTTTCCTAGTTAACATTCAGAAATATATGATTACCAAACTACCAAGTAATAATATTATCTATGGTGATGATGCAAAGGAACTCTGGAGCTTGACCTAAGAAACAATTACATATTTTTTAAGTCTACACATTAGTGATTATTTGCAGTGTACATTTATTTATGTCCTTAAACAACATAATGCATTTGAGAATCTGAAGCAGAATCCTATTTGTGTCCCTAAAAATTTCTTATCTTTTCTTAACCCACAGAAATACGTGTTTTAGAACAAGAATGGCAAGATATACAACCCACATGACTAGGAACTGCTTTGTCAGGAAATATGCAAAGAGGCAGCAGAAATCTATACGTTTAGTCTGCAAATGAGCCACTGGGAAAGGAAACATCGGTTAGAGGAGACTGCTTGTCAATGTTTTCAACATAATCACAAACAGATTAATGCACTATCACATTTAGGTAGTCAGTGTTCTATGGGAATATTATCTTCTCTAAACTGAGCCAATTCTTTTCTATTCCATCTCTCATACATGTAACAGCAAAGTTATATATTTTGAAAAGATTGTTTCCAAGAAGATAGATAAGCTCTTAAAGCTTCTAATGGCTTGTATAAATGTTTGCCTTGAAGCTGCAGAGATATAGCACAATTCATGTCTTCCTGAACATATTTCAAATGTAAAATTCTAAAGTATAAATGAAGGGCTTTATAAGGGATCAAATGTATTAAATCACTACAGAAAATCCACTTTATTTTTTAAAAAACTTAATTAAATGCTTTGTGATAATGACTGGCAACATTTCTGGTGGCTCAGTGGTAAAAATCTGCCAGCAAATGTAGGTCATATGGGTTCAATCCCTGGGTCAAGAAGATCCCCTAAAGAAGAAAATGGCTACCAACTCCAGTATTCTTGCCTGGAGAATTCAATGGACAGAGGAGGCCGGTGGGCTACAGTCCATCGGGTTACAAAAGAGTCAGACACAATTCAGTTGTTAACTAAACAACAATAATGACTGAGTCAGCCTCCAGAAGAAATCTAAAGGTGTGCCATCAGACTTGCTTTTAATCATCATCTAGTGTAAATTATCATCCAAATAAAAATTTTAAAAACATAGACTTCCTACTTATCACATTTTTGGAATTACTGTAAGTAGTATCTATAAAATACAATTTTCTAAATTTGAAACCATGATTTTTACACAAATACAGAACAAATACATGTCAAAGATACTTATTAAAAACATTAATTAATTAAGGAACTAGTAAGATGGTAAAGCTGGTTTAAAAAATTATTTGAGAAATGGAAATTTAATCACCCAAAGGAATGCTCAATTAAATGTTAGTAGACAAAAAACAGATTAAGATCTGACACATTAAATACACTGCTTTGAAGTTAGCTCTTCTTCTAGACAGAAATCCAGTTAATATTTAACTCCATAATGTCTGGGTGCTAATCACATAAGAAATAGCAAAGGTAAATGCAAATGCATTTTCCCATATAACAAAGATCAGGAAGTCTGTTAAATAATGCTCCAGTGAAAGGACGTTAAGTCAAATTCTTGCTTTATTTACAAATGTTAGTTACACACATACACACACACACATATACAAATACACCACTTACACATACATATCTCCCCCTTTAACAACTCACATAATGGATACTATGTGATAATTACAGAAAACAAATAATTTTCAGAGACACATATAAAGCATTTTATTCTGGAAAATCTAAATAAAGTTGCATGACATTTTAAGAAGGCTTGAAAAATCACTAGAGTTTATATTAAATATAACAATGACCTTATATATACTCACTATACCTAATTATAGTAAACATTGAATAAAGGTTTAAATTGAATATAGAAAAAAAAGTGCAAATAATTTACCCAAGAGGAATGTTTTATTAAAAGATTAACATTGAATGTATCTGTTTTTCTGCATTGATAATAGATTTTAGGGTGAAATCTCTCTGCACAATACTCTGGACCTCAACTATATGTTGCAATAATACTTAATGATCAGGTAACATTTTATGTTACTCTTGATCTATGAATTATCACAATTTATTTTGTCACCTCTAAGTCTTGGAGTAACAGATAACTTTAGAATAATTTCCAAACTATACATTATATGTACACACCTAAAATGCTGGCTATTAGTTATCACTGCAAGATAATTGCCAAGACAATTAGTTATGCTCAGTTGATATTATGATCAAAGAGATATACTCAGTCAATATTTTTAAATAGCCCTTAACTTAACTGATGGAATACTTTTCATCTGTAGTCGACTGACAAAATTTGGAATATTTTTCATTTTTCTTTAAAAAATAAAAATTAAATCACTATCAGATTAGTTCAGTTCAGTTTAGTTGCTCAGTAGTGTCCAATTCTTTGTGACCCCATGAACCACAGCACACCAGGCCTCCCTGTCCATCACCAAATGCCAGAGTCTACCCAAACCCATGTCCATTGAGTTGGTAATGCCATCCAACCATCTCATCCTCTGTCATCCCCTTCTCCTCCTGAGCTCAATCTTTTCTGTCATGAATCTTTTCCAGCATCAAGGTCTTTTCAAATGGGTCAGGTCTTCACATCAAGTGGCCAAAGTATTGGAGTTTCAGCTTCACCATCAGTCCTTCCAATGAACACCCAGGACTGTTCTCCTTTAGGACAGACTGGCTGAATCTCCTTGCAGTCCAAGGGACTCTCAAGAGTCTTCTCCAACACCACAGTTTCAAAGCATCAATTCTCCAGTGCTCAGCTTTCTTTATAGTCCAACTCTCACATCCATACATGACCACGGGAAAAACCATAGCCTTGACTACACGGACCTTTGTTGGCAAAGTAATGTCTCTGCTTTTGAATATGTTATCTAGGTTGGTCATAACTTTCTTTCCAAGGAGTAAGCGTCTTTTAATTTCATGGCTGCAATCACCATCTGCAGTGATTTTGAAGCCCAGAAAAATAAAATCAGCCACTGTTTCCACTGGTTCCCCATCTATTTCCCGTGAAGTGATGGGACCAGATGCCATGATCTTCGTTTTCTGAATGTTGAGCTTTAAGCCAACTTTTTCATTCTCCTCTTTCACTTTCATCAAGAGGCTCTTAGTTTTTCTTCACTTTCTGCCATAAGGGTTGTGTCATCTGCATATCTGAGGTTATTGATATTTCTCCTGGCAATCTTGATTCCAGCTGGTGCTTCCTCCAGCCCAGCACTTCTCATGATGTACTCTGCATATCAGTTAAATAAGCACAGTGACAATATACAGCCTTGAAGTACTCCTTTTCCTATTTGGAATCAGTCTGTTGTTCCATGTTCAGGTCTAACTTTTGCTTCCTGACATGCATACAGGTTTCTCAAGAGGCAGGTCAGGTGATCTGGTATTCCCATCTCCTTCAGAATTTTCCACATTTTAATGTTATCCGCACAGTCAAACACTTTGGCATAGTCACAAAACAAAAATTTTTAAGCCTGGATAACTTTAATAATTCACCACATATGTATGTTAAGATTTAAGCACAATTTAAAAAGGGGGGAGGAGAAGGAGATCGATCATTATCTATAGAAAATTCCCTTTCAATATGACCTTTGATAGTCACAATCCTTCAATAAATAATTATTGATAATTATCAATATCCCTTACAAGGCTTGGTGCTCATAAATCTATAGAACTGCCAAGTAAGTAATATCAAATTCCCTTTTCCAAGTACTTCATGTGTGACAGATACTACTTTATCTCTCTAGTATATCAAAACAATTTAGGGAAAAATGTGTAAAATTTAAAATGAATGTTTCCTAACATTTATTACACTGCCATTTGAGGTTTAATTGCTTTTTTTACATTACTCAGTAGGTGAGCCTGGTTCAATAAATACAATTAAAAAACTCATACAAATTATCTCTTCTATATACAAACTTCAGAATAGTAACAGATACTTTTAAATAAATATAAAAAGTATATTTTATTACTAGATTCCCTTTTACAGTAGTATAATATTAAGGGAAGAAAAAGTTACCATTTTACTTAATTGGTCCTGTATTGGCAAGAAAATTAAGTGCTTGAAAAGATACAAATCAAAAAATACTTCCTCAGAACTACACATAATTGTTAAACAAGGAAATTAAATGCTTATATAAACTTTGACAAATTTTATATGTTCAATAATATTCTGTAAATAGTTAACCACAAGATCATTTCACAGTTAGCAGGTAATGATCTACTCTTTCAAAAGTTTCATGTTTTGTTTAGAAAAAAAACACTATTTTTTTTACTTTTCCTATTATTGTAGGACAGAAAAAATAGCGCTATATGCATTGTTTTGCTTACTTTTTTCTTCTTTGTCAAAATGATACTTTGCTTCATCCATACTGATCAAGGTATTTTTCAATGATGACTGATTTTTTGGTCACATTTGTGAATTTTTTTCATCAAATGGCTTAATTGACACATTCAACAAACCAATTTTGTGCTCTTAAAACTGAGTTAGACTTGTTATTCCATTTTATTTAATAGTTCCTGAATATATATATTTTCAAAGTAGGATGTTGTTGATGGTACACTTTTATGAACATTGTAACATAATCTCTTTCCTTGCATGTCTCATTAGGTTTCTTGTTACTCTGCAGTAGTAACCTATATATATTTAGGCTCATAAAAATTAGGTGTATGGCACAGAAAGACGGTGCTTTCAAAAATGAGATCTCAAACACATTTGGCTCCTTTCCTTTAGATTCATATAAACCCTTCTTGATGGTTAAGTAACCTGAATTCTGAATTTCATTTGTACATGAATAAAAACAAAATCTATTTTCAGACAAAGTAGGCTTAATTTTACACATTTAAGCACAGTTTGCCATTTCACAATACTGCTAGAACCAGAATAAACACTCCATTTTAAAACTTTATGGAACTAATTTATAGTGTAGGGCAGGCACAAACTTGATCTCATGGCAGCAAAATTTTATGTTTCCATTTCAGCAATCCTGCCTAACACAATAATATCAGGCCAGCAAATCTTAAATATAAGTTAAGCTAACATGATCCATTGCCTTATAAAGCTAGAGCACCCTGTGGAGTCATGCTGAATATGCCAAGTGATTTTTCAAAATTTAATCATCCTAAATGTCATATAATGGTGCTTTTGCTGTCATTCTTGAAAACTGGGGCAAAAATCCCAAGTGTGCCTGCAAGTTATAAAGAAAGCCTCTTCTTAATACTAGTATTAAATAAACAACATCCTCTCTAATGACCATTAATTTTACTACTAACAGTAAATAAAAACATAATGCTACAAGGCAAATTCAAGAGAAATAATTACTTTTCAAAAGTAAAAATATAGGCATCTCCTTAGTAAGACACAATTTTCTCATAACCACAAAGTCTATGTGAATTTTTTGGTCATTACTAGCTATACTGACAAAAGCTTGGCAGCTTTAGAAACAACTTATCATGAACATAGACTCAAATGTCCTCCTCAAAAACATTAACAAATGGAATCAAGCACTAAATACAAAGGATAATACATCAAAAAATGGAATTCATTCCAATAATTCATGGGAGGTTCGATGTGATTCATCATATTAACAGACCTAACAAAAAAAACTGAAGATCCGATCAATAGATGCAAAGGAAGCATTAAAAAAAAGAAAGAAAGAAACATCAATTTATGATAAACTCTAGGTAGATTTGGAATAAAAGGGAATTCCACCACTTGACAATAGTATCTGTGATAACCTACTGTCAACAGTATGTTTAATAGTGAAGGTCTATATGCTTTATCCCTAAGACCAGGAACAATGCAACAACATGATCGCTCCTGATTCCTATTCAACACTGAGTACAATATGCTAGCCAATGAAATGAAATAAATGAAAAACATACAGAACAAAAAAGTATTCTATATTCACAGATGAAATGACTTTCTATATGGAAAATCTGAAAAACTCAGAATTTTTTCTAGAGTACATAAATTAATTTATGAAGTCAAAATACAAAGTCAACATCAAAATATCAATTTTATTTCTGCCAACCAGCAATGACCAATTGGAGTTAAAAATTAACATCATTAACCACAGCACTAAATAAAACTGAAATATTAGGTTAAAAACCTAATGAAATATGTCTAGGATCTATTTATTGAAAACTACAAAAATATATGAGAAACAACAAATAAGGGAAGATAGTCTCAGACTGAAAGACTGAACTTCATCAAGGAATATATCATTCCCAATTTGATCTGTAGATTCAATGCAATCCTAATTAAAATTCCAGCAGGATTTTTATAGATATCTGTTAGCTGACTGCAGATTTTATACAGAAAACAAAACAAAACAAACAAACAAACAAACAAAAGTGATAGACAAAACTGATTTTGAACCTGCAGAACAAATCTGAAAGATTCACACATTTTAATTTAGACATTTACTTGAAAGCTACAGCAATCAAGACAGTGGGGTATTGGTGAAAAGACAGATCCACAGATTGATGGAATAGAATAGATATACTGAGCTCCCAAAATTTAGTTAACTGATATTTTTAACAGCGTTATAAAGCAATACATTGGATGCATCTCTGCCTCTCTGTCCCTCTCGCTTTCTATCCCTTTTGCTCCTTCTCTAAACACACACACAATTTCATTTATACCCCACAAGTTCATCTATACCATAATCTCTGTTCGGTGTCTACTGTCTACAGGTTTACCTTGTGTTCCACCAGCTCCAGGATATTAATGCCATAGCTGATGATCATTGGGTGCTCAAGGGAGAGGCGCCAAGCAATGACCAACAGATTCTCTGGAGGCCCCCAGGGTAGCAGCACTTCAGGCAGAAGAATCAGAAGTTCCTGGCCTCCTTCCACTTCTTCAGGACTTGGTGGAAACCGAACACCCCCAGACTGTGTTCCAAGTCAGCTATTATGCCGGCTGGAAGCATAGCCGAGTGTCATTTGGCTTGGTGAAGAACTCCCACATGACACCCATAAGATGGCCCAGGGTGAGGTCATGGTCAGCCACAACCCATCAGTCTAGTGGAACTCCGGGAGGTGCCTGGTGCCCAGGGTCTGGTACAGGAGCACACTGTTAATCTAGAAGTACCTGCTGCTGCTGCTGCTGCTGCTGCTGCTGCTGCTGCTAAGTCGCTTCAGTCATATCCAACTCTGTGCGACCCCATAGACTGCAGTCCACCAGGCTTCCCCATCCCTGGGATTCTCCAGACAAGAATACCGGAGTGGGTTGCCATTTCCTTTTCCAATGCATGAAAGTGAAAAGTGAAAGTGAAGTCGCTCAGCTGTGTCCGACTCTTCGCGACCCCATGGACTGCAGCCCACCAGGCTCCTCCATCCATGCGATTTTCCAAGCAAGAGTACTGGAGTGGGCTGCCATTGCCTTCTCTGCTAGAAGTACCTGGCGGGAGTGAAAGGCTCCTTCTGGACTGGTCGGTTGTGTGTGCAGGCACTGGCTGATTTGTGGGCATGCACAGCAGGTTGCCCCTGCCCCCACCCTGTGCCTCATCACACTTCTTATACCTGTATGAATCTATCAGGGCTGACCTGATGCTGGTATTCTTGATCCACTGGCGGCGGGAACGGGGAAGGGGGAAGGGGGTGTGAAGGTGGAGAACTTACTATGGTTTTCATCACAATCATTATTTTTTCATTGTTTCTTGTAGTCAAACTACAGTGTGTGTGTGTTTTTAATATACTATAACTATAATGTATACTATAATGTACTATTATTAGACAAGTAGATATGCATTTGAGATATCTTATGTGAAGAAAGCTGAGCACCGAAGAATTGATGCTTTTGAACTGTGGTGTCGGAGAAGACTCTTGAGCGTCCCTTGGACTGCAAGGAGATCCAACCAGTCCATTCTGAAGGAGATCAGCCCTGGGTGTTCTTTGGAAGGAATAATGCTAAAGCTGAAACTCCAGTACTTTGGCCAACTCATGTGAAGAGCTGACTCATTGGAAAAGACCCTGATGCTGGGAGGGATTGGGGGCAGGAGGAAAAGGGGACGACAGAGGATGAGATGGCTGGATGGTATCACCGACTCGATGGACATGAGTCTGAGTGAACTCCAGGAGTTGGTGATGGACAGGGAGGCCTGGCATGCTGTGATTCATGGGGTCGCAAAGAGTCAGACACGACTGAGCGACTGAACTGAACTGATTCTGAAAATAATAATTTGGAAAAAGTGTAGATAAGTTAAATAATTGTTTCTCATGAATATCAGTTATATCTTACATTGTTGTTGTTCAGTCACTAAGTGAACAACTCTTTGTGACTCCATGGACTGCAGAACACCAGGCTTCCCTGTCCTTCACTATCTCTTGGACTTGGCTCAAATTCATGTCCATTGAGTCCATGATGCTAGCTAACCATTTGACACCCTTATGCCTCCCCACTCAGCCCCAACTCCAACCCCCCCCTCCACTCTCTCACCCCCCACCCCCAGTCCCGCTGCCCTCTTCTCCCTTTGCCTTCAATCTTTCCCAACATCAGGGGCTTTTCCAAGGAGTCGGCTCTTCATATCAAGTGGCCAAGGTATTGGAGCTTCAGCTCCAGCTGTCTTTCCAGTTAATATTAAGGACTGATTTCCTTTAGGGTTGACTGGTTTGATCTTACAGTCCAAGGGACTCTCGACTCAACAATTAGAAAGCATCAATTCTTTAGCACTCAGCCTTCTTTATGATCCAACTTTGACACCCGTTTGTGACCACTGGAAAAAACCACAGCTTTGACTATAAGAGCCTTTGTTGAAAAAGTGATTTCTTTGCTTTTTAATATGCTTTGTAGTTTTGTCATAGCTTTTCTTTCAGGGAGCAAGTGTCTTAATTTAATGGCTGCAGTCACCATCCACAGTGATTTTGGAGCCCAACAAAATCTGTAACTGCATCTACTTTTTCCCTATCTATTTGCCAAGAAGTGATGGGGGAAGATGCCATGTTCTTTTTGAATGCAGAGATTTATGCCACTTTTTTCACTCTCCTGTTTCACTCTCATCAAGAAGCTCTTTAGTTGCTCTTCACTTTCTGCCATTAGTGTGGTATTATCTGTGTATCTGAGGTTGTTGATATTTCTCCCTCTTGTGACTCATCCAGCCAGACATTTCATATGATATTCTCTGCACAGAAATCAAAAAATCAGGGTGACAATATACAGCCTTATCATACTCCTTTCGCAATTTTGAACCAGTCAGTTGTTCCGTGTAAAATTCTAACTGTTGCTCCCTGACCCACATACAAGTTTCTCAGGAGACAGGTTAGGTGGTCTGGTATTCTCATCTCTTTAAGAATTTTATAGTTTGTTGTGATCCACACAGTCAAAGGCTTTAGCATAGTCAATGAAGCAGAAGTAGGTAGTAGAATGCTGAATGCAAATTCTACTATTATAAATTTTAAAATATAGAATCTATATTTTTAAAAACTATTATTGGAGGATATAAAGTGTAGATATTGAAAGAAAACCCAAGTTAGAACATCAAAAATACATATATAATAATTGGTTGATTCAAAAAGCATAATTATTTAATTCAGTAATCATATATAAAATCATCAAAATAGTTGCATAATTTATGTGCCAGTAATTATGCTTACATACATCTATATACTATATGTGCTAATTAAGCAGAATATTAAAGTTATAAATATCACTGTTTTCAGATGTAACATATAATCAAATTTTAAAACGTGCATTTAAAGTGTATAGTTGGATAAGTTTTGAAAAATTATACAGCTATAAAAAATTACTATGATCAAAATATAGAAAAATTCCTTAGATTCAGAGACAATACATAATATTTTCACCTTTATTTTAATTATTAAAATTAGTCTCCATTGTAGATTTGACAATGTGAGCAGATTTCTCTACCTTTCCACCTAGATTTCATTTTTATGTTACTGTTGAACACTAACAAGTTTGTAAAAAAGTGATTTGATACTATTTCCTTTGATATTATGTAATAATTTACTCTAGACGTATACTTGAATCCTTCAGTTTTCCTCTTTTAGATAAAATAACTTCTTTCCTATCTGTGAAGATATAATACCTGATCTGTACTGAGTTTTCATGAGAACCAAATGAGATAATTGATGTAAAATATTTGTAAGGTAGAAAACAGCATACAAATGTACATTGTTTAGTATAATTATTAATGCAGCAAGAGATTCATAGTCAACTACTGATATAGTTTCCTGACAATCAGTTTTTGCCCCCTTTCACTTTTCTATTCACACTTGCAAATAGAGAGGAAGCAGCAGTGGAAACAGTGGCTGACTTTATTTTTCTGGGCTCCAAAATCACTACAGATGGTGATTGCAGCCAGGAAACTGAAAGACACTTCCTCCTTGAAAGGAAAGTTATGACCAACCTAGATAGCATATTCAAAAGCAGAGACATTACTTTGCCAACAAAGGTCTGTCCAGGACAGTGGTCATGTATGGACGTGAGAGTTGGAATATAAAGAAAGCTGGGGACAGAAGAATTTCTGCTTTTGAACTGTGGGGTTGGAGAAGACTCTTGAGAGTACCTTGGACTGCAAGGAGATCCAACCAATCCATCCTAAAGGAGAACAGTCCTGGGTGTTCATTGGAAGAAATGATGCTGAAGCTGAAACTCCAATATTTGGTCACCTGATGTGAAGAGCTGACTCATTTGAAAAGACCCTGGTGCTGGGATAGATTGAGGGCAGGAGGAGAAGGGGACAGCAGAGGATGAGATTGTTAGATGGCATCACCGACTCAATGGACATGGGTTTGGGTGAACTCTGAGAGTTGGTGATGGACAGGGAGGCCTGGCGTGCTGTGGTTCATGGGGTCACAAAGAGGTGGACATGACTGAATGACTGAACTGAACTGAACTGAAAAGCATATTAGTTTCAAATGGACAGAAATAAATGTGTTCAAGTAAAACTTTTCTAAAAGTCACAGAAGTACTAGATGAGTCCTTGCTCCAGTATTCTGAACAAATATTGAGAAGTTTGCCAGTGACAGGAAGTCTACAAGCCTAATTTCGTTCTACTAATTCTATCAGATGAGCAGAAATTTTGAATGAGATGTACATGATGGTTTCTGTTTGAAAATGTCTTAAAGATAATAATGCTGAATGATGAAAGTTATGATGAATTTCAAGGAGTAACTCTGAAAATGAGACAAAGACTTGGTTTCATTTTAACAGTTTACCAGAAAATGTCAGAAAAAGGAGAAAGCGAGAATGCTACAAGTGGTTAGAAATATAGCCTACCGTCCAAGGGAATATAGTGAAGGTCGTTAACTATGCCCCCCCATTATGCCCAGGTGTTAGAAAATGCAGAACATTCTCACTCACCCACAGTGTTATCATGCCATTTCCTTAAGTGGTGCCATTTTCGGGAGCTGGTACTACTCAAAATGATATGGCATGGCTCCAACATTCACTTCATCATTGCTAAATAGTTCTCTGCAACTGGCAGTCCAAATATTTTGATGCTACAGAAGAGAAGGGTGATTACAATGGGCAGTAACATGCTTTCTTACTCAGATGTATTTGGCAAAGTAGGTTTAATGTTTGCAGCCAGCTTTGAAAGGCTAGGGAAATTTTTATTCTGTCAGAATTGTGAAAACATGCGAAAAGTTAATCATGAAAATACATTTATTTCTAACTATACAATGTACTACCCATTAGAGACTATATTTTTCATATTTTTATCCAGGCAGTTCAGTCACTTAGTTATGTGACCCCATTGACTGCACACGACTGGTTTCCCTGACCAACTCCCAGAGCATGCTCAAATTCATGTCCATTGAGTTGGTGATGCCATCCACCCATCTCATCCTGTAGTCCCCTTCTGATCTCGCTTACAATTGTGCCAGCATTATGGTCTTTTCCAAGGAGGAAGTTCTCCCCATTAGGTGGCCAAAGTATTGGAGTTTCAGCCTCAGCATCAGTCCTTTCAAAGAACATTCAGGACTGATTTACTTTAGGATTGACAGGTTTGATCTCCTTGCAGTCCAAGGGACTCTCAAGTCTTCTCCAACACCATAGGTCAAAAGTGTCAATTCTTCTTCACTTAGCTTTCCGTACAGTCCAACGATCACATATATACATGACTACTGTAAGAATCATAGCTTTGACTAGATGATCCTTTGTCAGCAAAGTAATGTCTCTGCTTTTTAATATGCTGTCTAGGTTGGTCATAGCTTTTCTTCCAAGGAGCAAAAGTCTTTTAATTTCATGGCTGCAGTCACCCTCTGCAGTGATTCTGGAACCCCAAAATATAAAGTCTCTCACTGTTTCCATTGTTTCCCCATCTACTTGACATGAAGTGATGGGACTGGATGCCACACTCTTCGTTTTTTGAATGTTGAGTTTTAAACTGGCTTTTTCACTCTCCTCTTTCATGTTCATCAATATGCTCTTTAGTTTTTCTTTGCTTCCTGCCATAAGGGTGGTGTTATCTGCTTATCCGAGGTTATTGATATTTCTCCCGGCCATCTAGATTCCAGCTTTTGCTCCATCCAGCAGGGCATTTTGCATAATATACTCTGCACATATGTTAAATAAGCAGGGTGACAATATACAGCCTTAACATACTTCTTTCCCAATTTGGAACCAGTCTGTTGTTCCATGTCCAGTTCTAACAGTTGCTTCTTGACCAGAATACAGATATCTCTGGAGGGATGTAAGGTGTTCTGGTATTCCCATCTCTTTAAGAATTTTCCAGTTTGCTGTGATCTACACAGTCAAAGTCTTTCGCATAGTCAATAAAGCAGAAGTAGATGTTTTTCTGGTATTCTCTTGCTTTTTCGATGACCCAACAGATGTTGGCAATTTGATCTCTGGTTCTTTTTCTAAATCCAGCTTCAACATCTGGAAATTCATAGTTCACATGCTGTTGAAGCCTGGCTTGGAGAATTTTGAGCATTACTTTACTAGCCTATGAGATGAGTGCAACTGTGCAATAGTTTGGACATTCTTTGGCTTTGCCTTTCTTTGGGACTGGAATGAAAACTGACCTTTTCCATTGCTAAGCATTTCCATCAAATGAGCTGAGTATAGTTTCATTCAATAAAATTTACTTACTAAAGTTTATACTTTGATGGATTTTGACAAATGCATACAGTTTTGTAATACTAATCACAATCAAGCTACAAAACATTTCCTTCAGCCTCAAAAATTCCCTTAAGACCTGTTTGCAGTCTAGACCCTCTCCCCGCTCCCCCAATCCCAGCCTCTAGCAAAAACTGATTTGCTCTGTGACACTATAACTTTGCCTTTTCTAGAATCCTATATAAATAGCACAAAACAGTATGTAGTCAGTTCTGTCTGCCTTTATTCACATAGCATAATACTTTGAAGATTCATTTATGTTGGGCTTTGCATCAGCAGTTCACTCATTTTTAATCAGAGTGGTATTTTATTATAAGAATGTAACAAAATGTGCTTACCCATTCATCATTTGGTAGACATTTGGATTGTTTTCAGTTTTGAGGTAGTATGAAATAGCTTATATGAACATTTGCATACAATACATTGCATGGGCCTATGTTTTCTTTTTTCTTGGGCAAATTGGAAATGTGTGCTTAATTATATAAAAACCTACAGAGTATTTTAAAATGGCTATTCCACTTTCCATTCCCACACCAGATGCATAAGATTCCCAGTTGCTTGGTATCCTTGTTAATACTGGTTTTCTACTTCTTTTTAAATTTTAGCTCTTCTAGTATTAATTAGTCTTTCAGTTGCTTTTATCACATCTTCTTTCATCTCACTGATTCTTGGATGCCCTGCCCTATTCAGTTCAGTTCAGTTCAGTCGCTGTCATGCCCGACTTTTTGCAACCCCATGAATTGCAGTACGCCAGGCCTCCCTGTCCATCACCAACTCCTGGAGTTCACACAGACTCACGTCTATCGAGTCAGTGATGCCCTGCCCTATTACTATCTTTTTAACAAGGCAAAATGGAGAAGATGGCAGTTTCTTTAGTTAAACGAAATATCCTCGAATCTCTTTATTTTACGGGAGAAATGATAGAGATAGGGTTGGAAGATGGTATTGGGTGTATGTGGGTACTGATGATGGTTGTAAAGAAGAAAATGGAGAAACATTTTTATAGATGTCTACCTAAACTTAATTTAGAAATGATTTAATCTATGGAGAAGGAAATGGCAACCCACTCAAGTATTCTTGCCTGGAACACTTGATAATGGTGAACTACTTTAAATTCCCTCATTGGCCATCGAATTATACTGTTTGATTAAAATATTCTAAATATTTTATACACATTATAAATTGGGTTTCTTCTTATTGTTGTTGTAAGAATTATCAATGTAAATATAATATAGATACATATTACATAAATATAAACAAATGCCAGTCTCCTAGTACATATCTTGGTTTTCATTTTGTTAGTAATATTTCCAAGTATTAAAATTTTTGATGTTTAGTATCATATATTGGCACACTGAATCTAGAAAAATGGTATTGATGAACCAATTTTCAGGGCAGGAGTAGAGACAGAGATGTAAAGAAGAGACTTATGGACCCATTGGGGAAATAATAGGATGGGATGAACTGAGAGAATAGCACTGAAATATATACATTACCATATGTAAAACAAGTAAGTAGTGGGAAGTTGCTGTGTAGCACACGGAGCTCAGCCTGGTGCTTTGCGATCATCTGGAGGCATGGTGGCGGTCAGGGGGCAGGGGGATGTGTGTGGCAGGGAGGCTCATTAGGGAGAGAATATTTGTATACTTATGGCTGGTTCACATTGCTGTAGAGCAGAAATCAACACAATATTGTAAAAAAATTATCCCCCAATTAAAAATGAAGAAAAAATTAAAAGTATTTTTGATGTTTATTAAGTCACTAAGTCAATGTCTATACCATATATTTCTTTCTATATATGGATAATATTCTTTGTATCCTTAAGAATTATTTCCCTAACCAAATTCACAACAATTTTCTTGCATGCTCTTCTGGAATTTTTATAGATTTGATCTACCATCAATTTCAATGTGCCCACCAGGCTCCCCTGTCCCTGAGATTCTCCAGGCAAGAAGACTGGAGTGGGTTGCCATTGCCTTCTCCCTTTTTTATTATTCCCTTGAGGGAAAAACACATCTATATTTAATATTACAGTAATAAAGCAGCTTTAATGAGGTGTATTTTTCATACAATAAAAGCCAATCAATAAACTTTTATTTTGATGGGTTTTAGTGACAGTCTTGATTATGTCTTTAAAACAAGAGTTCTCTCATGTTAAACACTTGAAGTCTATTTCTTTAGTAGATATAGTCAATTGTGATTATCTACTTCTTGAGGAAACTTTCATAATGTGACTGTAAGGAACTTTTCTAGTTCATCTATATTCAATTAAAACTTTATAATAGACTTCTATTACTTTAATGTCTTTTGGATTTGTAGTAATGTCTTCTCTTTCATGCCTGATATACTAGTTTCTTTCTTCTTTTTTAACTGATTGAGCTAGATATTTATCAAGTTTATAAATCTTTTTCTGAAATGAGATTTTGCTTTTTCTACTTTAATGTTCTCTTCTTCCATTACTTTTCATTACTATTTCCTTATTCTTACTCCTTAGGTTTTAATTTGCTTTCTTTACTAGCTTATTAAGGTACATGCATATTCATTGAATTGAGAAATTCTATTTTCTTGCAATGTCAGCCTTTAAAGATAAAAATTTCACTGTAGGTACTGCTTTAGGTATATCCCACACATTTTGATATATTGTGTTTCCTTTTTCACTCAAACCTGTATTTTCTAACTTCATTAGTTATTTCTCTAATGACAGATTAACACATGAATTATTTCAGAATATCTTGACTTATTTCTAAACATTTGGCAATTTTCTATATATCTGTTAATTATTTTTATTTCGCTTCAATTATGGTCAAAGTACATATATTGTATAATTTCAGTATTTTTTTTTCACTGAAGCTTATTTTATGGCCCAGAATATGATCTCATTTTTATAGTATTTCTTATGCACCTGAAAACAAAATGCATTTTGGTATTTTAGGGTTGGATGATATATGAATATCAATCAGGTCAGTTTTAGTAGTCACGTTTTCTTAGGTATTCTGTAATCTCACTGATTTTTTTTTTCTTACTTGTTACATCAGTTACTGAGAGAAAGGAATCAAAATCTATTACTGTAATTTTTAGACTTTTCCTCTTTGAACTCCCGTATGTTTCTGCTTTTAAATATTTTAAGGCTCTATTAGGTTACTTTAACATAAAGGAGTACGTCAAAGCTGTATATCGTCACCCTGCTTACTTAACTTACATGCAGAGTTCATCATGAGAAACACTGGGCTGGCAAAAGCACAAGCTGGAATCAAGATTGCTGAGAGAGATATCAATAACCCCACATACACAGATGACACCACCCTTATGGCAGAAAGTGAAGAAGAACTAAAAAGCCTCTTGATGAAAGTGAAAGTGGAGAGTGAAAAAGCTGGCTTAAGGCTCAACATTCAGAAAACAAAGATCATGGCATCTGGTCCCATTACTTCATGGGAAATAGATGGGGAAACAGTGGAAACAGTGTCAGACTTTTATTTTTCTGGGCTCCAAAATCATTGCAGATGGTGACTGCAGCCATTAAATTAAAAGATGCTTACTCCTTGGAAGAAAAGTTATAATCTAGATAACATATTGAAAAGCAGAGACATTACTTTGCCAACAAAGGTCCGTCTAGTCAAGGCTCTGGTTTTTCCTGTGGTCATGTATGGATGTGAGAGTTGGACTGTGAAGAAAGCTGAGCGCCAAAGAATTGATGCTTTTGAACTGTGGTGTTGGAGACTTCTGAGAGTCCCTTGGACTGCAAGGAGATCCAACCAGTCCATTCTGAAGGAGATCAGCCCTGGGTGTTCCTTGGACTGAATGATGCTAAAGCTGAAACTCCAGTACTTTGGCCACCTCATGCGAAGAGTTGACTCATTGGAAAGACTGATGCTGGGAGGGATTGGGGGCAGGAGGAAAAGGGGACGACAGAGGATGAGATGGCTGGATGGCATCACTGACTTAATGCATGTGAGTCTGAGTGAACTCCGGGAGATGGTGATGGACAGGGAGGCCTGGCATGCTGCGATTCATAGGGTCACAAAGAGTTGGACCCAACTGAGTGACTGAACATGCTTATTATATTTTGATAAATATAATTTATCAATTTGAAACATTTCTCTTCATGCCTAGTAATCTATCCATTCCAGCTTTCTGGAGCTTCTCCTAGTGCTTGTTGTTGCTGCTGCTGCTGCTGCTGCCAATCTGCTTCATTCGTGTCCGACTCTGTGCGACTCCATAGATGGAAGCCCACCAGGCTCCTCTGTCCCTGGGATTCTCCAGGCAAGAACACTGGAGTGGGTTGCCATTTCCTTCTCTGCTCCTAGTCTTGCATATATATATATATCAGTTCAGTTCAGTTGCTCAGTTGTTCATTTTTGCAAAATGATGTAGCTGCTTTGGAAGTCAATTTCACAGTTTCTGATAAAACTAAATATAGTATTCCATACAATTAATACAAAGTACTTAATTAAAAATATATAATTTTAATTTCCTTATGATGAAATTTTAAAATAATTTTAGATTTACAGAAAAACTGCAAAGATAATACAGAGGTCTTGTTGATCTTCATAGAACTGTTCAACTTCAGCTTGTTCAGCATTACACAGTGGGACACAGACTTGGATTAAGTACTTTGTATTAATTGTATAGAATACTATAGTTTTATCAGAAACTGTGAAATTGACTCCCAAAGCAGCTATCATTTTTCAAAAATGAGAGTACTTGTCATCTTCAGCAAATATACTGTTAATGTTGTTGTTTTTAATATTTTAGCCATCCAAATATTTGTGTTAGTTGGTGTGAAAATGTTTTTGTCTTTATTTTAAAATATAGGTTAACTAGCTATGGAAATCTAGGTTAACAGTTTTCTCTTTTAAAACCTTGATAAAATAACTCCTCTTTTTGATATTCTTAGTTTCTAATAGATTTTCTGTCATTCTATCTGTAGTCATTTATATGGTGCATATTTCTTTTCCTTTCTCTTTCTAAAAAGATATTACCCTTATCACTGGTTTATTAGCAACTTAATTTTGATATGTAGCTCATTTATGTTTATTTTACTTGAAGTTCAATAACTTGGATGTGTGGATTTATGATTTTCATCCAATTTGGAAAGAATTTTAAGTTTATTTTTAAAATAATTTTCTGCTCCCCTTTTCTGGGAGTTTAGTCACACATTTTTTAAATCATTAGCTATTAAGTCTTGTAGTTTTTTTGTCTTCAGATCTGATTTTATGTTGCATAGTTCCCTCCCATAACCCCCCACCCCCCTCCACCCCCCTGCCACTGTGTGTGGCATGCAGGATCTTCAGTTCCATGATCAGGGATCACCTGGGTCCCCTGCATTGGAAGTGCAGAGGCTTAACCACTGGACCACTAAGGAAGTCCTCGTTTCATAGTTTCTATTGAAATCCACTTATTTGTCCATTCAAAACCTGTTATAGGCCTTCATTGGGTACTCACTAGAAAGACTGTAGATAGGGAATAAGATATGAGATAGACTGGTAAACATATAAAATATCAATGAAAAGAAAATAGAATATCAGCTGTCTTTTGTGGAAAAGAGAGATTTCTTTTTATAACTATGGGAATTATCCAGTTTAGAAGATGAAAATGATGGAGATATAAAGGTATCATTAGGTATTGAAACTAAGTCCTAGAGTAGGTGATCAAACAAATCAGCATATATAGAATAACATTTCTCTGTAGAAAGACTATGTAATTTATGAAAGTCTTAGTCAATTATAGTCTATGGAGATTTTAGACTAGAGAAATAATGTTTAGCTCACACACACACACACACACACACACACACATACACACACCAGTACATAGGTACTGGTCAGTTCTAAAGTCATTCACTTCAAGATAACATGTAAGCCCGGAGAAGAGGATAAATTCTTCAGGGGAAGCTCATGTAGGTAATTCAATCAACTGTGGCAATTTAGAAAAAGCAGTATTTAAGCTCAAAATATAAGAATTAATGTCAAAAGATAAGGACCTTGAGGTAGCTGAACTGTGTAGTGTCTATTCTAGTAACCAGCTTGAAGCTCTGGGCGCCTTGGTCTTTGGGAGTGAAATAAAAAAGATATAGTCTATTACTCAAGAGTTATTTCTTCTATTCTCCCAATTACTTTTCCAATTTTTCCTACACATGCCATTTTTCACATGCTATGGAAAAGCATCTGTAACTCATTCTGAAAAAGGGTAGTAAATGGGTCAAATGGTAAAACTACCTGTCAAAAAACTGAACAGGCCTCTAGAAAGAAACTATAGAAACCTCAGCCCTGTGTCATACTTATCACAACTCAGAATTCAAAGGCTTCAACTACATTTCAGTGGCAATCCTGGAAACTGTGTGGTGTATGTAATGTAAACAATTATCGATTCTCACTAGGAAACTTGACTTCCATTCCATGAGCAGTCCTAAAATTGGCTTTTTATTCCTATAATTACATAAGAAACACTCCACCTACTTTGTATGTCAAAGTCTTCAGTTAATCTAATCAAAGGTGAGGCAAGAGAGCCTTTATTAGAGAGAAAGAGAAACAGAGTGAAATACAGGATATCTTCTGTAACATACATTTAATTAATATAATTTTCTATGAATTATGAGAATATGAAGGGGTACATAAGGATAGAATTGCTCATTAGTTTTGCTCTCTCTTATACATACAAACACCCCATAATATGATTTACACATTTTTAAAACAAGGCATTCATTAAGAGAACACAACCTTGATGAGAACTAGTACTCATTCAATTTTGCACCACTAGTATATAAATCAGAGAAGGCACTGGCACCCCACTCCAGTACTCTTGCCTGGAAAATCCCATGGATGGAGGAGCCTTGTGGGCTGCAGTCCATGGGGTCCCTGAGAGTCGGACATGACTGAGCGACTTCACTTTCACTTTTCACTTTCATGCATTGGAGAAGGAAATGGCAACCCACTCCAGTCTTCTTGCCTGGAGAATCCCAGGGACGGGGGAGCCTGGTGGGCTGCCGTCTATGGGGTTGCACAGAGTTGGACACGACTGAAGTGACTTAGCAGCAGCAGCAGTTTTGCTTCTGTTCCATACCAATCCTATTGCATCTATCAATAGAATTTATCACAGTGGCTCACAAAGCATAATCTTCTCAATTATTCTCTCCATCTCTGAGACTAAGGACAGGGTGTTTCATGTTGTATTTATTCCCTTGTGGAGCATTTGTTTCAGGCAGTTTATATTCATGCTTCATGTATTGTTCTTTCCAATATTTCTTTTTGACACTGAAGCTGTGGCTATTAATCCTGCAAAAGCAATGTATTGTTTTCATTTTTGAAATGTATTTACCTCTTTCAGATGTTTGCTTTTATTTCATTTGATCTCTTAAAAAAAATTCCACTAGAAAATTGTTCCTATTCAGTCTGATTTAAAAAAAAAGCAACACATTTATTCATGAAGTTTACACTTTACTATTTAAAAGGATAAGAAACAATATTTACCCTGTTGTTTTCTTAGTACTCTATATTGTGTATTCTCAGGGTTCAGGCAAACACCTTATATACTGCAAAATGCTTTAGAAATAGTATTAATATTTTTCTTGAAATGGTGAAAAAACAATAAAAGTAAATGAAAACTTGCTTATTTTATGGTAATAATGCTTAGAAAATAAGTAAAATGTATATAGTTAAAATATTGTTTAGTGATATTTTTGTTTTATCAAAATATTCTATTAGCATTGTATTTCTATTGAAAACTTGAATTTTTGCATACACAAAAAAGTATACAATTCCTAATTGTAAAGCTTGATGAACTTTCACAAAGTGAATTCATCTGTTAAGCAATCACCTAGATCAAGAAACAACATACTTAACAAAACCTTCAAAACTCTCTTTTATTTCTTTCCTGTTACAAGTCCTCTTGCCAAGGGTAACCAATATCCTTATTTCTAAATGTACATAAGATTCATTTTGCCAGTTCTATAATTCTACCCAGATTTAATCAGTTTGTTTTTTTTTAATTCAATGTTATGATCTTAAGAGAAATTCAATTGTACTAATAATTATCAAATTTCACTACATAGTTGCTTGGCTCAACTCATTGCAACCCCATGGACTGTAGCCTCCCAGGCTCCTCTGTCCATGGAATTCTCCAGGCAAGAATGCTGTAGTGGGTAGCCATTCCCTTCTCCAGGAGATCTTCCTGACCCAGGGATCTAACCCCTGTCTCGCACATTGCAGGTAGATTCTTTATCATCTGAACCACCAGGGAAGCCCTATATACTAGAAGTCCATGCGTAATGTGAGGTATCTTGAAAGAATGAGAGACTGGCACAATGCAAATTAGCTGACAATCATTACTTTGTATCTTTTAATAAAGGTAACATATTATGGTTCATTTTTGCTCTGCTTAATAAATATGTGCACTTTGTAATTTAGTGTTAATTAAACTAACTTTCAAAAAATGTTCAAGTAACTTAAAAAGAACCAGGTAAAGAAAAAAAAAATAATACTGAGGATACAACATTTATCTTTAACAATGCTACTTATATATCTTTTTATTTGACATTAGTATTGCCACATTAGCTTTCTTTAGTGTTCACAAAGTATCTCTTTCCATCCTTTTCATCTTTATGTAACATCATTATATTTAAAATATATCTCTTGAAAGTAGCACATAGTTTGACTTTTCTTTAATCAAGTTTGACACTATTAATCTTTACATGGATAATTTGTTGAATCTATATTTTTTATATTTATCATTTATTATTTTACTTTACAATATTGTATTGGTTGAGTTTATGACTATCAAATTACAATTTTTTTATCAGTTTATCAGTTTTACATTCTGCTTTCCGCTTATTTTTAGTTTAGAAGACAGTCAGGAAAGCAGAGCTCAGTATCAGTCTCATCAACAGTGAAAGAAACAAGAAACAAGGTGGAATGAAAGTCAGACTCATTGGTGTATTACTCAGTATTTGCTATGGTAACACATAATCCCAAATTGACTATGGATAACAATAACAAGCAGCTCTTTCAACCTTTCTGCCGGGGTCCAGCCCCGGTGGATCCAGGGTGATTCGAAGGGGAGACTGATAGGCGAGGAAAACTTATTTAAATTAGAAATATAAGATTAGATTAGGAAAAAATAGTGCAGTAGGAAAGTAAGTGGAGAAAGAGGCTGATTAACTTGGTTTACATGGAAAACCAATAAAGGTCCAGAGAAGGAACTTACACCATCTACGTTGGGCCACAGGCACCCGCTTGAATAGCGGAGGGTGCCTCGCCTTGGGCTCCCTCTCATGTGGGTCTCAGAAGCCCAGGCAAGTAGACTCCGTGAGCCTCCACATTCCAAGGGATCAGTCTGAAAAGGTGAGGGAGGGAGAGGGAGCAACAGAAAGAATCGATGGGGGAGGCTAGGCTTGTGCAAAAACCCCTCCTACTTTATTATTCAAAAGGTGTTTATATACCCTAAATTTTACATAATGGAAGATACAGAGTCATGCAGGGGCAGCAGTCCTGACCCTTTCTGTCTATCTTTTTGTATACAAAAGGTCTCAGGTGATTTACATTATCTTCTGGCCAAGAGGCTTGTTAACACTTTTTGGCTCTCTTGCTTAATGAATGTTAATCTCCTTTCCCCTGAAGTCTTTAATCTGCATCTCCTTAAAGCACTAAAGTTACATCTCTATAGAACAAAGGCACAGTGGGTTATAACAAAGAAGGTACTTAACTCAAAGATCTAATGTTGCTACTTGTTTTTTCTATATACCAACTTTATCAACAAATAAAAGATATGAAAACTTGGCAGCAAGTATTGCCTCAACAATGAAATGCCTAATCAGTTTTAGTCTAATGATCTTGATACCTCGGAAGCCCCTGGATTTCTAGGATGTTTTACGCTTCCTGTGCCTCTTGCGGTTGGGAGACTGTAAACAATTCACAAGCTGTAAAAAGTCCGGGGGAAACCTGTTAGGCAAGCTAGAGAGTTATCAGAGGGGGTTTTAAGCCGAGACATTCTTTTGCAGGAGACTGAAGCCCTGAATTAACTTTTTTCAGAGAGTGTCAGAAAAGCAGAAAAGCACAATACAATAAGGCAGCCATATTCTTATTTTTTGGGGGGGTACATTCTCAGGAAATACCAGGGGGAAAACCTGAGGCCTGATTCGCCTTGCCCATCAGGCCTCTGCCGCATGACCTTGTCATGGGTGGGATTCCTCATGCTGGCTCCTGGCATCTTTCTTTAGGTCATCTCATTTTAGGACTTGAAATGAAGGAGCGGTCCACCACTGAAGTTAATTTAAAATCTTTTCACAGATTTAGAGTACAACCTGTTTTGATCACATTCCATGATCAAAACAGATCACAGTCGCCAAATTCACAATCACAAATTCAAATGTACTACATCTGGAAAATATACTCTGTCTATAGCAAGAGCAATAGAGAGAATATAGTTGTGAAAAAATGACACACTTTACCAAAACCTGGATTAAGAGAGGAGTAGAAAGTTACATTTTCTGGCACATACAGAAGATATACCTGATAAACTCTCCCTCTAAAATAATCAAAATAAAAAATACTATAAATGTTTGATTGACATAACAAGCATGCTTTTAAACACAGAGTTAAATTTATCAAAAGTTAAGGACAAAATTCAGCACCCATAAAACAAACGGTAACTTGCAATTTTCAGATACCATTTGATTTCTCAACTTGAGCCAGAGAGAGAGCCCAGGGTTCTTGACAGGGTAGACATAGCCCTAGTCAAGACAGAGGTGACCCAGGAAAGCCCTGGCCTTACTTGTAATGTGAAGCATTTGTTCATCTACTAAGTCATATCTGACTCTTTGTGACCCCATGAACTATAGAACACCAGGTTTCTTTTTCCATTACTATGTCCCTAAGTCAGTAATTCCATCCAATAATCTCATCCTCTGTTGCCCCCTTCTCCTCTTGCACTCAGTCTTTCTCAGCATCAGAATCTTTTCCAATGAGCTGACTCTTTGCATCAGGTACCCAAAGTACTGGAGCTTCGGCTTCAAAATCAGTCCTTTCAACAAATATTCAGGGTTGATTTCCTTTAGGACTGACTGGTTTGATCTCCTTGCAATCCAAGAGACTGTCAAAAGTATTCTCCAACACCAAAGTTCAAAAGCAACAATTCTTCAGTGCTAAGCCTTCTTTACAGTCCAACTCTCACATCCATACACGACTAATGGAAAAACCAAAGCTTTGACTATATTGACCTTTGTCGGCAAACTGACATCTCTGCTTTTCAATATGCTAAGTTTGTCATAGCTTTTCTCATGCGGAACAAACATCTTTTAATTTTATGGCTTCTGTCACCATCCATACTGATTTTGGAGCCCAGAAAAATAAAAATCTGTTGTTGTTTCCATTTTTACCCCCATTTATTTTCCATGAAGTGATGGGACTGGATGCTATGATCTTCATTTTTTTGAATGCTGAGTTTTAAGCCAGCTTTTTCTTTCTACTCTTTCACCTGCATCAAGAGGCTCTTTAGTGAAGGACAGAGAGGCATATTCTGATCAGTGTGTTTCTGTAAGAATATCAAATGTGCAAACTCTCCAGGTGGGTCCTTCAATCCAAAAGAGCCACCCATGTGACATGTGTAATCTGATCTTCAAAGGCATTTTGCAGCTGCTGGCCAACAGGGAGCACCTCCTGGGTAGCAACCGTATCCATGTAAATCATATGGGAAAGCCCTCTGGTTCAGTGTAAACCTTGACCAAATCCAGAGGCAGTGGATTTATCTCTCTGTGGAGAGTCATTTCCCAGAAAAGAAAAGGTCTGGGCCTCCTCTGTGGATAGCTGCAGATGCCACATATTAGGGAAGGCCTGTATGTGCAGGGAACATGAGGAAGACTTCTTGACTGGCTCTGGACTTGTCCAGAATTGTGCCACTCACAACTGGGAGAATCCATACAGGAGTGCTGAGTGTTAAGAGGCCCTTCACATTGGACAAAGGGATTACCAGTGCAGTGAAAGTGGGGAAGCTTATAGCCACAAAGAGGATTACATTCAGTACCAGGAAATACACATGGGAGAAAAGGCTTATGAGTTTGATGAACATGAGATGCTCTTTAGCCACAGCTCCTACTTTCTATCACACAGGAAAATTCACAGCAGAGTAATGCCTTATTAGTGCAATGGCTCTGGGAAAGGTTTCAGATACAAATCCAGCCTCAAAATACACCAGAGAACTTACACAGATTCAAGGCATTTTGAGTGTGCTCAATGTGGGAAATCCTTTTGACAGAAAATCTCACTTCATTCAGCATCAGAGAATTCACACTAGAGCAAAACCTTATGAATGCAACACATCTAGGAAAGCCTTCGGTTGCAAAGACACACTTACACAGCACCAGAAAATTCTCAGTGGAGAAAAAGCCTTCTATGTGTGGCAGTTGTGGGAAAGCTTTCATGCATAAAGATGTACTTGTTGAGCACCAGAACATCTACACTAGATAGAAGTCTTGTGAGTGTGATGAATTTGGGAAATTTTTTAGCCACAGTTGCTACATTAAAATACATAAAATAATTCACAGGGTAACAAAGCCTTCTGTATGCAGTGAATGTGGACAGCATACATCAGTAAGACATACCTTAGTCAACACAAGAAAACTCACACCATACTAAAGCCTGTGGATGAACTGAATATGGGAAATGTGTTGATAATGCCAGCCTCATTAAAGACTAGAGACATCACACTGAAGCAAGGCCTTATGTGTTCAGCAAATTCAGCCTTCTATAGGCTCTCCCTCCTTCCTTTGCCCATGAAAGTTCACAATGAAAAGAGGCCTCATGAATGTAGCAGTTTCAGTGCTTCTTTGCCTGCATTTACTAAGTTAATTTGGATCAGAACCTTCACTCTAGAGAGAGGCCTAAGAGCGCAGGGAACATTCTTTATCCTTGCTCCACATAGTTTGACTCATAAAAGATAAAAACTCTGAAAATAGCCTTTGCATTGGAACCACCAACTGGAAATTGAACTTCATACATCCACATGGGGGAGATACCTCAAATACCAGGTATGTGGGATGCTTTCCAGAGCTACTTTATATTTTCTAACCTTCCCAGAACTGTCCCATGCCCTGAGGTCTATCATTGCTGGTGTCTACTGCAAAACTGTCCCACTTCTACCAGCAGATGGGCCATGCACTGTGTCTCTGACCCCGTGTACTCAGGTGAGGCAGACAATCTGTCCTGTTTCCTAGAGGGAATCATGAATGATATGAACCCACTGGTGATCTTCATTCTCTACCCCCTAGTGGTTTCAGTGTGGACATGACCCATCTCCTGCCAAAAAGATCTGAGTTAGAATCTACTGAAATTTTCCAAAGGTTTCCACATGGACAGTATTGATTCCATATCAGATAGCTGAAATGGATTTCCTCAGCCTCTAAATCACAGCCTCAGAACTGCCTGAACCACACGGATCTGACCTGTGCAATGGAAAAGCTTTATTGTAAAAGCCTTTACTCTGTACTATTCAACTGGTGGGGTTGATTGAGAAAAATAAATAGGCTTTCAGGAGATAAAACTCAGAGCTCATTTTCCCTTACACATCTACAAAAGTTTTGATTGACTTCCATAGTTAGGAATAAAACTAAGACTGTGGGTTAAGCTAAACAGCTAAGCAATGTGGTAGGCACTAGCCAGGCTTCCCTGATGGCTCAGTGATAAAGAACTCACCTGCCAATACAGAAGATGTGGGTTAAATGCCTGGGTCAGAAAGATCCCCTAGAGAAGGAAAAGGCAACCCATTCCAGTATTCTTGCCTGGGAAATTCCATGGATAGAGAAGCCTGGTGGGCTACAGTCCATGGGGTCGCAAAAGAGTCAGACAAAACTTAATGACTAAAGAACAACAAAGGACAAAATTCACAACCCCCCAAATAGTGAACTGATACCAATAACCTAATACTAAAGGTAAAGTGACCTTGGGAAATTCTCAAATTTTGAGATCTAGACACTTGGGCTTTAATAACCATATAGATTATTAAAGATAAATACATGGGTCTAACCAACTAACAACTGTAATTTAGACCCTCACAGACATGGAAAATGATACCCACTGAAAGAAAAAGACAGCTACAAAGTAATGGAGCTGCTGGGAAAGTAACTAAGAAAGGAAAAATTTCCTTTAGTTTAGGCTCTGAGTTTAAAAAATAAACGGTCCTCTGAGAATTTAAAATCACTGCTCTAGCCAGAAATTATTGCATAATATGTATTATCACATTACTTGGACATTATTATAACCTGGTTGTCGAATGAGGTGGCCCCATGCAGTCGAAGGGGGATACTTTCAGATATATCTAACAATATTCTCACTAACAGAGCTTGAAATAAATGCTTACTATAAAAAATTATACAACTAAAACCAAAAGAAACCACCATGAAAATTAAAAAAAAAAAAAACAAGAAATGTCCCAATTAGACATATAAAGACTTCAAACAGAATGATCAAAAGGTAAAATAAGTCAGATTTAAAATTATTTAAAACTAAAAGGCTTAAAATCTAAAATCAGTTCACATCAGTCAATCGTGTCCATTTTTGCAACCCCATGCACTGAAGAACACCAGGCTTCCCTGTCCATCAACAGCTCCCAGAGCTTACTCAAACTCATGTCCACTGAGTCGGTGATGCCATCCAACTGTCCCATTTTCTGTCATCCCCTTCTCTTCCCACCTTCAATATTTCCCAGCATTCAGGATCTTTTCAAATGAGTAAGTTCTTCACATCAGGTGGCCAAAGTATTGGAGGTTAAGCTTCAGCATCAGTCCTTCCAAAGAATATTCAGGGCTGATTTTCTTTAGGATTGACTGGTTGATCTCCTTGCAGTCCAAGGGACTCTCAAGAGTCTTCTCCAATACCACAGTTCAAAAGCATCAATTTGTTGGCCCTCAGCTTTCTCTAGGATCCAACTCTCACATACATCTGTGACTAATGGAAAAACCAGAGCTCTGACTAGAGAAGACATTTGTTGGCAAAGTAATATCTCTGCTTTTTATTATGTTGTCTAGGTTGGTCATAATTTTTCTTCCAAGAAGCAAGCATCTTTTAATTTTATGGCTGCAGTCACTCTGTGCAGTGATTTTGGAGCCCAAGAAAATAAATTCTGTCACTGTTTCCATTGTTTCTCAGTCTACTTGCCATGAAGTGATGGGACCAGATGCCATGATATTAGTTTTTTGAATGCTGAGTTTTAATATGAGTTCAGCTTTTTCACTCTCCTTTTTCACTTTCATCAAGTGGCTGTTTAGTTACTCTTCCCTTTCTGCCCTTTCTACATATCCGAGGTTACTGATATTTCTTGCAGCAATTGTGATTCCAGTTTGTACTTCATCCAGCCAAGCATTTCACACGCTGTATTCTACACATAAGGTAAATAAACAGGGTGACAAAGTACAGCCTTGACATTTTCCTTTCCCAGTTTGGAACCAGTCCGTTGTTCCATGTATGGTACTAACTCTTGCTTCCTGACCTGCATACAGATTTCTCAGGAGGCAGGTCAGGTGGTCTGGTAGTCTCATCTCTTGAAGAATTTTCCAGAGTTTGTTGTGATCCATACAGTTAAAGGCTTTAGCGTACTCAGTGAAGCAGAAGTAAATGTTTTTCTGGAACTCTCTTGCTTTTCCTATGATCCAGTAGATGTTGGTAATTGGATCTTTGGTTCCTCTACTTTTCTAAATCCAGCTTGAACATCTGGAAGTTCTGATTCACATACTGTTGAAGCCTAGCTTGGAGAATTTTCAGCATTACTTTGCAAGTGTATGAGATGAGTGCAGTTGTGCAGTAACTGGAACATTTTTGGCATTGCCTTTCTTTGGAATTGAAATGAAAATTGACCTTTTCCAGTCCTGTGGCCACTGCTGAGTTTTCCCAATTTGCTGGCATATTGAGTGCAACACTTTCACAGCATCATCTTTCAGGATTTCAAATAGCTCAGCTGGAATTCCATCACCTCCACTGGCTATGTTCATAGTGATGCTTCCTAAGGCCCGCTTGACTTCAGACTCCAGGATGTCTGGCTCTAGGTGAGTGATCATACCATCATGGTTATCTGGGTCATTAAAATCTTTTCAGTATAGCTCTTCTGTGTATTCTTGCCAAAACCCTCTTCTTAATATCTTCTGCTTCTCTTAGGCCCATAGCTTTCTGTCCTTTATTGTGCCCATCTTTGCATGAAATGTTCCCTTGGTACCACTAATTTTCTTGAAGAGATCTCTAGTCTTTCCCGTTTTATTGTTTTCCTCTATTTCTTGCATTGATCACTTAGGAAGGCTTTCTTATCTCTCTGCTTGATATTCTTTGGAACTCTGCATTCAGATGGATCTATCTTTCCTTTTTCCCTTTGCCTTTGCTTCTTTTCTCAGCTATTTGTGAGGCCAGCTCAGACAATCATTTTGCCCTTTGCATTTCTTTTTCTTGGGGGTGGAATTGATCAGTCTCCTGTACAATGTTATGGACCTCTGTCCATAGTTCTTCAGGCACTCTGTCTATATCATATCTAATCCTTTGAATCTATTTGCCACTTCCACTGTATAACTGCAAGGGATTTAAAAGATATAAAAAATTAGAAAAACTTGAAATTAAATCAAATATTACTTCTTGTAGTTAAAAATAAACAAATGTCAAACAACTGATTCTGGTTTTTAGCTATTATTATAGATAATCCTGTAAATATTCTCACATAAAGATATATATTTGTATATATATATATATATGCATATATTTGCTCATATTTCATGTTTTTATCACCCCTGTTTAAATACTTAAAATAACATTTCTTGGATCATAATATATTTATACTTGATTTTATAAGAACTTTAAAAAATTTTATATTACTAACTTTTCCCCAAAACTGTTGTGCCATTCTGCATTCTTCCCAATAATATGTGAGCTCTAGTCATTCCACATCTGCATCAATTTTGTCATTATTAGTCTTTTTTTAATATCGGCCATTAGAAATTAGAAAATGGGTGGATCATAACCATCTTTTTCATATGTTACTATTTACCAACAGGTGAATAAATAAACTTTGCAATATCAGTATTAAAAAGATACACACTTCTGACATATTCAGCAACATGGCTAAATCTCAAAAAAAAAAAAAATAAAACAGGCACAAAAGTGTAAGTGTGCTCTGATTCCATGTATATGACATTCTAGAAAATTCAAAGTAGAAGATCAATGCTTTTCTTAATTCAAGAGCAGAAGGAGATTATCTGGGGGAAAAGAGAGGAAATAATTGGGTGACAGTAATATTCTATACGTTTATTGTTGTGGTGTTGTCATTGTTATCAAAATGAAATAATTTATATAATCTAAATAGGTAACTTTTTGTACTTAAATAATGCCTTCATAAAAATTATTTGATTTTTTAAAAAAGTTAAACTTGCAATTATAAATATTTAAAAGAAAGTCAGTGATCTAGATAGTGGAGTTTTAGAAAATACTCAAATGCAGCAAAAAATATATATATATATGAGAAATGATGTTAAAGAGAAGAGTGGGTACCTGGAGGTTAGAAAAAAGGTGGACTATTATGTATCTATTCAAATTTAGGAGAAAGTAGTAATAATAAAGGAGAAATACTATGTAACAAGATAATTGATGATTTCAAAAAAAAAAGGACTTCTTAGCATCAGACATAGCATATCAAATGTAGGATTACATCATTCAATTTACTCAGAGTGTATCAGACACATAATAATACACCTACAGAGCTCAAAATATAATGAAACTTTCTTAAGCATGGGAGGGGGGTTCAGGATGGGGAACACATGTACACCCACGGCAGATTCATGTCAATGTATGGCAAAACCAATACAATATTGTAAAGTAATTAGCCTCCAATTAAAATCAATAAATTTATATTAAAAATAAAAATAAAAAAATAAAATTGATAACCAACAAGGAAAAAAATCAAGGACAATTCTACTGATAGCTAATTTCTCAATGAATAACTTTTGACACATATAAACAAGTAGGCAAATTAGTGGTTACACTGAATGTATAAATAAGGATAATATCTAATTTATTTTAATAACAATGTACAGAATTAATTTTCTAGGTAGAAAGAGCAGAGAGGTGAGGACTGTTTCATTGGCTGATTTGTGCCCCCTCAAAATTCAAATGTTGAAGTATTAACCTTTTATATTTATCTGTAACTGTGACTAAAACTGGGGACAGTTTTGACAGAGATACCTAAGGAAAAATAAGTTCATCAGAATTACCTTAATGCAATGTTACCAAGTCCTAAGAAGAAATCTGGACATAGATACAAAAGGAAGGTGATGCGGAGACAACACAGGCCAAAGACAACCATCCAAAGCCACGGGGAGACGCCTGGGACAGAGTCTTACCTCATGACCTTAGAAGGCACCAATCCTGCCAATACCTTGACTTTGGACTTCTTGCCTCCAGAAGTGTGAATAAATGAATTCCTGTTATTTAAACCACCCGGTCAGTGCTGCCTCATTCTAGGAGCCCTAGCAAACTAATACAGCTATTATTTGAAATTAAAATATTTGATGGCACTGTTCATGACAGATAGATAAATGTGTGACTTAATTTATCTTTATTTTTCTTTATGTTTTACATCAAACATTTATGTTTAACTTTTAGGGGTGAGCACTAAAATAATAAAAATAAAGTGTATATTTTATAAACCCTGGTCTCCTGTATTGCAGGAGGATTCTTTACAGACTATGCTACCAGGAAAGCCCATAAACCACTATAGGAAAATAATATATGATGTATATAATAAAGAGTGACAAGCATAGCTAAGTCATGAAAAAACTAAAAGAAGATGCTATAAATAATTACAAATAAAGCAATAATCATAACGCATTTATGTGGAATAATTTTCTACAGTCATGTGAAAATGCTCAACATATATAAACCAAAACTAGCAAACTGACCAGTGAATATTAAAAACACTCTATAATTACTTTGAAAGATTTTATCAGTCCTGGCTCAAGACTTTATAGCTCAAGCAAACAAAAATTAACATGGATATAAAATTTGAAATCATAATTTAAAATTTCAGCTTAATAATCAAAGAATACATATTTGTCTATTGACCATGCTCTATGGTAAATTTCAACCACGTAAAAAATTCAAACAATATAGATGATTAGGCATTTGCCTTATTCTCGCTCAAATTTAGGCAAATAATCAAAGAGAAAAAAGCAAAAATTCATCATTTAAGCTAATGTGGAGTTAGTTTAAAGGACAAACACTGTACAAGACTAGCCGAAGAACAGGTAATGTGCATTGAAGGAAATGGAACACAAATATCCTGGATTCTGCTTTTAGAAAAATCTCAAGAAATAAACCTACCAAAGGCATTACAAGTAGTGAGATACAACTGCCAAAATGTTTACTTGTCACTAGTGAGAATGGTGGAGAAGGAAATGGCAACCCACTCCAGTGTTCGTGCCTGGAGAATCCCAGAGATGGAGGAGCCTGGTGGCCTGCCGTCTGTAGGGTCACACAGAGTCGGACATGACTGAAGCGACTTAGCAGCAGCAGCAGCAGTGAGAATGGGGTGTGAAATCTTTTTGCAGCATCTTCTGTGGGATCAGTTGGTTTGAAAAACCATACTAGGATGGGCTCTTGCTATTTAAAGTTTGGTCTGAGGAACAAAGTATTAGCATCACTCTGGAGATTGTTCGAAATTCAGAATCGCAAGCTCTGAGTCATATTTTCTGAGCCCAAATCTACATGGTACCAAGATAATTAAATGATGTGTATTTACATTAAATTTGAGAAATACGGAGGTGGGCCAAATGAGAAGAGCACTGAGAGGCCAGCTAGCCATATTTTCAGAAAGTATCAGTCTCTATGGTACCACAGGTTCGTTGCAGAAAGGGGTGGGGCAGAAAGAGAGAGCGAGAGAGAGAAATTTTTCACTGGGTAAAGTGTTCAGTTCATATCTCAATTGTTTAGCAAGGAATAAAACGTAAACACTTGCAGAAATAAAACTGTAGGACAATATGAAAACACTAATCTTTACCAAACCTGATTTTTACTTTATCCTTACTCAAGAAGGTTGTGAATGCATGATCTGAGTAAGTCTCTATTGCCTCAAGGATGATTATTTTTAAAAGGAAAAAATAATATGATCTATATAAATATATTTTAATGTACAAAACTAACATGCAAAATAAACAACATTTGAAGAGCACTCAGGACAAATGGATGAAAATGGAGACAAAATTGCAGCATGAATAAAATAATCAGTGTAACACTTAACCACTATGGAGGAAAAAAACCAGAAAGCCCAATGACTCTAATATGAGGAAGATTTAAAACTGGGGGAAATAGAAGGTGCTATAATGTAATAAGAATCAGAAAAATTGTGATTGACATAATGATAAATACAAAGATTTTTTTAAAATGAAATGAAAATATAGCACCACAGAGTAAGTGTTCGTCGCTCAGTCATGCCTGACTCTTTGCGACCCCATGGACTGCAGCCCACCATGCTTCTCTTTCCATGAGACTTTCCAGGCAAGGATACTGGAGTGGGTTGCCATCTCCTTCTCCAGGTGCTCTTCCCAACCCAGGGATCGAACCCGGGTCTTCTGCACTGCAGGCAGATTGTTTACCGACTGAGCTATTAATGAGAAGAATAATGAAATTGAAACAAAAGTTAGCAATGAAAAAAAAAACACACACGAGAGATCAAATCAGAATTTGGAATGTATAAAGAAGAAAATCAGAATAGAGCAAGATAATTCTCCTGAAGTAATAGGAGATGTAGAAGTAAACTACTGAATGTTTACATTGTATAATGGGCAAGTTTTACCCTGTATGGTCAACAGTAAGATAAGGTTTTTAAATTTTAAAAAGTATTAACAATTCTAAGAGGCATTCAGGCCTATTTTATTTTTCTATTTATAAGCATGTGAAGGGATAGCAGGATTATCTGCTGTAGACTCATAGTGAATTATTTCAGGTTTACCTGTCAATAGGTTACTTGAGGGCTGGGATTACACCTCCCACACCCACCCCTCAACTGTTGCAAGAGGATCTGTTTACAAACAATTCCTATAGAAAGTATGGAATTTTTCATACTGGAGTGAGAGGTCTCACTCCAGTAGAAAGAGTTACACACAAAATCAACATTCTCCAGGTTTTCTTTGTGGAGGGCAGGTGGATAGCCCATAAAGGCCTGTAAGCATTGTATGCTGATGCAATTGAACTGACCCTCACTTACCTGACTATGCCTACAACCTCTCCACACACGGAAGGGCTGGGTCAAGGCTGAGAGTGGGGTGTTAGAAGTGGGGAAAACAGTGCAGAGAAAGTGAAGAAATATTCTGTACTGCATTGAGAATATATAACCAAAACATTACTCAAAGATGTATCTCTCAAATATAACATTAACTAACAACAATGGTCATGTACAGAAGTGAGAATTGAACCGTAAATAAGGCTGAAGGCCAAAGAACTGATGCTTTCAAATGTGGTGCTGGAAAAGACTTTTGAAAGTCCCTTGGACTGCAAGGATATCCTAAAGGAAATCAACCCTGAATATTTATTGGAAGGATTGTTGCTGAAACTAGCACTCCAATACTTTGGCCACCTGATATGAAGAGCCAATTCATTGGAAAAGACCCTGATGCTGGGAAAGATTTCTGGCAAAACAGAAAGGGTCAGCAGAGGATAAATGGTTAGCTAGCATCACCAACTCAATGGATGTAAATCTGAGCAAAGCTTGGGAGACAAGTGAAGGATTGAGGAGCCTGGCGTGCTACAGGCTGCAAAGAGTCAAACACTACTTAGCAACTGAACAACAGCAAAAAGAGAAAAGCAAACAAGTATGACACTGTTTTTATAGTTGGTTTAAAATGTGCAAAGCAGAATATGTACTATTACTGATCAAAACATATGTAGTGAACTAGAAATACATACATGATATTTGATAGAGGACTTCATAACAAAATACTATAGTCTAGGTGGCTATAAACAACACAAATTTATTGTCTCACAGTTCTGAAGGCTAAAAGACTAAGGTCAAGCTACTGAAAGGTTGATTCCTTCTGAGGGCGGTGAGGGAAGGATCTGTTCTAAGTCTCTCTTTCCTTCGCTTTTTGTCTTCCTTCTGTGTCTCCTCATATTGTCTTTCCTTTCTTTGTCCAAACTTCTCCTTTTTATATACTCTATGAAGGCCTATGCTAATGACTTCATTTTAATTTAATTATCTCTGTAAAGACCCTCTCTTCAAATAAGTTCAGATTCAGAAGTACTAGAAATTAGGACTTGAACATTTGAGTTTGGGGGGCAACATAATTTAACCTCAACACATTATCAAATTCTCATTTGTGATTAATTTTAGAATTTAAAGTATTATTTCCTATACTGGGCAGTGAATCCAGAGATGATTGTTTAAATTCTTCATAATGCTATGTATACCTCAATCCTTACAAAATAATTTGAAATTAAGTAATATAATGCTTAGAGAAAAATATTAAGAAGCAAGCGGATCCCTCTTTTCCAAGCAAAAAAAAAATTTAACTAAACACAGCCAGAAAATTTATATTACTGAAGAAGGTTCAGAGCTAAAATTGAGTAAATTTTTCTGTAGATAATTTTTACGGAAATGAAATCTGAATAACAATGTCAAGTCAAGCATAGTTGTGTCCAATTTTGTAAGATCTTTTAGTTTCTGGGAGGTGAATCTTGGTTTTCTGCATAAAGTATTGTACACATATCCTGCACATATACTAAGTGACACGGGTACCTGAACATTCCCCCTCCACTTTTTTTTTTTTTTTTTTTTAGGCAGGAGATCATCTGGTTTTATTTAGAGGCTATTGGTCTTATGGTGGGAAGGCATATAAGGTACAAAATTACAGACATTTAGTTCACTATACAATACAAATCATTAAGTCTTTACAGGTCATTACAGAATCTTTAGGTTTTCTTAACTCCCATTTCACGAGCAGCAAATCAACATTCCCCCAATCAAAATCACTTCCTTGTGTGAACCCATCATATTTACAGAACTCCACACAAATACAGGCTCCAAGACTCCCTGAACAGGATTAATGAGCAGCACGCAGATGGCATGAAGGGTTCCTCCGAGAGGAGGGTGCACACAGAGACAAAGGAGTTGGGCTCTCAGGCTGCACAACCTGTCCTGGAGGTGGAGTGACAGACAGACAGATGGGGCAGCGACCCTGGGAGCTGGAGGCGTGTGAGCGCAGGCAGGCCTCGGTCAAGGGTGGCTCATCTTAGCCCAGAAAAGCTCCCAATGGGTTTCACAGACAAGGGAACTTAATCCAAGAGGAGGGAGTGTAAGGAAGGGGTAAGGGGTACGGGGAAGGGGGTGGACCGAACAGCTCCTAAGCCTTTCAAACTCCTCTCCTCAGGGGCCCTTCACAGCTCACCAGCACACAGGGCCCTTCATGCCAGCCTGGCCAACCCTACCCAGCCCCACAGCTGGGTTTTCTCACCCTTCTCCTCCCTCGGGGCATCTTCGTCAGCCATCCCCACTGCTTCTGAACTCACTCCCTGGACTTACTCCCCTGACACTTTTTCAGAAAGAACAGTCTTAGCCTGTGGATATTTTACATACCATTTAAGCCACAATTTAGTAAAAAAGTACATTCTCTGTGAATAGATAAGCACACCACACACCCTTCATCCTTTCCACTTCCTCCCAAATAAAAGACTGAGTTCATTCGTGTACCTGATAATCCTATTGAGATATCATTATGCTACAGAAACTCTCCTTGTGAGATAGTGTAATGATTGATGGTTTATATGTCTGCCTCCCCAAACTTGCTGCACTCTGCTCATATGCCACAGCAAAAATTCCCTCTTTATCTTCTGATCTGAATGGTTAGTTCCTGTCATTTATAAAAGAATTAATACTCAACTGGATTCTTGAATTGCTGAAAGTGACAACCTATTTGACATGAATAATAGACTTTATTCTACTCATGTTTTCTGAGTAAAAGTTCTTGATGCATTTGTGATGGTATTTATATACCACGTCTCTGTATGTATGATTTTGATTCATTCTTTTACTTCTTCAAATGCTGAGAAAGTTGGCTGTCAAATGCATAGCCACAGGGGAGTTCCTATATTAAGTTCCCTTTATTTAGAACTCAGGATTCATCTGACCAAGAATGTTATACCTGATGCTAAGACTCCTGGCTACATGCAAAAGCCACTCCTCCTGTGTGACTGACACAATACTCACCAGTTATTATTTGCATGGATCTGTACAGCACTATGTAATAGCGTATGTATAGGAAAACAAACTTAGAAATCCCACTTTGCAAGACCAAGAGTGCACACCTTTCTTTGCAGAACTAGGTGCAAGCCACAATCCCCACCAGATGGATTCTGGTAATATGGATTCCTTTAAACTGAAGACACCTTTAACAACACAAGTGGTTTGAGCTATGGGAATTGGCAGTTAAGAAATTAATAGGCCAATAAGAGTGGTATATTTGAAAACCAACAATTAGAAGTTGGTGATGATAGCAGAGATTCTAAGACAAGAAGTTAAGAATGGGACTTCATGTATACCTTGGCTAGCATTCCAGAGCTGGAGAAGAAATATGAACTTTGTTAAACTCTTTTGGGTTAGTCTTAGTTTAAAACATAACTCTGTGACCTTTCCAGTACAGACTGTCATTCATTAAATGATTACTTTAGAAGGCATATTTCACAATGACAAAAACTTCATTATTTAACCAATTTCAGTTGGGGGAGTTTTTAAGTGAACAATGTTTTCCTTCTCCCTGAAGAACTTTTAAGCAGGTCTACAGGTGGCAAACTCCTCAGTTTTGGTTGTCTGCTGCTGCTGCTAAGTCACGTCAGTCGTGTCCGACTTTGTGTGACCCTATAGACGGCAGCCCACTAGGCTCCCCTGTCCCTGGGACTCTCCAGGCAAGAACACTGGAGTGGGTTGCCATTTCCTTCTCCAATGCATGAAAGTGAAAAGTGAAAGTGAAGTCACTCAGTCACATCCAACTCTTAGCGACCCCATGGACTGCAGCCTACCAGGCTCCTCTGTCCATGGGATTTTCCAGGCAAGAATACTGGAGTGGGTTGCCACTGCCTTCTCCAATGCATGAAAGTGAAAAGTGAAAGTCAAGTCACTCAGTCGCATCTGACTCTTAGTGACCCCATGGACTGCAGCCCACCAGGCTCCTCCGTTGTCTTTCTCAGTCACTTTTTGAAGTAATTTTGCTGGACACAGAATTCTAGGTTGTTATTTTGCTTTTAGTTATGCGTATGTTTCTGTGTCTAACACATTAAGTATTTTGTTTTATGCCTTTCTTGCTTCTATAGTTTCTGAAAAAGCCTAATATAAATTTTTATCATTATCCCTCTATTTAGGTAAATCTCTATTTCTCTCTGCCTTCTTCAAGATTTTCTCTTTGTCTTTGATTTTCAGTTATTTGAGTATGGTATGTGTATTAGTATGTGTAGTATATTTTTTGGTCCTTGTCCTTTGTTAAATCTGAGTTTTTCCAGATGTATATTTGGTGTCCCTGATGAATTTTGGACAAAATCTCAGACGTTATTACTTCAAATATTTTCTTCAGTTGTCTTATTTCTCCTTTTACTAGTCTCATGACTCATATGTACACATTTTATAATTGTCTCACAAGTCTGGAAAATTTTCTTTTTTTTCCTTTGTTCTTTTTACTTTCTGCCTTTCATACCTTCAAGCTCACTAATTTATTTTGTCCCTTGACCTTTTCTAATATGCTGATGGGTTCATCAATAGCCTTCTTCATTTCTTTTTTTTTTTAATTTTAGTTTTTTATTTTTTAAATTTTAAAATCTTTAATTCTTACATGCATTCCCAAACATGAACCCCCTCCCACCTCCCTCCCCATAACATCTTTCTGGGTCATCCCCATGCACCAGCCCCAAGCATGCTGCATCCTGCGTCAGACATAGACTGGCGATTCAATTCACATGATAGTATACATGTTAGAATGTCATTCTCCCAAATCATCCCACCCTCTCCCTCTCCCTCTGAGTCCAAAAGTCCATTATACACATCTGTGTCTCTTTCCCTGTCTTGCATACAGGGTCGTCATTGCCATCTTCCTAAATTCCATATATATGTATTAGTATACTGTATTGGTGTTTTTCTTTCTGGCTTACTTCACTCTGTATAATCGGCTCCAGTTTCATCCATCTCATCAGAACTGATTCAAATGAATTCTTTTTAACGGCCGAGTAATACTCCATTGTGTATATGTACCACAGCTTTCTTATCCATTCTTCATTTCTATGACAGTGTTCTATTCAAAAATTGCTACAAATAAAAAAAAAGTCATAGACATAGCTACGTGTTCAAAAATTGTTATAAAAATTGCTATAAATTTTTAAAAATGACTTGCACTGATATCTACTGCAAAGATTGAAGTATATTTCTCCATCTTTCACTCTGAGAACCTGGTGAGGTTCCTGAAGTAAAATTCACAAAAACATTTCCTCCATACACCCACTGAAACAGGGAGCCCTCAGGAATTTTAACGCAAGCTAGTCTGCACTCAGCCTCTGGTAACTTGTCAATTAGTGTACGTGTTCTTACTGATTTATGGTTTCTGTAGCTTTTGCTCTTGCTAAGCTGTGACTCTCTGTCTCTGTCTGCCTGTCCAGTTTTCAGGACCATGGTTTTCCACAGACTTCAATTCCTTGATAGATCTAAGAAGCGTTGTTAATTTTCCGTTTGTTCAACTTTTTCTCATCATGAGTACACAGGACTGTCAACTCTGAAGTCCCATTAATGTCAGAATGTAAAGCACAAATGCAGTTTATCTATATTTTATGAGAATTTTTGCATGTATATACATAAGGAATATTAGTGATAAACTGATTCCATCAATATAATTACTCTTAGAATATAAAAAAAAAGCTTCCAAAGAAAAGTCAGAAGTTTGTGAGAACAAAGTTCATTTTTTGGACATGATTTCTCCCAAGACTGTGAATACTCCCAACAGATAACACAATCCATTTAAAATGTTACTAGGAGACAAATGATAGTATTTTTCTGAGTATCACTGTGTATTGTAGGCAACAAAACCTCAAGTTATTCTTTTTTAAATTGAAGTATAGTTGATTTATAATGTTGTTTTAATTTCTGGTATACAGCAAAATGATTCATTTATATGTATATATACACTTGTAACATATATATATACATACACATACTAATTATTTTTCATATTTTCCATTATGGTCTATTATAGAATATTGAATATATGTCTTTGTGCTATGCAGTAGAACCTTATTATTTATCTATATTATATACAGTAATTTGTGTCTGCTAATCCTAACTTATCTCTCCCCCACCCCTTTCCCCTTTTGTAACCATAAATTCGTTTTTGATGTCTTGTGAGTCTATTTTTGTTTTGTAAGTTCAATTGTGTTATATTCGCTACTTTTATATTACTTTATGACTGAAACTTCCCTGAAAAACCTTGTAATTTAAATACAATCTTTAAGAGCTCCAATACTCTGTGCCTTTTTAATTACTGTGAACCTATAAATCTATTCTGTACATAAATAATATTGGCAAGTTCTTAGAATTCAGATTCAAACTCATGTGAATAATCAAAATCAATTTCTTATTAGAGTGTTCCACAAACCTTGTGACAGAGACCTATCGATATTTTCAAAGAGAAATTGTAGCAGCAACTAAATTAGGGAAGTCTTTCCCATATTTGACTTTAAAATGTAAACCTGATGGTCTTTCATGTTGTCAGTACTTGTTACTGAAAATAAAAAATATTTATTAATAAGTGTTAATTTTCCCCTCAAACATGTCTATTTATTTGTAAAAACTGTATCCTGCTATCATTCCTTTCTCCAAAAGAAGGGTAAATCCATGACTGTTTATCATCTCTGTTGTGGATGAAATATGACCACATAGAGTTTAATATAACTCCTTTCCCCTTTGAAAATCCAGACTTCATCTGGATTTTTGGTAGGTCATAACTTAAAACTTATATGAAAATATATTAAGCAGAATATACCATAAGCTTCATAGTAGGACAGAGACCTCTAATGGAAACTTTCAAAACGTAGCCAATATGCATGGTCAATAAAAGTGAACACACTGTACTGATATTTCTGAATGTCTCAGTACCTGTCTCATCTGTCACAATGATCACCCTAGCAGAAGTGTAAAGACAGGACCTGGACAAAAATGAACACTGCAGTGTCCCTTGAACATCTCTGAATAGACTTCATACCAGTAACTACTTGCAATGGGTTTTGAAAAATGTGCTTTTCTTCCTGCCTATCTTTAGGAACATGAAACTTTTCTTTTTCAAAGAGCTATGGCTCTAACTGTAGCAAAAATCTGGCTTGATTTTGTGTGTGGCTGGGTAATTCCAACCTAAATCTCCAAAGCCAGAGACATTAATTATACAGGGATTTTTAATAGGGAAATTTAAACGTCTGATTACTCACTAAGAGACATTGTTGTCTCCATCATTCTTAATACTTAGGAAAAGAAAAGGAAGCCAATGACATTTTAAATCTATATTAGGAAAGTTAGCTGACACTTGGGCTTCCTTAGACAAGAGTTTTGCCTCTGGCCCTCATGTACAGGAGGTCCACACTATCAAGAGCTCGTGACTTTAACCATCAAGTTTAGTGCAGGTCACTTAACAGGCTTCGATATTTCACTCTTGATTTCAAATCCTAAGTTACCTAAAGAAGGTATCACAAATTATGCAAAATATTCATTCATATATCTAGTCTTATCATCTATGGGTACAAACTTTACTTCCTTAGATTCTTAAAATAGCCTCTAAATGGACTAAGACTAAAGAATTCATCTCCTGGAAAATATACCAGAAGGGTAACATGTCTGAGAATCATGTTGGAAGAGAATCATGTTGGAAAACAATGCTATTAAATACTTTTGAACACTAAAGCTGCATTCAGTCTTCAGAGTATTGATCCATGGCTGAATGTGTCCTAGCTAAAAAGATATAAGACATGGGCTATCATTATATCAGGAAATGTAAAACTAGGAGTCTTAATAATCCTCCATAAATAAATCATTTTAGCTTGTGTATCAGTCAGAGTTTAGTCAGGAGAAATAAACCACAAAGTAATTTGAACAGGGAAAGCTCAGTAAAAAGAATTATTCACCATTACAGGGGATTAGAGTAATATGGAATTGGTTGGTAGCTATATAAAATATATAACAAAGCTTAGATCCAGAAATTATTGGTGAAGCATAGGTGGTAGTTCTCTAAGGGGCAAAGATACTGCTGTGATGTTGATGACTGAACTTTCTAGAAATCAATTCTCTATAGAGTGCTATAAATCCACATAGTACCTAGAGAAAGCTAGAGGTACTCCACTACAAAACTGCCTTGAAAGGAGGTCCTGGGGGAAGCTGTCTGTCTTTAGATACTGCAGGGTACCATGAAGTGAAGGTGCTGGATGTTGGAGAAGCCACTCACCAGCAGGAGTTGGATGGTAAGAAGTGTGGGTGTTGCAGAAGCCAGTCAAATAGAGTGATTGGAAAGAGGAAGGAAAGCCTTCTTTCTATGTCCCTATAATAACCTTCATTGACAATTCTTAACCTTATGCCAGCTGACAAATGAAAAATACTTAAAGGACCCAGACCCTACTTCACGAAGGAGGAAATGAAAAGCAAATCTGAACTGAGACAATAAACAGGTAACTGGCACAGAAAGCAACAGGCTTGACAAGAACTTTGTATCAAGAAAACAACTGCATTACATGGACAGATCCATATAAGATCTAGGAAACAAAATCTATGAAATGTTAATCACAAGCTTCATGCTTTAATTGGCATACTATTATTCTTTTATATTTCCATTTTAACCTTTGCTTTTAGCAATTTTTAAAGAATTTTAACCACATATTTACAAAGTCTCTAAACTTAAAATTATCTTTTATGTATTGAGTCAACACTTGGTATGAGTCTAAGTATAGTCTTCATTATTTTAATTATTTGACTAAAGATTATTTCAAAGGTATTCATTTGCACATACTTTTTCTAAGTTACAATCAACTCTTTCTAGAATCAATTCATTAAAAAATGTCATAAGTAACAGAATTCAACTATTAGATTTTTTAAAGTAATATAGCAAAAAAATACCCAGTAAGCAATAATCTAAAACCATTTTCATGTTATTTCTATGACAAGAACAATACCCAAGAGTCATTTGTAGGAATTTGCCTTTGTGATCAAACTTTATTTAAGGTAAGGCTCAGAGAAGAAACAGAAAATGATGACATATATTTAACAACAATCTTACACACAAGTGTTAATGTGTAGTATATAAGTTTTCAATTCTTATCTTCAGATCTTATCCTTCATCTAGTTCATTATTTCTCCTTTTTATATTCTGCATACCTAACTTGGCTCATTCCAGTCCAATTTTGTTCACTGACTCCTAAAATAGTTTTTTGTGCATAGCGTTCAACAGCTAGTATTAGGTTTTTGGCACACAAAAAAAGTTCAAATTAAGTATGTACCAATTATTTGGTAAACAACTAATGGTTTGAAAAAATAGCCATTGCTGTGTAGGGCCACCCAAGACAGACAGGTCATGGTGGAGAGTTCTGACAAAACGTGGTTCACTGGAGAAGGGAATGTCAAACCACTTCAATATTATTGCCTTGAGAACCCCATGAACAGAATGAAAAGGCAAAAAGACAAGACACTGAAAGATGAACTCTCCAGGTTGGTAGGTGCCCAATATGCGACTGGAGGTCAGTGGAGACATGGAGAAATAATTCCAGGAAGAATGAAGAGACAGAGTCAAAGCAAAAACAACACCCAGTTATGGATATGACTGGTGATGGAATTAAAGTTTGATGCTGTAAAGAGCAATACTGCATAGGAACCTGGAATGTTAGTTCCATGAATCAAGGCAAATTGGAAGTGGTCAAACAGGGGATGTCAAGAGTGAACGTCGACATTCTAGAAATCAGTGAACTAAAACGGACTGGAATGGGTGAATTTAACTCAGATGACCATTATATCTACTACTGAGGGCAGGAATCCCTTAGAAGAAATGGAGAAGCCATCACAGTAAACAAAAGAGACCAAAATGCAGTACTTGGATGCAATCTAAAAAATGACAGAATGATCTCTATTCATTTCCAAGGCAAACCATTCAATATCACAGTAATCCAAGTGTACGCTCTGAGCAGTAATGCTGAGGAACCTGAATGGTTCTGTAAAGACCTTCTAAAACTAACACCCAAAAAAGATGTCCTTTCCATTAGAGGGGCATGGAATGCAAAAGTAGGAAGTCAAGAAATACCTGGAGTAAGAGGCAAATTTGGCTTTGGAGTACAGAATGAAGAAGGGCAAAGGCTAGTCGAGTTTGGCCAAGAAAACGCACTGGTCAAAGCAAACGCCCCCTTCCAACACCACAAGAGAAGACTCTACACATGGACATCATCAGATGGCCAACACCAAAATCAGATCGATTATGTTCTTTGCAGCCAAAGATGAAGAAATTCTATACAGTCAGCAAAAACAAGACCATGAGCTGACTGTGGCTCAGATCATGAACTCCTTATTGGCAAATTCAGTCTTAAATTGAAAAAAATAGGGAAAACCACTACACCATTCAGGTTTGGCCTAAAGCAAATCTGTTATGATTAAACAGTCGAAGTGACAAACAGATTCAGGGGATTAGATCTGATAGACAAAGTGCCTGAAGAACTATGGACAGAGGTTCATGACATTGTACAGGAGGCAGGGATCAAGATTATCCCCAAGAAAAAGAAATGTGAAAAGGCCAAATGGTTGTCTGAGTAGGTCTCATATATAGCTGTGAATAGAAGAGAAGTGAAATGCAAAGGAGAAAAGGAAAGATATACCTCTTTTAATGTCGTGTTCCAAAGAATAGCAACGATAGATAACAAAGCCTTCCTCATCCATCAATGCAAAGAAACAGATGAAAACAACAGAATGGGAAAGACTAGAGAGCTTTTCAAGAAAATAAGAGATACAAAGGGAATATTTCATGCAAAGATGGGTACAATAAAGGACAGAAATGGTATGGACATAACAGAAACAGAAGATATTAAGAAGAGGTGGCAAGAATTCACAGGAGAATGATACAGAAAAGATCTTCATGACCCAGATAATCAAAATGGTGTGTTCACTCACCCAGAGCCAGACATCCTGGAATATGAAGTCAAGTGGGCCTTAGGAAGCATCACTATGAACAAAGCTAGTGGCGGTGATAGAATTACTGTTGAGCTATTTGAAATCCTAAAACACAAAAGTGCTTCACTCAATATGCTAACTAATTTGGAAAACTCAGCAGTGGACACCAGACTGGAAAAGGACAGTTTTCATTCCAATCCCAAAGAAAGACAATGCCAAAGAATGTTCAAATACCACACAACTGTACTCAACTCACATGCTAGTAAAGTAATAATAATTCTCCAAGTCAGGCTTCAACAGTAAGTGAACCATGAACTTCCAGATGTTCAAGCTGGTTTCAGAAAATGCAGAGGAACCAGAGATCAAATTGCCAACATCCGCTGGATCATGGAAAAAGCAAGAGAGTTCCAGAAAAACATATACTTCTGCTTCATTGACTATGCCTTTGACCGTGCAGACCACAACAAACTCTGGAAAATTCTGAAAGAGATGGGAATACCAGACCACCTGATCTGCCTCTTGTGAAATTTGTATGCAGGTCAGAAAGCAATAGTTAGAACTGGACGTGGAACAGACTGGTTCCAAATAGGAAAAGGAGTAGGTCAAGGCTGTATACTGTCATCCTGATTATTTAACTTATATGCAGAGTACATCATGAGAAACGCTGAGCTGGATGAAGCATAAGCTGGAATCAAGACTGCCAGGAGAAATATCAATAACCTCAGATATGCAGATGACACCACCCTTATGGCAGAAAGAGAAGAACTAAAGAGCCTCTTGATTAAAGTGAATGAGGAGAGTAAAAAAGTTGGCTTAAAACTCAACGTTCAGAAAACAAAGATCATGGCAAATAGATGGGGAAACAGTGGAAATAGTGGCTGACTTTATTTTGGGGGGCTCTAAAATCACTGCAGATGGTGACTGCAGACATGAAATTAAAACACCCTTGCTCCTTGGAAGAAAAGCTATGACCAACATAGAAAGCATATTAGAAGGCAGAGATATTACTTTGCCAAGCAAGTCCATCTAGTCAAAGCTATGGTTTTTCTAGTAGTCATGTATGGATGTGACAGCTGGACTATACATAGAGCTGAGTGCCAAAGAATCGATGCTTTTGAACTGTGGTGTTGGAGAGACTCTTGAGAGTCCCTTGGAGTACAAGGAGATATAACCACTCCATCCGAATGCAAATCAGTCCTGACTATTTATTGGAAGTACTGATGTTTAAGGTGAAACTCCAAGACTTTGGCCATGTGATGCGAAGAACTGACTCATTTGAAAAGACCCTTGTGCTGGGAAAGATTGAAGGCAGGAGGAGAAGGGGACAGCAGAGGGAAGGCAGGAGGAGAAGGGGACAGCAGAGGATGAGACTGTTGGATGGCATCACGAACTCAAAGGACATGAGTTGCAGTAAACTCCAGGTGTTGATGATGGACAGGGCGGCCTGGCATGCTGTAGTACATGGGGTTGCAAAGAGTTGGACACAACTGAGTGACTGAATTGAACTGATGCTGTGATGTCAATTCTAGTTCATTTAGGTTCAGTGTTTTTCTTTTTATCAAGAGAAAGAGAGAGAGGTTAAGAGATTGAGAGGTATTTGCTAGATAATTTAAGCATAAAAATTAGATTCTAGTTGAGATTCGTAAGAAACTCTATATGACTTTTTTTTATTTCCTATACTTAAATCTCCTCATATAACACTATGAAAGAATCATGGGAAAAGTGAAAAATCTTACATGCAATAGTTCATACATTTACTGGTGCTAGAAAATGTCACTGAAGTGCTGTAACTTCTCACTCTAATAGTTAACAATAATGGCCAGGAATAAGGGAGAGCAGAAGTAGAAATGATATTGTCTTTGCAAAAGGTTATCAATCATTTAATGAGAATAGTGCATGTAAACACCCACTGAACTCTCTCAGATCTTAGTATTACTAACAAGATTCATAAAAAAGGAAGGAATAAGCAATTAAGTGATTCACCTAATATTTCCATATCTAGTTCTGTGAGGATTGCAAATTGAAGAAAGGATTTCTTCTCTTGGTTTAGTTTGGACATTCTTGATTTCTGATATAGAAGAGATCTACAACTTTGAGCATAAATAATCACTTTCTTTGCTGCAGTGTTCAAATATTTGATTTTAGAATTTTAACTTTTATTTTTCAGATACTTCATCAAATGACTCAGTTCACAGTTCTCACTTTCAGATGGCCAACAGACATGTGAAAAGATGCTCAATATTACTGATTCTTAGAGAAATGCAAAACAAAACTGCATTAAGGTACCATGTCACACAAGCAAGAATTCAGTTCAGTCGCTCAGTCATGTCCAACTCTTTGTGACCCCATGAACCGCAGCACGCCAGGCCTCCCTGTCCATCACCAACTCCCAGAGTTTTCCCAAACTCATGTCCAAAGAGTCGGTGATGCCATCTAACCATCTCATCCTCTGCCATCCCCTTCTGTTCCTGCCCTCAATCTTTCCCAACATCAGGGTCTTTTCAAATGAGTCAGCTCCTCGCATCAGGTGGCCAAAATCTTGGGAATTTCAGCATTAACATGAGTCCTTCCAATGAACACCCAGGACTGATTCCCTTTAGGACTGACTGGATGGATCTCCTTGCAGTCCAAGGACTCTCAAGAGTCTTTTCCAACACCACAGTTCAAAAACATCAATTCTGCGTTCAGCTTTCTTTATAGTCTCACTCTCACATCCATACATGACTACTGGAAAAACCATAGCCTAGATTAAATGGACCATTGTTGACAAAGTAATGTCTCTGCTTCCCCCCCCCCAAGTTGATCAACTTTTATTTTTTATTATTTTTAATATAAATTTATTTCTTTTAATTGGAGGCTAATTACTTTACAATATTGTATTGGTTTTGCCATACATCAACATGAATCCACCATGCTGTCTAGGTTGGTCATAACTTTCCTTCCAAGGAGTAAGTGTCTTTTACTTTCATGGCTGCAGTCACCATCTGCAGTGATTTTAGAGCCCCCCAAAATAGTCAGCCACTGTTTCCACTGTTTCCCCATCTATTTCCCATGAAGTGATGGGACCAAACGCCATGGTCTTGGTTTTCTGAATGTTGAGCTTTAAGCCAACTTTTCACTCTCCTTTTTCACTTTCATCACAAGGCTCTTTAGTTCTTCTTTTCTTTCTGCCATAATAGTGGTGTCATCTATATATCTGAGGTTATTGGTATTTCTGCCAGCAATCTTGATTCCAGCTTGTGCTTCATCCAGCTCAGCATTTCCCATGATGTACTCTGTACATAAGTTAAATAATCAGGGTGACAATATACAGCCTTGATCTACTCTGTCTCCTATTTGGAATCAGACTGTTGTTCCATGTCCAGTTCTAACTGTTGCTTTCTGACCTGCATACAGATTTCTCAAGAGGCAGGTCAGGTGGTCTGGTATTCCCATCTCTTTCAGAATTTTCCAGAGTTTAATGTGTGTAAGCCTTCCACAGTCAAAGGCTTTGGCATATTCAGTAAAGCAGAAATAGATATTTTTCTGGAACTCTCTTGCTTTTTCGACGATCCAGCAGATGTTGGCAATTTGACCACTGGTTCCTCCACCTTTTCTAAAACCAGCTTGGACATCTGGAAGTTCACAGTTCATGTATTGCTGAAGCCTGGCTTTGAGAATTTTGAGCATTACTTGATTAGCGTGTGAGATGAGTGCAATTGTGTGGTAGTTTGAGTATTCTTTGACATTGCCTTTCTTTGGGATTGGAATAGCCATTATCAAAAAATCCACAAACAATAAACACTGGAGAGGGTGTGACAAAAAGGAGGCCCTCCTACACTGCTGGTAGGAATGTAAATTGGTGCAGCCACTATGGAGAACAGTAAGGAGGTTTCTCACAAAATTAAATAGTGTTGCTGTATAATTCAGCAATCCCACTCCTGGCACATATCTGGACAAAACTCCAATTCAAAAAGATACATTGACCCTTATGTTTATAGCAGCCCTATTCATAATAGCCAAGACATGAAAGCTACCTAAATGTTCATCGATAGATGAATGGTTAAAGAAGATATTGTACAAACACACAGTGGGATACTACTCTGCACTAAAGAAATAAAATAATGCCACTTGCAGCAACTCGGATCGACCTAGAGATTATCATACTTAGGGAAGTAAATCAGACAAATACCATATAACATCACCTATGTGTGGAACCTAAAATATGACAGAAATGAACTTACTGATGAAACAAATTCACAGAGAGAACAGACATGGTTGCCAAGGGATTGGGGGCAGGATGGGGATTAGAGTTTGGGATTAGCAGATGCAAACCATTATGTGTAGGACAGATAAACAACAACATCCTACTGTGTAGCACATGGAACTATATTCATCAATATCATGTAATTAAACCGTAATGAAAAAAGAATATATATATGTGTGTGTGTGTGTGTGTGTGTGTGTGTGTGTGTATATATATCTGAATCACCTCACTGTGCACCAGAAATTAACACAATGCTGTAAATCAACTATACTTCAATAAAAGCAAACAAATAAGTAAATAATGATCTTCATTTAAAAGATCATGTAACTCCCACCAAAGATCTGGTATCTTCAAAGAGTGGGGGAGATCTGAAATGGTCACTTCTCTAGCTGATAACAGAGAAGGCAATGGCTACCCACTCCAGTCCTCTTGCCTGGAAAATCCCATGGATGGAGGAGCCTGGTAGGCTGCAGTCCATGGGGTTGCTAGAAATCAGACAGGACTGAGCAACTTCACTTTCACGCACTGGAGAAGGAAATGGCAGCCCACTCTAGTGTTCTTGCCTGGAGAATCCCAGGGACGGGGGAGCCTGGTGGGCTGCCATCTGTGGGGGTCGCACAGAGTCAGACACGACTGAAGCGACTTAGCAGCAGCAGCAGCTGCAGCAGCTAGTTCATAATGATCTATCTTAGAACTCACTGAAGAATGATGATGATAGGGGATTGAGAATCAAGATTATATCTGTCAATGTGACTTAAGTACAACTCTGGACTACTTAAGTCAATATTACTTACCTGTTTCAGGAAAATTCTACCACAGAGAATTGAAACTGAGACTATAAATAATTTCATTGTGTGACTGAGGAAATTCATAAAGATCAATATTCTAGTCATCTGTGCAAGCAGTTCATGTATAAGACAAAAATATTTTTTCATTTACATCAAGATTCTTAGCCTTCTAATTCTAAACTGTCATGTCATAACTTTGCTTAATTTCAATATGGTTTTTCCTTGAGAGACCCAAGGTAAACAACTTGAGCTCAGACTCCAAAGCCTTATAAACTTTGTGTATATATGTAACTTCCCCTTTCAGAAAAACTGCCCCCTTTCAGAGACACAGCTCTGCTACCGTAGTAGTTTTTCTTAAAACTTCCTTTGTTAACAGATTTTGTTGTGTGTTGGGGAATTCAATGACCCTATCCTTTGCAATTCAAAGTTCTCATTTTAAAATCAAATGATTTAAGCAAACGAAGTGTTCTTCATAAATGTTAAAATCAAAATACTGGTAAACATATTTTAAAATGTTTGACTGTAAGTGCTGTAAGTCCTTAAATAGTCCTTGATATGTTATTATGCATTATGTAATACTGACTAGGGTATTACACATAGAAATTTCAAATTTTATTTTATCCCTAAAAATACAAATTTGTGAAATATTAAGTAGAATAAAATGCACTGTAGAAAAGCTGGGAATTATCCAGACGACTTAAGGGTGTATCTGATTCCAGGAATTTAAATTATCTTCTTTAGCAATAGGAAACCAGTCCTTATTTATATATTTTGAGTTGATAGTACTTTATGCAAGTGTTTAATCAATATATTTATTCAATTATGACTAATTTCTACTTGTGTTTCTTTATGAGATAATTTTCTACTTGTAATGAAGAGATCTGATCATGGGTACTAGGGCAAGGAAGGGGAAGAGAAGAGAACTAGAAGGGCAATGCTATATACACACTCCCACAAATTTTGCACTGCATAATTGCTCTCTTTTACAATGTCGGGATGCAGATACATGCAGTATATACACTTTACTTAATGCCTATTTCTGCACTTAAAACTTATCTCCTTTTTTTCTTGTGATTCTTATAGATTTTCCATTAAATATTCATATAACAACTTCTTATATTGTGTAAATAAAATAGATATTTAAGGATTATACTTCTAAATGAATGTAACTGGTTAGTAGTCAGCTCATTGTGAATTTCTTTTCTTAATATCAGGGAGAGTATGGTTGAGCTGACCATATCTTTTTATTTAATTTCACTTGTCAGACAATTGTCTGGAACTGGACAAAATAGAATTTACCTCTGGACTAAGTCAATCAACCTGAAATGTGATTGGATGCTTATATCTCTAGTAATTTTAACATTATAATTATCATGGTTAATTTAGATACGCTTCTCCCTTGGTCAAAAAATACCTTTAGGAAAGCTTTCCAACCTCCTCTCTTATATTGTATTCCATGTCAAAATACAGCCAGAGTCAACCACATACCTTTACATTAACCTGTTATATCTGAAAAAAAGCACCAAACACAAAAATATGTCATAGAATATTTAATGTTTCAGAAGACTGAAAGACAATGATAACTGATCTCCTAGGGAAAAGTTTGGATTTTTAAAAAATAACTTGATTTATTAATATTTCATCTGAACATTCTAGAATGGAAATTATTTATCTTTAATAGAGTGTTTTTATATTAATTGAGATATCACCATGTGTGTCCTACTAATTATAAGTCTTTATGTTGTTCCCTTGTCAGGCTAGTTTCATCTTGTATTATTTCTTTTTCTTATTTTATGTGGTATTGTTGCCAATACATTAATGATACCAACTCACTGGGAAATACATTAGAGAATGTATAATGTTAAAAAGGTTCATCAAGGTGTGAAAAGTCTTTAACAATGGTACTTTTAAAGTGAAATTTATTTTTAAAATGTTCTTCTGTTATAAAAAGTTTTATCTGTTTTTGGTGTTAAACAGATTTGTATACTGTATCTTTTTAGGATACATATTTGAAGATTTTGGTTGGAATCCATAAAGCTAGAGAGCTAGAGACCATTTGTACACATACTTTATGTCATGAAACAAATGACTTACATATTTTTATGTCATAAGACAAGCTTCTTTGTACATTTTATCTTCCTTTGATGAGTGTTCACTCAACTTTATGTGCTATTTACATCTATGCAACCCACCTTTGCTTTGTATAGCTCTGGCACTGGCACTAAAAGTTAGAGACCATAGGTTCTGAGAATACATCTTTACATTATTAGTATGATAGATGTTTTTGAAATAAGTTTATTCTATCTTATTTTAGCAACCAATAGCAGTATGAAGTGTAATGTTGTATATTCTTTATACCAACACCATTTCGGTGATGACGGGAACGCCCTAAGGTGCACTGTCAGTGGCAGTTGCACTGCCCCTAGCCACATGTAACCACAGAGCATTTGAAATGCTTCTAGTGTAATGGGGAACTGACTGTTGAATTTTATTTAATTTTCATTAATTTAAATGAGTACAAGTGGCTATTGGGGAAACAATGAAAAAGTTTCAGTCTTACATGATAATAGAAGATTGGATGATGTATAATAAAAGTTGAATTGAAAGAATGTTCTTCTACAAAACTTCAAAATAAATATTCTGGAACTTTGGCTTCTCCAGACACCCGGATAATCACGATGGTGTGATCACTCATCTAGGGCCAGACATCTTGGAATGTGAAGTCAAGTGTGCTTAGAAAGCATTACTATGAACAAAGCTAGTGGAGGTGATGGAATTCCAGTTGAGCTGTTTCAAATCCTGAAAGATGATGCTGTGAAAGTACTGCACTCAATATGCCAGCAAATTTGGAAAACTCAGCCGTGGCCACAGGACTGGAAAAGGTCAGTGTTCATTCCAATCCCAAAGAAAGGCAATGCCAAAGAATGCTCAAACTACTGCACAATTGCACTCATCTCACATGCTAGTAAAGTAATGCTCAAAATTCTCCAAGCCAGGCTTCAGCAATATGTGAACCGTGAACAACCTGATGTTCAAGCTGGTTTTAGAAAAGGTGGAGGAACCAGAGATCAAATTGCCAACATCTGCTGGATCATGGAAAAAGCAAGAGAGTTCCAGAAAAACATTTATTTCTGCTTCATTGACTATGCCAAAGCCTTTGACTGTGTGGATCACAATAAGCTGTGGAAAATTCTGAAAGAGATGGGAATACCAGACCACCGAACCTGCCTCTTGAGAAATCTGTATGCAGCCCAGTAAGCAACAGTTAGAACTGGACATGGAATAACAGACTGGTTCCAAACAGGAAAAGGAGTACATCAGGCTGTATATTGTCAACCTGCTTATTTAACTTCTATGCAGAGTACTCATGAGAAATGCTGGATTGGAAGAAACACAAGCTGGAATCAAGATTCCCGGGAGAAAGCTCAATAACCTCAGATATGCAGATGACACCACCCTTATGGCCGAAAGTGAAGAGGAGCTAAAAAGCCTCTTGATGAGTGTGAAAGAAGAGAGTGAAAAAGTTGGCTTAAAGCTCCACATTCAGAAAACGGAGATCATGGCATCTGGTCCCATCACTCCATGGGAAATAGATGGAGAAACAGTGGAAACAGTGTCAGACTTTATTTTGGGGGGCTCCCAAATCACTGCAGATGGTGACTGCAGCCATGAAATTAAAAGACGCTTACTCCTTGGAAGAAAAGTTATGACCAATCTAGATAGTATATTCAAAAGCAGAGACATTGCTTTGCCGACTAAGGTCCATCTAGTCAAGGCTATGGTTTTTCCAGTGGTCATGTATAGATGTGAGAGTTGGACTATGAAGAAGGCTGAGCGCTGAAGAATTGATGCTTTTGAACTGTGGTGTTGGAGAAGACTCTTGAGAGTCCCTTGGACTGCAGGAAATACAATCAGTCCATTCTGAAGGAGATCAACCCTGGGATTTCTTTGGAAGGAACGATGCTAAAGCTGAAACTCCAGTACTTTGGCCACCTCATGTGAAGAGTTGACTCATTGGAAAGACTCTGATGCTGGGAGGGATTGGGGGCAGGAGGAAAAGGGGACGACCGAGGATGAGATGGCTGGTTGGCATCACTGACTCGATGGATGCGAGTCTGAGTGAACTCCGGGAGTTGGTGATGGACAGGGAGGCCTGGCATGCTGTGATTCATGGGGTCGCAAAGAGTCGGACATGACTGAGTGACTGAACTGAACTGAACTGAAGTGATCTGAATGGCTGATATACGGATAATTGTAGTAAGTGCTGCTTTTTATTTGGGAAACAACATTTTTCTGCAGTCTGCCTTGTGAATAAAAATCGAGTCTATTATCTAGGGCTGCCCAGTTCCAAATGATACTATTTTGTACAACTAAGCCTAAAAGCAAGCTGGGACAGTCTATGAAACTTTCCATGAATTATCTCCAAAGGGAGATATGAATTTATTTTATGAATCTCATTTATACTACTTTTTATATAAATGTATTTATTTTAATTGGAGGTTAATTACTTTACAATATTGTATTGGTTCTGCCATACATCAACATAAATCTGTCACAGGTATACATGTGTTCCCCCTCATTTATACTATTTAGATTTTTATTTTTATTGTAACACTCATGAGATTCATCACTTTACTGCTTTTGGCGGTAAAGGAAGAGGTAAAGGAGAGGAAGATTGTGATTCACTCTCAGGGTTTCTAGAGTCAGGAAAAAATATTGAAAACGCTATTTATGTTGTCTGATTATTTCTTTTTTCTTATTTTTCAACATAAATCCTGTTAAGTTGAATCTGCATCATGCCTTTGAGCTAAATAAATGAAATCAGACTAATTCATTAGGGTGGGGGAAAAAAGTAGATGAGTGATATCTCCCTTGTTTTAATTCCCCTCTTCCACCCCCCCCCCATACACAGTGACCTAAGTGCTTCTAAACATTTTTTGTAATTGAATTAGAAAACACAATACATTTAGTGCCACTGCAGGTTTTATTTGATTTGACTGTTTCACTCAAGGTGAAAGATTCAAAATTTTTTTTCTGTATTCACAGCAATGAATTGACATCAGTCTTCATAAAGGCTGAATCTTATTTTACTTGTATATTTATCTGTTTATTCACATTATTCTTTCCTATCTCATACTTATACATAATAACGCATTCTGAAGTTTTTAGTGAGTATCCTTTTACTGACATATCTTGTTAAGTATTTATTTTTTGCACTGAATTAGTTTTTGTGCATGTATTCTTATTTAAAAATGACATTGTGCTACAGATGTCTTTCTTTATCTCTCAGCCCTATACCTTGAAGAGTTGCACCAATCTTTATAGGCACATTATATAATATTTTGCTTTGAACAAGTGCATATTATTTTATCGGGTAAAAAGAATCCACTTTCCTTGTCAGTTTCCCTAATGATAGAAACCAGTCTTTCTCAACTCCATGTTACTCTAAAACAATTCGTGAACATCCTTTTTATGGACCTTGGTGAGACTTTTTCTCAGAGGAAGAACACAGCATTGCGATAGATGCAAACATCAATATGCCTACCAGTAGGCATTTTAAAAAATGGGCTTCCCTGATGGCTCAGATGTTAAAGAATCTTTATACCTGCAATCTTTATATTGCAGGTCTGCAATGCAGAAGACCCAAGTCCAATCCCTGGGTCAGAAAGATCCCCTGGAGAAGGAAATGGGTAACCACTCCAGTAATCTTTCCTGGAAAATTCCAAGTTCCTGTGTTGTCATATCCCATTTGGCTTTATACATATTTATAAATATCGTCAGTCTGAGGGTTTAGTCAATTAAGTTAGGATTTGAGCACCATTTAGACTTTGTTATTGCTATTACAACCCTCAGAGCACCACAGGCTTTAAATATTTCTAGAGTTCCCTTGTAATGTGTGTAGAGGCTGGCTTGCAGTAAAATTGTTCTCAGTGTTTTCTCTCCCCTCAGTTTCAGGTCTTAGCTTTGTAATACCTCTTCAGAGAACATCTCTTTCTTCTTTAACTTCCCCAACAATACAGTGCTTGTACTTGTCACTTTACACTTGTTAGTCTGGAGTTGGTATGGAGTATAAAGAGAGGATGCACTCTCTGTTTCCATGCTTCACATTCAGCCTTTTCTTGGCACTCTGGCTCTGATATCTGGGATGGGGCTTTCTAAGTGACTACTCTTTCTCCCTGCTAAAGGCAATCTCTAATGTACCGAGCCTAGAACCTATCCACATTTCACTGGGTCTTCACCTGTGCTCTATAAGCAAGCAATACGTTTGCTGCCTTTCCACACATAGCTTAAAGCTTTTTTCCCATAGGGAATACTGGAGAGCCCAAGTGGGTCCTGCCTTCTACAGCTGCTATTTGCTTCCCTGGGAGTAACCATAATGGAGACTTTCTCAGACTCCTCTTCAACTTCCAGTCTTAAACAAGCTAAAGCTTGTGGTGTAGAAACTCAAAATAAGTATAAATTCTCTCTGTATCTGTGACTTCTTGGATTTCTAAACTGTCAGTCTAGTCTACACTTGGTTTTTAACAATTTACTACAAATTTTAGCTGGATTCTATTTAACGACTTTCATGCTGTCTGGATTTTCAATATCTGCCCCTGGCAATACCCATACCATCTCTCCTTTGTAGTCATCAGTCTTTCCCTAAGTTTCAGGTTAGTTAGTTGTTCAGTACTCTCAGCTTTCTGACGCATTTACGAAGAGTTATGCTTTGTGTATTATCTGGCTTTTCACTTTGTAAATATGAGGGCAACACCATTTTCAAGCTTTCTGCAACCTAAGCAGAAGCTGAAAGCTTATCAGAGTTAACATTAATTTTTCCACATTGGGTGAGCAATTTTTTAAACACTGAGTAAAACACATTCCTTTCTTCCTCATTTATCAGACAATCCAAATTTATCATAATCAAGTTTTCACATACACATGGTCTATCTCTGATTTCTCTATTCTAACACTGTGGCATCTACCTTATGTTCTTAAAATATTTTTGTTGCTGTAACTTATAGCATGTCTTTAGTAAGGCAAATACTGTTTACTCCTATTTTCCCAAGTCAGAAAATAATCCTTTCCTAAAAAAGTTTTTGCATAAATACATTGTGTTATTCAAAACAAAGTATACATATAATTTTAAGGTAAACTCTATTGATTCATAAAACAATGTGGGAATAATGAATATCTTTTAAAGTTTAAGTTGTATGACTGAGGGACACAGAAAGGTTCTGGGCTAGAAAGACATCACTTGCTCCTCCAAATTCGCTCTCTACCTTGCAGTACTGTTATCTGTCTCAAGAGGCTGACTTTTATGTAGTTCAGAAACCAGGATATTTTGCTCTGTTTCTGTTTAGATCTTGTCATTAGGAGCCACCATCTGAAAATCAGAATGTGTGAACAGGAGAGGCTGGGAGATGCAATTTTCTGGCTATGACCTTGAGGGATGACGTTTGCCCTCATTCCTTTACTGAAGGCCACAGCTCCTGTTGGACAGGCTTCTCCGACAGTAATGGCTTAGATGGGATTACAGTATCTGTTAGATCATGTTGCCCCTTCAGTTCCCTTATATCTGAGCAGAACGTTATATACTCTTCACAGTCAGTCATCAACCAAATCTCCTATATTTTTACCCTCTTTTTACACTGATCCCTTGGCTTTCTGCCTTTAACTGTGTTCTGGCTTGTTTCTTTAGAATACTGTTTCCCCTACAACGTTCTCAGGATGTGACTAGTTCTTTTCTCACTGTCTAAAATGTGAGTAGGTTGTTTCTAACAGCTAAAGTTTGTTGGCAGATGTTTCTTCTTCCTAAAAACAGGAAACTTTGAATCTCATGATATCACTTTACACACCAATTACCTAATTATTGCAGAACTCTGTCATCACAGAGCTCACTCTATTCTTGCAAGGTTATTGGCTCTTGGCATACTATAATTCTCTCCAACTATATAAACCTTAAATTTGACATCAGTATCAATAAATATATTTAAAACTCTGGTGTCTTACTTTCTTATTTCCCCCTTACTGTGAAAATAACTTTAACAGCTTTAATAATGTGTAACTGTTGAACAAAAAACTGCACGTATTTAATGTATGCAATTTAAGTGAGTTTCAATATTTGCAGATACACATGATACTCCCAAATATCTGTTCATGCCTTTTTGTAATCCATCCTTCCATCTTTCATACTCAAATACTGCTTCCCCTAGCTTACCTAGAAACTTGACCCAGTGGTTCAAATTTAGACACACCACTGCTAGTAAATATAATGTCACCAATAATTCAATGCAAGCACAAGCTTTTGAGGCACTTTCTTTTAGTTTTCATTGGCAATTCTTCTAGTAACACTACTCCAACCATCCATTGACTGCACTGCAGCATATTATTAATATCATCAATTTCTCACACTCTCCCATTCAACCATTTATTTATTTATTAAACAAATATTTAGTTTGCATTTATTTAGGGGAGGAATTTTCTAGTCAGTAGAAATAAAGCAGTGTTTAAAACAAGTAAGAATATATGCCTACTTGTGAGCAAATGGAAATAACAAAGTAGGTATTTTTAGATATTGATAAATATAAAGGTAATAAGAAATAAGCAAAAGAAAGGGGGACTAGAAATGTCAAGAACGTAATTACATTTTATACACGGCATAAGAAGGCCTCACCGTGAAAGTAACATTGATAGCATTACCAATGTGGAACTGCTGTACAATATACTACAAATATTTAATATATGCAATTTAGTGAGTTTTGATATTTGCAAGTACTCATGAAACTACTATCATTGGAGACAGAGTTTTTAACACCTTTAAATCTAATCAGATTATAGAGTCTATTTTAGAAACTATAAAACTAATTCAGAAAACTTGTCCTCAAAATTAAATTATTTTCTTCTAAAATACTTCAGTACCGAAATCTGTAATTGAATTCTCGAAAGTAAAATAATCAGTAGAATATCAATAGATATAGACATAGATATTTATCTAGATATAGATAGAGGTATAGACAGACATAGATAAAAGACATGGACAGACATAGACATAAATAAATATAGATACAGACAAAGATAGACATAGAAATAGTACAGACATACATATGGAAATTTTGAAAACTCAGCAGTGGCCCACAGGACTGGAAAAGGTTAGACTTCATTCCAATCCAAAGAAAGGTAATGTCAAAGAATGTTCAAATTACCACACAATTGTATTCATATCACATGCTAGCATACTAATCATAGAATGATCAAAATTCTCCAAGCCATGCTTCAACAGTACATGAACCGTGAACTTCCAGGTGTTCAAGCTGCATTCAGAAAAGGCAGAGGAACCAGAGAGCAAATAGCCAACATCTGTTGGAATATTGAAAAAGCAAGAGAGTTCCAGAAAAACATCTACTTCTGCTTCACTGACTACACCAAAGCCTTTAACTGTGTGGATCAGAACAAACTCTGGAAAATTCTTCAAGAGATGGGAACACCAAACCACCTGACCTGTCTCTTGAGAAATCTGTATGCAGGTCAAGAAGCAACACTTAGAACTGGACATGGAACAACAGACTGGTTACAAATCAGGAAAGGAGTATGTCAAGGCTGTATATTGTCACCCTGCTTATTTAACTTCTACATAGAGTACATCATGCGAAATGCCAGGGATGAAGCACAAGATGGAATCAAGATTGCTGGGAGAAATATCAGTAACCTCAGATATGCAGATGATACCACCGTTATGGCAGAAAGGGAAGAGGAACTAAAGAGCCTCCTGATGAAAGTGAAAGGGGAGAGGGAAAAAAACTGACTTAAAATTCAACATTCAGAAAACCTAAGATCATGACATTCAGTCCCATCACTTCATGGCAAATAGATGGGGAGACAATGGAAACAGTGACAGGCTTTTTGGGCTCCAAAACCACTGAAGATGGTGGCTGTAGCCATGAAATTAAAAGATGTTTGCTCCTTGGAAGTAAAGCTATGACTAACCTAGACAGCATATTAAACAGCAGACATTATTTTGCCAACAAAGGTCCATCTAGTCAAAGCTATGGTTTTTCCAACAGTCATGTCTGGATGTGACAGCTGCACTATAGAGAACACTGCCGAAGAATTGATGCTTTTGAACTGTGGTGTTGGAGAAGACTCTTGAGAGTCCCTTGGACTGCAAGGAGATCCAACCAGTCAATCTTAAAGGAAATTGGTCCTGAATATTCACTGGAAGGACTGACGTTAAAGCTGAAACTCCAATACTTTGGCCACCTGATGTGAAGAACTGACTCATTTGAAAAGACCCGGATGTTGGGAAAGATAGAAGGCAGGAGGAGAAGGGGATAACAGACGATGAGATGACTGGATGGCATCATTGACTTGATAGGCATGAGTTTGAGTAAACTCCAGGAGTTGGTGATGGACAGGGAAACCTGGTGTGCTGCAGTCCACAGGGTTGCAAAGAGTTGAACACGACCGAGTTACTGAACACGACCGAGTTACTGAACTGACATAGATATAGACATAGGTGAATACACATATACACACACATATACAAACATACTAATATATATATATATATATATAATTAATATTTATCTGAGTATATACATTTATCTATTGGAAGGAATAGACTCACTTACTTATGGAAGCTGAGACATCCCAAGATCTGCAGTCAGCAAGCGGGAGACCCAGGAGAGCCAATGGTATAGTTTCAGTCTGATTGAGAAGGCTTGAGAAGCAGGCAAGCTGATGGTATGAGTTCCAATATGAGTCCTAGTCTGAAGGTCAGAGAAGTTCCAGCTGGAAGACAGTCAAGCCGTAACAATAGATTATCTCTTATTCAGTCTTATTGTTCAGATCAAGTCTTCAGTGTCTGAATGGCCACCCTGCTTTCCCCGATCAGACATTGGGTAGGGCAATCTGCTTTACTCAGTTTACAGACACAAATATTACTCTTTTCCAGAAGTACCCTCATAGACTTACCCAGAATAATATTTAACCAAGTACCTGGAGAGTTGGTGGCCCAGAAAGTTGACACAGAAAATTAACTATTATGGTTACCAAGGAATTAAATGTATTGAATATATGTATTGATTTCACTATATATATGGGACATGTGAAAATGATGTAAAATATATTTTAAATGTCTCACTATGTATATACTATTATTTAAATGAATAAATGCTGAAACATATAAGTAAACTTTAAAACATGAATTATGATTATTTTGCTTTGGTCAAGGTTAATTCAAAGAACTAGCTTATTAATTTACTTACTGAATTGCATTGATAGGTGTCAACAGAATTTAGAAGAATCACTTTAATTTGGTGCAGATACTCTTCAAAGGAAAAAGGGCTCTTTTATATACTTTTCTGCTTATATATGAACACAAGTCCTTACCTCAGTTACAAATGCTTTGCATTTGAGAAGCATTAACACATTTGAAACTGATATTATTAAAATTTTATTTCTTTATTTTTTAATATAAATTTATTTATTTTAATTGGAGGTTAATTACTTTACAATATTGTATTGGTTTTGCCATACATCAACATGAATCAAACAAAAATATTATTCATTATAAATATGACCTCTATGAATGAGTTCTCCTTATATTATCATATTTAGAAAGAAGTTATGCAGTTCATAATTTCAGATAATACATATTCTGAAAATGAAAACATTTCCTCAAATCTATATCACTTAATATAAAACTAGTTATAGAATCACCACTGTATTTAAGTTTGAAATAAAAGCCAAAATTATAACTTTTTTATTTTTTTTTAAACATTGTGTGTGGTTTAGTCACTAAGTCATGTCTACCTCTTTGCAAACCCATGGACTGTAGCCTGCCAGACTCCTCTGTCCATGGGATTTCCCAGGTAAGAATACTGGAGTGGGTTGTCAACATCTCCTTCTCCAGGGTATCTTCCTGACCCAGGACTTGAACCCACATCTCTTGCATTGCAGGTGGATTATCTACCCACTGAGCCATGAGGGAAGCCCTTTAAAACATTGTACTGTCAAGAAATTACAACTTTTTCAATACATTTTTTTCAGATAATAACATGCAGCAGCTTAACTGACATACTAATAATTGACTTGAAGTATCCAGAATACAGAGGAATTTCTACTAGAGCAGGAATCAGAGATGTGTATTCAAAATTTCATCTCCAAACAGTGGTCATACATGATTATGTTGTTTAGTCACTAAGCTGGGTCCAACTGTTTGCGATTCCATGGACTGTATCCCACCAGATTTATCTGTCCATAAGATTTCCAAGGTAAGAACATTGGAGTGGGTTGCTATTTCCTTCTCCAGAGGATCTTTCTGATCCAGGGATTGAACCTATGTTACCTGCATTGGCAGGAGGATTCTTTACCACTGAGTCACCAGGGACATCCTAAATGATTATAAGGAATAAAAACTGTAATAACTCCAAGTAACCATCTCAAATGACATAATTTTAGAGCTAGTAAGAAACTATCTCATTTCCTGTCATTCTTTATATTTTTCTGCCTGTTGATAATTGGAGAGAACTCTTTCCTTAAGATATTTGTACCTTTCCACCTTTCTTAATTTTCTTTTCTGTTTCTTCAACCTCAGACTCCTCCCCTGTTTCCTCAGTCTCCATCTAGTCAGTGTTCCTCAGAAATCTCTATTCTTTTTTCTTTGCATGAATGTGTAGGTTCCCTATATATTGACTCATGAAATAATGATCACAACAAAGTTTATGTAAAAGCTCAAATCATATCTCTATTGTACCCTCCAAATATTAAAATCCATAAAGTAGACTTGACATGTGGACAAGCATCTCAAACTTAATACATTTAATTGTGCCATTTTGCTGTCTTCAAAAATTATTTTCACCTTTCCCCATCCTGGTTGACTAGGTAGGTGTTGCAATTCTAATTTCTTAACATTGTTCGTATCCATCTCCTTGTTTTTCTGCTCATCCCTTAAGTTAGACTCCCATCAATTTTGCAGGACTTTTGTTAAATTTCTGAATTACAGTTACAACCCTGGCCTTGTACTAGTTGGAAAGTTTGTTTTTTTCTGCTTACACTTTTATTCTGTAAATAATGCCCAAATATTATATTTTCTTTATACTTAAATCTTTTTTTCCACACAGGATTAACATTGTAAATTGTAGTAATAATAACTGAAATATTACCATGAGTTATGGTATGTGAGGCAGTTTAAAATGTGTCATCTCTGATATACACTATCATGTGTAAAATAGATAACTAGTAGGAAGCTGCTATAGAACACAGGGAATCCAGCCTAGAACTGTGTGATAACCTTTTCAGTGGGAAGGGGTAGGGGAGGAAGGATCAAGAGGGAGGGAATACAATTATGACTGATCCACACTGTTGTGTGGCAGAAACCAACACAACACTGTAAAGCAATCTTCCTCCAGTTAAAAGATAAAAAAATTGTCATCTCCAGCAGCTGTTTCATATTAAGGATTTTTTTTTTTTTTTAGAACAACCAAAGAAAATTTCAAAGTCTGGAAACAATAGTATATAAACTATTATTGCAGCTTTGCCACCATTTAATCAAGAATCCCTGTGAAATTAACTCTCATGGACTTTAATGACATCATTTGAGATAAGAACAAATGTCTTAGATGGCCTCAAATATTTCTTCTAGATCTAAACTTTTGTAATTCTGCTTATGAAAAGACTGGAGTCAAATTATTTGCATCACTCAAAAAAAAAATCAATCAAATGTCCAAAGTATCCTTTAAAAAGTCATGCTTAAATTCAATAATCAAAATTATTTTCATTTAAATGTTATAAAATATTTAGTTGATTTAATGTGAATGTAGACTAAGGGAGAAATTAAAACTTTTTTTCACATAATTGAATCATTGCAGCTCTCCTTATACTACTTGGGTAAATGAATCTCATCTTTTCTCTACACCTATCCAACAGAGCTTTGCCTTAGCATTAGCAAAGCAGATTAATTCAGTACTTCCCTGTGTTTACTACCTAATATTTCAAATTCAGCACATCTCCAGTGGAGTAAAACTGGATCACATTTAAAACCAATCCTATTTGAACAATTTTACACTGTCATGGTTGGAAGTACAGGAAATAACCAGAAAATGAATGTTATAATTCACTTTTTCCCCTGGAAGATAATTTTAACACAATCATTTATGAATATCATTTAAAAACTTCCAGATAATCCTCAAATAACTTCGGAGGGCTAACTTCCACTCTCTATGTTCATATGCAAAGTATTATATCATAAGAGTAGCAGCCATATCAGAAGCCACTGATAATCATATACGAGTGATCCACAGATTCTATAATAACTAGAATGCAGCTTTTTCAAGGGCCCCAGCATTTGAAAACTGTATGTCAGAAAAAATTAAATGGTTAATTTGTTGTTTAAAAATGGAAAAACATATAAAATGAAAGAAGTTTCGGGGGGAAAGAGAGCTGAGAGGGAGAACAGAAGAAAAAGGAAAGGAAGTTAGGTTTGGGTTGGAAAAAAAAAAAAAAAACACATCTCTTTGTGTCATTTAACTGAATCAGAATAACTCCAGAGGAGACTGATGACCTGAAGTATCAAAAAGAAAATCAAGAAAACAAATGGAAAATTTGAGACAGATCATACCTAGCAGTGGTTTTAAACTGACATGCATATAACTCAGTTAACCTCAGTTAAATATTTCTCTGGTCTGTTTTCCAAGTGGTTACAGGTGCTGCTATGGTCCTGAAATATCGTCATTAATACATTTGTGTATGACAAAGTAAATAACTGTTTATGTGTCGAAAGCGAAAGTCACTTAGTCATGTTCAACTCTTTGCGACCCCATGGACTATAGTCCATGAATTCTTCAGGCCAGAATCCTGGAGTGGGTAGCTGTTCCCTTCTCCAGGGGATCTTCCCAACCCAGGGATTGAACCCAGGTCTCCTGCATTGCAGGCGGATTCTTTACCAGCTGAGCCAGCTTTCACATACATGCCAGAGGTTGTCTCAGCAATTAATTAACTCATTCAAATTGTTTTAGGTGGGTAAGAAAATTACATTACCTTAAGCATTATAATTTGTTTCTTAAAAGGAACTTTTTTTTTTTTTACTTTACAATATCATATTGGTTTTGCCATACATCAACATGAATCTGCCAAAATTCTATCTTATGGCCACGTATTTAAAAATAGGCAGGCTATTTTTATTCCAGTCTTATTCATATTAATTTATCCATACTGACAATGCATGTAAGGAAAATCATGGGAAAAAGGATAAAATCATAGAGTGATATTAACTGAGACATATTACTCCTAGAGCTTTCCTAATGATATCTATTTCTAGATTGATGAAGAAAAATTTTGTAAAAATAAACAGAAATAAATTCACTCTAGTTTCTTTGAAAAGTAACACAAAGACATTATATTCAAAATTTCACTACCACTAGCCTTTAACAAAATTTTCCAAATACTGAAATATGTATTAATATAATTTTTGTGCTAAATTTTAAAAAGTGACATGGATTTTAATAGTATAAGAAATAGTGGAAATACATTTTATTTATATTTTTTCCTTTATTCACCCAATATCAAAGAAATTTTGCAAAAGTATTAATTTTAAAAATATGTTCATTATCTGGATATTTAAGATATATAATGTATATAATATATAGTATATATCAGAGAAGGCAATGGCAACCCACTCAAGTACTCTTGCCTGGAAAACCCCATGGATGGAGGAGCCTGGTAGGCTGCAGTCCATGGGGTTGTGAAGAAGTCGGACACGACTAAGCAACTCCACTTTCACTTTTCACTTTCACGCACTGGAGAAGGAAATGGCAACCCACTCCAGTGTTCTTGCCTGGAGAATCCCAGGGACGGGGGAGCCTGGTGGGCTGCAGCCTATGGGGTTGCACAGAGTCGGATATGACTGAAGCAACTTAGCCGCAGCAGCATAATATATATAATACATCTAACATCAAATTTGTTGCAATGAATCATTGGGCAAAAAAAATGTTAGTAGTCTTCCCAATTTTCCTGATTTTTTTTGCTAACAGAATTTTGACATGTTTAAGCAATACAAGGCCTATACTTTGACGATGGATCACGACTGGTTTAAGCCAACTAAGATTCAGACATTCTTCCTTTTCTTTTTATTCCTTGCTGCTAGGAGCAACCACATGGCCCAGTTCTAGCCAGTGACATGTAAAGGCAAGTCTTTTAGAAAGAAGGTGGTTCTCTTGGAAAACTTTTGCTTTCCTAGCAAAAGAAATGGACATGCTAGCATCACTTTCTCTATGTAACTGTTATTCCCGCCTTAAATAGCTATATGAACTATAAATGTTCAGAGACATTTAATATACATATATGTAGCAAACACAAGTAATATAAGTTTAAGTCATTTGCAAACATATTGTTGAACTGCTGAATGACTATCACTGAGGCACAGATAGATAGGTTTCTTGAAATTTAGAAACATTAATCTTTAATTAAGCCACTATCAATTTGATTTTTTCTGTCCTTTGCTTTCCAAAGAATTTTTCTCTAATTCAATCACTAAAATTTGGCAGAAGTTAATAATGCAACACTGGCATTTGGCTACATATGTATCTCATATGTACACACCAAATATCTGTCTTAAAATTGAGATGCAGTTTCTCATTCTTCTCATGGTATTACTCTCAGGTAGGTCCCTGCCAATCTCTGACTCCAAAACTCTCACACGCCCTGATAGCTCATCAACATCTCAATCATTCAGATTCATTTGGTTCACATATAGCTGATATGCAACTAAGCTAAGAGATTTTATTGTTTTCTGTTTTAAGAAATGATACATTTATTTTAAAATTCTATAGATATGAATAGAGTATGCCAAGTGAAGTAACAAGTTAAAACTACCCAACCCCTAGCAGTTTAACAACAATCAACAAGAGGACTACCAAAAAGAGATAACTCATATCCAAAGACAAAGAAGAAGCTAGAGTGAAGTGGTGGAAGGGATATAAACAATAAATCAAAACCCATGCCCAGCGGGTGGGCAACCCAAAAACTGGAGAACAATAATGCCAACAATAATACAACACAATACCCACTGTTGTGAAGGTCCTGAGCCCCATGTCATGCTCTTCAGCTTGGGGATCCAATATAGGCAAAGGGAATCCCCAGGAAATCTGACCTTGAGGGCCAGTGGGATTTGATTACAGAAACAGAGATCCCACTCTTGGAGGCCAAAACCAAAATCTTCCATGTATGAGAACCCAGAAGAGAGGACCAGTGACCCCACAGGAGACTGAATTAGACCTACCTGCTAGTGTTGGAGGGTCTTATGTGAGGGCAAGGGTTGGCACTGACGTGCCATAGGGGCACTGAAAGGAGCAATCCTGGGAGGTGCCCCTTGGCATAAGCCCTCTTGGAGGTCATCATTACGCCTACCATAAGGTCCACGACTCCAGAGCTGGCTTGCCTCAGGTCAGACAAATAACAGGAAGGGAGAGCAAACTCACTCATTAGCAGTGTGCTGCTTGCTCAGTGTCTTCAGTCACATCCAGCTCTTTGCGACTCTATAGACTCTAGCCCACGAGGCTCTACTGTCCATGGCAAGAATACTCAGGGTATTCTAAGTGGGTTGCCATGCACTCTTCCAGGAAATCTTCCTCACTCAGGGATCGAACCTTTGTGTCTTATGTCACCCTGCACTGGCAAGCAAGTTCTTTACCACTAGTACCACCTGGAAAGCCCACCCATCAATGGTAACTGGATTAAAGTTTTACTGAGTATGGTCCTGCCCACCAGAGCAAGACCCAGTTATTCCTACCACCAGTCCCTCCTATCAGGAAACTTATACAAGCCACTTAGCCTCAACTACCAGAGGGCAGACAAAAGAAGCAAGAAGAACCACAATCTCATATTGGCTAGAACAAAAGCCACATTAACAGAAAGTTAACCGGGATGAAAAAGCAGAGGGTTTCATCCCAGATGAAGGGACAAAATAAAACCGGGGGGGGGGGGGGGGGCAGGAAACTATAAATACAGTGGAAATATGCAAGCTTCCAGAAAAAAAAATTCAGAATAATAATAGTAAAGATGATCTAAGAACTTGGGAAAAAAAAAAACAGAGGCAAAGATTGAGAAGTTGCAATAAATGCTTATCAAAGAACTAGAACTAAAGAACAAAGATGAGCAATAGGAAGAAGGAATCAATAGCAGAATAACTGATGCAGAAGAACAGATAAGTGACCTAGAGGACAGAATGGTAGAAATCACTGTTGCAGAACAGAATATAGAAAAAAGAATGAAAAAAATGAAGACAGCCTAAGAGAACTCTAGGACAGATAAACCACACCAACGTCACATTACAGGGGTCCCAGAAGGAGAAGAGAGAGAGAGAAAGAACCCAAGAAATAATAGTTGAAAACTTCCCTAACATCAGACAGGAAATAGCCAACCAAGTTCAGGAAGCACAGAATCCCTGGCAGGATAAACCCAAAGAGGAGCACATCAAAACACATAGTAATCAAAATAATGAAAATCAATCATGTCCAGCTTGCAGATGGGACCATCTCACTGTGTTCTCACATGGCCTTTCCTCTGTATGGGAGTGGGAGCCCAGAGAGAGTGGACTCTAGTGTCTCTTCCTTTCTGTTTCTATATTACTTGAAAGCATCTACTAAAGAAAAGTGCCTTTACTATAGCTTAGAACAAAGAAAGAATTTCTAATACTTGGAAAGTTGGTGGTGAAAATATATTTAGGAATTGAATACTTTGCAATCCTCTTCAAATGCATTTATTCAGTAAGTTATTTGACATCTACTACATGTTAGGCATCACCAAGTTCTGATTGCTTGTGTCTCTTCAGAATTTGTATGTTGAAATTCTAATACCTGATATGACAGCATTAGGAGGAGAGGCCTTCGGGAAATGCTTAGAATATGAGGGTGGAGCCCTCATGGTGGGATTAGTGCCCTTATAAAGTAAAGCCCAGGAGCTTGTGGCCTCATTCTACCACACTAATGACACAATGAGAAGCTGGCAGCCCTAAGTCTAAAAGAGGGCTCTCAATTGACTATACTGGCAGTCTGATCTCAGACTTTCAGGCTCCAGAATTGTGAGCAATAAATTTTTGTTGTTAACATGCTACCCAGTCTGTAGTATTTTGTTATAGCAGACTGAGTGATAAGCTACAAGTATATACTATATACAGCATGGAGAATATAGCCAATATTTTATAGTAACTACAAATGGAATATAAGCTTAAAAACTGTGAATCACTATACTGTACATGTGTAGCACATGATGTTGTATATCATCTATACTTCAATTAAAAAAAAAAAAAAGATACGCACCCTCCTAGCTGGTGATAAGGATGCGAATTTAACAGACAACTTTTTGCCTTCATACATACAGCATTCTAGTCTGAGATGGGTTGGGAAGATCCCCACTGGAGAATGGAATGGCTACCCACTCCAGTATTCTGGGCTGGAGAATTCCATGGACTATATAGTCCATGGGGTTGCAAAGAATTGGACACAACTGAGCAACTTTCATTTTACTTCAGTCTGAGACAGACACAATACATAAAAATCAATAATATTAGCCGATAATTGTGGTATAAAGAAAAAAAAAGTACAGAGATAGTGAGAAATGGGGAAGATATTTATTTTAAATGAATCACCTCTTAAGAGGGGATATTTGAGTAGAGATTCGAAGAAGCAAAGGATGTCTGAGCCATGCAGACATATGGAGGATAAGATGCCCTGCAAAAGAAAGAGTGAGTACAAGGTTTGTGTGGGAGCATATATTACATTTGGAAAGATTGTCCTGTAAAACCTCTAAAATGTCTCTTCTCTTTTCCTCTTTAATTAATGAAGACTTGACTCCTGGAGTTGCATTTTTCACCTGAAAGATATTATTCCTGTGTGTGTGTTGGGGGTGGGGGGTAGTGGTTAATAGCTAAGTCATGCCTGACTGTTTTCACGACACTATGGGTTATAGCCCACCAGGTTCCTCTGTCCATGCGATTTCCCAGCCCTAGAATGGGTTGCCACTTCCTTCTCCAGGGGATCTTCCCAACCCAGGGAGCGAACCTGTGTTTTCTGCTTGGCAGGCAGATTCTTTACCACTGAGCCACCTGGGAAGACCTTATTCCTTTTACTTTTAATTTATATAATATTACCATCATTATTGCTCAACAACAGTATAACAACTGCTATTATACAGTGAAAGTTAAGTAAAATTATAATAGATTGTATTTATTCAACTCTTATTACATGTTTCCAGAAGGAAGGGGTGGTTAATTTTACATAATAAAGTTAAATTTCCCAAAATGTAATTTCCCTTGATCATCTTGAGGAGGAAAATAACTCCAATTTCATTTTTAGGCAAAGAAAAGCTTAAAAGTGGTAAACATTTTCTCAATTTTGTGCAAACAGAAACTTGGGGAAGTATAAACAGTGTTGTGTTCAGGACTATGTTAAGGAAGGCAGTTATAAATATGAATAAGCCTTTTGCCCTGATCTTGAGGGATTCATAATCCATTAAGACAGACAAGTAAAGAGACAGTTGAAGCATGAGCTAAGCAGTGCAGAGTTCTGTGTAGAGCTGACGTAGCAGCGTGAGGCTTCCCTTAAAAATTCTAGCTCTGCTGGGTGAGTGAAGCCCATGAGCTTCGGTCCAAATCAGAGAGCATGAAAGAAAGAAGAGACTGCCAGAACAGAACACAGGCATGAAAGGGCTTCAGACCTTGATGTATGAGAGGAGTGAAAATATTCTTATCACAACTATAACAGGGAATTGTAGAGTTAAAGCAGGAGAGAGAAGTTGAAACAGACTTGAAATATTTATATTACAGATTCAAGACCTTCAATTATATTCTTCATGATAATGAGTGAGCTATCCAAAATGTGTGAGCAGGGAAGTGTGTTCTTTGGATTTTTGTTTTACAAAGATGAGCCCATTGATTTTGTAGATGATAGACTGGAAAATGAATAAACTGAAATAAGGATACCTAGTGAAGTGTATTTTATACCAGTAACACTGGGGGACACATAATAGCAAAGCACGCATCTTAGGTAGACGCATTATTTATTTAGGGTCTCTGCTTCTATGTGCAGTTCTTCTTCATTTTATTTTTAACAAAGAAACACAACCTACCTTTCTCACATTGAAATGACTTAAAATGCTGGTGTGTTGGCCTGCCATTGAGCTTTTAATTAAAATTTAATTTATGTATTGATTAGGTTTATATAAATTAATTTCCTTAGACAGCAGGTGTTGGCCTGAAGGAGTTTAGTTTCATTTTCTATTAAGCAATGAATATAGTCATAAAAATATAATGAAGAGCTAATGAGTATGTATGTATTAGACTTAGTAACAATATTGACAAAACCTTTTAAGATGGTATTTTCCTATTTTATCTGCTAATTATGAGAAAATTTAGTTAACACATAAAAATGATGAGGCATGGTATATTTAATTTACAAATATAGCATTATACACTTTTCTCTACCAGTCTGAAAATTTATTGAATTCATATATTTAGTCAGGATTATGTTAAAAATGTCTTTTTTTAACATAATGCAATCTAACCCATGCAATTATTTAATTCTGTCTTCACCTTAGGCTAGTTCTTAGAACAGAATGTCATAATGCTTAATTGACTGAATAAACAAATTTTTAACAGATTTATTCATTAGATAATTTTTAACTGTCTCTAACTGAATAGTTACTTAAAAATTATTTTAAAAATCATGTAGGTAAAGGTTAAGAGGTAATTATTACTGTAAGAACATATACTGATTTCATAGTATAAACAATGATACTATAGGTATTCAACACATGAAAACATACTGTTCTATAGGCTTATCTTTAGTTATTTAGTTTCTATATTTCCCAGCGAGAAATTCTAAGGATAACTGATGTAACATTTTGAAGAATATTAATGATTAATTTTATCTACACAACTTACCCCCTATCATATTAGTTGAGATAAAGGGAAGGAGAATCAGGCTTTCAGGAAATGCTTTCTAATAAGCTCATTGTTCAGGAATTCCTAAAACACATAATAGATTATATAATCTGCAAATAAAACATGTATCTTCTACAAAATTATTTTTTATTGATTATTTTAATTATAATCAATTGGTTTAATATATTTTGTTACTGACCACACAGTGAAGCCTCTCTTTATATATGTTAAAAATTGAAAAACCTTGACTGTATAGATCACAATAAACTGTGGAAAATTCTGAAAGAGATGGGAATACCAGACCACCTGACCTGCCTCTTGAGAAACCTATATGCAGGTCAGAAAGCAATAGTTAGAACTGGACATGGAACAACAGACTGGTTCCAAATAGGAAAAGGAGGACATCAAGGCTGTATATTGTCACCCTGCTTATTTAACTTACATGCAGAATATATCATGAGAAATGCTGGGCTGGAAAAAACACAAGCTGGAATCAAGATTGCTGGGAGAAATATCAATAATCTCAGATATGCAGATGACACCATCCTTATGGCAGAAATTGAAGAGGAACTAAAAAGCCTCTTGATGAAAGTGAAAGAGGAGAATGTAAAAGTTGGCCTAAAGCTCAACATTCAGAAAATGAAGATCATGGCATCTGGTTCCATCACTTCATGGGAAATAGATGGGGAAACAGTGGAAACAGTGTCCGACTTTATTTTTCTGGGCTCCAAAATCACTGCAGATGGTGACTGCAGCCAGGAAATTAAAAGACACTTACTCATTCGAAGGAAAGTTATGAGCAACCTAGATAGCATTTTCAAAAGCAGAGACATTCCTTTGCCAACAAAGGTCCCTCTAATCAAGGCTATGGTTTTTCCAGTAGTAATGTATGGATGTGAGAGTTGGACTGTGAAGAAAGCTGAGCACTGAAGAATTGATGCTTTTGAACTGTGGTGTTGGAGAAGACTTCTGAGAGTCCCTTGGACTGCAAGGATATCCAACCAGTCCATTCTAAAGGAGATCAGTCCTGGGTGTTCTTTGGAAGGAATGATGCTAAAGCCAAAACTCCAGTACTTTCACCACCTCATGCGAAGAGTTGACTCATTGGAAAAGACTCTGATGCTGGGAGGGATTGGGGGCAGGAGGAGTAGGGGACGACAGAGGATGAGATGGCTGGATGGCATCACCAATTCGATGGACGTGAGTTTGAGTGAACTCCACGAGTTGGTGATGGACAGGGAAGCCTGGCATGCTACAATTCATGGGGTTGCAAAGAGTTGGACACAACAGAGCGACTGAACTGAACTGAACTGATATTCATATAATTATTTAATTCAAAAATATTAATTGAGTATTTACTCTGTGTTAGGCTTAATCTATGCTCTGGAAGATGGCAGTGGACAAGATCCAGTATCCATCTTTGATGAGTCAAAAGTAAGCAGAATGAAATAAGTAAGAAGACTATTTCAGTACAGGTAAAGATAGTGAAGATACAGATCTAAGAATGATACTGAACTGATAGATGAAAGTTAAAAACATGACTGTTTATTTTGAAAACAAAATAGCTAAAATAATATCTGCATGTTATAGATATCATATCACTTGATATCTGAATATGGCCCATTATAAAATTTTAGTCCCATTAAATTAATAATAGCTAATACTTGCTAAACTCTGTTCAAAGGGATTACGTGTTTTGGTCACTTATTTCTCACAATAATGGAATCAGATTAGTACTACTATTATTCTCATGTTGCAAGGGAGGACCCTGAAATCTAGAGATATTAGATATCACCTCCAATAAGGAAGGTAGTGAGGGAAGAGGGCTGTGTTTTGTCAGTTTGTGTCAAGATTATATATACTTAAGAAAAAAAAAAAAAAGATAGTATGTGCTTAATCATTTACCCTTTGGAAAAACAGTAGATTTGTTACACTGACAGACTGAATGTTCTTGTTAAAAGCATGTTGAAGGCATGATTTAATAAAGTAAACTATTTGACAAATCCAATTCCATTTGACTAACCTAAAATATGACAAACCCTGCCTTTTTTATGAAGGAGATACTTCACAAATGACTTGATCAGATATTGGACAAAGCATTCTCAAATTGCATAATAAAGACTAAATCACAATATTTTCTAATTAGAAAATTTTCTTCAGCTTTAAAAAAAATAGTGAGTTCTATCTAAAATCCACCTAAACATTCTCTGTATGTGCATCAGTCTTACAATTTATTCAACTCATAATTCAACACCTACTGGTAATTTGTACATTGGAACAATGATTAGAAAGTATCGGGCATTATCCTGATCTCTATGGAACTGAAAATAAAAAAAAAACATAACTTCCTTCAGAAAGGTGTGAAACAAAAGGCTCTAGGGAAATCTTGCAGGAGATAATTAATTCAGTAGGCCACAAAAATGTTGCAACATTTACATTATAAGGCTTCTTTCTGCAAAATTAGAGGTTAGTTTTGAAGTGTTAATATATTAAAATGTTTGCAAATTATCTCAAATAGTCACTAACTGCTATGGATTTTCATTCCCTTAAAAGTTATAGGTTTTCGATAATCAAATATGCAAACACTGGGTGATCTAAGGAAAAAAATTCTTAGGCAGGATTAATTGCCAAATTCTTTTATCTGAAAGAATCTAGATGAAACTAATATCATTAAGATTATTTGTGTTCATTTAAATTGGTGAATTGATATAATGAAATTTAAGTGGGCTAAAGCATAGCAAAGTATTAGTGAGACCAAAGTGTTTACTATAGTTATTTAGGATAAAACAATCTCCTGTAATGAATCGTACTAATTAAAGAATCTAGACGCCTTCAGAGGATTCATTATAGTGTGCTGCTAAATTTATTTATAACAATTTGTCAAAAAATAGCAATTGATAAAGCAATGGAAATATGAGATATTCTAAATATACTATTATTTTAATATTTGGTGATAATATGATATGGGAGAGAAAATTCTGGTTTTACAGTTAGACAAAATTGACTTCAAATCTTGATTCTTCCTTAATGTGTAACAGGAAAGGGAAAAGTATCAAATAACAGTCACTGCCACTATGTTATTGATCACTTACTATATTCTAGATGTTGTCCTAAGGGCTTTGCATATAATTAATATATAAAAGAATTTCCAATAAGCTTCATGCAAAATTGGGAAAATAAACTCCGCTTTAAGGTGAAAAAACTGTAGTAGAAACTCAAAAGAGTAATCACGTATTACTTTCACTTGTTTGCTTTAATATAGTTCACTGTATCCTGAACTAGACTCAAAGATGTGTACCTACTATTGCAAAAAAGTCCTTTTCTGAATTAGCATTGCTTCATTTCTATTTTTAGGTAGATGCAGCTGGGGATAGAAAGAAATCTGCTTCAAAGGCAGCAAATGCCAAAAAATTATGTAGACATCGATATGCTCTCATTGTTTTAAAAACTCATAAGTTGTTCTAGGTTTTTTGGCATTCCTGAAAGCAATTTTTTTGGAATATTGGAAATGATCTTCTACGCTTTTTCTTTAGAGATTATTTTTAATGGAAATATTAACTAATACAGAGTCCCATATTTCTTAAATGGTAGAAACTATCTGTGATGTCAATAGCTTATCAGTCAGATACTGGTCTATACATGTGGGCTAATTATTAATGTTAGACATGAGAAATCTGACAAATGTTTGTAGGAATAGAATTTGTGAATAAAGTCATTCTGAATGAATGGCTGGTATATAAGAGGATAAAGGATCCTGACTCACCAGCATAACCTGAGGCAGAGAGCTGTTTGGAGTTTGTTCATATCACTGAGCAATTTGACACAAAGGAAGCTAGAAGACATTCGATTCAGTTAAAATATTTAGTATCGTAAAATGTTAAATTGTGCAGAATATTAGTTATATAATGTGAAAGTAAAATCATTAGCTTTATAACAATCGGCTTGAGAAGGCAGTGGCAATCCACTCCAGTACTCTTGCCTGGAAAATCCCATGGATGGAGGAGCCTGGTGGGTTGCAGTCCATGGGGTCATGAAGAGTCGGACACGACTGAGCGACTTCACTTTCACTTTTCACTTTCATGCATTGGAGAAGGAAATGGCAACCCACTCCGGTGTTCTTGCCTGGGGAATCCCAGGGATGGGCTAGCCTGGTGGGCTGCCGTCTATGGGGTCACACAGAGTCAGAGACGACTGAAGCAACTTAGCAGCAGCAGCAGCAGCTACCTACAAGCCCAGGGTAGCAAGAAACTGTCTACATGAATAAGAAGAGAATAATAAATGATGTGAGGAGGGCAATGGAACGAAACTCTGCCTCCCTTCTCACAAATCAACAACAATAACAAGAACTAAGCACATTAACAAAGCATTAGTCAGGAGTGTAATTATAATTTACATAATAAATTAACTGGGATTCTCTAGTGGCTCTGATGGTAAAGAGTGTGCCTGCAATGTGGGAGACTCGAGTTCAATCCCTGGGATGGGAAGATCCCCTGGAGAAGGTAATGAAAATCTGCTCCAATATTTTTGCCTGGAAAATCCCATGGACATGGATGGAGGAGCCTGGCGGGCTACAGTCCATACGGTTGCAAAGAGTTGGAAACAACTGAGCGACTTCACTTTCAATAAACTAACCAAGGGTCTGCATACTAGCACTGAAACAAAGAGTTAAAGGATCCAAATTTCACAAAAGTATTAGAAAAATAGCCTGAGTGGGTCCTCTGCCCATGGGATTCTCCGGGTAAGAATACTGGAGTGGGTTGCTATGCCTTCCTCCAGGGGATCTTTCCAACCCAGGGATTGAATCCGTGTCCCTTAGGTCTCCTGCACTTGCAGACAGGTTCTTTAAACCGAGGGCCACCTGGGAAGCCGATTAGAAAAATAACCAATATAACTGTGGAGGCAAAAGCTCACACTGTTATTAGCCAGACCTGCAGTATAGAAATGACAAGAAAAGGACACTACTTAGGTGATAAAAACAACATTTAGTTCCTACATGAATTATCAGTCAGTATTAGTGTATTTTATTATTTTTTAAATATGGAAAATAATCCATGATCTGAATTCTAGCATTTGCACAAATATATCACATGCGTATTTCATCAAAAAAAAAAAAAAAAAGAAAGAAATTTAACATCCCACAGCTTGAGGGTTTTGTGATCTGATGTTACTAAGTAAAAATACAAACACTTCTAATCAGTGGAAACAGTGCCAGACTTTATTTTTTGGGGCTCCAAAATCACTGCAGACGGTGACTGCAGCCAGGAAATTAAAAGACACTTACTCCTTGGAAGAAAACTTATGATCAACCTAGATAACATATTGAAAAGCAGAGACATTACTTTGCCAACAAAGGTCCGTCTAGTCAAGGCTATGGTTTTTCCAGTGGCCATGTGTGGATGTGAGAGTTTGACTGTGAAGAAAGCTGAGCGTCGAAGAATTGATGTTTTTGAACTGTGGTGTTGGAGAAGACTCTTGAGAGTCCCTTGGACTACAAGGAGATCCAACCAGTCCATTCTGAAGGAGATCAGCCCTGGGATTTCTTTGGAAGGAATGATGCTAAAGCTGAAACTCCAGTACTTTGGCAACCTCATGTGAAGAGTTGACTCATTGGAAAAGGCTCTGATGCTGGAGGGATTGGGGGCTGGAGGAGAAGGGGACGACCGAGGATGAGATGGCTGGATGGCATCACTGACTCGATGGATGCGAGTCTGAGTGAACTCCGAGAGTTGGTGATGGACAGGGAGGCCTGGTGTGCTGCCATTCTTGGGGTCGCAAAGAATCAGACACGACTGAGCACCTGAACTAAACTGAACTGAATCAGTAAATGGAGTTTTTTGTTGCTGATAACTATGATTTCTATAAGGCAGCTTATTGTACTTTTCTTGTGATTGCACAGTTAACCTGGAAACAGATTCAGTATGCATATATGGCATACTTTTACTACATGAAGATACTTTTACTTTATTTAATATTATCAAAGCCTTTTCATGACTATTTTTCAATTCCTTTTACTTGTTTTTAGAAGAAAAATTAAACTCCTAAAATATACCAAAATTATACATACTTTACTTTCTAATTACAAGTAATGGCACTTCACTTAAAATCATGTACACTACATTTTCACTGTTTATTACCCCTGCTGTGAGCTCACTACCTACTTTATTCTTAAATATTTTAGTTCATCATTATTTTCACCACTTTATCTTTATTCCCAACTTTGTTATGAATCTTATTTACAATCTCCACAATTGGTCAAACTCATTTTTTAAACATGAAATTTGATCTCTGGCAACTGAACACAAATGGAATAAATTCAAGCCATATTAACTGACTCTATTTTAAATATATGATCACACATTTCAAGGGATCATCTGTTGAAATCTAATTTCAATTTGCTTAATAGACTTAATTTTTAGTCTTTGAAATGAATATTTTACACTTTTTTCACTATACTCAAACTTCCATTTACCTTTCCAACCTCAATATTTTTATAACATCTTCACTTATTTCCTGATTAAAACAGAAGCAACTGTACAATAACTATCTAGTCGTATTGTCTTCAAACCAGAAACTTACCAGTATCTTTATTTATAGAATACTCACTTTCCTTCTATTAAAATAGTTAATCTACCCTGTCTCCTTTCTAAGGTCAAATTTTACTTATGTTCACTGAATCTCAATACCGCCTATCACAGACTTCATTCTAAAAATTATTCCACTATTTCATATATCACACAATTTCCTATTTTGGTTTCTGTCATCAACATAGAAATGTATTCTAGTATGCTACCATTACATCAGAAAATAAAACAAAGCTTGTAAGAGTAACTTCCACTTCAGCTACTACTCTATTTCTCTGCTCCTTTGATAAGGAACTCAATACAAAGTACGGTCAGTAATCACTACTCTTAATTTTTTTCATACCAAATTTTCTTTTAACCTCTCCAAAGAAGAGATTCTCTTCTTCACACCTGTAATGGCTCCTCTCTTCTTAAATAAGTTAATCCATTTTTCTCTATCTTTCATAGCCTGTGACCCATGTGACACTTCCTTCATCTTGGGAAAGATTATTCCCATGGAGGATAGAATACTACACACTTCTATTTTTCTGTCAATTTCACTGGCAGCTTTTATATAATCTATCAGATTTCTATACAATCGATAAGTTGAAAAAGTTGGCTTAAAACTCAACATTCAAAAAACTCAGATCATGACATTCAGGACCATCACTTCATGGGAAATAGATGGGGAAACAATGGAAACAGTGACAGACTTTATTTTCTTGGGCTCCAAAATCACTGTAGATGGTGACTGTAGCCATGAAATTAAAAGGCACTTGCTCCCTGGAAGAAAAGCTGTCACAAACCTATACAGCATATTAAAAAGCAGAGACATCACTTTTCCAACAAAGGTCCCTATAGTCAGAGCTATGGTTTCCCCAGTAGTCATGTATGGATGTGAGAGCTGAGCCATGAAGACGCTGAGCACTGAGGAATTGATGCTTTCAAATTGTGGTGCTGGAGAAGACTCTTGAGGGACCCTTGGACTGCAATGAGATCAAACCAGTCAATCCTAAAGGTAATCAGTCCTAGATATTCATTGGAAAGACTGATGTTGAAGCTGAAGCTCCACCTTTGGCCACTAGATGCAAAGAACTAACTCGTTTGAAAAGACCCTGATGCTGGGAAAGACTGAAGGAAGGAAGAGAAGGGGGCTCCAGAGGATGAAATGGTTGGATTGCATCATCAACTCAACGGACATGAGTTTGAGCAAACTCCGGTAAACAGTGAAGGACAGGGAAACATGGTATGCTGCAGTCAATGGGGTCTCCAAGTGTTGGACACAACTGAGCAACCGAACAAAAACATGTCAGATTTTTGTCTGGCTTTTCATTCTTATCTTCTAAACTTTGGATTCTCAGAATTTGTTCATACTCCTATGCACTAGATTTCCCCAGACCACTCTCAGATGCAGTGATTCACAAGAACAATTCATACAACTCAGAAAAGCTTTTATACTCATGATTATGCTTTCTAACAGAAAAAGGATACAGATTCAGATTCATAAAGACCAAAAGCACATAGGATAAAATTCAAGCATAAGATTCCAGTTGTCTATTCTAAGTGCAGTCCTACAGATAGTGCTTAATTTTCCCCACCAGCAATGTATAATAACATATATGAGTATGGCTTACCAGGGAAAAGCTCACCTGAGCCTTGGTGTCCAAGATTTCTATCAGAGAATAGTCTGATAGACATGAAGTGATGGGGTAACTGACCTTAGTCACTCAGTCTTCAGCTTCTCCAGAGGAGAAGCTGACCCAAAGGCTACCATAACTAACAAGAATAAACTGGTTGATGAAGCTCCACACCAAAGAAACTCTTGTCATACAAGACATTTCAAATGCTTAGAGGTTAAATCCCAGATTCTGCTCAAGGGTTACTTTTTTTTTGTAATGTACAGGGTTTGAACATTCTAAGCCTGCTGAATTAACTCTTCACTGCACACGCCTTTTCTATTCATTTGTACTTTCTTGCTTCCCCATAGTATTACATGGCTTAAACATTACATATGTGCTAAGGAACAAGCTCCACTCCAGATGCATTAGGTGGCCTAAGTATTGGAGCTTCAACTTCAGCATCAGTCCTTCCAATGAATATTCAGGCTTGATTTCCTTTAGGATTGACTGGTTTGATCTCCTTGCTTTCCAAGGGACTCTCAAGAGTTTTCTCCAATACAACAATATAGACTATTAGTTACTGAAGATTTAATGATCAGCTCTAATTTTTCTCCAAAAATTTTTAGCTCTAATATTCACAATCTTGCTGTAGCCGTGTTATTTCATATAATACAGCTCTTTATTTCTTGACTTAGGACTTGCCTAATATGTCTTCCCCTGATCAATGCCAATGGCAGTGCTGGTACATCAGTTCTGGGCTTAGGCTTTACTCCCCTTGCAGCTTTGTTATTTGCCATAAGAATATGTTTGGATTATCCTCCTGGTATCAGACATACACTAGGCCTATTTAGCTCACAGGCCTACAATAAAAATCAGAGCCACTTCAGACTTCATTCTAAAGCAGAACCCCGTAGCCTAGCCCAGTATAGATCAGCTGAATCCAAGTATATCCATTAATTCACAAAAGATGGAGAAGTACTGTATTAAGCCTGAGTTTTTGGAGTGGTTTCCTTCTCAGAATTTTTGTGAAAAAAGTTGCCAAATACATTACTTATCATCTCTACTGCAAAGTGAATATGAAACTTAATAAGCAGTTTTATGGACATCTAAAAGGTCAATGCTGTTTTGATGCCAAAAATAGGCAGCTTCTTCACACTCTAGTTACTCAAAATTTCTTAACTGTAAATTAAGACAACAGTAAAACCTACCTCAGATATATTGTGAGAATCATGTACGAATTAATGTAAAGCTCATAGTATTATTCATCATTCATAATGACAAAAATATCAGTTGTATTTAAGTTGTTTTTGTAAATACTTTGTAATCTCAAAGTTTAGTTTGTCTCCCTATTTTTTATCTAATTTTTTAAGTGAAGTATAGTTGATTCACAATGTTTCAAGGTACAGCAAAGTAATTCAGTTATTTTTATACACAAGTATATAGTTGAGAATATATTTTTTACACAAGCACATATTTTTTATTTTTTACATTTATATATTTATAAAAAATACGTATTTTTTTACACAAGTATATAGTTGAGAATATATTTTTTACACAAGTATATATTGGAGAAGGAAATGGCAACCCACTCTAGTACTCTTGCCTGGAGAATCCCATGGAGGGAGGAGCCTGGTAGGCTACAGTCCATGGGGTCACAAAGAGTTGGACACAACTGAGTGACTTCATTCATTCATTCATATAGTTGAAAATAGAATTTTACCTTCCCATCTTCAACCTTGTCACCTTTAATAAAAGGTGAAATTCTACAAATACTAATACTTCAGTGAATGTGGCCACAAAATGTTCAATTTATGAGGACAAACACTTAGAAGTCTCTGATTCCCTTCTTATTCATCAATGGTAACTTTTTTTTCAAGAAAACTTTATCTATTTTCAAGAATATTTCAACAGCTTCCAAACAGATTTCCTTAAATTCTGCAGTCCTTTCCTCCCCTGCAGGGCTTCCACCTCACTATTCAGTGTCACTCTCAAATATATCAGTCAAAAAATATCACACCTATTGCCAAATAGTTTAGTGGTTCAAAATATCAATAACTTCAGATATGCAGATGACACCACCCTTATGGCAGAAAGTGAAGAGGAACTAAAAAGCCTCTTGATGAAAGTGAAAGAGGAGAGTGAAAAAGTTGGCTTAAAGCTCCACATTCAGAAAACGAAGATCATGGCATCTGGTCCCATCACTTCATGGGAAACAGTGTCAGATTTTATTATTTGGGGCTCCAAAATCACTGCAGATGGTGATTGCAGCCAGGAAATTAAAAGACGTTAACTCCTTGGAAGGAAAGTTATGACCAACCTAGACAGCATACTAAAAAGCAGAGATATTACTTTGCCAACAAAGGTCCATCTAGTCAAGGCTATGGTTTTCCAGTGGTCATGTATGGATGTGAGAGTTGGACTGTGAAGAAAGCTGAGCACCGAAGAACTGATGCTTTTGAACTGTAGTGTTGGAGAAGACTCTTGAGAGTCCCTTGGACTGTGAGGAGATCCAACCAGTCCATCCTAAAGGAGATCAGTCCTGGCTGTTCACTGGAAGGACAGATGCTGAAGCTGAAACTCCAATACTTCGGCCACCTCATGTGAAGAGGTGACTCATTGGAAAAGACTCTGATGCTGGGAGGGATTGGGGGCAGGAGGAGAAGGGGGCGATAGAGTTTGGGATGGCTGGATGACATCACTGACTCGATGCACATGAGCCTGGGTAAACTCCAAAAGTTGGTGATGGACTGGGAGGCACGGTGTGCTGTGATTCATGGGGTCGCAAAGAGTTGGACACGACTGAGCTACTGAACTGAACTGATCATTCAAAATAAAATCTAAAGTCTTTACATAGAGTTCTAAGCTATATGTAAGCAGGATTCCCTTCATACTCAATCTAAAGGAAAATAAGTGAGACAGATGTTAAACATGTAAATCACTACATAGTATCTTAAAATAAAGGCAGGTGGTGATAAATGGCACATAGATAAATAAGAAGGCAAGGAAACAGGGCTCATGTGGTCGGCATGAAGAGCTGTTTAGCTAGGATGGGCAAGGAAGACTTTCCTCCAGACTTGCCAGTTGAAAAAATATTCAAATCATATGAAGAACAAGAAAGAAACTAGAAAATGCTAATGCCTAAAGTCACAGTAACATTGACTGAGAGATAGCAACATAACCCTGTAACTGGAACAGGCGAAATATTCTGTAGTTACAACACAGTGAGGAGTCAGGGGAGTGATAGGCAATTATGTGAAAGGCAATCAGGCTAAATTATACTCTGGTCAGTTAAATCCAACTTGCTATCTACTCTTTGTCTACAACCTTGCAACTCGCTGTGTCTAGAAAAAGTCTGCAGCAATGCTGACACCCTCACTTTAAAGTCATTATCATTAACCTCAAATGTGTCCCAAATGCTACCTGTCAATCTCATAATATCGTCCCAGTGCACTGTTTCACCCTCCCCGTCTTTAATTTAATAGCCTTTTATCTTTTGTCAAGTTCACAGCACCTTCTTTCCTATTCAAACTTTCAGCTCCTGACCTTGCTTTCAATTTCAGAAAACTGAAACTCTAAGAAGGAAACTTCCTTAAGTCCTATTGTCTTTTCTATGTCACCACTTTCACCTGTTCTCATATTCTTTGTAGCCACTCTTGTTACTGTAGGTTGTTAGGTTGATAAGTTGTATCCCAATTCACTGTGACCCCATGGACTACAGAAAATTAGTCTTCTGAGTCCTTCACTATCTACCAGAGTTTGCTCAAAGTCATGTCCACTGAGCAGATGATGCCAGCCAACCATCTCATCCTCTGTCATCCCCTTCTCCTCTTGCCCTCAATCTTTCCCAGCATCAGGGTCTTTTCCAATGAGTCGGCTCTTCTCATCAGGTAGCCAATGTAATAGAGCTTCAGCTTCAGTCCTGAATATTCAGGACTGATGCTGTCCAAGGGACTCGCAAGAGTCTTCTCCAACACCGTAATTAAAAAGAATCAATTCTTCAGCAGTCAACCTTCTTTATCATCCAACTCTCACATTCGTACATGACTACTTAAAAAAACATTGCTTTCATTATTACGGACCTTTGAAGGCAAAGTGATGTCTCTGCTTTTTAATACCCTGTTTAGGTTTGTCATAGCTTTTCTTCCAAGGAGCAAGCATCTTTTAATTTAGTGGCTGCAGTCACCATTGCAGTGATTTTGGAGCCGAAGGAAATACAGTCTGTCACTGTTTCCACTTTTCTTCCATCTATTTGCCATAAATGGTGGGACTGGATGCAATGATCTTAGATGTCTGAATGTTGAGTTTTAAACCAACTTTTTAAATCTCCTCTTTCACCCTCCTTAAGAGGCTCTTTAGCTCTATAGGTGCACAATATTTTGACAACAAAACCAACCTGTCCACTGGTACACTGAGTCACTTTGTTCTATAGCAGATATTAAACACAACATTGTAAATCAGCAATACTTCAACCAAATTTAGAAAAGGGAACCCTCCTACACTGTTGGTGGGAATGCAAACTAGTACAGCCACTATGGAGAACAGTGTGGAGATTCCTTAAAAATTGCAAATAGAACTACCTTATGACCCAGCAATCCCACTGCTGGGCATACACACCGAGGAAACCAGAATGGAAAGAGACACATGTACCCCAATGTTCATCGCAGCACTGTTTATAATAGCCAGGACATGGAAACAACCTAGATGTCCATCAGCAGATGAATGGATAAGAAAGCTGTGGTACATATACACAATGGAGTATTACTCAGCCGTAAAAAAGAATTCATTTGAATCAGTTCTGATGAGATGGATGAAACTGGAACCGATTATACAGAGTGAAGTAAGCCAGAAAGAAAAACACCAATACAGTATACTAACACAAATATATGGAATTTAGGAAGATGGCAATGACGACCCTGTATGCAAGACAAGAAAAAAGACACAGATGTGTATAACGGACTTTTGGACTCAGAGGGAGAGGGAGAGGGTGGGATGATTTGGGAGAATGGGAATTCTAACATGTAAACTATCATGTAAGAATTGAATCGCCAGTCCATGTCTGACATAGGGTGCAGCATGCTTGGGGATGGTGCATGGGGATGACCCAGACAGTTGTTGTGGGGAGGGAGGTGGGAGGGGGGGGTCATGTTTGGGAACACATGTAAGAATTAAAGATTTTAAAATAAAATAAAAAAAAACTGATTTGCTGAAAAAAAAAATAAAGTAACTTGCAGACAAAAAAAAAAAAAAAATCTGATCAAGTCACTCTTTTTAGCAGAACCCACCAAAACCTTTGTTTCCCACTCATGGTAAAAGACAAAATCTAAGCATTAGTTTAAAGTGTGCAGTACAATGAATAAATTTCTTTGTCCAGTTTACTTCCTTTACTATGATAATCTCTAGGTCCATCCATGTCACTGGGCAAAAAGCATTCTTTCTTTCTTTTTTATGCTTGAGTAATATTTTAGTGTGTGTGTGTGTGTGTGTGTATGTGTGTGTGTACACCACATCTTCTAAAAACAGTTATTACAATCCCTTTCCTGGGCACTGTTTGTTGTTTGGTTGCTAAGTCGTGTATAACTCTTGAGACATCATGGACTGTACCTAACCAGGCTCTTCTGTCCATGGGATTTCCCAGGCAAGAATACTGGAGTGGGTTGTCATTTCCTTCTCCAGGGCATCTTCCTGATTCAGGGCTCAAACATGCCTCCCCTGCATTGGTAGGAGGATTCTATTCTGATGAGCCACCAGGGAAGATAAAACTGTAATTCAAAAAGATACATATACCCCAATGATCAGTGCAACACTATTTACAACAGTCAAGACTAAATGTCCACTGAGAGATGAATAAATAAAGAAGATATGATATAGATAGACATACAAACAGTTAATATTCCATTGCGGGTATATCCAAAATAGAGTATTATTTTCCATTACCTTCTTTTTTAAACATGCTGCTCCAGCCAAACAGGAGTCACCACTGAATTCAAGAACTTTGAATTTGCCTTTCCCCCTACCTCGAATCTCTTCCACTGATTTTCACATGTATCTGTCCCTTGCCCCTTTCAAGTCTTTACTGACACAGTCACCTTCTCTATGTGGCTTTTTCTGACTATATTCATTTTCTGGAGCTGCCATAACCAAGTTCCACAAACTGGGCAGCTTAAAAAGAACAGAAATGTATTCTCTTACAGTTCTGGAGGCTCCAAGTCTGAAATCAAGGGACTAATCAAGGGTTCATTTTTCCTAAGAGCACAATGGAAGAATCTCTTCCTCTCTTAATCTATGGTGACAGCCAGTGACCCTCAGCACTCCTTGGCTTTTAGACGTATCAGTCCAGCTGGAGCCTCCATCTTCATACAGCATCTTCCCAGTGTTTCTACTCCTTCCCATAGCTGTATTCCCTCCATGTCTTTCTCTTCTTATAAGGACACAAGTTATATTAGATTAAGGATCCACTATACTCCTGTATGATCTCATTTTAAGTCCTTATATCTGCAACAACCCCATTTCTAAATAAGGTCACATTCTGAGGTACTGAGGATTGGACTTGGACTATTTCCTTAATGGACACAATTCAACCCATCTAGAATTGCACTTGGCATTTTCTATTTTTTTTCCTAATTTATTTTTCCTTGTGATATATACCACCAAGCTTCATTCTACATATTTTAGCAATTTTTAAATGTTTATCATCTGTTTCCTCTCACTAGCTTTTAAGTCCCATGAGAGAAGAAGTCTTTCTTTATTTTGTTCCATGTTCCACTCTCAGTGCAAAAAATGTAATGAAGTTGTTGTATATTCATGATAAATATTTGTTTAATGAATTGATTAATGAAATTTAAAGGATTAATGAAGCAATGAGTCCCTGGACTATACCATACTTTATTCTAAGCAGTAGAAATGTAATAAAAAACAAATCATGTGCAGTTTATGAACACTGGAATATATTAAGTATAAGTATATAAATTTTCACCTTCTCAAGCACAGGTTGACACCATCAATGCTTTTTTCACTAACAACATGAACAATAGTCACATAAAATTAAAAATACATGCTATTTATTATTCACAGTTGAGAAGACACTACCCTGCATAAAATTTGTGCCTACAGTAAAAGTATTTATTATGTATTAAACCACAATCTATATTCATTTCTCTGATGTATGTATGGTAACATGGATGCATCAACCCAAATGAAAAATCACTTGGTACTAATGCTTCCTCCACAATCTCCCAAATTCCATGCGAGTAATGGAAGCACTAAAACTTGGAGTAACGCATAGTATAATTTTATTTTGACATCATTGTCCATTTTGTTTTGCAAGTTTGCTCTTTCACAGACATTCATGATGTTAATGCATTTTTTATTGCTATGTATGTCTTCATCGTGTTGAATTTTAAATTGGATCTGGAGCTATATATCATATGTGTTTGCTCAGAAGCAAAAAAAAAAAAAGTTTGATTTAATGATGAATTTCATTATTTATCAAAGTCATCTGAAAACTATTCAAAAATAGTCCATTCTCATTCCCTATCACTTTTATGCTTCAAGACAGTAAGATATATTATATTTGGACAATGTCTTTTTATTTATGCCACCATGAAATGTAAAGACAGAAAATTAGGGGGAAAAAAAGTCACAGACAACTTGAAATCATTAGACATACATTCAAGGATCTGTATTCTCCCACTTATAGAGTGAAAACAACACAATAGGTTTAGATGAATATTTTCCCTTGGAATATATGGCTTTGTTCTGTTCTTGTACAGTAGAATGTGTTCTTTAATATAAATAGGCCAGGTAAAATGTAGCACAAAGAAGGTCTGAAGTATGATTTATACTCTTTCCATTCCTATGTATTAGATTTGAACATATAACTTAAACTTTATGGGATTTGGCTCTCACATCAATTCCTAAATGGTAAAACTAATTGAGGAGATGTGGATATGGGGCTATGGATTTAGCTGTTATTGTCAGCATAAGCCACTATATAAAATGATTTTGGTGGGCTTCCCTGGTGGCTCAGAGGTAAAGAGTCTGCCTGCAACACAGGAGCTGCAGGAGACACAGGTTCAATCCCAGTGTCAGGAAGATCCCTTGGAAGAGAGTATGGCAACACACTCCAGTATTCTTGCCTGAAGAATCGCATGGACAGTGGAGCCTAGCAGGCTACAGTCTATAGGGTCACAAAGACTCAGACATGACTGAAGCAACTAAGCATGTATGCACACATGTAATCCATGGGGTTTTCGAGGCAAGAATACTTGAGTGGGCTGCCATTTCCTTCTCCAGGGGATCTTCCCAACCCAGGGATCGAACCCGGGTCTTCTGCACTGCAGATAGACGCTTTACCATCTGAGCCACTAGAGAAACCCCAAATCATACATATCTACACATAAATCATACAAACATATCTTTCTCTCTCTCTCATATACATTTAAAATTCTATTAGAGTTACTCATTAGTATAGTTAAAAAGTGAGAGTCTTAAATATCTTTAAAAAAAAAAAAATGACAGTCATTGTCCCACTATTAACCATTCTCCAATCTCTGCTTTCCAGAAGCTGTCACTTTCATTTCATTCACCATTTCTTTTGGTATTTATTTCCATGTCTCTTAAAAATGTGTTTATACTGGGTTTTCCTGGAGTACCAGTAGTTAGGACTCTGCAATTTCACGGCTGGGGCCCAGGTTCTATCTCTGGTTGGAAAGTAAGATTCTACAAGCTGCACAGTAGGCCAAAAACACAAAATGTGCTTGTTATCTTAATGCATTGAGTTGTTGGTGTTACATGTTATCTATTATTTCCTTCTTGTGGAAAGCCATAGTTTATCTTAACACTCTACCAGTCTCTATACACCTCTACTTGCAAGATAAACATATATGCTCATTTCTTTCAAAAACAACAAAACTACTTTGAGTTTCATAATTACTATATCACTAGAACTATGCAATATTTCATAGTTGGTTTATGTAACACTGAATAAATATATGTATTACTTTGTATAGCTTTCTTTCACCTGTTGTTGTTGTTCAGTCACTAAGTGGTGTTCCACTGTTTGTGACCCTAAGGACTGTAGCATGCCAGGCTTCACTGTCCTTCACTATCTCCTAGAGTTTGATCAAACTCATGTCCATTGAGTCAATAATGCCATTCAACCATCTCATCCTCTGTAGCCCCCTTCTCCTCCTGCCCTCAATCTTTCCCAGCAGCAGGGTCTTTTCAAGTGAGCTGGCTCTTTGCTTCAGGTAGCCAGGGTACTTGAGCTTCAGCTTAAGCATCAATTCTTCTAATGAGTATTCAGGGTTAATTTCCTTTAGGACTGACTGGTTTGATCTCTATGCTGTCCAAGGGACTCTCCTCCAGCACCACAATTTGAAACTGTCACAATTTTTCAGCGCTTAGCCTTCTTTATGGTTCAATTACTATGGGAATTAGTAATTGCCTCATTGGCATTATTTAATTTTCTATATATACATCCTGTATTCTTTTATGGACTAACTTTCAGAATTTAAATTTTTTTCTTAATACATTCATAAAGATCAGGGATTTATCTTTCTTGGGGGTATTGGAGCTTCAGCTTCAGCATCAGTCCTTCCAATGAATAGTCAGCATTGATTTCCTTTAGGATTGACTGGTTTGATCTCCTTGCAGTCCAGGCCACTCTCAACAGTCTTCTCCAACACCACAGTTCAAAAGCATCAATTTTTCAGCACTCAGCTTTCTTTCTAGCCCAACTCTCACATCCATACATGACTACTGGAAAAACTGTAGCTTTGACTAGATGGACCTTTGTCAGCAAAGTAATGTCTCTGCTTTTTAATATGCTGTCTAGGTTGGTCATAGCTTTTCTTCCAAGGAACAAGGGCCTTTTAATTTCATAGCTGTAGTCACAATCGGCAGTGATTTTGGAGCCCAAGAAAATAAAGTCTGTAACTGTTTCCATTGTTTCCTCATCTATTTGCCATGAAGTAATGGGACCAGATGCCATGATCTTAGTTTTCAGAATGTTGAGTTTTAAGCCAACTTTTTCAGTCTCATAAAGTGAAAGAGGCTGGTGTTATATTTGCACCCATATTATACTTATGTATCTATTAATACTTATTATACCTACCCTACATGTATATAGTGTTTGACATAAAATGATATGAGGTGTATGAATATAACACACACATTATATACAGCACAAAATTTACTGTGCCAGTTAGAAAGGATAAAGGAATAAGCATTAATTGAAAAAGTTTTTAAAAGCCAGTTGCATTACTTAAAAAAAAATTCAATACTCTAAAACTTAAATGAAGTTTGTGTAAAAATTAGTTTGAATCTTGCAAAGAGAGCTCCTCCTGTGAATCACAGTGGTCTCTCATGTAATATAGGCAGGAAAGTACCTGGGGAATAAAAAAGGCACTGTGATTAGAGATTTCTTTTAACCTGGGGAAAATACAATTATGAAAAACCCTGTGGAAAAGCTTTCCAAAACCATGTGAAAGCCATAACACTCTCTGAACACGTGGAGAGGCATTTTGCTTGCCTTTACTTAAAGTGCATGACAGTCAGAATCTGATTCTGAGAGACGATTTTTGTTTGGCTCAGCAGGCAATTCAATTATAACACAATGTTTGTTTGAAAAGGGTCTGTTTTTATGCAGCTGTAGCCTTCTTTCATTTATGGGTGTTTAACTGTAGTATTTACTTTTATTTCTTTGTCTATTCACAACATACACTGTTTTTAAGAATTATATTTTACCGTGTCTTCTAATGTAAGCTTTCTTTTTCTTAAAATGGCAGCTAACATCACTTTACAAGATCACACTAAATAAGTTGCTTTTCTGTTCACAAAATCATATCCTTGTAATGACTATAATATTAACTTATTTTCTATGATTATGTCACAATACATTATTATATGTGAGGTGTCTAGGATAGTTCAAAATAGAATAGACTGGAGAGAAGAAAATTAATATTTATCTTAAATCACTCATATCTCATCCAAAATAACCCTTTAATCCTCCTCCAGTATAGAGGGGAGTGATCATTGAGGATACTTGCCTTCATGTTATATCCCATGCTTTAATCATTTTAATTTTGAGAGCCCTAACTAGGCCAAATCTTTTCTGGGGGAAAAAAAAATGCGTATCTCAATGTGTCTGAAAAACACATGGAATCCAGATTAGAGACACAAGAAAAATAACCTGAAATTCTGATAAAGTCAAAACTGATATACAAGTGGGTTAACTTAATTTTATTATTTCTAGATTTCCTAAATACATTGAGCGATTCATGGGGTCGCAAAGAGTTGGACATGACTGAGCGACTGAAATGAACTGAACTGAACACATAAACACCTGAGAAGCTAGCTACTAAATGTAGGTTTTCTGAAGAGGCAAATTAATAAAGATTTTCTTTCTTATAGATTTCCATATATATTTTAAAGAAAGTACAGAGGTCTCACTGTCCTCAGCTCTCTCTCTCTCTCTCTACCTACTCACACTCCTTCCCTCTGTATTTTAGGAAATGAACAAAGCGATTATATATAAAATGTCAGAACTTTTCAACAGAACTAAAAGGTAGGGAAGGTTAAAGATAAGGATGAATCAGATGGAAGACATGAGTACTAGATTTGTAATTACTACTCTGAGAAGCAGTAATATTAACAGAAGTAGGAAGAGAAAATGCCATAAAAAGTTAAGCAATAAAACATAATACAGAGTGTAAAGTGTGCTAATGAGGCTATCCGGGACACGTGGAAGAAACTACAATATTTTACTACCAGGAATCAGCCATAATTGAAATGCTGGAAATAAGAAGACTAGGGGCTAATTTAGGAGTCACTACAGAGCTGACTCCATCCTACTGCTCATCCTCCAATTTTCAGGCTACTACATCACTGCTGTATAATTGCTATTCATTTAAAAAATAAATAAATAAATATAAATTTATAACAAGGAAGAATAAAAAAACAAACAAAAAATAACAAACTAAGACTGATGAAAGGAAACCACAGCAAAAAAAAAAGTAAACATACAGAAGCTCCTTCAGAGTAATGTTTCCATGGAGATGCAGAGTAATGTGAAAAGAGAAAAATATTTGCCTTGAATAATTATTGTTATTGCCTTGGTCACCAAGAACCTCCAAGCATAGGCAATATTCCATTTCCAAACCCATCTGAAAGAAAATTATTCCCTATATATATAATAACTTGAAAGAGACATTTACTCTAAGAAAAATTAGGTAATAAGATATGCTCACAAGGATTCACATATGAGCTAACCCTGGGGGGTAGTGGCAGGTTGAGGGGGTGCTGCTTATATTGAGTTTCAGCCAATAAGAGACCTTTTAGTAAAACAATTGGCAGTGAATCCAATTTAACATAGGCTTCTCTGATGGCTCAGTGGTAAAGAAGCTGGCTGCCAAGGCAAGAGACCCAGGAGATGCAGGTTTGATCATTAGGTTAGGAAGATCCCTTGGAAATGGCCTCCAGTGCCAGTGTACTTGCGGACAGAAGACTGGTAGGCTACAGTTCACAGGGTCACAAGTGCTGGAAAAGTCGCAACTTAGTGACTAAATCACCACCACCACCAATTTAATATAAAAATAAAAGTCATGGTTAAATATAAGGACATAAATATCAATCTTAAAAATGTAAAAATAGCAAGTAATAAAACCAGGAGAGAGATATGCTGGGGGAGTAGAGGTACAGAAATGTGTAAAGATCTTATGTTTCTTAACTTTATTATTGTACTATTGAGCTTGTAAGGACTTCAACTTTTTAAGAGAAAAATTTAAAGGAATGATTTAAACACCTATAATAAAGAAGCATTTATTGAAAAGTTAGTAAATTTCTCATTTTTACTTCAGATTTATTTTCTTCAGCAACATTTAACTAAAGTAAAACTTGGCATACTTTATGAAAATAAGCTATACTGTGATCCATTTTTAATTATTTATATGTATTTATGAGTTAAAGGTGATTCAATAAATACTAATATATACTGAATAGAACTAGCAGCCTGCATAGGTACTGAGGACAAATAAAATGAACAAAAGTCATTGTTTTCACAATGTTATGATTAGCTGAAGTAGCAAGAGGCTAAATATGCACAAAAATGCAGTATATTTAACAGTATACTAGAAGTTGATAAGTAGTATGAAGAAGCAGCAGGAAGAAAGGACACTCAGGCAAGGGAAAATTGAAAGGATAAATACAATAATTACGGTAGGACAGATCAGTTGATGCTTGTGAAGAATCGAGAAAAGACAGCCTTTTGATGAGATTTCCAGGTAGTGGTAAACATGGATACTGGAAGAGGCAATTTGGACTAGAGTGGAAATAACACAGCAAGTGTTAAGAAATGTCATCTGAAGGGATGGAAGGTTGTGAACTATAGATCATTCAGGGACACGTATGCCATTCAAAGAATTTTAGTGTTATATACTAAATTTACATACTTTTATATTCTTCATAAAAGAAGGAGTCACTGGAGAATTTTGGATAGAAGACTGACAACTTACCTATACGTCTATCTATCTTGGAGAAGGAAATGGCAACTTACTTCAGTATTCTTGACTGGGAAATCCATGAGAAGAGGAGCCTGACAGGCTACAGCCCATGGGGTCAGAAGTTACAAGTTTTAGAGAGAACTTAGTGGATATGACAACGATAATGATATAGCTACCTATGGATAGCTAAAAAATATTCACAGCCTGAAAATAAAGATTTAAAGACTTTGCTGGGAAAATCTTAGGATTTCAAATCCAGGAACAGCATCTCAGGAAGCCCTGGGAGACTGCTCTGAGAAAGCAGGAAAGGGAGTGCGGCAATAGACAAGTTTGCAAGGAAGGGAGCAGGCAGTCTAAACATCAAAGATTATTGTTAAGTAATGGAAACAATGTCCAGTTGTGGATATGTCTAGTGGTGCAAGTAAACTCCACTCCTGTAAAGAACAACACTGCATAGGAACCTGGAATGTTAGGTCCATCAATCAAGGTAAATTGGATGGCAAGTGTGAACACTGACATTTTAGGAATCAGTGAACTAAAGTGCAGAGGAATGGGTGAATTTAATTCTGGCAACCATTATATCTACTACTATGGGCAAGACTCCCTTAAAAGAAATGGAGTAGCCCTGAGAGTCAACAGAAGAGTACGAAAGGCATATTTGAGTCAATCTCAAAAAATGATAGCATGATCTCTGTTTGTTTCCAAGGCAAAACATTCAATATCAAAGTAATCCAAGACTATGCCCCAACCGCTAATGCCAAAGAAGCTGAAATTGAACTGTGCTATGAAGACCTACAAGACCTTCGAGAACTGACACCCAAAAAATATGTCCTTTTCATCACAGGGGACTGGAACACAAAAGTAGGACGTCAAGAGATACCTGGAGTTACAAGCAAGTTTCGCCATGAAGTACAAAATGAAGCAGGACAAAGGCTAACAGAGTTTTGCCAAAAAACGCACTGATCATACCAAACACCCTCTTTCAATAACACAAGTGAAGATGCTGCACATGGACATCACCAGATGGTCAACATCAAAATCAGACTGATTATATTCTTTGCAGCCAAAGATGGAAAAGTTCTATACAGTCAGCAAAAACAAGACCAGGAGCTGACTGTGGCTCATATCATAAACCCCCTCTTTCCAAATTTAGACTTAAACTGAAGAAAGTAGGGGAACTACTATGCCTTTCAGATATGACCTAAATCAAATCTCTTACAATTATATGGTGAAAATGACTAATAGCATGAAGGAATTAGATCTGATAGATAAGAGTGATTGAAGAGCGAAGGATGGAGTTCATAACACTGTACAAGAGGATGTGATCAAAACTATTCCCAGAAAAGAGAAATGAAAAAAGGTAAGATGTTGTCAGAAGAGGCCTTACAAACAGCTAAATAAAGAAGCACACGGAAAAGGATTTGAAAAGGAAAGATATATCTAACTGAATGCAGAGTTTCAGAGAATAGCAAGGAGAGATAAGAAAGCCATCCTAAGTGAATAATGGAAAGAAAGAGAGGACAACAATAGAATGGGAAAGACTAGAGATCTATTCCAGAAAATTAGAGATGCTAAGGGAACATTTCATGAAGAGATGGGCACAATAAAGGGCAGAAACAGTGTGGACCTAGCAGAAGCAGAAGATATTAAGATGTAGCAAGAATACACAAAAGAACTATACAAAAAAGATCTTAATGACCCTGATAACCACAATGGTGTGATAACTCACCTGGAGTCAGATATCTTACAGTGTGAAGATATGTGGCCCTTAGGAAGCATCACTATGAACAAAACTAGTGGAGGTGATGGAATTCTAGTTGAGCTGTTTCAAATCCTTAAAGATGCTGCTGTGAAAGTGCTGTACTCAATATGCCAGCAAGTTTGGAAAGCTCAGTAGTGGCCACAGGACTAGAAAAGATCAGCTTTCATTCCAATCCAAGAAGGACAATGCCAAAGAATGTTCACACTACTGTACAATTTCACTCATTAAACAGGCTAGAAAGGTAATACTCAAATCTTCAAAACTACCATTCTAGTATGTGAACCTAGCACTTCCAGATGTACAAGCTAAACTTAAAAAAGGCAGAGGAGGCAGAGATCAAATTGCCAACATCTCTTAGACCACAAAAAAAGCAAGAGACTTCCTAAAAAACTACTTCTACTACTGTTTCATTGACTATGTTACAGTCTTTCTTTAAGAGATGATAATACCAGACCACCTTTTCCGGCTCCTGAGAAATCTGTATGCAACTTACGAAGCAACAGTTATAACTGAATGTGGAACAACGGACTGCTTCCAAATTGGGAAAGGAGTATGTCAAGGCTATATATTGTCACCCTTATTTACCTTAAATGCAGAGTTCAGTTCAGTTGCTCAGTCGTGTCCAACTCTGCAAACCCCTGGACTGAAGCACGCCAGGCTTCCCTGTGCACCACCAACTCCTCAAGTTTACTCAAACTCATGTTCATTGAGTTGGTGGTGCAGTCCAACAATCTCATCCTCTGTTTTTCCTTTCTCTTCCCACCTTCAATCCTTCCCAGCATCAAGGTCTTTTCAAATGAGTCAGTTCTTCACATCAAAGTACATCATGCGAAATGGTGGGCTGCTGCTACTAAGTCACTTCAGTCATGTCCAACTCTGTGCGACCCCATAGACGAAAGCCCACCAGGCTCCCCCGTCCCTGGGATTCTCCAGGCAGGAATACTAGAGTGGGTTGCCATTTCCTTCTCCACGCATGAAAGTGAAAAGTGAAAGGGAAGTCGCTCAGTCGGGTCCAATTCTTCACGACCCCATGGACTGCAGCCCACAAGCCTCCTCCATCCGTGGGATTTTCCAGGCAAGAGTACTGGAGTGGGGTGCCATTGCTTTTTTGATGATCCAGTGAATGTTGGCTTTTTGATCTCTGGTTCCTCTGTCTTTTCTAAAACCAGCTAGAATATCTGGAAGTTCATGGTTCACGTATTGCTTAAGTCTGGCTTGAAGAATTTTGAGCATTACTTTACCAGCGTGTGAGATGGGTACAATTGTGTGGTAGTTTGAGAATTCTTTGGCGTTGTCTTTCTTTGGGATTAGAATGAAAATTGAACTTTTCCAGTCCGTGGTCCCTGCTGAGCATTCCAAATTTGCTGACATATTGAGTGCAGCACTTTCACAGCATCATCTTTCAGGATTTGAAATAGCTCCACTGGAATTCCATCACCTCCACTAGCTTTGTTCATAGTGATGTTTCCTAAGGCCCACTTGACTTCACATTCCAGGATGTCTGGCTCTAGGTGAGTGATCATACCATTGTGATTATCTGGGTCATGAAGATCTTTTTTGGATAATTCTGTGTATTCTTGCCACCTGTTCTTAATATCTTCTGCTTCTGTTAGGTCCATACCATTTCTGTCCTTTATTGAGCCCATCTTTGCATGAAATGTTCCCTTGGAATCTTTAATTTTCTGGAAGAGATCTCTAGTCTTTCTTATTCTATTGTTTTCCTCTTTTTCTTTGCACTGATTGCTGATGAAGGCTTTCTTATCTTTCCCTGATATTCTTTGGAACGCTATATTCAAATGGGTATATCTTTCCTTTTCTCCTTTGCTTTTTGCTTCTCTTCTTTTCACAGATATTTGTAAGGCCTCCTCAGACAGCCATTTTGCTTCTTTGCATTTCTTTTTCTGAGGGTGGGCTTGATCCCTGTCTCCTGTACAATGTCATGAAACTCCATCCACAGTTCATCAGGCACTATCAGATCTAGTCCCTTAAATCTATTTCTTACTTCCACTGTATAATTATAAGGAATTTGATTTTAGGTCATATTTGAATGGTCAAGTGGTTTTCTCCACTTTCTTCAATTTAAGTCTGAATTTAGCAATAAGGAATTCATGATTGGAGCCACTGTCAGCTCAGGGTCTTGTTTTTGCTGACTGTATAGAGTCTCTCCATCTTTGGCTGTAAAGAATATAATCAATCTGATTTCTATTGACCATGTGGTGATGTCCATGTTGAAAGAGGGTATTTGCTATGACCAGTGCATTCTCTTGGTACAACTCTATTAGCCTTTGCCCTGCTTTATTCTGTACTCCAAGGCCACATTTGCCTGTTACTCAGGGTATTTATTTACTTCCTACTTTTGCGTTCTAGTCCCCTAAAATGGAAAGGTCATTTCTGGGGTGTTAGTTCTAAAAGGCCTTGTAAGTCTTCATACAACTGTTCTACTTCAGTTTCTTCAGCATTACTGGTCGGAACAATGACATGGATTACCATAATATTGAATGGTTGCCTTGGAAACGAACAGATCCTTCTGTAGGGGCAGCAGCCGAGAGGAGCTACCCCATGGTCAAGGTAAGGAGCAGAGGCTGCACTTTGCTGGAGCAAGGTGAAAGAGGAGACTGGAAAAACTGGCGTAAAACTCAACATTCAAAAAACTAAGATAACGACATCCAGTCCCATCATTTCATGTCAAATAGATGAGGAAACAATGGAAACAGTGACAAAATTTATTTTCTTGGGTTCCAAAGTCACTGCATTGTTGACTACAGCCATGAAATTAAAAGACACTTGCCCTTTGGAAGAAAAGCTATGACAAACCTAGACAGTGTATTAAAAAGCAGAGACTACAAAGGTCATTACTGTGCCTACAAACGTCTATGGAAATGGCTTTTCCAGTAGTCATGCATGCTTCAGAGCTGGACAGCAAAAAAGGCTGAGTGCCAAAGAATTGATGCATTCAAACTGTCATGGTAGAAAAGACTCTTGAGTATCCTTTGGACAGTATGGAGATAAAACCAGTCAATCCTAAAGGAAATCAGTCCTGAATATTCATTTGAATGACTGATGCTGAAGCTGAAGCTCCAGTACTTTGGCCACTTGATGGAAAGAGCCAACTCACTGGAAAAGACCCTACTGCTGACATAGACTGAAGGAAGGAGAAGGGGACAGCAGAGGATGAGATGATTGGATGGCATCACCTACTCAATGCACAAGAGTTTGAGCAAATTTTGTGAGATGGTGAAGGATAGGGCAACCTGGCTTGTTGCAGTCTATGGGGTTGCGAATAGTGGAATATGACCGAGTGACTGAACAACAGCAAGGTAAACCAGATATTAAGTTAAGGGATTCTATTTTGGGAAAATCTAAGAATCTGGGATTACTGAAGTCATTCCATTCAAAGGCATCTCAGCTATGTAGAGCCAGCTCCTGTTGTATTTTTTTCATCACTTACATTCTGCCACCTTTGTCTCCCAGCTCCTCAGCAATCACTATGGGGTGGTAAGGCATCTGCTGGATCATAGGCTTTGTTTTCCATTTCGGGAGTCCTCATTCACATTTAGAGTCTGATGACTATTACATCCTTGTTTATTGATAGTGCAGAAGATATTCCATTTCACACTGTCTACCTACTTATGCATCTATGTTGACTGACCCTGCTTCAGTCACATCCCTACACTGTCCTAATCTTTTGGCTGGGATTATTCTTTCATTTGGATTAGCATGCTTAAGTCTGTGTGACAGCTTCACTCTAACACTACTATTCATCAGATATACCCAGTTAAGTGTGAAGGAGGTAAAAATTGCTATTACTAGAAGACAAGTGGAAGGGAGGTTGTAAACTTGATGAACAGTCAAAAACAGCAGCTATCAATAGAGAAAAGAAACCGAAACAAAGACAGGACATAGGTCAGAGTACTAAAGGTAGGTTCCCTTGAGCCTGCAGTCTTTAGCATAAAGCTCTGACCAGCAGCACTGGCATTGCCTGGGAATTCGATGTTGTGGTTCAGTTGCTCAGTCGTATCCAGTTTTTTGTGACTACATGGACTGCAGAACACCAAGCTTCCCTGTCTATCACCAACTCCCAGATCTTGCTTAAACTCAAGTCCATCAAGTCAGTGGTGCCATCCAACAATCTCATCCTCTATCGTCCCCTTCTTCTGCCTTCAGTCTTTCCCAGCATCAGGGTCTTTTCCAATGAGTCAGTTCTCCACATCACATGACCAAAGTACTGGAGCTTCAGCATCAGTCCTTCCAATGAATATTCAGGATCGAATTCCCTTAGAATTTACTGGTTTAATCTCCTCGCAGTCCAAGGGACTCTCAAGAATCTTCTCCAGCACAATTCTAAGGCATCAGTTCTTCGGCACTCAGCCTTTTTTATCATCCAGCTCTCACATTTGTATGTGACTTCTGGATAAACCGTAGCTTTGACTAGACAGACATTTATCTGCAAAGTAATGCCTCTGCTTTTTAATACATGTTTGTTTTTGTCATTGCTTTTCTTCCAAGGACCAAGCATCTTTGAATTACATGGCTGCAGTCACTGTCCAAAGTGATTTTGGAGCCCAAGAAAATAAAGTTTGTCACTGTTTCCATGTTTCCCCATCTGTTTGCCATGAAGTGATAGGACTGGATGCCATGATCTTAGATTTTAAATGCTGAGTTTTAAGTCAGTATATCCACTTTCCTCTTTCACCTTCACGAAGAGGTTCTTTAATTCCTCCTTGCTTTCTGCCATAAGGGTGGTATCATCTCTATATCTGAGGTTGTTGGTAGTTCTCCCAACACTGGTTATTGGTATTACAGAATCTAGATTCTGGCTTGTGCTTCATCTAATCCAGCATTTCACCTGATGTATTCTGCATGAAAGTTGAATAAGCAAGTGGCAATATACAGCCTTGTCGTACTCCTTTCCCAATGTGGAATCAGACTGTTGTTCCATATCTGCTTAAACTTTTGCTTCTTGACCTGCATACAGAGTTCTCAGGAGGCAGGTTAAGTGGTCTGGTATTCCCATCTCTTTAAGAATTTCCCCCAGTTTGTTGTGATCCACACAGCCTAAGGCTTTAGCACAGTCAATGAAATTGGTTAGCAACATAAATTCTCAAGCTTCATCAGACCTGTGAAATCAGTAACTTTGAATGTGGGGCCTAGTAATCTGTGTTTTACCAAACCTTCCAGATAATTCTGACACACATTAGGGTTTAAGAAGTAGTGACTTGAGTTCCTGATACCCACATGTAATCTCAGTTTACCAAGACTGATGCTTTGTATTTGTGATTAAAGTTCCAGTAATTGATGAAGCATGATTTCAGTGGTGTACAGTCAGTATTTCTACACTCAGACAGCAAAGGAAATGGTTATGGAGAAAAGAGGTAGCTTGCTAAGGATTTTCAATCCAGATTTTTGACCCTGTCTTCAAGGTTCTTCTCCTTAAGAACAAAAGCCAAACTACACACACACCAGGTAGTGCTAGTAGGAAAGAACGGGCCTTCCAATGCAGGAAACATAAGACATTCGAGACACAGGTTCGATCCTTGGGTTAGGAAGACACCCTGGAGAAGGAAATGGCAGCCCACTCCAGTATCCTTGCCTGGAAAATCCACATGGACAGAAGAGCTTGGAGGGCTACAATTCAGAGGATCACAGAGTCAGACACCATGGAAGCGACTTAGCACACACAAACATGCACACACATATACACTGGGACACCATCCTGTGTGCTGGAATATCTAGGATGAATGCAGTTTTTACATACTAACTGGATAAGAATAATAAAGTAGGCCACAACCCAAATTATAGTTAAAACACAAATAATGCCTGTACAAAAATATTCAAAATTAGGAAATATTAAGTTATAGTACAGATAAGTTGTCCTATGATCAGGCAGAGTTAAAAGTTAAATCAGTAACTGGTTATAACTATTTCTGACACCTTAATGGAGGAAATAAGATCCCAGCTGAGACATTTTAACTTCACAGGCTGTCTCCATGGACACTGCTGGGAGCCTGTCTCCTTTACATGGAAACATGCCAGGGCTGGCAGTCACTTTGCCTAATTATGGATCTCCACTGAGTGGGAAAAGAAAACTGCTAGGCTAATGGGTATCCTATTAAGGGCGGCCTGTATATGCTTAGATGAAACATCAGAAGGAAATAAATGTTATCTTAATAGTGAAATATTTATCTTATTTTCTTATTCTCTGTATATTCTTAATTTTCCACAATATGAAAATAAAATCTAATTTTAAGGAATGAATTTTACTGATGTAAAACATGCATGGTGAGAAGTACAATGTACAGATACATATAGAGCTCAGTATATTCTCACAAGGTGAACATTCTTGTGTTACCACAATATAGAATGAGACGGACAATATTACCTTACTACTAATCTTGAAAAACTAACTACGTTGATTTCTACCACTGAATATTTGTTTTACCTATTTTAACTTTATTCACTAGATTCATGTGATATATGCTCTCTTTTTCAGGATTTTTTGCTCATTATATTGCTGTATACTTATATTTTGCTCTTTTTTTAAAGTCAAGGGTTTTTTTTTTTTGTAGTTTGTTCTTATTCATCAGTCTCATCAGTAAGCTGTAATTACTTGTGTATTCTAATATTGATGCACCTTTTTACATTTCAGTGATTCTCTGTTACTAATGGATGCCACTGTGATACATGTATGCATATATTTAGTCACATATTTACTTGTATTCATGTTACATACATACATACATAAGAGTGGACCTGCATTGCCATAGTCTATACATAATTCAGCTTTAATAGACATAGGTAAAGTATTTTGAAAAAATCTGTGCCCATTTATAGTCAAACCAGAGAATTGAGAATTTCACGGCTTCTTCATCTTAATAAAGATGTAACTGGCTGCAGTTCATGGGATCGCTAAGAGTTGGACACGACTGAGCAACTTCACTTTCACTTTTCACTTTCATGCATTGGATAAGGAAATGGCAACCCACTCCAGAGTTCTTGCCTAGAGAATCCCAGGGACGGGGGACCCTGCCGTTTATGGGGTCGCACAAAGTCAGACACGACTGAAGTGACTTAGCAGCAACTAAGAAGACATAGGAAGTGTTAGTCACTCAGTCATGCCAGACTCTTTACAACCCCGTGGACTGTAGCCCAGCAGGCTCCTCTGTCCATGGGGATTTTCCAGGCAAGAATACTGGAGTGGGTTGCCATTTTCTTCTCCAGGGGATCTTTCCAAACCAGGAATTGAACATGGGTCTTCTGCGCTGCAGGCAGATTCTTTACTCTCTGAGCCACCAGGAATCTCAAAAAAGACTTCTTTAATTTACTTATATGTTGGACCCTTTTTGTCCCACCTCATAAACTGACCTCATCTTTTTATTTCAGTCATTCTCACTAAAAATAGACATTTTATGGACTAATCTGGCAGCACATTGTTTTAACTGCATCCTATATTTTTGTTTCCAATCACAGACCTGGTTTACTAGAGAGATGTCTGCCAGTATCTTATCAGCCATTCTGAAATATGTGAAAGGAAGTTAATACCACGTGGGCAAGGCATTGACCATATGGGGCCAAGGGTCGCTGGAAAAATATTTCTTTCCTCTTAGTTGGTCAAACAATGCCGAGGTACATACTATCTACCTGGCTTTTCAGAATGTCTCCTAAGAACTGTCCCCAATTTGACCATACCAATAACCGACTCAATAACATGTCCTCCTTTTTCTTTCTTGTTTCACACTTTCCAGGATCCTAATCATATTCTCTTGAATTATTTCATAAAATAAACTACCCACACAGCCATTGTTATTTTATGGATGAACACAAGAAAACTGATTATTTGGAGATATGTGTTCAAGATGTCTTAAGTTTTTACTGTTTCTTTTTTCTTATTAACTTGTAGATGTTTGTTGTAGGACACACAGCCAGGTAAAAGATATCCACCTCAAATCTGTGAAATGTGTTAATGTTATCCTGTTTAGGAGGGAAAAAAAAAAGGTCTGTGCAGATGTGACTAAGTGAAAAACTTTGAGATAAGGAGATAACTCTGGATTCCCTAGGTAGGTGCTAAATGCAGTGAAAAGTGTCTTTGTAAAAGGATGGTAGAGAGAGATTTGCAAGAGAAGACAGAGAAAGGACAGTGTGAAGACAGAGGCAGCAACCTGAGTAATACAACCACAAGCCAAAAAATTCAAGAGCCACTAGGTGCTGGGAAGGGCAAGGAATTTTTCTCCCCTAGAGCCCTGAAGTGGCGTGAGGCTCTGAAGAGAGCTTGATTTTGGAGTTTTGCCCACAAGTCAATGAAATTTTGTTCTTTTAAGGCAGTCAGTTTATGGTAATTTGTTATAGTAGTCTTAAGAAACAAATATAACGCATTTTACATATTGTGGATATGAATTCTTCATTGGATATACGTTTGCTAATATCTTCTAAATGGCATCTTTTAATGAATAGTTGTTCATCATTTTAATTGGTTCAATTATGGATCTTTCCTTTATGATTTTGTATTGTGTCGTAATCAAGAATTATTTGTCTCTTTGTTGGCATAAATGTTTGTGCATGTGTTTTGTTTGGTTCTATTTTACCCTGCCTGGTATTCATATAATTTCTTAAATCTGTGGCATGTTATCTAAGTCAGTTTTGGAAAACTTGTGCCAAATATCTCCTTAAGAATTACTCTTTCCTTCTCCCTTTCAAGAATTTAGCAATGTTAGATTTTTTTTTTTTAATTGCTTCTCATATTCCCTTAGGCTGTTTTCTGTACTTCCCATTTGGATTATTTGCATCCTAGTCCTGTGAAGGTTGAAAATTGGCAAATGCCTTGAAGGAAATATGAGCATAGAGGTCAAACTCTCTCCTCTGAGCATTCTTATTAGAGATGGTGACATTTAAATTTCTGCCTGACATGCATGGTTCTTTTCAAATAATTTCATCCTGTTCTTATAGATATACTTCATAGGAGGATTACTTTGATCGATCATAATCTAAAGCAAACTTACTAATTTTTAAACGTGTATTTTCATTGAAGTATATAGCACTGAATCTACACTGAAGTATATAAAAAGTAAGTACAAAGTGTATACAACGTGAAAGAGTATAAAGTGTGTAACTGTACATAGTCTGTCCACAAAATGTAACTAGCTCACAGATAAAGAAACAAAGCATTTCCACAACATATAACTAGCTCACAGATAAAGAAACAAAGCATTTCCACAAAATATAACTAGCTCACAGATGATAAAGAAACAAAGCATTTTCACAAAGCATAACTAGCTCGCAGATAAAGAAACAAAGCATTTCCACAAAATATAACTAGCTCACAGATAAAAGAAACAAAGCATTTCCACAAAATGTAACTAGCTCACAGATAAGAAACAAAGCATTTCCACAAAATATAACTAGCTCACTGATAAAGAAACAAAGCATTTCCAGCAATTCAAAATTCCTTCTTGGGCCCACTCCCCTTTACCAGTCACCCAAGAGACATAAATGTACTTCTAGCCTCATATATTTCTTCTGTTTGCTTTTGAATTGTGGAAAAATATAATCATATATTTCAATGGATTTGTGAATTCAATATTATACTTGTATAATTTATCCATATTACTGCATGTAATTTCAAACACTATTTCTCAGTGCTATTGTATATTCCATTATTTAAATACATCACGATTTATTATTCATCCCTCTGTTCATGGACAGTTGGGTTATTGCTAGTTTTGGGCTATGTTGTATAATATTTCTATGAAAATCCTTGTATTCTCTTTGATGAATAGTATGTATTTCTTTTGATTATATTTGATTATAATTCACTTAGGGGTTGGGTCATAGAATATATCAATATTTAGATTTACTAGTTAATATTGTGTTAGTTGCTCAGTGGTGCCCAACTCTTTGTGACCCCATGGACTGCAGCCCTCCAGGCCCCTCTGTCCATGAGATTTTCCAGGCAAGGATACTGGAGTGGGTTGCCATTTCCTTCTCCAGGGGATCTTCCCAACCCAGGGATCAAACCCAAGTCTCCTGCACTGCAGGCAGATTCTTTACCAACTAAGCTACAAGGGAAGCCCCAGTTAATATTACTACCAGATAGGTTTCTAGTGGTTGTATATTACTTACCAGCCAAGACTTAAAATTTAAAAAATTTACAAGCATCCTTTGCCAAATTTTACTTTTCTTGATTAATGAAGGAAAATAAGTATTCACATGTTGATTTGCCATTCAGACTCATATTTCTGGATTGCCATTTAAGAGTTTTGTTTATTTTTCTATTAAATTACTTGCCTTTTTCTTACTTCTTTAGGTTCTTCATATATTCTACTTTGAAGCATTCTTGTGAATAGATGTATTGCAAATATCTTTTCCCCATCTCTGAACTGGACTATTCTTACTTAGTAGTGTCTTTAAATTAGTAAAAATTCTTACATTATTTCTTTACCTCCATTTCTTCTCTTAGGTCCATTATCTCCAATAATTGATCCTAGAATTAATGTCTGTATATTTCTGATGGAGAAAAAGGAGATTAACTTTTTCCCATATTGATATACAGTGAACCTAGAAGCATTTATTGAAAATTTTTTTTATTTCACTATATTAAAGACTTTGTCATAAATTGGAAGGCCCTGTATACTGGTCATTCCAGTAATTTTTTCTAGTGCATCACTTCATTTTATAAAGGTCTGGCTTTCTGATAGAATCAGTCATCTAAATTTGTTCTTGTTATAGACTGCCTCAAATATATTAACCTCTTGTTATTTTGGAAATAGTTTTGAAATCAACTGTTCAATTTATACAAGAAAGTTTATCTGAGGTTTTGATTGATGTCTCATTGATTCTACGTGATTGATGTTTACAATATTGAGTCCTCTCATCTTTGAACATGGTATAACTTTTAGCTACCCCTATTTACTTTTTCTCAAAAATTTTGTGAGTGGCTTTTAGTATAGGAAAATATGTTATATTTCATTATATTCACAGTTATATTGTGTTTTCAATAATATTGTAGATGATACTATAGAGGATATAAGTATTCCTTTTTAGCTTTGGGATGATTTATTGAAATGTAATCAACTTTGGGATATTGACCTTGTATCTGGTGCCTTCGTGCCTTCTTTCAACACATACTAATATTAATATTTGGTATGTAACTGTTTTTAGATTTTCTTCTGTACCAATCATGGTCTTTTCAGAAAAACAGAGGCCATATATATTATTTTATAAGAAAGAATATATTATAGGTTGTGTTTAAATGAATATAAAGAGACTGAAATTTTGAAGTGGGGACAGTAGACTAATAACTGCAAGAAGTAGTAAAACTGCATCAGACAGTGGGAACAAAGAAAATAATTTGGATTATTGGGTATACATTTTTACTTTCAGAAACTGCAGCTTTGAAGATTCTTATTGTATGCCATTTTTAGTTAAATAATATTTTTGTTTTTATTGCTTCCTTTTAATACATTAGCTTTAATGTTTCTAACTTTCTGAGATATGTACTTATATCATTAACTCATTAACTATTTTTTAAATTTATAGCTTCTGATATTCATATTAGAAGCATCACCACAAACAAAGTTAATAGAAGTGATCGAATTCCAGCTGAGCTATTTCAAATACTAAAAGATAACACAGTTAAAGTGCTTCAATCAATATGCCAGCAAATTTGGAAAACTCAGGAGTTGCCACAGGACTGGGAAAGGTCACTTTTCATTCCCATCCCAAAGAAAGGTAATGGCAAAGAATGCTTAAACTACTGAGAGGGTAACAGGCAGGAAGGCCAGTGGTCTCCAAAAGGAGGAAATAGGCTGCAAGTGCCAGACATTTTTATCTCTCTTAAGCAGCAGGAGGAAACAAACTAGTGACACTTTTTCCTTCTGTATACAAACTTAAAAGGAGGTTTTCCTTAAAATACGCTGGTGCCATAATGACACCTGGTTGCACGTGAAGTTAGCTATTCTTAAACCCTGAGTTAACCAATGCATTTTTCTTTTGGAAATGTTTGTCTTAAGCTATGTTAATATACTATGTACTTACCTCAAACTCTGTGTTCAAGTTGGTTTGCCTAATGGCTCAGAAACTACTTGACAAACCATTATGTTGTACTCAGATATTGTTCCCCTAATCTATGTGGTGTTGGAGAAGACTCTTGAGAGTCCCTTGGACTGCAAGGAGATCCAACCAGTCCATTCTGAAGGAGATCAGCCCTGGGATTTCTTTGGAAGGAACGATGCTAAAGCTGAAACTCCAGTATGTTGGTCACCTCATGCAAAGAGTTGACTCATTGGAAAAGACTCTGATGCTGGGAAGGATTGGGGGCAGGAGGAGAAGGGGACGACAGAGGATGAGATGGCTGGATGGCATCACTGACTCGATGGATGTGAATCTGAGTGAACTCCAGGGGTTGGTGATGGACAGGGAGGCCTGGCATGCTGTGATTCATGGGGTCACAAAGAGTCGGACACGACTGAGTGACTGAACTGAACTGAATCTATGTGAGCGAAACTATTTCCATGGTAATCTCTGCCCTTCTACAAGATTCAAGTCAATTGTTTCATGGCCCAGGGTGAATCATCTGGTGCCGAGATTTTCCCAAAATATATCTTATCGATGACGGGCCTGGTGCCATTCTGAGTTTTAAGACATTCCTTTCTTTCATTAACAGACTGCTAGTGACTATGTAACATCCAGCTAAAGACTAGCAGGGGGATGCTCTTTCTGCCCCCTTCTGATGCCTATGTCAGAAGCTTTCTCTATCTCCTTTATACTTTAATAAAACTTTATTACACAAAAGCTCTGAACAATCATGCCTTGTCTCTGGCCCCGGACTGAATTCTTCTCCTCCAGAGGCCAAGAATCCCGGTGTCTTTTCGTGGGTCAATAACCACCTTTCACTACCACACAATTGCACTCATCTGACATGATAGCAAAAGTGAAAGTGAAAGTGAAGTTGCTGAGTCGTGTCCGACTCTTTGCGACCCCAAGGACACCAGGCTCCTTCGTCCATGGGATTTTCTAGGCAAGAGTACTAGAGTGGGTTGCCATTTCTTTCTCCAAGGAACTTCCCGACCCAGGGATCAAACCCAGGTCTCCCACATTGTAGACAGACACTTTACCATCTGAGCCAGATGTTCAAGCTGTATTCAGAAAAGGTTGAGGAACCAGAGATCACATTGTTAATAATCACTAGATCATCGAAAAAGCAAGAGTCCCAGAAAAACATCTGCTTCTGCTTCATTGACTATACCAAAGCCTTTGACTGTGTGGATCTCAACAAACTGTTGAAAATTCTGAAAGAGATGTGAATACCAGAGCACTTGAACTGCCTCTTGAGAAACCTGTATGCAGGTCAGGAAGCAACAGTTAGAACTGGACATGGAACAACAGACTGGTTCCAAATAGGAAAAGGAGTACGTCAAGGTCGTATATTGTCAACCTGCTTATTCAACTTATATGCAGAGTAAGTCATGAGAAATGCTGGACTGGATGAAGCACAAGTTGGGATCAAGATTGCTGGGAGAAGTATCAATAACCTCAGATATGCAGATGACACTACCCTTAGAAAGTGAAGAGGAGCTAAGAGCCTCTTGATCGAAGTATAAAAGGAGAGTGAGAAAGCTGTCTTAAAACTCAATATTCAAAAAAAGATCATGGCACGCGGTCCCATTACTTCACAGCAAAAAGATGTGCAAACAATGGAAATGGTGACAGACTATTTTCTCAGGCTTCAAAATCACTGCAGATGGTGACTGCAACCACGAAATTAAAAGATGCCTGCTCCTTGGAATAAAAGTCATGAGAAACCTAGATAGCATATTAAAAAGCAGAGATATTACTTTGCCAACAAAGGTCCGTCTAATCAAAGCTAAGGTTTTTCCAGTAGTCATGTACGGATCTGAGAGCTGGACCATAAAGGCTGAATGCCAAAGAATTAATGCTTTTGAACTGTGGTGTTGGAGAAGACTCTCGAAAGTCTCTTGGACTGCAAGGAAATCAAACCAGTCAACCCTAAAGGAAATCAATCCTGAATACTCACTGAAAGAACTGATGCTGAAGCTGAAGTTCCAATACTTAGGCCGCCTGATGTGAAGAACTGACTCATTAGAAAGGACCCTGATGCTCAGAACGATTGAAGGCAAGAGGAGAAGGGGACAGTAGAGGACATGATATTTGGATGGCATCACCTACTTGATGGGCATGAGTTTCAGCAAACTCTGGGAGATGGTGAAGGACAGGGAAGCTTTGTGACTGCAGTCCACAGGGTTGAAAACAGTCAGACATGACTGAGTGTCCAAACAGCAATATTCATATTGCTTTGTCTCTCAAAGCACAATTTTAACTCTATTCCCTGATGTTTTTACATTTAGGGTTTTCATTATTATTCGGTTAAAAATATGTCCTAAATTTGACTGTTTTCATTTTTTAATTTCTAAAGCTCACAATATTTCCAGTTATTTAAATTTTTATAAAATTGTAAGAGATTAAAGTTTTGGCCAAATTTCATCATTTTGGCTACAAGGAGTTGTCTACATTATTCCAATATTTTGAAATTTGTTCAGACAATTCAACTGGCAAAATATACAATGTGTAATTTATTTCAAAGAATGCATAGTCTGTGGCTTCTCTATATTATTCCAATTCTTGGAAATTTGCTGAGGCAATTAAATTTGGGAAATGTACCATGTGCAATTTATTCCACAAAATGCAGTCTGTATTCTATATATTAAAGGGGTCAATCTTGTTAACCTTGTTTTTCAGAATGTCTATATCTTTAATTATTTTTTTGCTTCTTTTTCAGTACTGAAAGAAGTATGTTTAAGTTTCCACTAGAGTTGCTGATTTGACTATTTCATTGTTGTTTAGTCGCTCAGTCATGTCTGTTCTTTTGCAAACCCATGAACTGTAACCTACCAGGCTCCTCTTCCATGGTATTTTCAGGGCAAGAATACTGGAGTGGGTTGCCATTTCCTCCTCCAGGGGATCTTCCCCACCCAAGGATCAAACTCATGTCTCCATGTCTTCTGCTTTGCCAGCAGATTATTTACCTGGTGGCTCAGATGGTAAACAATCTGTTTGTAGTGCAGGAGACCTGGGTTTCTTCCCTGGATCTGGAAGATCCTTTGGAGAAGGGAATGGCTACCCACTCCAGTATTCTTGCCTGGAGAAGTCCATGGACAGAGGAGTCTACCAGGATACATTCCATGGGGTCACAAAAAGCTGGACAAAACTGAGGATTAACACTTTCACTTCACTTGACTTTCTTTACTGATCAGCCATCGTCATTAGCTGGGTCTAATTTTGCTTTCAGTATTTTGAGGCAATGCTAACATTTCTATGTCCATTTGGGATGCTATTTTTCTTCCTGTTGGTTTGATTATTTTATAAATTTGCTAAGTTCTTCATTGTCTCTAATATTACTTCATAAAATGTACTTTGGTGATGAATCTCTTTAAATCTATTTTTTTCTTCCAATTTTTCTCTATTTTCTTGAGCAAATCAGTTAGCTTTTTAAGATCTTTGACTACTGAATCTAACATCTGGATAACCCTTGTGTGTATTACTATTTTTAAATTTTTAAACTTAATCTTGAATGATAGTTTTTTTTTTTTTTTTCTCCTTGACATACTTATTAGTAACTTTTGTTTGAACTCTGGGTATCTAACAAATTGCAGAGGATGGTCTTGGTATCTTTCTCTAGAGAGGTTCACCATTTCCTCTGCTAGATAGCTAAAATAGGGGTTAATAATTATAATTCAGTTAGAGACTGAGCCGAATGGATCCAGAGGGCTTAGAAGTTTTACCAAATCTCTGTTTATCTAAATTGTAGCACTCCAGGGATTTAAAGCAGAGATCCTGGTTTTTTGACATTTACCATCCTCTTGGCAAGTGCAGATCTCCTTACCTTTGTCTCTGTGGCCTACTGAGACTGCCAACAACAGAGTTCCACTTTTCAGGAGTCTGCTGGTTTTTCTGTCTCCTATAAGTAGCCTCTTGCTGGCCACACTGAAGCCCAGATACTTGCCCTCTTGCTCTGTGCTCATAATTGTCAAAGGTACTCAGGGGAAAATTGTAGCTACAGTCCCCTCACACTGCTACAGTTCTTCACTCTCCAAAATCTTAGATTCTAATATCTGATGCTTCAACATTCACGGTTTGACTTTTCTTAAATTGTATGGCTTTTAAGATTGTTCTTAAGTTGGTCATTACTTCGTAACTGTAAGTGAAAATCCTTTCTGGTATTTCTTATTGTAATACTAAAATTTAAATTTTTTCAAATTATTTTGATTCGAAATCTGAGCACACATGCATGGTCTACATGGCACCATGATCTACAACTATTTAATGTACCCTTAATGTATCCTAGTCCCTGATGCATGATAAGTTGCATCTGACTTTTCATGCTTCCATGGACTGTAGCCTGCCAGGATCCTCTGTCCATGGAATTTTCCAGGCAAGAATACTAGAGTGAGCTGCCATTTCCTTCTCCAAGGGATCTTCCTGATCCAGGGATGGAACCCATGTCTTTTGCATCTCCTGCACTGGCAGGTTGATTCTTTACCACTGTGCCCCCTGGGAAGGCCGCTTCCTGATGATTATGCTCAAATTACTCTGTATAATACATAAAACTTTTTTTTTCTATTTAGCTTTAAAACTCATTTTCTCTGTTTCTTCCTGTTGGAGAAGGTCATCAAAAGGATGTGACCTGCTGGTTGATCTTGAGCTGGGCCTGGGCAATCAGACGCTCCTCATCACCTTTTACTACCCTCAGAATCTATGGTCAGTCATTTACAATGACACAGCTTTCAGAGATCAATATGTTGTTGAGATCATCTGGACATTACATGCAACTGAACCCAGTTAAGTGATTTATATAAACTTATAAGATTCTGGCAGGGCAGGTGCAGCAATCTGCTAGTCTTGCAGCAGCATAAGACACCCCTCATGTGAATTCTTTTGCCTAATAAAGCTGCCACCTACCAATCTGGAATGTCATACATCTTTTTTCAGTCTCTCCTGCCCTCTGCCTAGAGAGACCAGTTTTAGATTTCATATGGGAACCAACATTTCAAATATATTTGTTTCAAAAACATAGTATTTGAGTACTCACATCCCACTTGCATTATTCCAAAAGTATCATGCTGTTCAATAAAACTGAGTCTGCACAAGTTCTAGAACTTATAATAGTTTGCTTTATACAAAAATCTCAAGTATCTAGTCATCTATGATCTATGAAGTCCATCTTTAACTAGCTAAGGAAATTTTAAGTATTTTCATATTCATCCCATTGTACCATATGCAAATGCTTGAGAATTTGCATGTTTATGTGTGCTTCTCATTAACTAATTTATTTTCTGCTACGTAGATGAGTTCTTTTTAACTTGGGTTATAATGGTAAGAAGCTGCTGCTAGTAATTCTAAATGTGTAGCTAAGAGAAACAGTTCCACTTTTGGTATGAAGATTTTGTACATCCCTCTTGGTAAAAATGAACTAGGATGACTCTAATTTCTTAAGAATGGCTTTAATTTCTTAAAGATATTTCCTTGGACTTTGATAATCCTGCGAATGACTCAAGTTTTCTGTCTCTTTAACATTAACACACTGTCAGATGACCCTGTACTGTAGCCATCAGTGTGCCTTTGCTGAATTATTCACGTGATATATGGTCACAGGAAGGATATTTTAAATTGCCTTAGGGAAAGATATGTTTCCTAGGTAGCTCAAATGGTAAAGAATTTCCCACAACGCGGGAGACGGGGGTTCAATCCCTGTGAGATCCCTTGGAGAAGGGCAAGGCAACTCACTCTGGTATTCTTGTCTGGAGAATTTCATGGACAGAGGAGCTTGGTGGGCTACAGTCCATGGAGTTGACATGACTGAGCAACTAAGGGATTAGAGAAAAACATCACCTAGTACTTACTTTGAACATGAAAAAATCATATTTGTGCAGCATAATGCCATTTCTTGCGTGTTAAAACTGCTTTCTTTGGTCTGCAATGTTATTCTGACTTAACCACAAAGTATTTTTCACTTAGGCTTTTACACTGCACTCCAAGCTTTACAATATTAAAGTTACTCTCTTTTATGTCATGCTTCCTTCAGTAGTATATGAAGGCACGTAGTGATATTCTTCACTATTTTATCTTAAATTATTTTTTATCATGCATTATATCTCTACATTGTTGAAATATAGTTTTTCTGCTTGTGTTAAAAATTAAAGATGACCCCAAAAGTACACCATATGTATTAAACTATTATCTAAGGGTTAAATCCTTTTCTGCTTTTTGAAGGACGTTCATAAAATGCCCAGATCTCACATGAATAGGTAAAGGAAAAGATGTTGTAGAGGGAAATGTTTTGAATATGGCCAGTGATATAGTGGAAGAATGACTTTTTCCTTAAAATATTTCTATGTATCATGGTGATTAAAGGAGACTAAGACTGTGAGGGCATACTAAAACTTCTAAAACTCATTTTGGAGTTTAGTTGGAAAAAGGTTCTACCTAAATGCTGATAATGTGCATGTCATTCATAAAATCTCAAATGATTCTCTTACCTAGAAGAGGGGTTATATTATTTTCCTTTAGAGACCTAAAATGTCACAGATAGTGTTTCCCTCACATAGCTTAAAAAAAAAAAAAACTAATTGAATACATGTATAATTTCAGATTCACAAAGAAAAAATATATGGATATATCATTTATTTATAAACATTTTAAATAGAAGGAAGTGAGAATAGGATAGGAGAAGAAAAGATACATTTTCAATTTCACATATTAGAAGATGTACTTAGAGAAATAAAAACTGTAAAGAAAGATGAGATAAATGATACAGTGAAGAAATACCCTGATACATAACAATCAACTCATAAACAAATATAATAACAATCATAGTTAATTTTACTTAGACCTACTTTGAATAAAGAGCTACTATTCTTAGCCTTAGAGTTGCTTCTCAAAACCACATACTAAAAAACTTTGTAGAATAAGGGAATTTATTTCAATGAAAGGTATTTGAGGAGTAATAGGCTGGATTTTCCTAGAGATTTGTGCAGAGGTTTGCTGTAACTGCATTGAAAATGAGAAGCAAAATAATCCAAGTTAAGAGGACTGGGTATCCCTGAAACCCAGAGAAGACTGTCTTTTTCTTAACATACCTGAGGCATATACCCAACTTGAATACATGGCTTCAAATTCAGGGAAGATGTGGAATAACTTACAGAAATTTTAGGCTATGTGTCTCAGCACTGAGAAGTGCAGCAAGGAATTCTGGGAATGAGTTTACAATGTTTACAGAGTATGTGGCTCTTCCATGAAAAGCATTACCGACTCTGCCTAGGACAGACTGTCTAACCAATGAGAACTAGACATCAACAACAGCATTAAAGCAGCTGATGGAGAAACAGTTGTTTAGTCACTAAGTCATGTCCGACTCTTGTGACTCCATGGACTGTAGCCTGCCAGACTCCTCTGTCCATGGTATTCTCCAGGCAAGAATACTGGAGTGGGTTGCCATTTCTTTCTCCAGGACAAACATTGGTGATAATCAAGATTCCATTTTTCAGAGTTTTTCCCAGGTCATCCATCACTTAAATTGGGTTGTGATTTTTTTACATTATCTCATGTAATATAAAATAATAGCCCTAAATATTACAAAAATGAAACAGACCACTAGCAAGATGAGTATATGCTGCAGATTTAGTTACATTTAGATTGATATGGGGCTTCCCAGGTAGCACTGGTGATAAAGAACCCGCCTGCCAATGGAGGAGACATAAGAGACACGGGCTCAATCTCTGGGTCAGGAAGATCCCCTGGAGAAGGAAATGACAACACACTAAAGTATTCTTGGCTGGGAAAACCTATGGATAGAGGAGTCTGGTGGGCTTAGCCCATTGCCTTGCAAAGAGTTGAACACAACTTAAGTGATTTAGCATACACACAGATTAATACGGGATTGCTAACTTTCATTGTCTTTTGTCCTGTAGGTTAAAACCTATGCATACACAAGCAAACGTTTACTGAGTTGATAATATGGATGAATCTCTTCTTTTTTGACTTGGCAGTCAGAGATCAGTTCTTGACTAGCTCTTTCTACAGTGCCTTACAACAGAAATATCGCCATCAGTGTGTAGCAAAATATTATTTTCCAAATCTGAACAATTTATTTGAGATAGGTATTACCACCTTCCCAGTCTGTTGTACAGCAAAGAGATCAAACCAGTCAACCCTAAAGAAAAACAACCCTGAATATTCTTTGGAAGGACAGATACTAAAGCTGAAGCTTCAGTATTTTGACCACCTGATGAAAAGAGCTCACTCACTGGAAAAGATCCTGATGCTGGGAAAGACTGAGGGTAGGAGGAGAACAGGGTGTCACAGGATGAGATGGTTGGATGACATCACTGACTCGGTGGACATGTGTTTGAACAAACTCTAGGAGATAGTGAAAGACAGGGAAGCCTGGTGTGCTGAAGTCCAAGGGTCCACAAAGACTCAGATAAAACTTAGCAACTGAACATTGACACTACAAACATTTCCATTTCTATACAATATTTCAGATATCCACAAAGTCCAATGAAAATCAAATGCTGTATATATTTTTGTTTCACTAACTAGGGGTTAAATAAACACTTGTTGATAAATTATACGAATATTTTAAACGTATAAGTTTACAATTTAATTAATTAAGCAAGGTCCAACACTGTAAACAGAAATATTGCATAGGAACCTGGAATGTTAGGTCCATGAATAAAGGCAAATTGGAAGCAGTCAAACAGGAGATGGCAAGAATGAACACCAACATTCTAGGAAACAGTGAACTAAGATGGACTGGAATGGGTGAATTTAACTCAGATAATCATTATATCAACTATTGTGGGCAGGAATCTCTTAGAAAAAATATAGTAGCCATCATAGTCAACAAAGGGGTCTGAAATGCAGTACTTTCATGCAATCTCAAAAGCAACAGAATGATATCAGTTCGTTTCCAAGGCAAATCATTCAATATCATGGTAATCCAAGTCTATGTCCTGACTAGTAACACTGCAGAAGCTGAAGTTGAATGGTTCTATGAAGAGCTACAAGAACTTCTAGAACTAACACCCAAAAGAGATGTCCTTTTCATTATAGGGGACTGGAATGCAAAAGTAGGAAGTCAAGAAACACCTGGAGTAACAGGCAAATTCGGCCTTGGAGTACAGAATGAAGCAGTGCAAAGGCTCATAGAGTTCTGCCAAGAGAATGTACTGGTCATAGCAAACACCCTCTTCCAACAACACAAGAGAAGACTCTACACATGGACATCACCAGATGGTCAACACCAAAATCAGATTAATTATATTCTTTTCAGCCAAAGATGGAGAAGCTCTATACAGTCAACAAAAACAAGACCGGGAGCTGACTGTGGATCAGATCATGAACTCCTTATTGCCAAATTCAGAATTAAATTGAAGAAAGTGGGGGAAACCACTAGACCATTCAGATATGACCTAAATCAAATCCCTTATGACTACAGAGTGGAAGTGAGAAATAGATATAAGGGACTAGATCTGATAGAGTGCCTGATGAATTATGGATGGAGGTTCGTGACATTGTATAGGAGACAGGGATGAAGGCCATCTCCAAGAAAGAGAAATGCAATAAAGCAAACTGGCTGTCTGAAGAGGCCTTACAAATAGCTGTGAAGAGAAGAGAAGTGAAAAGCAAAGGAGAAAAGGAAAGATATACCCATTTCAATGCAGAGTTCCAAAGAATAGCAAGGAAGGATAAGAAAGCATTCCTTAGGGATCGATGCAAAGAAATACAGGAAAACAACAGAATGGGAAAGATTAGAAATCTCTTCAAGAAAATTATGAGATACCAAGGGGAACATTTCATCCAAAGATGGGCTCAATAAAGGACAGAAATGCTATGGACCTAACAGAAGTAAAAAATATTAAGAAGAGGTGGCAAAAATACATGGAAGAACTGTACAAAACAGATCTTCACGACCCAGATAATCACGATGGTGTGATCACTCACACTCACTTAGAGCCAGACATCCTGGAATGTGAAGTTAAGTGGGCCTTAGGAAGCATCACTACAAACAAAGCTAGTGGAGCTAACGGAATTCCAGTTGAGCTATTTCAAATCCTGAAAGACGATGCTGTGAAAGTGCTGCACTCAATATGCCAGCAAATTTGGAAAACTTTGCAGTGGCCACAGGACTGGAAAAGATCAGGTTTCATTCCAATCCTAAAGAAAGGCAATGTCAAAGAATGCTCAAACTACTGCACAATTGCACTCATTTCAGATGCTAGTAAAGTTATGCTCAAAATTCTCCAAGTCAGGCTTCAGCAATATGTGAACTGTGAACTTCCATATGTTCAAGCTGGTTTTAGACAAGGCAGAGGTACCAGAGATCAAACTGCCAATATCTGCTGGAACATCAAAAAAGCAAGAGAGTTCCAAAAAAACATCTACTTTTGCTTTATTGACTATGCCAAAGCCTTTGACTGTGTGGATCAAAATAAACTGTGGAAAATTCTGAAGGAGATGGGAATACCAGAACACCTGACCTGCCTCTTAAGAAACCTGCATGCAGGTCAGGAAGCAACAGTTAGAACTGGACATGGAACAACAGACTGGTTTCAAATAGGAAAAGGAGTATATCAAGGCTGTATATTGTCACCCTGCTTATTTAACTTATATGCAGAGTACATCATGAGAAATGCTGGACTGGAAGAAACACAAGCTGGAATAAAGATTGCCGGGAGAAATATCAATAACCTCAGAAATGCAGATGACACCACCTTTATGGCAGAAAGTGAAGAAGAACTAAAAAGCCTCTTGATGAAAGTGAAAGGCAAGTAAAAAAGTTGGCTTAAAGCTCAACATTCAGAAAACTAAAATGATGGCATCCAGTCCCATCACTTCATGGCAAATAGATGGGAAAACAGTGGAAACAGTGGCTGACTTTTTTGGGGGGAGTACTCTAAAAACACTGCAGATGGAGACTGCCATCATAAAATTAAAAGATGCTTACTCCTTGGAAGGAAAATTATGACCAACCTAGATAGCATATAAAAAGCCAGAGACATTACTTTGTCAACAAAGGTCCGTCTAGTCAAGGCTATGGTTTTTCCAGTGGTCATGTATGGATGTGAGAGTTGGACTTGATAGAAAGCTGAGTGCCAAGGAATTGATGCTTTTGCATTGTAGTGCTGGAGAAGACTCTTGAGAGTCCCTTGGGCTGCAAGGAGATTCAACCAATCCATTGTAAAGGAAATCAGTCCTGTGTGTTCATTGGAAGGACTGATGTTGAAGCTGAAACTCCAATAGTTTGGCCACCTGATGAGAAGAGCTGACTCACTTGAAAAGACTCTGATGTTGGGAAAGATTGAGGGCAGGAGGAGAAGAGGTCAGAGGATGAAATCATTGAATGGCATCACTGACTCAATTGACATGGGTTTGTGTAGACTCCAGCAGCTGGTGATTGACAGGGAAGCCTGGCATGCTGCGGTTCATGGGGTCGCAAAGAGTCGGACACGAATGAGTGACTGAATTGAACTGAACTTACAATGAACTGACTAACATTTTGGTAATTATTGGTCTACTCTTTGTTTGCAATTATCAATGTTTTTATAAAGAGGAACTATCAATTTAATTATGCCATTAGAATTAATACTGTAAGAGAGAGAATTATTCATTTTATTACAGATTGCTCCTCTGTTTTTCCCAACTTAAAATGTTGAAGTTTAGATAATTTTCAAACAAACAGGCTATTAATTCATTTGCAAAATGTAGTATGATATAATATACAAAATACAGTATAATATATACCTAGAGTACTGAAAATTTCTCCTAATATTCCCAAGTACTTTCACTGAAATAATGACATGAATGTCTGGATAATAGGGGTGGCCTTGTTTGTGTTGCATGCTTCCAGAAACCTTTCCACACTTTCTCATTTTGATAGTAGAATTGTCCTTCTCCTAGTTATCTGAATGTGTGCTGGCAGATGCTTTTATGATGCTGCTAATAGGTTAGCAAAATGCTCTTTTCTCAAAACAGCACTTATGACTTCTGTGAATGTCACACATATCATTAAAATTTTGTTGCACTGAAACCTTTATGTGCTGCTGTTTGTTTTCTCCAATCCCCTACCTGCTCTGGAATATGAAAAGTTGAAAACAAATGTTAGCCCTGCTTTTAATTCCTTTCAATGGTAATTATTCATTATATTTTTTAATGAGTGAAGAACACTGTCTGTTTATTTCAAAACTTGAGACTCAACTTGTTTATTTTAGTAGAAACAGGGAGTTCCATTTCCTGCAGCTAATCGTTTGAGAGTACTGTTTTCTCTTTAAAATGAGAACCTGTAGTATAGCTCAAAGAACCCTACTCAGTGCTCTGTGGTGACCTAAATGGGAAGAAATTTCAAAAAAGGGGATATATGTATGCATAGAGCTCATTCGCTTTGCTCTACAGTAAAACCTAACACAACACTGTAAAGCAACTATAAATAACAGTAAATAAATAATTTTTAAAAAAGACTTTCAGACATTCATGGTATTTCTATAGTGTCTATCCAGTATGGATCATCCATGGTAAGTAAGGCTTCACCACACTTATGATATTTGTATGTATAATCCAATAAAAATAATTTCAAATAAAATTTATTTGTAACACTTTTCATTTAAAAATGATACAAATAGAATTGACAAGCTGGATTTTTATCTGGATTCTGACATAAGTAAGTCAATGAAGAAAGTTTCCTCCATCCACAGAAATCTCTTTTTATTTGTTTAATATGTCTGTTTAAACTTCAAGCCTTTGCATACTTACCTTCAATATTTGTTTGACTGTAATCTATACAGTAGGCATTGCCTTAGATTCTGGTGGTGATTAAACAAGTACAAATTTCTCAATTTAAGAAAACTATGTCAGTCAGAAGAGACTGATATTTAAAAAATAATTACAAATTAATATGAAAACATAGTAATAGAAATGTGAACAATAATCTATGTGAGAACCAAGAAGAGACATCTAGCTTTATTTTAGACATTACTGCTGGAAGGAAATGTAAAGATTTGTTTTAAGGGATGTTTAGGAGATTAATGACAAAAAAATAGTAGCTTATTGTGCATTTTTTGCAGATTCAAAGGAAAAATACATAGTTACTAAACATTTTCAAAGACCCTGAATTTCATGTTTCAGGCAAGAAACAATGTAAAATGGTATAGGCAGAAGCATATAAAGAGCTAGTGATGGTTTAGCTGGGTACAGAATTCCAGGAAGAAACCTATTTTCTCTCATTATTTCAACAACACTGTTATTATGCCTTATTTTTCGCTATTTATACACAGTGCTATTCTGATTCCTGATGTATGTGATCATACATTCTCCCCCATTGAAACTTTTTAGGATCGTCAATCATTTCCACATTTTCTGTAGTATCACAGGGATACAAGTTGGTTTTCTTTGTTCATAAACCATTTTCAGCTTTTACTGGACACTTTCTATAAAAGTCAAATACAGCATGTTTTAAATTTTTTTCTTCGACATTTCATCCCTATATTTTCCTTGTTTTCTTTTTCTGGTACACATATAAGTTCCCTGTGATGTGTCCTGGACTACTCCTTTAATTTTACTCACCATTAACACTGAATCTCAATCTACTTTCTCCAGTATGTCTTCAATTTTATAATGTAACATATCTTTTAATTTTATCATGGAGTAATAATATTCTCAAAAAATATCTTTTTTTATCAAGAGAAATTTTATTTTTTTGTTTTTTTTTTAATTTTTATTTATTTATTTATTTATTTATTAAGTTATTTATTTTTTTAATTTTAAAATCTTTCATTCTTACAGGCGTTCCCAAACATGAACCCCCCTCCCACCTCCCTCCCTATAACATCTCTCTGGGTCATCCCCATGCACCAGCCCCAAGCATACTGTATCCTGTGTCAGACTTAGACTGGCGATTCAATTCTTACATGATAGTATACATGTTAGAATGCCATTCTCCCAAATCATCCCACCCTCTCCCTCTCCCTCTGAGTCCAAAAGTCCGTTATACACATCTGTGTCTTTTTTCCTGTCTAAAAATATCTTAATGACCCAGTGTGGTCAGTCACCTAGAGTCAGACAACCTGGAATGTGAAGTGAAGTGGGTTTTAGGAAGGATCACTATGAACAAACAAAGCTAGTTCAGATGAGCTATTTAAAATCCTAAAAAATGAGGCTGTTGAAGTGCTGCACTCAATATGCCAATAAATTTTGAAAATCTGTTGGTCAACAGTCGGCACAGACCTGAAAAAGGTCAATATTTATTCCAATCCCAAAGAAGGGCAATGACAAGGAATGTTAAAACTACAGTATGATTGTACTCATTTCACATGCTAGTAAGGTTACACTCAAAATCCATCAAGCTAGGCTTCAACAGTATGTGGACTGAGAACTTTCACAGGTACAAGCTCGATTTAGAAAAGGAAAGAGGAACCAGAGATCAAATTGCCAACAACCACAGGATCACAGAAAAGGCAAGGGAATTCCAGAAAAACATCTACTTCTGTTTCACTGACTTCACTAAACCCTTTGACTGTGTGGATCAGAACAAAATGGAAAGTTCTGAAAGAGATGCAAAAAACAGAACACCTTACCTGTCTCTTCAGAAACCTGTATGCAGGTCAAGAAGCAACAATTAGAACTAGACATGGAACAATACGCTGGTTCAAAGTTGGGAAAGGAGTACATCAAGGCTTTCTACTGTCATCCTGATTATTTAATTTATATGCAGGGTACATCATGCAAAATGTTGGGCTGGATAAATCACAAGCTGGAAGCAAGAATGCCAGGAAAAATATCAATAACATCAGATATGCAAATGATACCAGTCTAATGGTAGAAAGTGAAGAACTTAAAGAAGAGCCTCTTGGAGAAAGTGAGAGAGAAAAGTGAAAAAAAAAATTGGCTTGAAACTCAGCATTCAAACACTAAGATCACAGCATGCAGTCCCATCACTTCATAGCAAATAGAAGATAAAAAGTAGAAGCAGTGACAGATTTTCTCTTCTCGGGTTGCAAAAATACTGCAGATGGTAATGGCAGTCATGAAATTAAAAGATGTTTGCTCCTTGGAAGAAAAGCTATGACAAATCTAGACACTGTATTAAAAAGAGGAGATGTTCCTTTGCCAACAAAGGTGTGTATAGTCAAAGCTATGGTTTTTCTAGTAGTCATGTAGAGATGTGAGAGTTGGCTCAAAAATAAGGCTGAGCACCAAAGAATTGATGCTTTTGAGCTGTGGTGCTGGAGAAGACTCTTGAGAGTCCTTTGGACAGCAAGGAGATCAATCCAGTGGATAATAAAGAAAAACTTTGAATATTCATCTTAAGGATCGATGCTGAAGCTGAAGCTCCAATTACTTTGGCCACATGATGCAAATAGCCAATGCATTTTGAAATGCAAAAGATGCTTTTCTGGGATCTGGAAAAGACCCTGACACTGGGAAAGACTAAGGCAGGAGGAGAAGGGGACAACAGAGGAAGAGATGGTTGGATCACATCATCAACTCAATGTACCTGAGTTTGAGCAAACTCCACGGGATAGTAGAGGACAGAGAAGCCTGGCATGCTGCAGTCCATGGGGTCTCCAAGAGTTGGACATCTCCGACTGACTTAACAACTATATATTAATTTTTGAGATTTTATTTATTTTTCTATTTTCTTCCACTTTGCAAGTTTCAGTTTTGTATGCAATTATTCTTCTCTTTAGATATTTTATTCTTTCTCTTTATCTTAGAAACTCTGTTCAAAGGATAGATGATTATTGGTTATCTTCCTATATTCAATAATGAATCAACTTAAAATTGAGATGACACTGTATAAACTGGTGGACCTGGTAAACTAACTGTTACATCTTTGTAACGACGTTCAGATGGAAATCAGGCTGTGTCTTTTGGGGGCTTCCAAATATCCATAGGAATTTCTTTCTGAACCAGGAAATTACTCCAGTGAAAATTATCCAATATCTTGATGTGGCATGAAAGGAAAGAATAGGATTAATCTAGTAGCTTTTAATCTCATTCTGTGATATCAAATATCTACTTCATCCTTCAATGAGTGAGGGTCCTATCTGCCCAGAGCTGATTTTAGAGACCATCTGTATCAACCTTTTCAAGCAGTAAAACCTCCATCTTCTGCCTAAGTATGAGAGAGTCACTTGCTGACTGTGTAGGTACAGAAATGGTATCAGGGAGTCTAACTAGGTGTTTCTTAGATTTCACTCAAATCCTTCATTTTCAATTCCCAAAACCTCAGCCTTCAGACATAACTGATGTCTCTAATTCCTGAATCTTTCTGAGAAACTGTATTATAAATTACTTTGATTTTGGTTGGTTCCTCCTTTGAGGGTATTTAACCAAATGGAGAAAGCTGAAACATAAATCATTTAGAATTTCTATTTAATTTCCAACACCACACTTTACATTGACATCTCTTTGCTTTTATTTTCTTTACTGCTATTCTTATGGGATTCAGGAAGGAATTAAAAACAAATAGAACTATTTATTATGTCCACTATATTTAATTGACAATTATTGTTGTTTTTTTTTGTTTTTATTAGTTTTTTTTTCTTTAACTTTACAATATTGTATTGGTTTTGCCATACATCAGCATGAATCTGCCATGGGTGTACACATGTTCCTCACCCTGAACCCCCCCCGACCTCCCTCCCCATACCATCCCTTTGGGTCATCCCAGTGCACCAGCCCCGAGCATCCTGTACCATGCGTTGAACCTGGACTGACGATTCATTTCAAAAAAACTGGAAATTATTTCTTTTATGTATTACTTTAAGTCAGGCAAACAAATTTCAGTTATTTTTTTTAATAATATCCGCAAATCAATCAATGTAATTCACCACATTAACAAACTGAAAAATAAAAACCATATGATTATCTCAATAGATGCAGAGAAGGCCTTTGACAAAAGTCAACATCCATTTATGATAAAAACTCTCCAGAAAGCAGGAATAGAAGGAACATACCTCAACATAATAAAAGCTATCTATGACAAACCCACAGCAAACATTATCCTCAATGGTGAAAAATTGAAAGCATTTCCCCTAAAGTCAGGAACAAGACAAGGGTGTCCACTTTCACCACTACTATTCAACATAGCTCTGGAAGTTTTGGCCACAGCAATCAGAGCAGAAAAAGAAATAAAAGGAATCCAAATTGGAAAAGAATAAGTAAAACTCTCACTGCTTGCAGATGACATGATCCTCTGCATGGAAAACCCTAAAGACTCCACCAGAAAATTCCTAGAGCTAATCAATGAATATAGTAAAGTTGCAGGATATAAAATCAACACACAGAAATCCCATGCATTCCTATACATGAATAATGAGAAAGTAGAAAAAGAAATTAAGGAAACAATTCCATTCACCATTGCAACGAAAAGAATAAAATACTTAGGAATATATCTACCTAAAGAAACTAAAGACCTATATATAGAAAACTATAAAACACTGATGAAAGAAATCAAAGAGGACATTAATAGATGGAGAAATATACCATGTTCATGGATCGGAAGAATCAATATAGTGAAAATGAGTATACTACCCAAAGCAATTTACAAATTCAATGCAATCCCTATCAAGCTACCAGCCACATTTTTCACAGAACTAGAACAAATCATTTCAAGATTTGTGTGGAAATACAAAAAAACCTCAAATAGCCAAAGCAATCTTGAGAAAGAAGAATGGAACTGGAGGAATCAACTTGCCTGACTTCAGGCTCTACTACAAAGCCACAGTCATCAAGACAGTATGGTACTGGCACAAAGACAGACATATAGATCAATGGAACAAAACAGAAAGCCCAGAGATAAATCCACACACATATGGACACCTTATCTTTGACAAAGGAGGCAAGAATATACAATGGAGTAAAGACAATCTCTTTAACAAGTGGTGCTGGGAAAACTGGTCAACCACTTGTAAAAGAATGAAACTAGATCACTTTCTAACACCGCACACAAAAATAAACTCAAAGTGGATTAAAGATCTAAATGTAAGATCAGAAACTATAAAACTCCTAGAGGAGAACATAGGCAAAACACTGTCAGACATAAATCACAGCAGGATCCTATATGATCCACCTCCCAGAATTCTGGAAATAAAAGCAAAAATAAACAAATGGGATCTAATTAAAATTAAAAGCTTCTGCACAACAAAGGAAAATATAAGCAAGGTGAAAAGACAGCCTTCTGAATGGGAGAAAATAATAGCAAATGAAGCAACTGACAAACAACTAATCTCAAAAATATACAAGCAACTTATACAGCTCAATTCCAGAAAAATAAATGACCCAATCAAAAAATGGGCCAAAGAACTAAATAGACATTTCTCCAAAGAAGACATACGGATGGCTAACAAACACATGAAAAGATGCTCAACAGCACTCATTATTAGAGAAATGCAAATCAAAACCACAATGAGGTACCACTTCACACCAGTCACAATGGCTGCGATCCAAAAATCTGCAAGCAATAAATGCTGGAGAGAGTGTGGAGAAAAGGGAACCCTCCTACACTGTTGGTGGGAATGCAAACTAGTACAGCCACTATGGAGAACAGTGTGGAGATTCCTTAAAAAATTGTAAATAGAACTACCTTATGACCCAGCAATCCCACTGCTGGGCATACACCCCAAGGAAACCAGAATGGAAAGAGACACATGTACCCCAATGTTCATCGCAGCACTGTTGATAATAGCCAGGACATGGAAACAACCTAGATGTCCCTCAGCAGATGAATGGATAAGAAAGCTGTGGTACATATACACAATAGAGTATTACTCAGCCGTTAAGAAGAATTCATTTGAATCAGTTCTGATGAGATGGATGAAACTGGAGCCAATTATACAGAGTGAAGTAAGCCAGAAAGAAAAACACCAATACAGTATACTAACACATATATATGGAATTTAGGAAGATGGCAATGACGACCCTGTATGCAAGACTGGAAAAAATACATACAGATGTGTATAACGGACTTTTGGACTCAGAGGGAGAGGGAGAGGGTGGGATGATTTGGGAGAATGGCATTCTAACATGTATACTATCATGTAAGAATTGAATCGCCAGTCTATGTCTGATGCAGGATACAGCATGCTTGGGGCTGGTGCATGGGGATGACCCAGAGAGATGTTATGGGGAGGGGAGGTGGGAGGGGGTTCATGTTTGGGAATGCATGTAAGAATTAAAGATTTAAAAATTTAAAAAATAAAAAACTAAAAAAAAAATAAAAATAAAAAAAAATAAATAAATGTAAAAAAAATAAAAGACACAGTTTGCAAAATGGAAAAAAAAAAAAAAAAAACCTCCAAAGTCATTTGGAGGAGGGTATATTTCTTTTAAAATCTAAGCGGACAAACTGAATAGAAAATAATATATAGAAATCTAATTAATAAATAAGGTGATTTTGAATTCTATTGATTCATTAAAATAAAGCATAAATATAATTCCTTAAAAAATACAAAAGGTCGAATCAAGAATTTATAAATCAAGATTTTATAATGGTGGCCATTCATTTTCTTAAAGCTTTAAGAATTAAATTGAGGACCTGCGTCCTATCAACATGCAACTATTAAAAAAGCAGTCCAAATTAAAGTAAGTACTTGCACCCATACTTAGTGTTACTTCTCATTTCAGTTCACTTCAGTCACTCAGTCATGTCCAACTCTTGCAACCCCATGCACTGTGGCACACCAGGCCTCCCTCTCCATCACCAACTCCCTGAGTTTACTCAAACTCATGTCCATTGAGTCAGTGATGCCATGCAACCATCTCATCCTCTGCCGTCCTTCTCCTCAGCCTTCAATCATCCCCAGCATCATGGTCTTTTCCAATGAGTCAGTTTTTTGCATCAGGTGGCCAAAGTACTGAACTTGTAGCTTCAGCATCCTTCCTTCCAATGAATATTCAGGACTGATTTCCTTTAGGATGGACTGGTTGGATCTTCTTGCAGTCCAAGGGACTCTTAAGAGTCTTCTCCAACACCCCATTTCTAAAGCATCAATTCTTCACCGCTCAGCTTGCTTTAGAGTCCAACTCTCACATCCATACATGACTACTGGAAAAACGATAGCTCTGACTAGACAGAATTTGTTGGCAAAGTAATGGCTCCGCTTTTCAATATGCTATCTAGATTGATTATAACTTTTCTTACTGCTCATGGAGATTTAAAATAGTCTACAGGGAAAATATGACTGTTATCTCATCTGCTTTCATCATATTGATATAACTAATAATGTCTATTTGGAGAAATCTTGATATAGAAGTATTATACCACATTTCATTTATTATATTTTCTATAAATGTAAATTCTCCCAATATTATCTGAGCATTTAAAATCTGCTGACTCTACCTGTGAATATTTTTGAAGATTAATAGATAACTATAGTATCTTGTATAATTTACAGAAGTTTTAAGTGGTTATATTCACTTAAAATATGCTTGAGATCCTAAACCTCAAGGTTTAGGAAGGCTCTGTGGCACATTTGGGCCATCATAGTTTGAGAGCCAGACATGTTTAATTGATGTTGGCCAATCATTTATTTAAATTTTGGGCTAAAATATATTTCAAATTGGCTCTATGCTGCTTTAAAAATTTATGAAGTGGTTTCCTCCTCTCTTTTTCTTTTCCTTTCTCTCTCTCTGAGTGGGGACCATCTGTTTGTCATGGAAAGTCAGAAAATAATATTTGCTATGAAATTTGCTCTACAAATCTGACACCTAAGTTAAGTGGAGTTTTGAAAACTAATTATGTATAACATATCTAATTCATTTATATTTTAATCTCACTCTATCAATGTCAAGCAAAATAAATTATTTCAGTTTCAATTTCTGATGATCATAACAAGCTTCTGGTTGTTAAACTGGAAACTATGGCATGCTGTGTAGTGATGGTCTGGATTAGCACAGCTGCCAGTGTTTCATTCCTTTTTTTGTCCCTCTGTAAATTACTACATTATACAAGCTCAGTATCTTTAATTATGACATTGAAATAATATTAGACCAAAACTTTAATATGCATAATTCTGGTTTGGAAAAAAATTACATATAACTGAATGAATCACAGAAATAAATCTGTATAACTAATAAATTCCAAGGTAAAAGAATAGGCCAAGAAATTATAAATAGAAAATCTGGTAGAAAACCAAACTTCTTAAATCAAATGTTTGCCACTAAGTAATTAGAAACAGTGTTTGTATGAAGGGGAATAGATAGTGGAAGATGTTGCATTTATGAAGCATCTTTGTACCTGTATTTAAATATGATGTTTGAGGGATGGAAGCAGAGCAAATTCAGAAAGGCTCATATGTGAGGCTCAAATATTAACCAATGAGATATGTGACCTGCTGTGTAATCTAAGTTCTAAATACTGGAGAAATTTATAACAGCAAATCCAGTTGAATGAGCTAGATTTACTGTTTATTACTGTGAAATAAACACAGAATTTAAGGAAATATGGTTAGTAGGTAATAACTTTGATGATTCTTTTAAATAGAAATAGAATTCAAACCCTCAAGTCCTTGAATCTTAATAGGAAACCAATGAGAATAAAAACAATAATTGCAAAAATAAGATAAAAATGCAGGCCTATTATTTGGGTTGGTATTTTTGGTTGCTTAGCTGAGTAGGAATCACATCTGAATCAAAGATTCAGTATTGGATCTCCATACCCCTCCCAGTCTCCAACATAGGCAATTAGCTTCACTCTGTTCTATGACTAGAAAATATATTTGTTGTATAAAGAAAGGGCAGTTTGTACTTATTTATCATCATCTCTCTAGCACACAAGTTGTGTGCATACATGTAGCTAATACCACATGAATCAGTCCAAGATTGGATGGATTAATTAAAGTCCTCAGATAAAAGAGAACATGATGTGCACAACCTTATACCCACTAACAGCTATTCTGCATATAAATAAGGGAGAACTTTCAACTGAGCAACAACTTTTTCATTCAAAGGGCAATACATGGTGCCACTTGGTAAGATAAAAATTTGATAGTGGAAGGTATTTCAACGAAGACAAAAGTATATGTAAATTTCCAAAGAGACTTAATTGACATAAAAGAAACACTGGGCTCAATTTACTTTAAAAAGAGGGTATAATAAATTTATGTGTACCAATATTTATAGAGTACCAATATTTAAAGAATCAGAGAGTAAAATATTTTTGATATTATGAAGGATAGCTGGGATTTCTTTCCAAAATCTAACTACTCCAAACCATAGGATATTAACTTAGCAGCTTTGTAAAATATCCAGGACCCTATAGTAGTGTTTTTTATGTTGTTGTTATTTAGTCACTAGTCATGATCAACACTTTTGCGACCCCAGGCTTCTCTGTCCATGGATTTCCCAGGCAAGAATATCAGAGTGGGTTGCCATTGCTTTCTCCAACTATGTTACTACCTCTTTAGAAAATAAGCTATTTAGATATTTCATATATTTTAAATATGCTAAACACATAAGATATACTCACACAACAGTTTTTTGTTAAAATAAATTTGTTACTCAGAAAAAAGCTTCTGTATGTATCAGACTTGTTATAATATGTAATGGTTAAATTATTATAATTATAGGTTAGTAAATGCATTCTAATAAATCAAACATTATTTAGAATGTTTAATAAAAATGCTATAATAAATGTGGGAGGGATCCAAGATGGTAGACCAATCCTTAACTTACCTCCTCCCCTGGACACATTATATATAGGTAGAGATTCATGTGCAATTTCTGAGAAAGAAATGTGTGCTTACTGAATTACTTCTGCACAGTAACCAAAAGAGGGATCACAGAAAGACAGCTAAGACAGATTAAGATATGGTATTGACAGGAATCCCACCCCCATCCTATCAATCTGCAGTAGAAAGGGACATCACCGAGATGCCCCAGAACAGACTTAACTTTCACAGAAAAAAAGAAGGAAAAAAAAAAAAAAACAGTGCTTTTTGTTTTTTTGTTTGTTTTTAGAGCTCTTAGGCTGCACATAAAGGAAATCCATTTGCTAATACTAGAGCATCTGCCAAACAGATGGGAAACTGCTAGAAATTTCTCCAAGGTTCAGAAGAACCTAAAAGTGCCATTTTTTGCCTACCCTTCTCCCAATGACAGCATGGATGGTAGCACAATACAGGCACTTTAGAAGGCTGTCTCAGTCTGCTCCACTCCATGGCTCACACGAGCCATAGCCACCATCCCCACACAGAGGCCCCCAAGCACCCACTCCAGCTCCATGCATCCTGCCAAGAAAGCTCTGGCATGGTACACCCAGGGGATCACTGACCACACCAGCTCCAGCTGTCCCTTCAAGGCATTTCCTTGATGGGTGTGACACTTCCTGGGGCTCACCAGCATGCACCTGCTGCAGCTTCAGCCATCCCACAAGGGCAGCAATGGCATGGAGTCTCCCAGGACCCCTTGGTCCATGCCTATCCCAGTTCTAGCCATTTCGCCAAGGTAGACCTGAAGCAGTGCATCTCATGGCCCTCAGTCAGCACCTGTTCCAGCTTTTGCCAGCCTGACAAAACCACCTGGCACATATAGTCTACACAGAGGATGCTCTTACACAAGACCAGGTTTTCCAGATTGGGAAAAGTAATTGTTTTGCCTACAAAAAGAAAGTCAAAACGAGGAGACAAAGGAATACATTTGAAACAAAAAAGCAACTAAAATGCCAGGAGAAATACTTAATGATACGAAGAGAAATGATTTACTGAACAAATGGATCAAAGAAATAGTAATAAAAATGCTCATTAAACTCGGGACAAATAAACAGAATGTTATGAAACTAGAATCAATTACAAGGAGAAAACTGGAAAATAAATAAATACATGGACATTAAACAACATGCTACTAAACAATTAATAGGTCAGTGAAGAATACTTAGAAGGAAATGAAAACTGAAGCACAACTTTCCAAAATCTGGAGGATACAGCAAAATCAATTTTCTAAGAGGGCAGTTCATAGTGATAAAGACCTACTTCAAGAAACAAGAAAAAAAAAAAAACGAACCAAACAATTTAAGGAGAAACACCTCACCATAAGATAGTAATGAAAAAGAAATGAAGTCTACACAAATAAATGTATTCTGCTCAAGGATATACTCTATTCATGGATTTGAATAACTAATTTTGTTAAAAATGTCCATACTATCCAAAGAAATCTACAGATTCAGTCAACTCCTATCAAAATACCCATGACATTTTTAACAGAATTAGAACAAATAATCCTAAAATTTTTATAGAAACACAAAACGCCTTGAGAGCCAAAACAATCTTGAAAAAGAACACCATTAGAGGTATCACACTTATAGATTTCAAAAAACTAATGCAGACCTATAGTAATGAAGACAGCATAGTAGCAGTACAAAAACAGATAGAGAGACCAATGGAACAGAAAGAGCCAAGAATGAAATCCTGCCTTTATGGTCGATCAGTCTATGATAAAGGGAAAGAATATACAATGAGGAAAGAGAGTCTCTAATAAATGATCTTGGGTAAACTGGACAGATACATGCAAAAGAATGCAATTCTTACACTGTATGAAAAATAAACTCAAAATGGATTAAAGACATAAAGGAAATACTTGATTCAATAAATTCCTAGAAGATGGTCCTTGACATTAGTCTTAGCAATAATTTTTTCACTCTGTCTCCTCAGGCAAGTACAACAAAAGCAAAAGTAAAAAAACTGGACTATAACAAAAAAGCTTTGCACTGTGAAAGAAACTGAACAAAAAAAAAAGCGACCTCTTAAGTAGAAGAAGATATCACAAATGATATGCATGATAAAGGGTTATTATCAAAAATATATGAAGAACTCATACAGAAAGGTTAAGTTCAGTTTAGTCACTCAGTCAAGCCCGGTTCTTTGCAACCCCATAGACTGCACCATGCCAGGCTTCCCTGTCCAACACCAATTCCTGGAGCTTGCTCAAACTCATGTCCATCGAGTTGGTGATGCCACCCAAGCATCAAATCCTCTGTCATCCCCTTTTCCTCCTGCCTTCAGTCTTTCTGAGCATCAGGGTCTTTTCCAAGGAGTAAGTTCTTTGCATCAAGTGGTCAAAGTTTTGGGAGTTTTAGCCTCAGCATCAGTCCTTCCAATTAACATTCAGGACTGATTTCATTTAGGATTGACTGGTTTGAGCTCCTTGCATTACAAGGGACTCTCAAGAGTCTTCTCCATTACTTCAGTTTAAAAGCATTAATTCTTCAGCACTCAGGTTTCTTTATAGTACAATTCTCACATCCACACATGACTACTGGGAAAACCATAGCATTGACTAGACAGACCTTTGTTGGCAAAGTAATGTCTCTGTTTTTTAATATGCTTTGTAGGTTGGTCATAGCTCTTCTTCCAAGAAGCAAGCATCTTTTAATTCCATGGATGCAGTTACCATCTGCAATAATTTTGGAACCCTCAAAAATTAAGTCTCTCACTGTTTCCATTGTTTCCCCATCTAATTTGCCAGGAAGTGATGGGACCAAATGCCATGATCTTTGTTTTTTGAATGTTGAGTTTTAACCCAGCTTTTTCACTCAGCTCTTTCAACTGTATCTAGCGGCCCTTTAGTTCTTCACTTTCTGCCATAAGGTTGGTGTCATCTGTGTATCTGAGGCTATTGATATTTCTTCCAGCAATCTTGATTCTAGCTTGTGCTTCATCCAACCTGGCATTTGCATGATGTACTCTGCATATAAGTGAAATAAGCAGGGTGACGACATACAGCCTTGACGTACTCCATTCATGATATGGAACCAGTCAGTTCTTCCATGTCCAGTTCTACTGTTGCTTCTTGACCAGCATACATATTTCTCAGGAGTCAGGTCAGGTGGTCTGGTATTCCCATCTCTTGAATTTTCCACAGTTTGCTGTGATCCACACAGTCAAAGGCTTTGGCATAATCAATAAAACAGAAGTTGATTTATTTTCTGTTATTCTTTTGCTTTTCTGATGACCCAGTGGATGTTGGCAATTTGATCTCTGGTTTCTCTGCCTTCTCTAAATCCAGCTTGAACATCTGCAAGTTCACGTTTCATGAACTTTTGAAGCCAGGCTTGGAGAATTTTGTGCATTACTTTACTAATGCACAAAGATCATGGCATTCGTGTGAGACGAGTGCAACTGTGCTATAGTCTCAACATTCTTTGGTATTCTTTGGCTGAAGAAGCTGAACGGTTCTATGAAGACCTACAATACCTTCCAGAACTAATACCCCCGCCCCCAAATGTTTTTTTTTTCATTATAGGGCACTGGAATGAAAAGTAGGAAGTCAAGAGTTACCTGAAGTAACAGGCAAATTTGGCTTTGGAGTATAAAACGAAGCAAGTCAAAGGCTGAGTTTTGCCAAGAGAACGCACTGGTCATTGCAAATACCCTCTTTCAAAACAAAAGAGAAGACTCTACACATGGACATCACCAGATGGTTAATACCGAAATCAGGCTGATTATATTCTTTGCAGTCAAAAATGGAGAGGCTTTATACAGTCAGCAAAGGAAAAAAAAAAAAAAAACAGGAACAGACTTTGGCTTAGATAATGAACTCCTTAATTCAGACTTAAATTGGAGAAAGTATGGAAAACCACAAGACCACTCAGGTATGACCTAAATCAAATCTCTTACGATCATACAGTGGAAGTCCCAGATAGATTCAAGGGATTAGATCTAATAGACAGAGTGCCTAAAGAACTATGGATGGAGGTTTGTGACACTGTACAGGAGGCAGTGATCAAAACCATTCCAAGAATAAGAAATGCAAAAAGGCAAAATGGTTGTCTGAGGTGGCCTTACAAATAGCTTAGAAAAGGGAAGCCAAGGAGAAAAGGAGAAAGGAAAGAAGCTAAGAAAGGCATAAGAGAAAAGGAAAGATATACCTATTTGAATGCAGAGTTCCAAAGAATAGCAAGGAGAGAAAAGAAAGTCTTCCTCAGTGAACAATGCTAAGAAATAGAGGAAAACAATAGAATGGGAAAGACTAGAGATCTCTTCAACAAAATTAGAGATACCAAGGGAACATTTCATGGAAAGATTGGCACAATAAGGACAAAAACAGTATGTACTTAACAAAAGCAGAAGATATTAAGAAGAAGTGGCAAGAAAACACAGAACTATACAAAAAGATCTTCATTACCCAGATAATCACGATGATGTGATCACTCACCTACAGCCAGATATCATGGAGTGCAAAATCAAGTGGGCCTTAGGAAGCAACACTACAAACAAAGCTAGTGGAGGTAATGAAATTCCAGTTGAGCTACTGAAATCATAAAAGATGATGTTGTGAAAATGCTGCACTCAATATGTCAGCAAATTTGCAAAACTCAGAAGTGGCCACAGGCCTGGAAAAGGTCAGTTTTCATTCCAATTCCAAAGAAAGGCAATGCCAAGGAATGTTGAAACTACTGCACAATTACACTCATCTTACACACTAGAAATGTAACACTCAAAATTCTCAAGCCAGGCTTCAAAAGTACATGAACCAAGAAATTCCAGATGTTCAAGCTGGATTTATCAACCTGTAAACTAAAACAGGCAAAAGAACTAGAGATCAAATTGCCAACATCTATCTGATGGTCACTGAAAAAGCAAGAGAGTTCCAGAAAAACATCTACTTCTGCTTTACTGACTACACCAAAGCCTTTGTGTGGATCAGAACAAACTGTGGAAAATTCTTCAAGAGATGGGAATACCTGGCAATCCTACTTGCCTCTTGAGAAACCTGTATGCAGGTCAATAAGCAACAGTTAGAACCAGACATGGAACAAAGGATGGGTCCAAATTGGGTAAGGTGTACATCAAGGGACACCTTGTACATTGTTTATTGTCACTCTGCTTATTTCACTTATATGCAGAGTACAGCATGAGAAATGCTGGGTTGGATGAAGCACAAGCTGGAATCAAGACTGATGGGAGAAATATCAATAACCTTAGATATGCAGATGACACCACCCTTAAGGCAGAAAGCAAAGAGGAACTGAAGAGCCTCTTGATGAATGTGAAAGAGGAGAGTAAAAAAGCTGGATTAAAATTTAACATTCATAAAACTAAGATAAAGGGATCTGGGTCCATCATCATGGCAAATAGATGGGGGAAACAATGGAAACTGTGACAGACTTTATTTTTTGTGGCTCCAAAATCACTACAGATGGTGACTGCAGTCATGACATTAAAAGACGCTTGCTCCTTAAAGCAAAGCTATGGCAAACCTAAACAACATATTCAAAAGCAGAGACATTACTGACAAAATTCTGTCTAGTCAAAGCTATGGATTTTCCAGCAGTCATGTATGGATGTGAGAATTGGACCATAAAGAAACCTGAGTGCTGAAGAACTGATGGTTTTGAACTGTGTTGTTAGAGAAGACGCTTGAGAGTCTCTTGGATTGCAAGATCAATCCATTCAATCCTAAAGGAAAGCACTCCTGAATATTCATTGGAAGGACAGATGCTGAAGCTGAAGCTCCAATACTTTGGAAATCTGATGTGAAGAACTGACTCATTTGAAAAGATCTGGATGCTGGGAAAGATTGAAAGTGGGAGGAGAAGGGGACGACATAGGACGAGATGGGTGGCTGGTATCACCAACTTCATGGAAATGAGTCTGAGCAAGCTCGGCATTGGTGACAGACAGGGAATCCTGGCTAAAATTATGGCAAGAGCAAGATTATAGGATAAGAAATGGAACTCTTTTTCTTTCTAATTTTCAAACAAATTTATTTTCTTCTAATCATCAGTACTCTGAATGATAAACCCTTCAAATTGTATTCCTCATATCCACCCCCCTGATATTTTTCAGTCAGTTCAGTCACTCAGTCGTGTCGGACTCTTTGTGATCCCATGAACTACAGGATGCCAGGCCTCCCTGTCCATTACCAACTCCTGGAGCTTGCCCAGACTCATGTCCATTGAGTCAGTGATGCCATCCAACCATCTCATCCTCTGGCGACATTTTTAACAGAGGTTAAAAAAAATACTTTTAAGTGCACAGCATTTTATTTTAAATCATCATACTGTATAAAAATTTGACTTCTTTCTTCTTAAAGGAAATGCAATGTGAATGGTGCTTAACAATATAAATAGTAGAAACAAAAGAATCTTTTCTTGCCTTATTCCATTTAAAAAATACATTACTGGCAGAAGAAAAGCACATTGAATGCTCAAGTTACCATTATATCAGAAATGCAAGATTAATAGGTTTTTCATGTCAATGATATTATTATACTTTTCCATTTAATATTGTATATTATCAGACTTTCTGTAATATAAATACTGAAACTCAATTTAAACACACTTTTATGTATGTCCACTTTCCTTGGTTAGGGTCTTAACCTTAAATATATTTTGAAGAGGTCATGATAACCCAAAAGCTTATGAATCATTGTCATAAATATTTTAAATTTCTAATTTAAATATCAAATGGGTATGTTGAAAATATGGTATATTGCATTAATAATTTTTGTATCCTCTTACATGACTAACAAAATACAGCCCTTAATATTTAGTTATTGATGTTTCAAAAATGGAAAATTGTACTGTTAAAAAGTGTAAATAGTAATTCATCTCTGTTTTCCATAAAAAAACTAATGGCATTTACTTTGGGGGAATAATTAATGGCAACAGGTTTTACATTATTGTTATTTTTTTTATTTGAAAAATCAGGATTCATTATATTTAATTTGTAGTGCTCTCATGAATTTCCTATCTGGCTTTCCTCTTAAAACATTGTCTTGTTTTTAATTAATTCTTTATAGTAATGGAAACTTAACTTGCTCTGAATCAACCTTCTTTTTTGATAAGTCAATTTGTAGATCGTTCTAATTTATCTATGATATGCTATTTTATTCCCAAGTCAAATTGCATATAATGTCACATAAAACACAGTGCCCTAAAATCCCACTTTCTTAACAAATATTCTCATATTACTGAGATGGCATGGTCTAAGATCACATCAGCTTTCAAATAGCCTCATTAGGATTTAGTCATTCTAAATTTATAGTTCAACTCAAATTTCTCAGTTGAAGAATCTAATAAAATGAAGTTGGCTCCTCATTCATTGCCTAAAGAAAACAACGTGCTTTTATTATTTTGACTTTTATTCAGCTTCAAGTTTTAAAGCCAAAGTAGACTGGAGATACTGATATTTATTTATCCCTACTCAACATATTCAAGTTATTTATGTTTATGTTACTTTGTGGTTTAACATACTTTTTTCAGTTCTGAAGATCTGCTAGGACAATTTGAATGTTTAAAACATTCAGTTCAATTTAGGCATTATTTCAACCTAAAATATCGTAACTATTCATTTTTGAAGAGAATGTGTAGATGCATTAACCATGAATTGTAGTCTCTACAAGTAGAACTTGTTGCTAAGTAACAAATACCTACTATCAGGGAGATGATATTACATTTTACTGAATACAGACAGAGACAGGAAATGATCTCTGAGGAAAAGGATCAGTCACAAGCCTATCACAAATCTCAGATGGTAGAAGAAAATTAATGGTCTAGGTTTTCTGGCTTAATAGGTTTCAGTCCCTGTCTCCTGGAAAACATGCGTTTCAATTTTATCTACTTTGAAACACTATAGTACTTTAAAAGATTAAATATTATGGGGTGTACAGAATAGTACTTTAGAAATGAAATATTCCTTTTGCAGGTGCAGTTTGTCAAGTTACTAACATTTAGTTAAGCTCTTAAAGTCCACAGAAAAGCTTTTTGGATAAATGAAGCCCATAATTGTGGTAGTCACCTTAACTCACGCTTTGAATAATCATCAGAGGCATTACCAGTTTTCCCCTGAATCAGATATGGTAACTAGTGCTCATATATATATAATATATATATTATATATATATGTGTGTGTGTACATACACACACACACACATATATATATATACTATTAAATATACAACGAGCATGAAGAAATGTTGAAAGTTTCTTTTTTGTAAGAATTATGAAAGGTTATTTTTATGTTCTTATACATGTTCATTCCCATGTATAATTATGAATCTTACATAAATAAGAAATGATGCACTAGTCTAATTCCTCATATCTGTTACTCCATTAATTCATCAATTCAATAGATATTTATCTAGTGCCAAATGTGTCGTTTTCTCAAGGCACAGTTTTGAACACACCACTGATGGAAGTCTAAATTGGACAATATTTTATGAAACCAATTGGCATCATATAAAGTTGGAGATGAACCACAAATTTTACTCAAAATGATTGTCCCTTTAAGAAAATCTTCCATATTTTGGAAACATATTCATTGGAGAACTTTTTTAAATGGCAAAATTTTTCAAACAAGTCATATGTATATCAATACATTGTGACCTATTAACAAAGTAATTCTAGCAGTGGAAGTGAATGAACGGCAGGGACACCAACAGTGTAGCTAAATGCCTGAGATAGTATGTTTACAAAACATATTTTATATTGTTATTAGTGTGTTGTATCATTTCACAGAGCTTAAAAACAGGCAAAACTAGTTATATATGATTTAAGCATAACAATTGAAAGTACATAAAGTACTTTATGTAAAGTAAAATTTTTCAGAAAACATCTCCCATCTGAAAATGACCAGTAAAGATTTGAGGACTTGACCACTGCTTCAAATTTGAAAAAAGTGCAAAACTCCAAAAATCATAAAGAATCAAGGCAACATGTTATCACCAAAAGATAATAATCTTCCATTAATCAAACTCAAAGACACAAAACTTTGTGATTTAGCTTAAAGTACTTCAAAATAGTGAAAGTGTCAGTCACCCAGTCATGTCCGACTCTCTGCAATCCCATCAACTATAGCCCACCAGGCTCCTCTGTCCATGAAATTCTCCAGGCAAGAATACTGGAGTGGGTATCAATTCCCTTCTCCAGGGGATATTCTCAACCCAGGGATTGAAACCAGGTCTACTCCATTGCAGGCAGATTCTTTACTTTCTGAGCCATTTCAAAATAGCTGGTTTGAATAAATTACGTGACACGAAATGGCAATTCAAAACAAAAATCAGGAAAACAATACATAAAATGAGAAATTTAACAAAGGTACAGAAAACATTAAAAAGAATCAAACAATTCTAGAACTGAGTTATTCAGTGAATGGGATAAAAATGCAAATACATTAGTCTAAATGCAATACATTAAAACAGAATGTAAACAATGTGATCTGGAGCTATGACGCTTGAGACAATCACTCAAAGGAGAAAAATAAAACTAAAATAAAAGAGTGAAGAAAATCTGTGTGACCTAAGAGACACCATGAAATATATGAATATTAGAATAATTCGAGTTTTTAGAGGACAAAAGTGGCAAGGGGCAGAAATTTTACCTAAAGAAATAACAGCAGACGGCAGAGGAATAGAATGGGGAGATCACTTTCTCCCCCACAAATTCATCAAAAGATCATTTGAATGCTGACCAACTTCCACAAAACAACTTCTGAATGCTGGTGGAGGACACCAGAACTCAGAAAGGCAGCCCATTTTCTTTGAAAGGAGATAGGACAAAATATAAAAAGCACAAGAATTAGGGACAGAGACCTGTCCTATGGAGAGAGTCCTGAAGGAGGAAAAGTTTCCAAACAGTAGGAAACCCTCTTACTGCCGTGTCTGTGGGGAGCGTTTGGAATCTCAGAGGGCAACATGAGGGGGAAAAAAGCAAACAAACAAACATAGCATACACGCCTAACTGAAAATGCCAGTGGAAAAGTAGCCCAGAAACTCGCATATGCCAGCAAGGAGCAGGGGCTGGACAGTGAGGAGCAGGCTGCATAATTGGTGCTTAGGGTAAGGACGGGGCCTGAATGCCCTGAGGACAATCTGAGGGAGCTAAGGTGAGATAGTAACCCAAAATGCAGGATCTCCAGATAGACAAAAAAAAGAGAGAAATTTCCTGTGAAAGGTCTAACAAGCAGCCTGGCCTGCTCACAGAACAAAGGATTGAGCAAATACAAAAGGAGAGGTGACTGGCTGTGTACAGGGCCCTCCCCGCGACCAGAGACACAGAGGCAGGCGTGCCACAGCCAGAGCCAGAAGGCAAGGGGCTGCTACAATCTCACCCCTGAAACCAGCATCCTCCACCAAACTGTGAGCATGCTCCCAGGTCCTAACCACAACTTCCTGGGATCCTGGATGGCTGACATCTGCCAGGAGGGAGGCAGCCTGAGATCAGCTCCCCACAGGAGACCCACAGAACACCTGAGACAGTGCTGTCACAGCACACCCGGGAAACCAAGTGGCTGGGACCAGGGAGGTGATTAAGATGCATGGCCCACCGGGGACAGTGTATTCACCCAGCACCTGGTCGCCTGAGCTGCTCGGACCTGGGAAGGGCACAAAACGCACGCCCAAGTAGGTCTGTGCCCTTGTGGAGTATCTGAGAACCTGAGGGGCTTAGACCTGGGAAGTGCACGAAACGCAGAGCCAGCTTTGGACAGGGCCCCTGCAGCCTGGAGCCTGAGTGGTGTAGACCCAGGAAGCACAGGCCACCTTGAGCTGGGACAAACCCAGTGTGGTCCATACACTGTGATTACTCCCCACACATGCCAGCGGTATTTGTTTGCAATATCTCTCCCTCGGTACAACACAACTGAACAAGTGAGCCTAAATAAGTGACCACCTTCACCTCCTTGTGTCAGAGCAGAAACCAGACAATGAAGCGACTTGCAAAAAAAGAAAAATTAACAAAGAAATAAACAAAGAAGAGGGAGCCAGTCTGGAAGCAACAGATTAAAATCCTGTATTTAACATTGACTAAGCATTTGAGGGGGCCTATACACCTTGAGAACAACTACAAGCTGGAACAAGGAACTATATGAAACTGAACTGACCCCACACTGCCCACAACAGCTCTGAGAAATTCCTAGATATATTTTTATTATTGTCACTTTTTTGAATTTAAGTTCTTTATATTCCTTTAATTTTCATTTCTATAACCTACTATTATCTTGCAAAAAAAAGACCCTACTTTTGAAGGAAATTTCATATATTTTTAAAATAATTTTTGTGATTTTTTTTTTGTATTTTTAACATTTTTTTTTGAGAGTCTAACCACTACTCTAGACTTCTCATCTTTGCTTCTTGGTATTTGTTATCAATTTTGTACTTTGAAGAATCTAATCTTCAATATCCATTTTCACTTAGGGGTGTGATTACTGGCTTGACTGCTTTTCCCCTTTTGACTCTCCCTTTTCTCCCCCAGGTCATCTCTATCTTCTCCCTCAGCCCCTTCTCTTCTCTACTTCTCTGTGAATCTCTCTGGGTGTTCCAGACTGTGGAGAGCACATAGGGAATTCATTACTGGCTACCCTTTTAACTTTTGGTCACCTCTATCTCCCTCCTCCCTCTCTCTTCTTCATGTAACTCTGTGAACCTCTCTGAATGTCCCTCACTGTGGAGCTGTTTCACCACTAATCTAGATGCTTTATCATCTGTGATGTATGGATGGAGAACTCTTGAGGCTACTGTAAGAATACAACTGAAAGCCAGAGGCAGGAGGCTTAAATCCAAAACTTGAGAACATCAGAGAACTCCTGATTCTAGGGAACATGAATAGACAAGAGCTCACCAGAAGCCTCCATACCTAACACTGAATCCAACCTCCACCAAAGAGCCAACAGGTTCCAGAGCAAGACACACCATACTAATTCTCCAGGAAAGGAAGAACACAGCCATGAGCATTAAAAGACAGGCTGCACAAAGCCATCCCAAATGCACAGAAACCCCAAAACTCACTACTGGATGCTTCATTGCACCTCACAGAAAAGAGACGAGGCTCCACCAACCAGAACACACACACAAGCTCCCCTAACAAGGAAAACTTGACAAGCCACTAGTATAACTCCCACAGGGAGCAGGCTCCACAATAAAGAGGAACCGCAAACTTCCAGCCTACAGAAAGGGCACCCAAAACATAGTAATATAAACAAAATGAAAAGGCAGAAAAATATTCAGCAGGTAAAGGAACATGATAAATGCCTACCAAACCAAACCAAAGAGAAGGAGACAGGGAGTCTACCTGAAAAAGAATTCAGAATAATGATAGTACAGATGATCCAAAATCTTGAAACCAAAATGGAGTTACAGATAAATACACTAAAGACAAGGACCGAGAAGATGCAAGGCTGGGCATACACATTGAGGAAAAACAGAATTGAAAGAGAAACATCTACTTCAGTGTTCACTGCAGCACTGTTTACAATAGCTAGGACATGGAAGCAATCTAAAAGTCTATCAACAGACAAATGGATATGAAAATTGTGGTACATATACACAATGAAATATTACTCAGCAATTAAAAAGAATGCATTTGAATCAGGTCTAATGAGGGGGATGAAACTGGAGCCTATTATACAGAGTGAAGTAAATCAGAAAGAAAAACACCAATACAGTATATTAACGCACATATATGAAATTTAGTAAGATGGTAATGACAACCTTATACTCGAGACAGCAAAAGAGATACAGATAACAGACCTTGGACAATATGGGAGAAGGTGAGGGTGGGATGATTTGAGAGGATAGCACTGAAACATGTAATGATATGTGAAATAGATGACCAGTCTTAGCTCATTGCATGAAAACAGGGCTCTCAAAGCCGGTGCACTGGGACAACCTGTAGGGATGGAATGGGGTGGAGGTGGGAGGGGGGTTGGGGATAGGGAACACACGTATACCCATGGCTGATTCATGTCAATGTATGGCAAAAACCACCACACTATTGTAAAGTAATTAGCCTCCAATTAAAATAAATAAATTGATTTAAAATAAATAGCTGAGAACTAATACTTTGCCCAGTTAACTCAATACAAAAAGACTTCTTCAAGACACAATATACTGAAATGCTAAAAAAAAAAAACCCTAAAAGGCAAAAAAAAAGACTGTAACCTGCAAAGGAACCCCCAATAAACTGTCAGAGGATTTTTCAGCAAAATCCTTCATACCAGGAGACAGTGAATTACAATGTCAAAGTTCTAAGAGAAAAGAAAAAAATGCTAAGAGTAAATTATTCATCAAAGTTACCCTTTAAATACAAAAGATAAATAAAGACTATCCCAGATAAACATTTCAGATCTTAAAATAAAATGAAAATATGCTATTTAGTAACATCAAAATATAGGAAATCATACAGTACACTGGTAAAGACAAAGACACAGTCAGATTTAGAAAACTCTAATTCTGTAACATGCAGTGTTAACCACTTAACTTGGAGAAGGCAATGGCACCCCACTCCAGTACTCCTGCCTGGAAACTCCCATAGACAGAGAAGCCTGGTAGGCTGCAGTCCATGGGGTCGTGAAGAGTGAGAAACGACTGAGCGACTTCACTTTCACTTTTCACTTTCATGCACTGGAGAAGGAAATGGCAACCCACTCCAGTGTTCTTGACTGGAGAATCCCAAGCAGGGAGGAGCCTGGACATGACTGAAGCAACTTAGCAGCAACAGCAGCAACCACTTAACTATAATATAAAAGTTAAAGGAAAAGTGTAACTATAGCTACCATGTGCTGTGTCAAGTCACTTCAGTTCAGTTCAGTTCAGTTCAGTCGCTCAGTCATGTCTGACTCTTTGCACCCCATGAATCATAGCACACCAGGCCTCCCTGTCCATCACCAACCCCCGGAGTTGACTCAGACTCACGTCCATGGAGTCAGTGATGCCATCCAGCCACCTCATCCTCTGTCGTCCCCTTCTCCTCCTGCCCCCAATCCCTCCCAGCATCAGAGTCTTTTCCAGTGAGTCAACTCTTTGCCATGATCTTCGTTTTCTGAATGTTGAGCTTTAAGTCTACTTTTTCACTCTCCACTTTCACTTTCATCAAGAGGCTTTTTAGTTCCTCTTCACTTTCTGCCATAACGGTGGTGTCATCTGCATATCTGAGGTTATTGATATTTCTCACTTCAATCATGTCCAACTCTTTGTGACCCTATGGACTATAGCCCATCAGGCTCCTCTTTTCATGAAGTCTCCTGGCAAGAATACTGGACTGGATTGCCATGCCATCCTGCAGGGGATCTTTCCATTAGCAAATATATGATATAAAAAGAGATAAACTGTGATTTCAAAGTTTTTCAAAAAGTGGGAGGAAAATCATCAAGCTTTTCTATGCAATTGAGGTTGTTACTATCAGTGTAAAATGAACTATTTTATCAATATGAAATTTTATGTAAGCCTCATGGTAACCACAAAGCAAATACCTATAGTAGATTCACAAAAGATAAAGAAAGAAGAAACAGAGCATACCATTTGAAAAATCACTAATTTACAAAGGTAGGCAGAAACAGAGGGGATAAAAAAGAACAAAATAGCCAGACAATATGAATGACATGGCAATATTAAGTACTTGCATGCCAATGATTACTCTTGATACAAATTACCTAATCAACAAAGTAACTGACTGGTATTTTTTTTTTATTTATTATAAAAAGAGACTCTGCCTAAAAGAGACTCATGTCATCTTTAAGGACACACATAAACTTAATGTGAAGAGATATAAAAAAGGTATGCCAAGTAACTGATAACTAAAAGAAAGCAGAAGTAGCTGTATTTCTATTAGAAAAAGTAGTAGACTTGAAAACAAAAAAATAAATACAAAATGGATTAAAGACTTAAACAACTAAAAGAAAACAGAGAGAAGAGATCCTTTACACATTGATCCTGGCAATGAATTTTTGGATATGATAATAAATGCCAAAGCTACAAAAGCAAAAATCAGATGGGACTACATCAAACTAAAAAACTTCTGCACAGTAAAACAATCAAAAAAATGGAAAGGTAACCTATGAAGTGGCAGAAAATATTTGCAAACCACATATCTGACAAGGGATTAATGTATAAAATATATAAAAAACTCACATAACTCAATTACAAGGAAACCAAAACTTTGATTAAAAAATGAGAAGAGAAAGGGACTGAGTAGATGTTTTTTCAAAGATGTACAAATGTCCAACAGGTACATAATAATATGCCTCAAACCTCTAACTTTCAGAAAAATGCAAACAAAACCACAACAAACTATCAACTCATATTTGTCACAGTGGCTATCATCAAGACAAGAGTGTCAGTGATGTGGAGAAAGAGAACCTTTGTACACTGTCAGGTAAGTCACTATAGAAAATGGCACAAATGTTCCTCACAAATTAAAAATGTATATACCATGTGATCCAGCCTAGAGACTAATCAGTAATACTGTATTCTATATTTCAAAAAATATGTAAATAGATCGTATATATTCTGTGCATATAAGAAATAATAATTATGTGGCATGACAGAGGTGTTAAACACTGGTAGTAATCATATTATAATATAAAAGGGTATCAAATCACTTTGTACACATTAAATGAATATAATGCTGTATGTTTTTAATATCTTAAAAGATTAGTTTTTAATATCTTTCTAAAAGAAATATAGAAAATGATGAACTTTAAAAATTTTAGTACCTTTATTAAAAATGTAATGAGATAAGTATGATACTGTTTCACTTAACCTAATTTATCCAAAATATTATCATTCTAATATACAATCAATATTAAAAACATAGTGATAAGAAAATAAGTCCTCCACCATAGAAGTAGAACATAATAGAAATTTCATGAAACTAAGGAGAGAGAGAGGAAGAATGTCTGAACCAAGCTTCATGCTCCAATTAGCACTGATTTCAAAAAAAACCTTTGAAACAAGAACACTACTTAAATTGTGAAGAATGTGAATCAAAATCTGTAAAACTACCTTATTGGGATCCCCTGAAAGTGGAATAAATCTTTTCTTATATGGTTATGGATGCTATCCTGAATTCTCCGAGCTCCCTGAAAAATTCAAATTTTAGCTTTGTTTATTTAGGCTTCATCACTGTTTAGACCCATTCAGTGATTCAATACTAGTCTTTAACTTGTCAAATTTCCTAAGTAAATTTTCTGTTTTGAAAGTTGACTCATAAAATTCATATATTTTATGTTTCTTTACTTCTAATTCTACTCCCCAAGCATCAGTTGATTATTTGATTCTTTGTTTCAAACTAACTTCATTTCTTTCTCAAATTTGGGCCATTATTTTAACAAATATGACTTAAGTTAATTCAGAGCTAGAAATATCTTGATGCTTTTTTAAATTTAATTTTCATTGAAGGATAACTGTTTTCCAAAATTTTGTTGTTTTCTGTCAAACTTCAACACGAATCAGCCATAGGTATACAGACACCCTCTGCATCATGAATCTCCCTCCCATATTCCACTCCACCCCACCGCTCTAGATTGATACAAAGCCCTTTTGAGTTTCCTGAGCCACAGAGCAAATTCCTGTTAGCTATTTCACACGTGGTAATATAAAAGTTTCCATGTTACTCTTCCTATATATCTCACCCTCTCCTCCCCTCTCCCCATGTCCGTAAGTCAATTCTCTATATATTTTTCACCACTAAGTGAGTGAATTGGCTCAGTCATGTCCAACTCTTTGTGACCCCATGGACTGTAGCCTACTAGGCTCCTCCATCCATGGGATTTTCCAGGCAAGAATACTGGAGTGGGTTGCCATTTCCTTCTCTAGAAGATCATCCTAACGCAGGGATTGAACCCAGGTCTCCTGCACTGTAGGCAGACACTTTACAATCTGAGCCACCAGGAAAGGTGGCTTTTCTCCACTGCTGCCCTGTAAATAAATTCTGCAGTACCATTTTTCTAGATTCCATATATATGTGTAAAAATACAATATTTATCTTTCTGACTCTGTATAATAGGTCCTAGGTTTATCCACCTCATCAGAACTGATTCATACACATTCCTTTTTATGGCTGAGTAATATTCCATTCTGCGTATGTACCACAATTTCTTTATCCATTCAACTGTTGATGGATATCTAGGTTGCTTCCATGTTGTAGGTATAGTATATAGGGCTGCAATGAACATGTGTTTCTCAATTTTGTTTTCCTCAGGGTATATGCCTAGGAGTTGGAATTGCTGGGTTATATGGTGGTTGTATTCCTAGTGTTTTAAGGAACCTCCATACCATCTTCCATAGTGGCTGTATCAATTTAAATTCCCACCAACAGTACAAGAGCATTCCCTTTTCTGCACACCCTCTCCAGAATTTATTGTTTGTAGACCTTTTGATGATGGCCACTCTGACCAGTCTGAGGTGATATCTCATTGTAGTTTTAATTTGCATTTCTCTAATAATGAGCAATGTTGAACATCTTTTCATGTGTTTGTTAGCCATTTGTTTGTCTTTTTTGGAGAAATGTCTTTTAAAGCCTTTTTCCCACTTTTTGATTGGGTTTTGGATTTTCTGCAATTTAGTTGTATGAACTTCTTATATGTTGTGGAAATTAATCCTTTGTTAGTTGTTTCATTTGCTATTATTTTCTCCCATTCTGAGGGTTGTCTTTTCACATTACTTATACTTTCCTCTGCTCTGAAAAAGCTTTTGAGTTTAATCAGGTTCCCCTTGTTTACTTTGGTTTTTATTTCCACTACTCTAGATGGAGGGTCATATTAGATCTCACTTTGACATAAGTCATCAAGTGTTCTGTCTATGTTTTCCTCTAAGAGTTTAATAGTTGCTGGTCTTACATTTAGGTCTTTAATCCATCTTCAGTTTATCTTTGTGTATGGTATTGGGAAATATTTTAATTTCTTTCTTTTAGAGGTAGCTGTTCAGTTTTACCAGCATCATTTATTGAAGAGGCTTTCTTTGCCCCATTGTATATTCTTGCCTGTTATGTCAAACATAAGGTACCCATAAGTGCATGAGTTTCTTTCTGGGTTTTCTATCTTGTTCCATTGGTCCATATTAATGTTTCTGTGACAGCACCATACTGTCTTGATGATTGTAGCTTTGCAGTATAATCTGAAGTCAGGAAGGTTGATTCCTCTGGCTCCATTCTTCTTTCTGAAGACTGCTTGGGCTATTTGGGGTCTTTTGTGTTTCCAAATGAATTGTGAAGTTTTGTTCTAGTTCTATGAAAAATGTCATCAGTAACTTGATAGGGATCACACTGAATCTGTAGATTGCATTTGGTGGTATAGCCATTTTCACAATGTTGATTCTTCCTACCCAGGAACATGGAATATCTCTCAATCTTTTTATGTCATCTTTGATTTCTTTCATTACAGTCTTAGAATTTTCTGTGTATAGTCCTTTTGTCTCCTTAGGTAAGTTTATTCCTATATATTTCATTTTTTTTTGCACTGGTGAATGGGATTGATACCTTAATTTATCTTTCTTATTTTTCATTGTTACTAAATAGAAATGCAAGTGATTTACTTGTATTGATTTTGTATCTTGCATCTTTGCTAAATTCAATGATTAGCTCTAGTAATTTCTGATAATATCTTTAGGGTTTTCTATGTTCAGTATCATGTCATCTGAAAACAGTGAGAGGTTTGATTCTTCTTTGCCACTCTGGATTCCTTTTACTTATTTTTCTTCTCTGATTGATCTAGTTAGGACTTCCAGAAAAATGTTGAATAATAGTGGTAAAAGTGGACATCCCTGTTTTGTTCCTGATCTTAGGGGGAATACTTTCAGTTTTCACCATTGAGATTAATGTTTGCTGTAGGCTTATCATATATGGTCTTTACTATGTTGAGAAAGGTTCCCTCAATGCACATTTTTTGAACAGTTTTAATCATAAATGGGTGAATTTTTTCAAAGGCTTTTCTGCATCTACTGAGATGATCATACGATTCTTATCTTTCAGTTTGTGTAATATGGTGTATCACATTGATTGATTTGCATTTACTGTAGAATTCTTGCATTCCTGGAATAATCTCAACTTGATCATCACATATGACTTTTTTGATACGTTGCTGATTCTGTTTCCTAAAATTTTGTTGATTTTTTCATCTATGTTCATCAGTTATATTCAACTGCAGTTTTCATTTTTTGTGTTGTTTTTGTCTGGTTTTGCTATCAGGGTGATGGTGACATCAAAGAACGAGTCTGGAAATGTTCCTTCCTCTGCATTTTTTTCAAACAGTTTTAGAAGGATAGGCATTAGCTCTTCTGTAAATGTTTGATAATTCTCCTGTGAAGCCACCTAATCCTGGGCTTTTGGTTTTGGGGATTGTTGATCATAGTTTCAATTTCAGTGCTTGCCATTAGGTTGTTGATAATTTCCACTTCTTTCTGATTCAGTCTTAGAAGACTGAATTTTCTAAGAATCTGTCCATTACTTCCAGGTTATCCATTTTGTTGATAATAGTTGTTCATAATATTCTCTTATACTCCTTTGTATTTCTAAATTGTCTGTTGTAACCTCTCCTTTTTCAATTCTAAATTTGTTGATATAATTCTTCTCTCTTTTTTTCTTGATGAGTCTGGGTCAAGGTTTGTCAACTTTATCGTCTCAAAGAACCCGATTATATTTTTATTAATCTTTACTATTGTTCATTTCTTTTTTCATTTATTTCTGCTCAGATCTTTATGTTTTCTTCCCTTCTACTAATTTTGGGGTTATTTTGTTCTTTTTTTTCCAGCTGGTTAAGCTGTAAAGTTAGTTTGTCTATTCAATGTTTTTCTTGTTTCCTGAGGGAGGATTCTATTGCTCTAAACTTCACTCTTATAACTGCTTTCACTATGTCTGATAGGTTTTGAGTTGTTGTGTTTTCATTGTCATTTGTTTCTAGAATTTTTTTTTTATTTCTTCAGTAACCTGTTGGTTATTTAGAAACATATTGTTTAATTTCCATGTATTTGTGATTCTCACAGTTTTTTTCTTGTAATTGATATCTAGTCTCATAGCATTGTGGTTGGAGAAGATGCTTGATATGATTTCAATTTTCTTAAATTTACTGAGGTGTGATTTGTGACCCAAGATATGGTCTATCCTGTATAACATTCCATGTGCACTGGTGAAGGTATATTTATATGCATTTGGATGGAATGTCCTGAAGATATCATGAGATCCATCAGATCTAATGTATCATTTACGACCTGGGTTTCCTTATTAATTTTGTTTTGATGATCTGGCCATTGGTGTGAGTTGGCTGTTAAAGTCTCCTACTACTATTGTGTTACTGGCAATTTCTGCTTTCATGTATGTTAGTGTTTTTGTTTTCTTTAATGTACTGAGGTGCTCCTATGTTGGATGCACACATATTTACAATTGCTATGTCTTCCTCTTGGATTGATCCCTTGATCATTATGTAGTGTCCTTCCTTATCTCTTGTATTCTCTTTTAGTTTAAGGTCTATTTTGTCTGGTATGAAGGTTGCTACTCCAGCTTTCTTTTGCTTCCCATTTGAATGGAGTATGTATTTTCCATTCTCTCACTTTCAGTCTATATGTGTCTTTAGGTCTGAAGTGGGTTTCTTGTAGACAGCATATATATAGGTCTTGTTTTTGTATACATTCAGCCAGTCTGTGTCTTTTGTTTGGAGCCTTTAGTCCATTTACATATAAAGTAATTATTGATATATATGTTCCTATTGCCATTTTCTTAATTGCTTGGGGTTGATTTTGTAGATCTTTTCTCTTCTTTTGTATTTCTTGACATAAAAGTCCCTTTAACAACTGTTGTAATGCTTGTTAGGCGGTACTGATTCTCTTAAATTTTGCTTGATGGAAAAGCTTTATATTTCTCCATCAATTTTGAATGAGTTCCTTGCCGGGTACTGTAAACTTGGTTGTAGATATTTTCTCTTTCAATACTTTAAATCTATTCTTCCATTCCCTTCTGGCCTTGCAGAGTTTCTACTGAAATATCAGATGTTAAGCATACGGGGGTTTCCATTGTATGTTACTTGTCACTTCTGCTTGCTGCTTTTAAGATTCTTTGTGTATAGTCATTGTTAATTTGATTAATATGTGTCTTAGCATGTTTCTCTTTGGGTTTATCCTTTATAGGACTCTTTGCACCTCTTGGGCTTGTTTGACTATTTCCTTTTCCATGTTGGAAAAATTTTCAACTATACTTTCTTCAAAAAATTGTCTTGTATGCTTGCTTTTTCTCTTCTTCTGTGACCCCTGTAATACAAATGTTGGTGTGTTTTATACTGTGTCAGAGGTCTCTAAGACAATCCTCAGTTCTCTTCATTCTATTTATTCTGCTCTTCAGAAGTTATTTTCACCATGTTATCTTCCAGTTAACTGATTGGTTTATGTGCTTTAGATATTCTGCTATTGATTACTTCTAGTGTATTTTTAATTTCTGTGATTGTGTTGTCTCTGTATGTTTATTCTTTAATTCTTCTAGGTCTTTGTTAATTGATTTTTGCATTTTTTTTCCATTTTGTTTTCAAGGTTTTTGATTATCTTTATTACCATTATTCTGAATTCTTTTTCAGGTAGTTTGTCTATTTCCTCATGATTTATTTGGATTTTGTGTTTCTCATTTGTTCCTTCATAGTATTTCTCTGCTTTTTCATTACTTTTAACTTATTGTGCTTGAGATCTCCTTTTCCCAGGCTCAAAGTTTAACTCTGTCTTCCTTTTTATATCTTCCCTCCTATGGCTGGTCCAGTGATTTGTATAAGCGTCATATAGGGTGAGATTTGTGTTGAGTTTTTGTTTCTTTGTTTTTGCTCTTATGGGCAAGGCTGAGTGAGGCGGTAATCCTGTTTGCTGATGATTGGGTTTGTATTTCTGTTTTGTTTGCTTTTTAGATGTGGCATCCTGCACATGGTTCTACTGGAGGTAGGATGATGCCAGGTCTTATATTCAAGTGGTTACCTTTGTATGAGTCCTCACTATTTGTTACTCCCTAGAGTTAGTTCTCTGGTAATCTACAGTCTTGGAGTCAGTGCTACCACTCCAAAGGCTGAGGGTTTTGATCGATGGTCAGGAATGAGTATTGCACAACTGGTTTGTTATGGAATTAAGTGAGAGAAAAACAGATATCCAAAAATCAGAAACCAAAGATAAACCATAGACAAACAGCAGTTACAAAATCAGTTCAGTCGAGTTCAGTGCAGTTGCTCAGTCATGACCGACTCTTTGCGACCCCATGAATTGCAGCACGTCAGGCCTCCCTGTCCATCACCATCTCCCAGAGTTCACTCAAACTCACATCCATAGAGTGGGTGATGCCATCCAGCCATCTCATCCACTGTCGTCCCCTTCTCCTCCTGCCCCCAATCCCTCCCAGCATCAGAGTCTTTTCCAATGAGTCAACTCTTCGCATGAGGTGGCCAAAGTACTGGAGTTTCAGCTTCAGCATCATTCCTTCCAAAGAAATCCCAGGGCTGATCTCCTTTAGAATGGACTGGTTGGATCTCCTTACAGTCCAAGGGACTAGCAAAAGTCTTCTCCAACACCACAGTTCAAAAGCATCAATTCTTTGGTGCTCAGCTTTCTTCACAGTCCAACTCTCACATCCATACATGACTACTGGAAAAACCTTAGCCTTGACTAGGCGGACCTTTGTTGGCAAAATAATGTCTCTGCTGTTCAATATGCTATCTAGGTAACTTTTCTTCCAAGGAGTAAGCGTCTTTTAAATTTCATGGCTGCAGTAACCATCTGCAGTGATTTTGGAGTCCCCAAAAAGAAACTCTGACACTGTTTCCACTGGTTCCCCACCTAATTCCTGTGAAGTGATGGGACCTGATGTCATGATCTTAGTTATCTGAATGTCGAGCTTTAAGCCTACTTTTTCACTCTCCTCTTTCACTTTAAGCATACAATAATTAAAATAAAAGAATATACACATATACATATACACCCATGAGCAAAGTCAACATAGTCCAAGTAAAATAAAGTACAGAAGATTGATCGGTGAATGAAGGAAATCAAAAGTCATATTTCCCAGCTTACAATAAAACTACTTGGAATAAAACTAAAGCAAAAACTGGAAAACAGAACTAAAGCAAGATGCTAAGTGGGGAATAACACAATGAAAACAGTAGTAGCAAATATGGTAAGAGAAAAGGAAAGAAAGGAAAGAAAGAAGATATAAGCAAAGTTAAATAGAGACAGATGAAGATTTATATATATTAAAGATTAATGGCAAGGGGTAAAGAACAGTCAGGAAAGGAAAATAAAGGAATAAATGAAGAAAAATATATTAGGTTTAATAAAATTAAAAAGTATTAAAAAGAAAAAAAGAGACAGGACAAGAAAGAAAGAAGGGGAAAAAAGGGAAACTCCACAGAACTACAAATGGCCAATGCAGAGGCAGAGGTTTATAGCAACAATAAAAAGTGTAACTGATTATACACATTCAGTTCAGTTCAGTCGCTGAGTTGTGTCCGACTCTTTGGGACCTCATGAACTGCAGCACGCCAGGCCTCCCCATCCATCATGAACTCCCAGCGACCACCCAAACACATGCCCATTGAGTCGGTGATGCCATCCAACCACATCCTCTGTCGTCCCCTTCTCCTCCTGCCTGCTTTCTTTCCCAGCATCAAGGTCTTTTCAAATGAATCAGTTCTTCACATCAGGTGGCTAAAATATTGAAGTTTCAGCTCCAACATCAGTCCTTCCAAAGAACACCCAGGACTGATCTCCTTTAGGATGGACTGGCTGGATTTTCTTGCAGTTCAAGGGACTCTCTAGAGTCTTCTCCAACACCACAGTTCAAAAGCATTGATTCTTCAGCGCTCAGCTTCCTTTATAGTCTAACTCTTATATCAATACATGACTACTGGAAAAACCATAGCTTTGACCAGATGGACATTTGTTAGCAAAATAATGTCTCCATTTTTCAATAAGCTGTCTAGGTTGGTCACAGTTTCTCTTCCAAGGAGCAAGCGACTTTTAATTTCAGGGCTGCAGTCATCATCTGTAGTGATTTTGGAGCCCCCCCCCCCCCCGCAAATTATGTCACAGTTTCCACTATCTCTCCATTTATTTACCATGAAGTGATGGAACCAGATGGCATGATCTTAGTTTTCTGAATGTTGAGCTTTAATCCAGCGTTTTCATTCTCCTCTTTCCCTTTCATCAAGAAGCTTTTTAGTTCTTCACTTTCTGCCATAAGGGTGGTATCATCTGCATATCTGAGGTTATTGATACTTCTCCCAGCAATCTTGATTCCAGCTTGTGCTTCAAGCAGTCCAGCATTTCTCATGACTTACTCTGTTAATAAGTTAAATAAGAGGGTGACAATATACAGCGTTGACATACTCCTTTCCCGAACTGGATCCAGTCTGTTGTTTCATGTCCGGTTCTAACTGTTTCTTCTTGACCTGCATACAGATATCTCAGGGAAGAGGTCAGGTGTTCTGGTATGCCCATCTCTAGAAGAATTTTTCAGTTGTGATCTACATAGTCAAAGGCTTTGGCATAGTCAATGAAGCACTAGTAGATGTTTTTCTGGAACTCTCTTACTTTTTTGATGATCCAGCGGATGTTGGCAATTTGATCTCTGGTTCCTCTACCTTTTCTACAACCATCTTGAACATCTGGAACTTCATGGTTCACGTACTGTTGAAGCTTAGCTTGGAGAATTTTGAGCATTACTTTGCTAGCGTGTGAGATGAGTGCATTTGTAGAGTAGTTTGAGCATTCTTTGGCATTGCCTTTCTTTGGGATTGGACTTCCCTGGGGGCTCAGATAGTAAAGCGTCGGTCTACAATGCTGGAGACCAGCGTTCGATCCCTGGGTTGGGAAGGTCCCCTGGAGAAGGAAATGGCAACCCACTCCAGTACTATTGCCTGGAAAATCCCATGGACAGAGGAGCCTGGTAGGCTACAGTCCATGGGGTCGCAAAAAGTTGGACACAACTGAGTGACTCCACTTTTCTTTGGGATTGGAATAAAAAGTGACCTTTTTCATTACTGTGGCCATGCTAAGTTTTCCACATTTGCTAGCATATTAAGTGTAGCGCTTTCACAGCATCATCTTTTAGGATTTGTAATAGCTAAACTGGAATTCAACCACCACCACTAGTTTTGTTTGCACTGATGCTCCCTAAGGCCCACTTGAGTTTGCATTCCAGGATGTCTGGCTCTAGATGAGTAATCACACCATCATAATTATCTGGGTCATGAAGATCATTTTTGTATAGTTGTTCTGTGTATTTTTGCCACCTCTTCTTAATATCTTCTTCTTCTGTTAGGTCCATACCATTTCTGCCCTTTATTGTGCCCATCTTCGAATGACATCCCCAAGGAAAAGAAATTCAAAATGGAAAAATGATTGTCTGAGTTGGCCTTACAAACAGCTATGAAAAGAAAAGAATTTAAAGACAAAAGAGCAAAGCAAAGTTAATCCCATTTGGATGCAGAATTCCAAAGACTAACAAGCAGAGATTAAAAAAAAAAAAAAAACAAAAAAAAACAAAAAAACCACACCTTCCTCATTGATCAATGCAAAGAAATAGAGGAAAACAATAGAATGGGAAAGACTAGAGATCTCTTCCAGTAAATTAGAGATACTGAGGGAATTTTTCATGCAAAGATGGGAACAATGAAGGACCTATAATGTTACATTATGGTAATTGTTAAAATAGAAAAATGCCATAGAGTTCCCGATCTACTTATTTAAAAATCCCCCCCATATTCTTTTCCTCTTATGAACTTTAATGTTTGTGTACATTCTTGTTCACATTCAGTACTTTAGTTTCTCTCAGTTAGCATTTTCTAAGGATCTCATTTATGCAAGATGATATTATATAGTGAAATAAAACACAGCCTTGTTTTGTCATGGCTTGCCATTTAACATTATACATGTACAGTAAACTGAATACATTTTCATGAGTACGAAAAGTATTTTATGATCTTTGAAACTAAAAGATAAACAATTCTGCTTGTGGAAAACGTAGACATCTCTAGGCAGGTATACTTGAAATGAACATTGAATAATGAATAGTAACTACTAGGAGACAAGAAGAATAGTTTGTTCCTATCACTAATGACAACTACGAATCTGACACAGATGACAAATCAGAGTCAGCTCTGTATATCTTTATATTTCTACCAATGAAATTAATTAATACTGGCTCTCACCTAGAGAACCTATAAGCCATTGTGACAAATTTTTAATATTTTTACCTTGAATTTCCTTATACCCAAAATTTGAGTAACATAGTTTACCTCAGTGATATTTAGAAAAATACTGGAAGTTAATACCATCATGATATTTCAGATGTCTATCCCATTAACCATTTTGGCTATTAATCTCTGAAGTTCTATTGAAAATGATCATTATATTGGTGTGCATATGTGTCTGTATTTCTTTTTTCCTGTCTAAAATTGTTCTTAAAACCTTGGAGATGTGTGAACATTTGCACAATTATTCAAGTTTGTTAAGTTTTGCTTTCATAATGTACTATGATTTTTAACATTTATAGGAATTAAGACTTCAAAAATGTCACACTATACTTACGAGAAGTATACAAATCTATATTCTTTTAAAATTAACATATTTGTGTACGTATATGTGGGTGTCACTAGTATCTTCCTCGTTCTTCTATTTCAAAGTATAATCAAATATGATAATGAAAGTAAAATATGGTCTTTTCTTTAAAAACTTTGACTTAACCTCATTTATATCTTTGAGAAATTGTATTATTGTTATTCAGCAAACATATTCTCCTCTACACCTCTCTGTTGAAATGGGGAATATCACCATGACACACTGATTTTTAGCTAATGAAATGTTAACCAGTTGGTACAGACAGACTGATTAAACACACTTATATCAACTTATATCACACTTATATCAATAACAAGTTCTTTGTGCATTTGTGATCCTCCATGAGAAGAATAGAACTAGTCTGATTCTCATCTGAGGGGAATTTAGAAATAAGAATGTTAGATGGAGATGAGAATCCAACACATAATTTGAACGTTCAGCTTAGAAGGAAGCTGTTCCAGCTGACCTGCCTACTAGTGAATGAGAAAAAGTGCAAATATATTCTATCCTTGAAATAGAAAGGATTTTTCAACTCACTGAATTTTACAGTATTCTGTTACACAGCATTGTCACAGCAATAGTTAATTAATACTGGTTCTTAATTTTTACCCAAATTACATATTACCAATTTCCTCTCATCTGTTACTCTGGTGGACCAAAAATATTATTGAAAGTGCTGATATACAGGAAAGTACATAGTAGATAAGGGCTTCCCCAGTGGCTCAGTGGTAAAGAATCAGCCTGCCCCTGCCAGAGACATGGATTCCATCCCTGGACTGGGAACATCCCCTGGAAAGGAAACGGCAACCTACTTCAGGATTCTTGCCTGGAGAATTCCACGCAGAGAAGAACCTGGAGGGCTACAGTCCGTGGGGTCGCAAACAGTCAGACACATTAGTGACTGAACAACAACACAGCATAGTAGACACAGGCCCTGGAGTGTCTCAGGCCTGACAACCTATCTCCTCTCAGCAACAACTCTTGCTTTTCTCTAACATCTCCTCTTCCTTTTATTTCTTTAAATCTCAGGAGTTATTTCACCTAGTCAGGTGCTACTTCCCTATTGCTATCAATTTTTAGGGATGATGGAACTCCTTTTAAGAAAAAAAGAAACCTACTTACTATTATACTATTTTACATGTACCAAGATGATTTTATCCTCTTGTTGTGTTCTTCAGAGCATTAGAAAATGCACATAATATATCTGACATGGGTTTATTTTACTACTGCGTGTGTGTGCACATGCATGTGTATGATATTCAATAAAACTATTCTGTAAAGTTTAAATTAACTACATTTCTATTTAATGTCATTGGCTAGAAATTGGATATTATCAATAATCTCTATGTCTAACCATATTGTATACCTTTAATTCCTTCCAGAATTAAGTGCTAATTCAGCTTTTAGATATAGCATACATTTAACCTTTTATAATATTATTACACTTGGAATCTGACAGTTATGAAAGATCTCATCCCAGATGAAGGCAAGTAAAACAATGTTCTGCTTGCTTCATCTCACATACTATGAACATAGCAGTGTCCATTACATAATCTGTTTAGTGCTATATTTTTTTCTTTTTTATGCTTTTTGTTGATTTTGCTGTTTAAAATTTCACCAGTGCAAGTGCTGAACTGCTGTCCTGTATTACTAACTGCAAGAAGGCTGCGATATACCTATTAACATAAGTAGCAAGAATTTAATGTTTTGCTACTTTTGTTATTGGTGCAGCTTACATTTCCATTCCAATTACATGTTATTAGAATGAATCTGTTGTAGTTTATAACGTAACCTTTTGAGTAGTCCACCTGCCATGGATGATTTCAAACTATAGGCAAATGAACTGAGTAATTAATACCATGGTCCTTCCATAAGCAACTAAAAAATAGAAACATCAATAGTATAGTTGAATCAGTATTAGAATATTTAACAAGCATTTATAGATTTCCTAAATCTGTGATTAGATGCAAAACAACAAAAGAAAGAATTAAAATGTTTTGATTAATAAAACTATAATGAAAATATTTATATTACAAAAGCTATAATTTTATGATGGCAGATATGGCAATAAGATTTCAGATAATAATCTCTAATATTTTATAATAATATCATTTGTCATTAAAAATATACATTAAAGAAACACACATTTAATCATATAGCCTAAAATTATAAAACTCTGAAACTTCAATTAAGCATAATTAAAATATCAATTTGGCCTTGTAAGGTATAACTCTAAAGGACTTTGAAAAGTCAGTCATACCAATCAAAAGACCCAAATGTAATATTAAAATATTTGAAGACTCAGAAGAAACATAATTGAATATTACTTCCCCATTTCCTATTCCCAAAGCATCTGACTGCCTTAGAATCTCTCCATTTAGACAAAATTATAGCTACTTAAAATGTACTTTTTACCTTGGCACTCAAAAGATCAAACTGCCAAAAATTATCTGATGGTACAGAATTGCTCTTTCTTTCTATCCTCTGGCTTTAGTGCTAGAGTATCAAGAAAAATTGCTTTGATGATTTTACTACCAAACTCATTCCTTTGTATCAGTTGTACAGTTTCTTATATCTTCCTAAGGCATAGTGCTTCAAATTACTGTCAAATGTATTAAAACACAGTATCTAATGTTTTGTTATCAAATATCTTTGAGCTCTTATTTTGCATTCATACCTATCATTTCTAAATGTATGGAACTGATGACAATAAAAATATTTGTGTTATCTCTACTTGAGTATACTTTATTTGTCCAGTTGTATGAATTTTAATATATGTTTAAGCAAACTGAATCTTACAAAAAATTTTAAATATTTTAAACAACTACTAGTTATGCAAATATACTCTGAACACCTGTGTTTGCTTGGAATGACAGAAATTTTATGCTAATAATGATTTTAATATAAGCTAAAATAGAAGAAAACTATGCTTATTAAGAACTGTGTAATTTTTCAAATTTCTTAGGCTATCATAGTTTTTCCCATTCAATTTAATCAATCTGAAGGCTTCCTGATTCCATTTTAATTACAATTAATGTTCCTACTGTTACAAAGAATTGGTATGCAGAACAATCAGATATTTTATTGTTAATAGATTTGGAGTTTTATGAAAGCATTTGTTTAGTAAATCAATGGGATTACAAGTTCTGTGCTGGGTGGTGAACCATTTGTGTAGTTTTGCTTTTTTTTTCTTTTTCTTGGCACAATCATAATTCCCAGCCGTGATTTCAAACAGCTTCAAGAATACAGCACTCTTAGGACTTCAATTAATATTTCCTTTATAAATATACAGCAACTAAAATGAAACTATGTCGGAAAGTGCCATGTAAGGATTCTAGACACACAGATTAGATGGATAGATACATAGATAAGCTGGATAGATATATAAATGAATATCTGATATAACATATATGAAATGTTATATGTACATATGAAGGTATTTAACCTAAAACTTAAATTTCATTCAGTAATTTATTTTTATTTTAATCATTAAAATAATTAGTATACAAACAAAGCTGAATCCAAAAAACTGATGCTTTTGAATTGTGGTAGTGGGAAAGACTCTTGAGAGTCCCCTGGACTGGAGATCCAACCAGTCCATCCTAAAGGAAATCAGTCCTGAATATTCATTGGAAGGACTGATGCTGAAGCTGAAACTCCAATACTTTGGCCACGTGATGTGAAGAACTGACTCATTGGAAAAGACCCTGATGCTAGGAAAGATTGAAGGCAGGAGAAGAAGGGGACGACAGAGGATGAGATGGTTGGAAGGCATCACTGACTCAATGGACATGAGTGAGTAAGCTCCGAGAGTTGGTGATGGACAGGGAAGCCTGCAGTGCTGCAGTCCATGGGGTTGCAAAGAGTTGGACACAACTGAGCGACTGAAATGAACTGATCAGGCTAGACTCTGCAACTCTTCACAAAAATCTATTTCTCGTTCCTCTGACAAAGCAGAGTTGCATTTCCCAGTTCTGGTATCTTCCTAATGAAATGTGAGTGGTAGCAATGTGTTTCTCTTTCATGGCAGGATCTTTAAGAAAGTGGCTATGTTCTCTCTGTCCTTTTCATTTTCCCATGGTAGACTGAAATTTCAATGATCAGAGTGACTTCAGAAGCCTGATGTTACAGATGATTCATTCATCAACTTGGATTCTAGAAATATTATATGAAACAGAATTGCCTGTGACCCAAAAACCATAAGTTGAAAAACTGTCTGACATCAAACTAAACCATGATGGTTTTTGTCACCAAATTTTGAGGGTCTCTTACACTTATCTCACCTGAACTAGCAAGCTAGTTTTGTAATGTCAGACAAATTATTTTACCTATGTGCCTCAGATGCGTCAACTAAAAAAACGTACATTGTTTAGATTGAAAGTGAAATAACAATTTCTATAGGTTCTAACATTGTAATTTTCTTTGAACACTACATCTTGAAGACTTCCTATGACATTTCCAGATACAAATTATCATTCTGTTTGAAGAATATACATGTTATTTGTTCTCTTTCAATTTGCTTAATTCTGCCTTAGCCATTTGTGAATGTCCAAGAGAGTACCATATAGAGTATACATACAAATGCGAAAACTACTCAATAATAACTTATTTCTTGATAATCCCTGTAGCTCATGATTCTGCTATGGGCAGAGCTAGTACATGGTGAACAGGTAATAATACTTCATAAGTAACATTGTTAATATCTTTATTGATTAATCTGATGTTGGCTTACATTCATATCTAGAAATCTTCATTTTGTAATTATAGAATGTATAATACTAATTTTTTTTCTCAACTTCCAATAAATATGCTTCTGTTTTAGATAAAGGCAGTGAAAAATAAAGTTACTTATCTTAGTTATATAGCTAATTATGTGAACCACGTTAATATATTCTGGATACTAAAATGATAAAATGGAAATATATAAAAATTCAAAGGCAGATATTTGTTTAGATGGTATGGGTTTTAATTAAGATATATTTATAATATTATTCAATATACTTTGAACAGCCTTAATAAATACAATACTTTCTTCTAAACTCTATATTACTTATTACTATCAATTCCTTTCTATTACTTTAAATTATATAAATATAGACATTGAAACCAGAACATGCAATTTATAGTTCTCTTATACCTCTCCATATAAAGTATTAATTACAACTCTCAAAAACATTTTAGGACTTACCAGTACAAAATTTATTCATGGTGTTCTAATATTTTCAAAACTACCACTTTCTAGCTCGCAAAGTTCTTGAAACTTCTGAGCACAAAGCAAGTGCTTGATTTAGTACCGTGATTGACAAGTGTGATTTAAAAATTTTGCTGCAGTCATTAAAACTCATCAAATTTTTCAGTAATATGCATATACCAATCATTTAAGGAAAATATTCTAAACTATTCTCAGCAGCTCATTCACTCTGATGACTAGCTTCCACATGTTTATCCCTTAAATAATATAGATAGGTAGCTTTTTCTGATGAGATAGAAAAATTAATCAATGATAAATCTAAAATTCTTGGAAAATCAACCTCAGACACTGATATTTTTGTCTTGATAATAGACATTTGGAGAATATAGTATCCAGGAAGACTTCTGTGACCTATGAAAATCATGGGTCATTCGAAGACAATCACATTTTACTTTTGCTAAATTTCAGAAGAACATAAAAATAGTTAAGTTAATCTTCACAAAAGCCTCAATACAGTAAGATGTGTTTTTAACTGAAAATGGGCAGTAGGATCCCAGGAGAAGTGAAAGGACAGCTGGTATGACAACACTTGACATCCTGTGCCTGATTGGTTTTGAATGCTTGACAGATTTTTACAATGTTACTGAAGCACTCAGACTGGCAGGTAACTGCTGGGAATAGATTTGAGTGGTAGTTAGGCCACTTTTCATATAACTCGCATGTGAAAATCCTTTAGATGCACTTCACATCAAGAACCTCCCTAATAATATGTTCCATTTTTTTTTCAAATTCGAGAGAAATCGAACAACTTAAGTCTTCATTAGTTCTTTCATTAGTTGTTTTTTCCTTTCCTTCCACATTCAGGTCAGGTTCAGATTGGAAGGGAAATTATATTATTGAGAAAGAGGAGAAATAAACATTTGTATGAGCTTCAACTCTATTAATTGACAAAATGTCAACACATGGATAGCACAGCTGAAACTAGTACCAGGAACAGTTCACTCATCAAAGTTTTAAAATTTATTTAAGGAAGGTGAATTTATCATTAGTGGAAATTTATAATATAATCATCTTGAAAATACAGAAGAAAATAGTACCTAAATTATAGCATAAACTGTGGCGCAAAAGAAGGAAACGTTTGTATAGTGTCAAAAAGCTAACAACTAACCTTGAAATCCACTATTTACAGTATGACAAATTCAAATGTCTCTTCTTTAATAAAGTGGTAATGATAATATTTCCTAGGGTTATATGAAAACTGCATTAGTATATATACAATCATTATATAAACAGTTAGACATGACTGAAGTAAATTCACATGCATGCATGCATTTGCATCCTAAGTATGCATTACAGGTTTTTTTCACCAATTATTGCATTGATTCCTACATTTTGTTACTATTTTGTTTTGACAGTGAGATTTATACTGAAAAGAGATTAATATCTTAAAATTATCAATGATCACTCGTGTTCTAGCCTAGAAGCCACAGCTTTGTGAACTCTCCCTCCAACATTAAAATGCCATTGTGAACTGTTCAAATTTATTATCAGGTGGCCTAGATCTGATAGAGTGCCTGATGAACTACGGAATGAGGTTCATGACATTGTACAGGAGACAACGATCAAGACCATCCCCATGGAAAAGAAATGCAAAAAAGTAAAATGGCTGTTTGGGGAGCCCTTACAAATAGCTGTGAAAAGAAGAGAAACGAAAAGCAAAGGAGAAAAAAAGAAAGATATAAGCATGTGAATTCAGAGTTCTAAAGAGCAAGAAGAGATAAGAAAGTCTTCTTCAGCGATCAATGCAAAGAAATAGAGGAAAACAACACAATGGGAAAGACTAGAGATCTCTTTAGGAAAATTAGAGATACCAAGGGAACATTTCAAGCAAAGATGGGCTCAATAAAGGACAGAAATGGTATGGACCTAACAGAAGCAGAAGATATGAAGAAGAGGTGGCAAGAACAGACAGAAGAACTGAACAAAAAAGATCTTCACCACCTGGATAATCACAATGGTGTGACCACTCACCTAGAGCCAGACATCCTGGAATGTGAAGTCAAGTGGGCCTTAGAAAGCATCACTATGAACAAAGCTAGTGGACATGATGGAATTCCAGCGGAGCTATTTCAAAGCCTGAAAGATGATGCTGTCAAAGTGCTGCACTCAATACGCCAGCAAATTTGGAAAACTCAGCAGTGGCCACAGGACTGGAAAAGGTTAGTTTTCATTCCAATCCCAAACAAAGGCAATGCCAAAGAATGCTCAAACTACCACACAATTGCACTCATCTCACATGCTTGTAAAGTAATGCTCAAAATTCCCCAAGCCAGGCTTCAGCAATATGTGAACCGTGAACTCCTGATGTTCAAGCTGGTTTTAGAATAGGCAGAGAAACCAGAGATCAAATTGCCAACATCCACTGGAACATGGAAAAAGCAACAGAGTTCCAGAAAAAGATCTATTTCTGCTTTATTGACTATGCCAAAGACTTTGACTGTGTGGATCACAATCAACTGTGGAAAATTCTGAGAGAGATGGGAATACCAGACCACCTGACCTGCCTCCTGAGAAATCTGTATGCAGGTCAGGAAGCAACAGTTACAACTGGACATGGAACAACAGACTGCTTCCAAATAGGAAAAGGAGTATGTCAAGGCGGCATATTGTCAACCTGCTTATTTAACTTATATGGAGAGTACATCATGAGAAACGCTGGACTGGAAGAAACTCAAGCTGGAATCAAGACTGTCAAGAGAAATATCAATACCTACCCTCAGATATGCAGATGACACCACCCTTATGGCAGAAAGTGAAGAGGAACTAAAAAGCCTCTTGATGAAAGTGAAAGAGGAGAGTCAAAAAGTTGACTTAAAGCTCAACATTCAGAAAACGAAGATCATGGCATCCGGTCCCATCACTTCATGGGAAATAGATGGGGAAACAGTAGAAACAGTGTCAGACTTTATTTTTTTTGGCTCCAAAATCACTGCAGATGGTGATTGCAGCCATGACATTAAAAGTCGTTTACTCCTTGGAAGAAAAGTTATGACCAACCTAGATAGCATATTCAAAAGCAGAGACATTACTTTGCCGACTAAGGTCCGTCTAGTCAAGGGTATGGTTTTTCCATTGGTCATGTATGGATGTGAGAGCGGGACCGTGAAGAAGGCTGAGTGCCAAAGAATTGATGCGTTTGAACTGTGGTGTTGGGGAAGACTCTTGAGAGTCCCTTGGACTGCAAAGAGATCCAACCAGTCCATTCAAAAGGAGACCAGTCCTGGGATTTCTTTGGAAGGAATGATGCTAAAGCTGAAACTCCAGTACTTTGGCCACCTCATGCAAAGAGTTGACTCATTGGAAAAGACTGATGCTGGGTGGGATTAGGGGCAGGAGGAGAAGGGGACGACAGAGGATGAGATGGCCGGATGCCATCACTGACTGGATGGACGTGAGTCTGAGTGAACTCTGGGGGTTGGTGATGGACAGGAAGGTCTGGCGTGTTGCAATTCATGGGGTCGCAAAGACTGAGAGATGACTGAGCGACTGAACTGAATTGAACTGAAACTTTAAAAGAAAACATTAAATTTAAAAGTTGCTAATATCAATAAGACACATTTCTAGCCTTATAGGTCAAATACACATTTTTTAAAAATAATAAAGATAATGACTATAGAATAAGGTAGACAATTTAGTGGTCAACAAAGTGCAAATACAGTAATACTGACACAAAAAGGAATGAATATTCATCGTTGACTATGCAAAAGTTGATAACTGTTTCATAGAAAATAAGATATTTTAGGTGGGATCAAATGGAGAGAATATGGTCAGAAACGAGAAAAGAATGCAGCCAAAGAAGCTGACTCACCGGAAAGCAAGGATTGCTTAGGCAAAATACAGTATCACTAAGGCATACAAATATGATAGACAAGATATTTAGCCAACATGTTCTATTCCAAGTGTTCTTAACATCCAACCATCCTTACTTTCTATCTGTTCTGACACTGCTGTGGCCTGAGCCCTTCTGTATCTCATGCTTTATTAGTGAAACCTTCATATTGATTTCCATTGCTCTGAGACTCTTTTCACTGAAACTTCTTTAAAAACGATACATCTTCAGAGAGTTGGTGCTATTGTAAAGAACCCGACTGCCAATGCACTTTAGACCTAAGACACACTGGTTCTTTCCCAGTGTGGAAGATCGCCTGGAGAAGAGAATGACACTCCACTCCAGTATTCTTGCCTGGAGAATCCCAGGGAAAGAGGAGTCTGGTGGACTACAGTTCATAGGATTGCACCGAGTTGGACACGACTCAAGCAACTTAGCACATATATTCCTAAATGATAGAATTAATGTGATTGCACCCATTTAAAAATAACATTTGCTCCTTATTTTCTCAAAGTTTATCAAAGATTCAGTCAACTTTTCTTCTCAAAATTATTGAATACTCATCTGTTGTTCAATATCCCTCACCATTCCTGGAATATTCCTCACAATTCCTGGAATATTCCATTAAGTCATGTTCTACCAGTCTCCGATTCCCTGAGCCATCCTTACATACACCTAGAATGTATCCTTTTCTCAAAATCTGGATCAGCTTTTATCACCAGAATTACACTACTCCCAAGTTTCGTTGCCATTCATTTATTCATCCATTAACTTAATTAGATCTAGTAATACCTGACCCACCTCTTGAGAAACCTATATGCAGGTCAAGAGGCAACAGTTAGAATTAGACATGGAACAACAGACTGGTTCCAAATAGGAAAAGAAGTACGTCAGGCTGTATATTGTCACCTGCTTATTTAACTTATATGCAGAGTACATAATAAGAAATGCTGGGCTAGAAGAAGCATAAGCTGGAATCAAGATTGCCGAGAGAAATATCAATACTCTCAGATTTGCAGATGATACCACCCTTATGGCAGCAAGTGAAGAGGAACTAAAAAGCCTCTTGATGAAAGTCAAAAAGGAGAGGGAAAAAGGTGGCTTAAACCTCGACATCCAGAAAATGAAGATTATGGCATCTGGTCCCATCACTTCATAGCAAATAGATAGGGAAACAGTGGAAACAGTGTCAGAGTCTATTTTTGGGGGCTCCAAAATCACTGCAGATGGTGACTGAAGCCATGAAATTAAAAGACGCTTACTCCTTGGAAGGAAAGTTATGACAAACCTAAATAGCATATTCAAAAGCAGAGACATTACTTTGCCGAGTAAGGTCCACCTAGTCAAGGCTATGGTTTTTCCTGTGGTCGTGTATGGATGTGAGAGTTGAGCTATGAAGAAAGCTGAGTGCCGAGGAATTGATGCTTTTGAACTGTGGTGATGGAGAAGACTCTTGAGAGTCCACTGGACTGCAAGGTGATCCAACCAGTCCATTCTGAAGGAGATCAGCCCTGGGTGTTCTTTGGAAGGAATTATGCTAAAGCTGAAACTTCAGTACTTTGGCCACCTCATGCGAAGAGTTGACTCATTGGAAAAGACTCTGATGCTGGCAGGGATTGGGGGCAGGAGGAGAAGGGGACGACAGAGGATGACATGACTGGATGGCATCACTGACTCGATGGACTTGAGTTTGAGTGAACTCTGGGAGATGGTGATGGACAGGGAGGCCTGACGTGCTGTAATTCATAGGCTCGCAAAGAGTCAGACACAACTCAGCAACTAAACTGAACTGAACTGAACTGAATACTTACTAAATGACTATTACATGCTAGGATCTGTCATATGTATAAGGGATTTAAATTTTTCCCACCCTCTTAAAGTTGATGAGAAAAATATTAAACAATGAACACATTTACACTCTCTTCCTCTATGTTTACAGTGTTTCCTATCTAATCTATGCAGTCATAATTGTCTTATACATGAATTCTTTGGAATCTGGCAGGAAATCAATATATAAACATTCTATATTGCCTCCCAGTTTTTTAAGAGAAAAACATCACTAAAAATTCACATCACTCTACCAATACTATTTATCATCACACTACTTTACAACTCTGCCACCATTATCTAGACTAATCTGCTGGAGAGTAGGAAATGAGATTTCACTTGACCCTATCACCCAAACTGACAGTCATTCTAATTATACAAGACTTCTGAATAGGATAGGAATTTCCCAAATTACCTGGCAGCAGAATGCAGATGAACAGACAAGCCAAACAAGGATGAAGCAGCTTAAAGGGTGAAGAATCTGTCTGCAGGGCAGGAATCCTGGGTTTGATCCCTGGGTTGGGAATATCCTCTGGTGAAGGGAATGGCAATCCACTCCAGTATTCTTATCTGGAGAATCCCAGGGACAGAGGAGCCTGGCAGGCTACAGGGATACAGTCCATGGGATTGCAGAATTGGACACAACTGAGTGACTAACTGCTACTATAAGGTTGGGCAAGGTGCCAACAGAATACCCACATGACGCACAGGTATGTGAATGATTTTTAAAAATGTTTTTTTCATAAGCAATTAATTTTGAATTTTTTTTGTTGCCCATCAAAATGAATATGAAGAAAAAAGTCACATTATCTGAAGTTTATGACATTTCTTACTGGCACAACTTATGATTGCATTCTGTGTTTAATAACAACATATTATTTGAATCTATTAATATATTATCACTCAGTGGTTATTTTAATGAAAGAAAAAGATTTCCCTTGATTAAAACCTAACAAACAGTTATCCAACCATTTTACTATGTGAAGATTACTTCTGCTACTACTTGACATTTTATGATGTGTAAATTCCAATTGACCATATGATAGATACACATAAAATAAACAAATAAAAAATAGTGTAAATACCCAACATGAGCAAAATAAAATAAAATAGTTTGTGCCACTAACAAACTTAGCAGATAGTGTTTAAAATATTTCTACATCCTCAGTCTGACAAAGGTCATGTGCAAAATTCTCACAGCTAACATCATTTTTAATGAATGAAAACTGAGAGCAACCCCTCTAAGATAAGGAAAAAAACAGAAATATTCACTCTTACCACTTCTATTCAACAGCATACTGAAGTTCTAGAGAAGGCAGTTAGGCAAGAAAAAAATCCATACTGGCACAGAAGACATTATCTGTTTCTAGTTGCAGATGGCATATTCTTTTATGTTGAAATTCCTAAGAATTAAAAAAAAAGAAAAGGTCTAATAAACATGTTCAGCCAGTTTACGGAACACAAGATTGGCATAAAAATAAACTATATTTCTAGACACTAGCAATGATCCATTTAAAATTTTAAGTAAAAATTTCACCTGAAAGAACATCAAAATAATATAATAATTGGGAATAAACTTAACAAAAGAAGCATGAAATGCTAACACTGAAAACTACAACATAACACTGAATAAGTTACAGATGTGGATATACACAAATGTATTTCATATTCATCCATGGAAAGATGATAAAATATTGTCTTAGTTCATTTGGGCTGTCAGAACAAAATATCAAAGGCTGGGTAGCTTATAAATTATAAAATTTTATTTCTCACAATTCTGGAAGCTAAGAAGTTCAAGGAAAGAGTGCTGACAGATCTTATTTTTGATGAGACTCTGCTTCCTAGAAGGCTGGCAGTCATTTCACTGTAACCTCCCAAGGTAAAAGGGGCAAGAACTCTTTCACAGGATTCTTTTATAAGGGCACTAATTCCATTCATAAGGCTCCATCCTCATGATCTAATTAACTCTCCAAGGCTATACCTCTTAATTCTGTACATTTGATAGTTGGGTTTTAACATAAGATTGTTAGAAGAACACAAACATTCAGATTATGGCGATTGATAAGAACACATTGCTTTGTTAATTGAAAGCAATATTTCTCTAATTGATATACAGATTCAAAGCATTCTCTATCAAAATTTCATCTCCTTTATTTTTCTATATCAATTTTTCCTAAAATTCATGTAGTAATATAAGTATGCCAACACAATGAAAATAATATTAAAAAGAAGAATGATGTGGGCAGATTCAAACTTTTCAACTTTAAATTTTATTGCAAAGCTACAATAATCAAAGCACTCTGGTGCTGTCAAAAAGATAGGCACATTAACTAATAAAATATAACAGAATTCATATACATATATTATTAGTTGATTTTCAAGAAGATATTACAATGGGGAAACAATAATGTTTATAACGTTGGTAATAGGATAACTGGACATTCTATCTCACACCATATACAAAATAAGTAATGTTAGACTTCTACCTCATGCTATATACGAAAAGTAACTCAAAACGGATCAAAGACCTAAATGCAAGCACTAAAACTATGAAGATCATAGAAGACATAAGGCAAAGCTTTTCATAACCTTGTATTGGGTTCTAGATTATTAGATATGACATCAAAATCCCAAGTAGCAAAAAAAAAGAAAGAAATTTTATTTCATCAAACTTTATAACACTGGGCTTCAAAGTTCACCAACAAATGGAAAAAAAAAATACAAGTGGGAGAAAATCTTTGCAAATAATATAGACAAGAAACTAGTATGCAGCATATATGAAGACTTATAACTCAATAATAAAATGATAATAACCCAAACAAAAATCAGCAAAATATATGGAAAAACATTTTCCCAAAGAAGATAATTAAATGGCCAACAAACACATGAAAAGCAGCTCATCCTTATTTTTTTCGGAAAAAAAAAAATTCAAAATACCAATGAGATAACACTTTACAAAGAAATTGATAAACGCAAGTGGTAGCAAGTGTATTCAGAAGTTGTAACAATCATATATTGCTTATGGGAGGGTAAAATGGTACAAATGTTTTGGAAAATAGTGTAGGAGTTTCTCAAAGAGTCAAATAAAGAGCTATAACTGTGTAACACAGAAACTTGACTCTCAGATATATACTCAGAACTGAAACAAAAACTGGTGCATGAATGTTTATAGAATATTACGCATAATGTCCCCAAATTAGCACAACCCAAATGTCCATCAACAGAAGAATGGATTAAGAAAATATGGTATAGATAACAGAAGATCATCTACTTTTTTTAAAAAATAAAGTACTGATATAACAAAGGAAGCTTTTTTAAACAATATGTTAGGTGAAAGAATCCAGACACAAAATGCCATATATTTTATGAGTCCATTTATATGAAATTTTGAGACTGGACAAACCCATAGACATGTAAAGCAGAGTACGTGATTGTCAGGGCCTGGAAGAAAGAACACAGATTGCTAATGGGTATTGAGTTTCTTCTGGAGGGAGGTAATGAAACTATTCTGGAATTAGAGGTAAAGATTTCACACACTTTGAATATATTCAGTTCAGTTAAGTCACTCAGTCATGTCTGACACTTTGTGACCCCATGAATCGCAGCATGCCAGGCCTCCCTGTCCTTCACCAACTCCCGGAGTTTACCGAAACTCATGCCCATTGAGTCGGTGATGCCATTCAGCCATCTCATCCTGTGTAGTTCCTTCTCCTCCTGCCCTCATCTTTCCCAGCATCAGGGTCTTTTCAAATGAGTCAGCTCTTTGCATCAGGTGGGCAAAGTACTGGAGTTTCAGCTACAACATCAGTCCTTCCAATGAACACCCATGAATGATCTCCTTTAGGATGGACTGGTTGATCTCCTTGCAGTCCAAGGGACTCTGAAGAGTCTTCTCCAACACCGCAGTTCAAAAGCATCAATTGTTCAGTGCTCAGCTTTCTGTATAGTCCAACTCTTACATTCATACATGACTACTGGAAAAACCATAACCTTGACTAGACGGACCCTTTCTTGGCAAAGTAATGTCTCTGCTTTTTAATATGTTGTCTAGGTTGGTCATAAATTTCCTTCCAAGGAGTAAGTGTCTTTTAATTTCATGGCTGCAGTCAATATCTGTAGTGATTTTGGTGCCCCCAAATAAAGACTGCCACTGTTTCTACTGTTTCTCCATCTATTTGCCATGAAGTGATGGAACTGGATGCCATGATCTTAGTTTTCTGAATACAGAGCTTTAAGCCAACATTTTCATTCTCCTCTTTCACCTTCATCAAGAGGATCTTTAGTTCTTCTTCACTTTCTACCATAAGAGTGGTGTCATCTGCATATCTGAGGTTATTGATAACTCTTCTGGCAATCGTGATTCTAGCTTCTGCTTCCTCCAGCCCAGCGTTTTCAATGATGTACTCTGCATATAAGTTCAATAAGCAGGGTGACAATATACAGACTGACGTATTACTTTTCCTATTTGGAACCAGTCTCTTGTTCCATGCCCAGTTGTAACTGTTGCTTCCTGACCTACATACAGGTATCTCAAGAGGCAGATCAGGTGGTCTGGTATTCCTATCTCTTGAAGAATTTTTCACAGTTTATTGTGATCCACACAGTAAAAGGCTTTGGCATAGCAGAAAATGATGTTCTTTTTTTTCTGAAATTTTCTTTCTTTTCAATGATCTAGTGGATGTTGGCAATTTGAACTCTGGTTCCTCTGCATTTTCTAAAACCAGCTTAAAAACTCTCAAGAAAGCAGGAATAGAAGGAGCATACCTCAGCATAATAAAAGCTCTATATGACAAACCCACAGCAAACATTAATCTCAATGGTGAAAAGTTGAAAGCATTTCCCCTAAAGTCAGGAAAAAGAAAAGGGTTCCCACTTTCACCGCTACTATTCAACATAGTTCTGAAAGTTTTGGCCACAGCAATCAGAGCAGAAAAAGAAATAAAAGGAATCCAACTTGGAAAAGAAGAAGTAAAACTCTCACTGTTTGCAAATGACATGATCCTCTACATAGAAAAATCTAAAGACTCCAACAGAAACTTACTAGAGCTAATCATTGAATATAGTAAAGTCACAGGATATAAAATCAACATGCAGAAATCCCTTGCATTGCTATACACTAATAATGAGAAAGTAGAAAAAGAAATTAAGGAAACGATTCCATTCACCATTGCAATGAAAATAATAAAATACTTAGGAATATATCTACCTAAAGAAACTAAAGACCTATATATAGAAAAGTATAAAACACTGATAAAGAAATCAAAGAGGACACTAATAGATGGAGAAATATACCATGTTCATGGATCAGAAGAATCAATATAGTGAAAATGAGTATACTACCCAAAGCAATTTACAAATTCAATGCAATCCCTATCAAGCTACCAGCGGTATTTTTCACAGAACTAGAACAAATAATTTCAAGATTTTTACAGAAATACAAAAAAACCTCAAATAGCCAAAGCAATCTTGAGAAAGAAGAATGGAACTGGAGGAATCAACTTGCCTGACTTCAGGCTCTACTACAAAGCCACAGTCATCAAGACAGTATGGTCCTGGCACAAAGACAGAAATATAGATCAATGGAACAAAATAGAAAGCCCAGAGATAAATCCACACACCTATGGATACCTTATCTTTGACAAAGGAGGCAGAAATATACAATGGAGTAGAGACAATGGAGTAAAGACAATCTCTTTTAACAAGTTGTGCTGGGAAAACTGGTCAACCACTTGTAAAAGAATGAAACTAGATCACTTTCTAACACCACACACAAAAATAAACTCAAAATGGATTAAAGATCTAAATGAAAGACCAGAAACTAAAAAACTCCTAGAGGAGAACATAGGCAAAACACTCTCCAACATAAATCACAGCAGGATCCTCCATGATCCACCTCCCAGAATTCTGGAAATAAAAGCAAAATAAACAAATGGGATCTAATTAAAATTAGAAGCTTCTGCACAACAAAGAAAACTATAAGCAAGGTGAAAAGACAGCCTTCTGAATGGGAGAAAATAATAACAAATGAAGCAACTGACAAACAACTAATCTCAAAAATGTACAAGCAACTCCTGCAACTCAATATCAGAAAACCAAATGACCCAATCAAAAAATGGGCCAAATAACTAAATAGACATTTCTTCAAAGAAGACATATGGATGGCTAACAAACACATGAAAAGATGCTCAACATCACTTATTATCAGAGAAATGCAAATCAAGACCACAATGAGGTACCATTTCATACCAGTCAGAATGGCTGTGATCCAAAAGTCTGCAAGCACTTTTGAGAGGGTATGCAGAAAAGGGGACCCTCTTACACTGTTGGTGGGAATGCAAACTAGTAAAGACACTATGGAGAACAGTGTCGAGATTCCTTAAAAAATTGCAAATAGAACTGCCATATAACCCAGCAATCCCACTGCTGGGCATACACACCAAGGAAACCAGAATTGAAAAAGACATATGTACCCCAATGTTCATTGCAGCACTGTTTATAATAGCCAAGACATGGAAACAACCTAGATGTCTATCAGCAGATGAATGGATAAGAAAGCTGTGGTACAATGGAATATTTACTCAGCCATTAAAAAGAATACATTTGAAACAGTTCTAATGAGATGGATGAAACTGGAGCCGATTATACAGAGTGAAGCCAGAAATAAAAATACCAATACAGTATACTAACACATATATGTGGAATTTAGAAAGATAGTAATGATAACCCTGTATGCAAGACAGCAAAAGAGACACAGATGTATAGAACAGACTTTTGGACTCTGAGGGAGAGGGAGAGGGTGGGATGATTTGGGAGAACGGCACTGAAACATGTATACTATCTTGTAAGAAACGAATCACCAGTCTATGTTTGATGCAGGATACAGGATGCCTGGGGCTGGTGCATGGGAATGATCCAGAGAGATGATATGGGGTGGGAGGTGGGAGGGGGGTTCAGGATTGGGAACTCATGTACATCCGTGGTGGATTCACGTCAATGTATGGCAAAACCAATAGAGTATTGTAAAGTAAAAAAAGGTAAAAATAAAAATTAAAGAAATAAAACAGCTTAAACATCTGGAATTTCATGGTTCACATACTGTTGAAGCCTGGTTTGGAGAATTTTTTGCATTACTTTGCTAGCATTTGAGATGAGTACACTGGTGCAATAGTTTGAGCATTCTTTGGCATTGCCTTTCTTTGGGATTGGAATGAAAACTGACCTTTTCCAGTCCTGTGGCCACTGCTGAGTTTTTCAAATTTGCTGACATATTGAGTACAGCACTTTCATAGCATCATCTTTTAGGATTTGAAATAGTTCAACTGGAATTCCATCACCTCCAATAGCTGTGTTCATATTGATGCTTCTTAGGCCCATTTGACTTCACATTCCAGGATATCTGTCTCTAGGTGAATGATCACACCATCATGATTATCTGGGTTGTGAAGATCTTTTTGTACAGTTCTTCTGTGTATTCTTGCCACGTCTTCTTTATACCTTCTACTTCTGTTAGGTCCATACCATTTCCTTCCTTTATTAAGCCCATCTTTGCATGAAATGTTCCCTTGTTTTCTCTAATTTTCTTGAAGACATCTCTAGTCTTTCCCATTCTATTGTTGAATGCCTCTCTTAACCAGGGGCAATAATTATTTAAAGTAGATATAGAGTCTTCACCATTACTCTTTGAAATATTTGTATTACATAAATTAATATCTTAAAAATATTAATATAATTTTGTTAATAACAGTAAGTAAACACATCATGTGCAAATATATGTCTATTTTGATGGTATTAAATTGTTTCTCCAAATCATGTATGTAAGAGCTAATATCTTAAAAGTTTCTCTATTCTAGATAGAGAATATACCCATGACTGCAATTGTTGTGTCATGGCCACACAAAGGGGCTACTGTGGTTGGCCAAGCAGATTGTCTAATACACAATTCTACATCACTGTTGTTTATGTGAAGAGCTTCACTTGGGGGTGTGAACAAAGTTGACAAACATCTTTAGTCTACTTAGCTGGCCTACTTAGCTTTTCCACAATACAGACCGGCTTTTCAAAAACTCACAGGTAAATACACATCTCATTCTCCACATCTTCTGCTATTACTGACATTAATAGATTCAGAAAATGTTTTGTCAAAATAAAGGTTATAAAAGGATACCTGAGTCATGTCCAACTCTCTGCGGCCCCATGGACTGTAGCCTGCCAGGCTCCTATGGGATTTTCCAGGCAAGAATACTGGATGGGGTGCTATTTACTTCTCCAGGATATCTTCCCGACTCAGAGATCAAACCCAGGTCTCTCTCAAAGCAGGCAGATTCTTCACTATCTGAGCTACCAGGGAATCCCTTCATTTCAGTTCGGTTCAGCTGCACAGTCATGTCCAACTCTTTGTGACCCATGAATTGCAGTACACTAGGCCTCCCTGTCCATCACCATCTCCTGGTGTTCACTCAAACTCACATCCATCGAGTCAGTGATGCCATCCAGCCATCTCATCCTCTGTCATCCCCTTTTCCTCCTGCCCCCAATTCCTCCTAGCATCAGAGTCTTTTCCAATGAGTCAATTGTTTGCAAGAGGTGGCCAAAGTACTGGAGTTTCAGCTTTAGCATCATTCTTTCCAAACAACACCCAGGGCTGATCTTTAGAATGAACTGGTTGGAACTCCTTGCAGTCCAAAGGTCTCTCAAGAGTCTTCTCCAACACCACAGTTCAAAAGCATCAATTTTTTGGTGCTCAGCTTTCTTCACAGTCCAACTCTCACATCCGTAAATGAGAACTGGAAAAATCATAGCCTTGACTAGACGGACCTTTGTTGGCAAAGTAATGTCTCTGCTTTTGAATATGCTATCTAGGTTTGTCATAACTTTTCTTTCAAGGAGTAAGTGTCTTTTAATTTCATGGCTGCAGTCACCATCTGCAGTGATTTTGGAGCTCCCCAAAATAAAGTCTGATACTGTTTCCACTGTGGCTCAGATCATGAGCTCCTTATTGCCAAATTCAGACTTAAATTGAATAAAGTAGGGAAAACCACTAGACCATTCAGGTATGACCTAAATCAAATCCCTTATGATTATACAATGGAAGTGAGAAATAGATTTAAGGGCCTAGATCTGATAGACTGCCTCATGAACTATGGACTGAGGTTCTTGACATTGTACAGGAGACAGGGAATCCCTTAGTTTGTGTTTAATCGTAACAAATGAACCAAATGTACTTTTCTTGTTTATCTGCATGCAGAGTTTCTCTGTTGACAGTTTCTAGTCTTCTCCTTTTACTTATTTCAGTGGAGTCATATGCTCTTTCAAGATGTATTTTGAGACTCTTTGAAAATATTAGTTCTAATCATCTTCCTGATATATAAATTATATTCATTAATGTAATTATTTAATAAATACAATGATGCTAGAATGGCAAACTAAATTAATATTTAGTATTTACGTACTTTTTCCAAACAACTTAGAATTTATTGTTAATTTGATGATTGGGCTTCCCTGGAGGCCTGGGGAAGAATCTGCCTGCACTACAGGAGACCTGGGTTTGATTCCTAGGTTGGGAAGATCCCCTAGAGAAGGGAATGGCTATCCACTCTAGTGTTCTGGTTTGGAGAATTCCATGCATAGGGCTGAGGGACTTTCACTTTCACTTGCATCATATTGCACTAATTAGATTTTGATTTAGATAAATTTTATGTTTCTTACAAAGGTTTTCTATTTTTTAAAGTTTTTTCATATTTTTGAATACAAACTCATCAACTAGCTCAAGTTTAAAAATGTCTTGTCCTCCATAAAGGACTTCCAAATTTTTTATAGACCTGAGATTTTGAAAGAAGAGATAAACAATTCTGAAAGAAAGGTAGATGAGGTTGAGAACAAGTGACCTGCATCATTGCCTCTGGGTACTGTAAACTGAAGCTCAATTATAAACAAAAGGGGTAATATTTTATGGTAAATTATAAATGAGACTTCAAAAAAATGGCTGAATAATAAGACTGTATTGAGTAAAAGTTGGTGTAACTCTTAGCTAGAAGATTTTACACAAGAGCACTGCAACCTTCCCTAAAAAACATTCCTTTCATTTTTTTTTTTTTAAATGGACTCTTTGGAAATTTGGCTTCTATTCAGAGAGCATTTAAAATGGTTAAATGTTATTCAGAGTGAAAAAATGTGAGCCATCAAAGCCAAGAGAAGACATAAGGAGCTTAAAATGTGTATCACTATGTGAAAGAAGCCACTTTAAAAAAGCTAAAACATTATATGACATTCTGAAAAAGACAAAATTATGGAGATAGTAAAAAAAGTCAGTGATTACCAGGGTTTAGGGAGGAGAAAGGATTAATTGATGGGAGCACAGAGAATTTTTAGGGCAGTAAAAATATTCTGTTGTTTTGCATAGTTGTTAATTCATGTCCAACTCTTTCAGGACCCCATGGACTGTAGCCAACCAGATTCCTTTGTCCATGGGATCTTCCATGCAAGAATACTGGAGTGGGTTACCGTTTCATTCTTTGGGGATTTCCCTGACTCAGGGATTGAACTGATGTATCTGCATTAGCACATAGATTCTTTACCACTGAGACAACAGGGAAGCCCTCAAAAATACTCAAAGTCTGTGTGTATGTGTGTGTTTGTGAAAGTCACTAGGTCCTGTCCAACTCTTTGAAACCTCACGGACTACAGACTGCCAGGGTCCTCGGTCCATGCTATTCTCCAGGCAAGAATACCAGAGTGGGATTCCATTTACTTCTCCAGGGGATCTTCCCAACCCAGGGATCAAACACGGGTCCCCCACATTGTAGGCGTATTCTTTACTATCTGAGCCTCCAGTGAAGTTCAGAAATATTCTATATAATACCATAATGATGGATATACGTCATTATACATTTGTCTATATCCATCATGTGTACCACATCAAAAAAGAATAGTAATGTAAACTAAGAATTAAGGGTGAGTATGATATGTCAATGAAGATTCATCAGCTATATCAAATATAACACTCTGGTGCGGTGGGGAATTTTTCTTTTCCACAAATTATAACATTTTAGTATAGAAAAAGCATCCCAGTTATAGAGTTTCATGAACACTGGTAGGTGAACAAGTACAACTCTAAATATGAATAAAAAGTAAAGAGGCAAATCCTAGGTTGATAATGAGGGAAGCTAGGTATGTGTACAGGGAGTATGGGAAATAATTGCTTTACAAAACTAAAGTCTTAATTTAAAAAAACTTTCAAAGCTTATCGAAAGTCAAAATAATTATTTTTAATTGGATTTTTCTCTGTAAAATTTAGATTTATTCATGTTTACTGTTATCCATATATATACTCTATTATCTTTGATCCAAAATAAATAATAATTAATAATTAAATAGATCATAGAAAGATTTTCTATGACCCACCTCCTAGAGTAATGGAAATAAAAACAAAAATAAACAAATTAGACCAACTTAAAAAGCTTTTGCACAATGAAGGAAGTTGTAAGCAACATGAAAAGAGAGCCCTCAGAATGGGAAAAAACAGTAGCAAATGAAACAACTGAGAAATAATTAATCTCCAAAATACGTAAGCAGATCATGCAACTCAATACCAGAAAAACAAACAACCAATCAAAAAGTGGACAAAAGACCTAAATAGACATTTCTCCAAAGAAGACATATAGATGGCTAATAAACACATGGATAAATGCTCAACATAACTTATTGTTAGAGAAATGCAAATCAAAACTACAATGAGGTATCATCTCACACTCATTAGAATGGCCATCATCAAAAAGTCTACAAATGCTGGAGAGGGTATAGAGAAAAGGGAACCCTCTTACACTGTTGGTGAAAACGTAAACTGACACAGCCAATAAGGAGAACGGTATGGAGACTCCTTACAAAACTGGGAATAGAATTGCCATAAAACTGAGCAATCTCACTGCTGGACATACACAGTAAGGGAATGAGAATCTGAAGAGACACATGTATCCCAATGTTCACTGCAGCACTATGTGCAATAGCTAGGACATGGAAGTAACCAAGATGTCCACCAGTAGATGAAAGGATAAGGAAATTGTGGCACATATACACAATAGACGGAGAAGGCAATGGCACCTCACTCCAGTCCTCTTGCCTGGAAAATCCCATGGACAGAGGAGCCTGGTAGGCTGCAGTCCATGGGGTCGCTAAGAGTCTGACACGACTGGGCGACCTCACTTTCATGCACTGGAGAAGGAAATGGCAATCCACTCCATTGTTCTTGCCTGGAAAATCCCAGGGATGGGGGAGCCTGGTGGGCTGCCGTCTGTGGGGTCACACAGAGTAGGACATGACTGAAGCGACTTGGCAGCAGCAGCAGCAGCATACACAATACAATATTACTCACCTATAAAAAGAAACACATTGGTATTCGTTCTAACAAGGTGGATGAACCTAGAACCTATCATACAGAGTGTAATAAGTCAGAAAGAGAAACATAAATACTGTATGCTGCTCCTGCTTCTAAGTCATTTCAGTCATGTCTGACTCTGCCATTTCTTTCTCCAATGCATGAAAGTGAAAAGTGAAAGTGAAGTCGCTAAGTTGTGTCCGACTCTGTGCGATCCCATGGCCTGTAGCCTACCAGGCTCCTCCATCCATAGGATTTTCCAGGCAAGAGTACTGGAGTGCGCTGCCATGTCCTTCTCCAAATACTGTATATTAATGCATATTTATGAATTTAGAAAGATGGTATTGATGATTCTACATGCAGGGCAGCAAAACAGACACAGACATAAAGAACAGACTTTTGGACTATTTGGGGTAAGGCGAAGGTGGGATAATTTGAGAGAGAACACTGAAACATATATGCTCAGTTCAGTTCAGTCGCTCAGTCGTGTCCGACTGTTTGCAACCCCATGAATCGCAGCACACCAGGCCTCCCTGCCCATCAACAACTCCCGGAGTTCACTCAGACTCACGTCCATCGAGTCCGTGATGGCATCCAGCCATCTCATCCTCTGTTGTCCCCCTTCTCCTCCTGCCCCCAATCCCTCCCAGCATCAGAGTCTTTTCCAATGAGTCAACTCATTGCATGAGGTGGCCAAGATACTAGAGCTTCAGCTTTAGCATCATTCCTTCTAAAGAAATCCCAGGGTTGATCTCCTTCAGAACAGACTGGATGGATCTCCTTGCAGTCCAAGGGACACTCAAGAGTCTTCTCCAACACCACAGTTAAAACGCATCAATTCTTCGGCTCTCAGCCTTCTTCACAGTCCTACTCTCACATCCATACATGACCACTGGAAAAACCATACCCTTGACTAGACGGACCTTAGGCGGCAAAGTAATGTCTCTGCTTTTGAAAATACTATGTAGGTTGGTCATAACTTTTCTTCCAAGGAGTAAGCGTCTTTTAATTTCATGGCTGCAGTCACCATCTGCAGTGACTTTGGAGCCCAAAAAAATAAAGTCTGACACTGTTTCCACTGTTTCCCCATCTATTTCCCATGAAGTGATGGGACCGGATACCATGATCTTTGTTTTCTCAATGTTGAGCTTTAAGCCAAATTTTTCAACCTCCTCTTTGACTTTCATCAAGAGGCTTTTTAGTTCCTCTTCACTTTCTGCCATAAGGGTGCTGTCATCTGCATATCTGAGGGTATTGATATTTCTCTCGGCAATCTTGATTCCAGCTTGTATTTCTTACAATCCAGCGTTTCTCATGATATACTCTGCATAGAGGTTAAATAAGCATGGTGACAATATACAGCCTTGACGTACTCCTTTTCCTATTCGGAACCAGTCTGTTCTTCCATGTCCAGTTCTAACTGTTGCTTCCTGACCTGCATACAGATTTCTCAAACCCTAAGTGAAATAGATGACCAATGCAAGTTTGATGCATGAGGCAGGGCACCCAAAGGTGGTGCTCTGGGGCAGCCCAGAGGGACGGGGCGGGGTGGAGGGAACACATGTATACCTATGGCTGATTCATGTTGATGTAAGGCAAAAACCATCACTACGTTGTAAAGAAATTATCCTACAATTAAAACAAGTTAATCAAAAATAATTAAGTCAAAAAATAGTTCAGGTATATTTTGAGCATGAATGCTTCAAATATTAAGAACTAATACTAACATTTTAATACTTAAATACATGTGAGGCAGTTTCTAAGTGCTTTATATTTTAACTAATTTAGTGCATAGAAGAACTGTTTGAGTTAAGAACTATTTCATATTACTGTGAATTTTTCATATATATTACCTTCCCAAAATACACAGCAGTAGGTAGTAGAGCTGTGAATCAAACCCAGGCAGTTTTGCTCCAGAGTTAACTTCTTTGCTTTTAACCTCTACAAACATGCTGCTCATTGCATTCAGTGAACTTGTATGATCCAAGGAGTGTTTGGATACATTTTGATAGTAAATAAGTACAAAGATTAAGTTTAAGCATTCTAAACATAATAGCTCTTGATATCAATGTGTCACTGAAATGCATGGTCTCTTTTTAGTAATACATTTTTTTTTTAAATTTTGAGAAATTATTGGTTTGAATGAGTTGGAAACTAAAAATAGAAACAAAAAATCTTTCATTCTAAGTTAGAGATAGGCAAACTTCTCCTGTAAATGGTCAGATAGCAAATATCTCAGATCTCTGTTGCAACTACACAACTACGGTGTTATGATATAAAAGCAGCCATTACAACAATTAGCCAGCGAATGTGACTGTTACGATAAAATCAGTATCCAAGAATGAGAAAAGATGGCAAGGATTAAAAAATTATTAGAAATTACCAGCCTAGGAATTCAAAAAGCACTATGTGTACTAAAATGGATGATTACATAAACATACATATGCACACAACACACACCTACACAAAACACACACTCTTCAAAAGCTGCAACTTTGACCCAACCCTCTGTGTTACACTTCTGATTTCAGTTTTCTCCACAGCACTCATTACATCTTTTTTTATTTGGCCGTGATGGTCTTCATTGCTCATGGGACTTTCTTCAGTTGAGGAGAGTGGGTGCTACTCTTCTTTGTGGCATGCAGGCTTTTAACCACAGTGGCTTTTCTAGTGGAGACAGGCTCTAGGACTGATGGGCTTCAGCAGTCACAGCTCCCGGTCTCCAGAGCACAGGCTCAATAGTTGTGGCTCGTGGCTTTGGCTGCTCTCTGGCACGTGAGATCTTTCGGGATCAGGGATTGAACTCGTCTCTTGCAGTGGAAGGCAGATTCTTTACCACTGAACCACCAGGGAAGGGCCTCCCCCATTAGTTTTGATATATAATCTTAATCAGAATGGATTAATCTGAATCCTAAAGGAATCTTAATCAGAATCCTAAAGGAAATCAGTCCTGAATATTCACTGGAAGGACTGATGCTGAAGCTGAAACTCTAATACTTCGGCCACCTGATGAGAAGAACTGACTCATCTGAAAAGACCCTGATGCTGGGAAAGATTGAGGGCAGGAGGAGAAGGGGACGACAGAGGATGAGATGATTGGATGGCATCACTGACTCAATGGACATCACTTTGAGTAGCCTCTGGAATTTGGTGATGGACAGGGAGCCCTGCGTGACGCAGTCCATGGGGTCACAAAGAGTTGCACACCACTGAGCGACTAAACTGAACTGAATCAGAATGGTCAGTATTTATTTATGCATTTTAGTGTGCTAACTTAAAACTGTGGTTCTGTCAAAGAAATATCTGTTGGGAGAAATATCAATAACCTCAGATATGCAGATGACACCACCCTTATGGCAGAAAGTGAAGAGGAACTAAAAAGCCTCTTGAAAGTGAAAGAGAGAGTAAAAAGTTGGCTTAAAGCTCAACATTCAGAAAACGAAGATCATGGCATCTGGTCCCATCTCTTCATGGGAAATAGATGGGGAAACAGTGGAAACAGTGTCAGACTTTATTTTGGGGGGCTCCAAAGTCACTGCAGATGGTGACTGCAGCCATGAAATTAAAAGACACTTATTCCTTGGAAGAAAAGTTATGACCAATCTAGATAGCATATTGAAAAGCAGGGACGTTACTTTACCAACTAAGGTCCGTTTAGTCAAGGCTATGGTTTTTCCGGTGGTCATGTATGGATGTGAGAGTTGGACTGTGAAGAAGGCTGAGTGCCAAAGAATTGATGCTTTTGAACTGTGGTGTTTGAGAAGACTCTTGAGGGTCCCTTGGACTGCAAGGAGATCCAACCGGTCCATTCTGAAGGAGATCAGCCCTGGGATTTCTTTTGGAGGGAATGATGCTAAAGCTGAAACTCCAGTACTTTGGCCATCTCATGCGAAGAGTTGACTCACTGGAAAAGACTCCGATGCTGGGAGGGATTGGGGGCAGGAGGAGAAGGGGACGACAGAGGATGAGATGGCTGGATGGCATCACGGACTCGATGGATGTGAGTCTGGGTGAACTACAGGAGTTGGTGATGGACAGGGAGGCCTGGCGTGCTGCAATTCATGGGGGCACAAAGAGTCGGACACGACTGAGCGACTGAACTGAACTGAACTTAAAACTAGCTAGAATATCTAATTGAAAGGACTGTTTGTCTTGCTATTAGAGTAGTCCAAGCCCTTAGCTCATCAGTAAAGAATCCGCCTGCAAAGCAAGAGACACAGGAGATGTGGGTTTGATCCTTGGGTTGGGAAGATCTCTTGGAGGAGGAAATGGAAACCTATTCCAGAATTCTTGCCTAGGAAATCCCATGGATAGAGGAGTCTGGCAGGCTATAGTCCATGGGGTTGCACACAGGGTTCACTGGGGCCACTAGTAAACCTGTGGAAGATATCAACTTTGTAGTCCTCAGATAATACATCACTGGAGGGAGATTTTGTAGTTGTAATAAATTTGTATAAACAAAGCAATTTAAAAAACCATTATTGGAGGGTCTGATAAACCCAGGTTGGGACAAAATATTTGCCTTTGGACTAATCATTGCAAACAATGGCTGAAACTATTGAAATAGCCCATTACTGGATCAGGGAACTAGGGTCTCTTGGGTCAATCAATAGAGGTGGGAGATTCTGTAGCCTCAAAACAGTCTATGATATGTATAGCTTTTACCGTTAAAGATTATGCAGCACAGGTGAATTATATCTATACTTTCAAATGACTGTCAAATTACAAGATTACCACTTAGTATCTGAAGACAGAAAGCTGAATGTACAGCTTCCTTAAATAAAAGAGTGCTATATTAATCAGGCATGGTATCCTTGAGCAAAGCATTCTGATCACTTTTAAAGTATCTGAAAAGCATTTTGTTTTAAGGTTGTGTTGGTTACAGAGGTTACAGTGAGTTGGCATTAGTCTTGAGAACCAGCATGCAATGGCTCTTATTTGGGGTAGAAATACATGGATACATGGGTTTGGTGACACCATTCTTAGAGAAATGTTCACTGAAGTGAATCCATTGCATAGCTGATTTCAAAAGCTGACGTAAACAGTGATTGGCTAGTTTTCAGAGGTAGGTTCACTAAAGTGAGTGTCACTGATTTTTTGAATAGATAGGTTTAAAAACATGCTATCTTTGACAGAGAATTTTAGTGGCCATACAACTAAGATGGATTGACTAAAAAGAGTTCTTTGGTTAATGACTTCGTGCCTCCAAGACAATAGTCTTACCCTAAATAAGCTGTTCTTGTTTAATCACTAAGTGGTATCTGATACTTTTGCAACCCGATGGATGGTAGCCCACCAACCTCCTCTGCCCATGGGAGTGGGTTGCCATCTCCAGGGGATCTTCCTGACTCAGGGATAGAACCAGCATCTCCCGCTTTGGCAGGGACATTCTTTACACTGAGCCACCAGGGAAGGCCCTTATATAAGTAGGGCCTTATTTAAGTGTTTCAATAAAAATTCTGTATTTATATAAAAGTTGCAAAGATATTAGAGTTCACATAAACCTATCATTCAGTTTGCTCTAATGTTAGTATATTCATAAACATGGTACATTTATCAAAATGAAACACATAACTTTAAAAAATATCAGTTGAGAATTTTTAAAATTGAAAAACAGTTTAACACTGTGAACACATGGACATCCGTGGTGGATTCATGTTGATGTATGGCAAAACCAATAAAATATTATTAAGTAATTAGCCTCCAATTAAAATAAATAAATTTAAAAAAAATAAAAATTAAAAAATAACAGGATAATATTGATACCATATAATCTCAAAAAGAGAAGATAATCTGAAAATTCAAGTATTTCAATAATAAGCAATAATTTGGATTATAAGAATTATTGTTAAAATGTCTGTATTATCCAAAGTAACCTACAGATATAATGCAATCTCTATCAAATTACCCATGACATTTTTCTTTGACAAACTAGGGAAATAGTCTTATAATTTATTTGGAGCCATAAAAGACCCATAATTGCCAAAGAAAAACTGAGGAAAGAGTACAAAGCTGGGAGGTATAACTCTCCTAAACTTTCAGTTCAGTTCAGTTGTTCAGTTGTATCTGAACTCTTTGGGACACCATGAATCATAGCACACCAGGCCTCCCTGTCCATCACCAACTCCTGGAGTTCACCCAAACTCATGTGAATCAAGTTGGTGATGCCATCCAGCCATCTTATCCTCTGTCATCCCCATTCTCCTCCTGCCCCCAATCGTAAACTTTACACAATACCAAAAAGTTATAGCAATCAGAACAGTGTAGTATTGGCTCAAAACCAAACATATGAACTGATGGAAAAAAATAAGGTCGAGAATTAAGCCCACACACCAACATCAATTACCCTTTGACAAAGGAGGCAAGAATACACAAAAGAGAAAAGATGGTCCCTTCAACAAGCGGTGCTGAGGAAGCTGGACTACAGCATGTAAATCAATGAACTTAGAACACACTCTCATACCATATACAAAAATAAACTCAAGATGGATTAAAGACTTAAATATAAGAGATGAACCATAAAACTCTTGTGAGAATGTAGCAAAACACTCTCTGACATAAGTGGCAGCACTGTTTTCTTAGGTCAGTCTCCCAAAGTGAGAGAAATAAAAGCAAAAAAAAAAAAGACCTAATCAAATTTTGAGCTTTTGTTTTGTTCATCAAAGGAAACCATAAACAAAATGAAGACAACCAAAAGATTGGGAGAAATTATTTGCAAACAATGCAACCCACAAAGGCTTAATTTTCAAAATATATAAACAGCTCAAACGACAATACAAAAAAAAAAAAAAGAGAGAGAGAGACAATACAATCAAAAGCAGAAGATCTAAACAGACATTTCACCAAAGATGATATACAGATGGTCAATATGCACATGAAAAGATGCTCAATGTCACAAATCATTACAGAAATGTAAATCAAAGCTATAATGAAGTATCATCTAATAATGGTCAAAATGGAAACCATCAGAAGATCAACAAATAATAAAAGCTGGACTGTGTGTGGAGAAAAGGGAACCCTGTTACATCGTTAGTGGGAATAGAAGCAGTGATAGGTGTTATTTTCTTGGGCTCCAAAATCAGCCACGGTATAAAAGATGCTACTTGGAAGAAAAGCTATGACAAACTTGGCATATTGAAAACTGTTAAAGCATATTAACCAAAAATTAAGAGACATCACTTTGCCTACAAAGTCCCTATAGTAAGAGTTATGTATGCTCAATTGCTAAGTCATGTCCAACTCTTTGCAACCCCTAGGACTGCAGCAGGCCAGATTTCCCTATCCATCACCAACTCTCGGAGCTTGCTCAAACTCATATCCATCGAGTCAGTGCTGCCATCCAACCGTCTCATCCTCTGCCGTCCCCTTCTCCTCCCACCTTCAATTTTTCTCAGCATCAAGGTCTCCACCAATGAGTTGGCTCTTCACATCAGATGGCCAAAATATTGGAATTTCAGCCTCAGCATCAGTCACCATCTGCAGTGATTTTTGAGTGATTTTGCATATATATGTATATATATTCAGTCACACTTTTTATTGTTATAAACTGTTATCTCCATATCAGGCTTTTGCTGTTCAGTGGAGTTTTCCTCTTTTTTTTTTTTCTTTTTTCTTCCTTCTTCCTTTTTTTCTTTTCTCTTTTTTACAATTTTAACTTTTAATTTTTTTAATGTATCAGATTTTTTTCTACATTTATTCCTTTGTTTGCCTTTCCTACTGTTACTTTCTCTTTGCAGTCAATTTTTAATCTATATAAATCTTTTTCATTTACCTCTATTTAACTTTACCTCTATTTAACCTCTTTCTTTCTTTCCTTTCCTTTCCTCTCAAAATATTTGTTAGTTTTGTTTTCATAGCATTATTCCTCACTTGGCACCTTGCTTTAACTTTGCTTTCTGGTTTGTGGTTTAGTTTTGGTCTTAACTGGGAAAAATAATTTTTTATTTACTTTGTTCACTGGGTGAATCTACTGTACTCTATTTTACCAGGACTGTTTTAACTTTGCTTATGTTTGTGTGTGTCTATATTCCATTATTTTAATTATTATATGCTATTTTTGTAACTGCCATTTGTCTGGGATTCATCTTTGATTTCTCCTTTTGGGGTATTTGTTTTAATATCACTTAATGCCATAACAAACCATTTGTGGAATCTTCATTACTGACCGGAGAACAAGCCCGGAGCTTTTAGAGTGCGAGCACTGACACCAAGACCCTAGACTACCAGAGAACTACCCCTAGGGAGCATCAAATAGTGAGAACTCACACTCTGAAAACCACCTGAACACAAGACCTGGCATCACGCAGCCACCAATGGCACCCTGCGCAGGATGCCTCATCTTAACAACAAAGAAAACAAAAATACAAACCCAATCATCAGCAGACAGTATTACCACCTCACTCAGTCTTTCCCATGGGAAGAAAACAAACAAACACAAATCTCACCCTGTACAAACCTTGCAAAACCAACTAGACCAACCTTAGGAGGGCAAAAACCAAAAGGAAGAAGGAATTCAACTTTGAGGCCTGGGAAAAGGAGACTCAAACACACAAACATAATGAAAAGACAGAGAAACACTACACAAATGAAAGAACAAATGAGAAACACAGAAGTACAAATAAATGAAGGGGAAACAGGCAAACTACCTGAAAAAAATTCAGAATAATGACAGTAAAGATGTCAAAAACCTTGAAAAAAAAATGGAGAAAATGCAAGAATCAAGTAACAAAGACCTAGAAGAATTAAAGGATAAACATGAAGAGAGAAACAACACATTTACTGAAATTAAAAATACTCTGGAAGGAATCAAAACCAGAATATCTGAAGCAGAAGAATTAATAATTGTGCTGGAAGATAAAATGGTGGAAATAACTTCTGAAGAGCAGAAAAAAGTAAAAAAGAATGAAAAGAACCAAGAATAGTCTAAGAGACCTCTGACACCCTATCAAACACACCAATATTTGAATTATAGTGGTCACAGAAGAAGAAGAGAAAAAGAAAGGTTATAAGAAAATTTTTGAAGAGATGCTAGTTGAAAATTTCCCCAACATGGAAAAGGAAAGAATCAATCAAGTCCAAGAGGTACAAAGAGTCCCATATAGGATAAACCCAAGGAGAAACATGCAGACACATACTAATCAAACTAACAAAGACTAAACACAAAGAAAGAATATTAAGAGCAGCAAGGGAGAAGCAACAAGCAACATACAAGAGAAACCCCATATGCTTAACAGCTGATCTTTCACCAGAAACTCTGCAGGCCAGATGGGAATGGCAGGATATATTTAAAGTACTGAAAGGGAAAAATCTACAACCAAGATTACTGTTCCCATCAAGGATCTCATTCAATACGATGGGGGTAAAAAAAGCTTTTCAGACAAGAAATCATCAGGAAAAATGAATACCACCAACCAAACTTTACAGCAAATGTAAAAGGGGCTTATATATGCAAGAAATACAAGAGAAGGATAAAGATTTATGAAAACAATGCAAAACAATTAAGAAAATGGCAATAGGAAAGGTATATCAATAATTACTTTAAATGTAAATGTACTAAATGCTCCAACCAAAAGACACAGGCTGGCTCAATGAATACAGAAACAAGACCCATTTATACACTGTCTACAAGAAACCCACTTCAGACCTAAAGACACATGTGGACCGAAAGTGAGAGAATGGAAAAATAAATTCCATGCAAATGGCAAGCACAAGAAAGCTGGAGTAGCAATCCTCATATCAGACAAAACAGACCTTAAAATAAATTTAATTGATTAATTAATGAAGAGGACTGCAAGAGATAAGGAAGGACATTATGTAATAATCAAGGGATCAATCCAAGAGGAAGATGTAACAATTGTAAATATCTATGCACCCAACATAGAAGCACCTCAATACATAAGAAAAACACTAACAGACATAAAAGCAGAAATTGTCAGTAACACAATAGTAGTAGGAGACTTTAACAGCCCACTCACATCAATGGACAGATCATCAAAACAGAAAATTAATAAGGAAACACAAGTATTAACTGCTACATTAGATCTGATGGATCTCATGATATCTTCAGGATATTCATTCCAAATGCAGAAGAATACATCTTCTCAAGTGCACATGGAACATTCTCCAGGATAGACAACACCTTGGGTCACAAATCAAACCTCACTAAATTTAAGAAAACTGAAATCATATCAAGCATCTTCTCTAATCACAGTGCTATGAGACTAGATATCAATTACAAGAAAAAAAACTGTAAGGAACACAAACACATGGAGATTAAACAGTATGTTTCTAAATAAACAAAAGGTTACTGAAACTGAAAAAGGAAATAAAAAAGAAATCTAGAAACAAATGACAATGAAAACTCAAAGCCTTTGGGATACACCAAAAGCAGTTCTAAGAAGGAACTTTATAGCAATACATTCCTACCTCAAGAAACAAGGAAGGAAAACATCGAATAGACTAACTTTACACCTAAAACAACTGGAAAAAAAGGAACAAAAAATGATGAAATTAGTAGAAGGAAAGAAATCATAAAGATCTGAGAAGAAACAAGTGAAAAAGAAATGAAAGAAATGATAGTATAAATTAATAAAAGTAAAATCTGGTTCTTTGAGAAGATAAACAAAATTGACAATCCTTGAGCCAGACTCATCAAAAGAAAGAGAGAGAGAAATTCAAATCAAAAAAATTAGAAATGAAAAAGGAGAGGGTACAACAGACAATGCAGAAATATAATGGATTATAACAGACAATTATGAACAACTGTAAGGCCATATAATGGATAACCTTAGAAGAAATGTAGAGTCTTGGAAAAGTTCAATCTTCAAAGACTGAACCAGGAAAAAATAGAAATTATGAAAAACCCATTTAAAGCACTGAAATTGAAGCTGTGATCAAACATCTCCCAAAATACAAAAGCCCAGGACCAGACGGCTCCATAGGAATATTTTTTCCAACATTTAGAGAAGAGTAATGCCTATCCTTCTAAAGCTCTTTCAAAATACTGCAGAGGAAGGAACATTTCCAAACTCACTTTACCAAGCCACCATCACCCTGAAATCAAAACCAGATGAGTATAGCACAAAAACAATGAAAACTACAGGCCAATATCACTGATGAACATAGATGCAAAAATCCTCAACACAATTTTAGCGAACAGAAATCAGCAACACATCAAAAAACTCAAATACCATGATCAAGTGGGGTTTATTCCAGGACGGCAAAGATACTTCAAAATAAGCAAATAAATCAATGAGATACACCATATTAACAAACTGAAAGATAAAAACCATATGATCATCTCAATAGATGCAGAAAAAGCCTTTGAAAACATTCAGCATGAATTTATGATTAAAACTCTTCAAAAAATGGGCACAGAAGGAACTCACCTCAACACAGTAAATGCCATATATGGTAAGCGTACAGCAAACATTATTCTCAACGGTAAAAAACTGAAAGCATTCCCCCTAAGATAGGAACAAGGTAAGGGTGTCCACTGTCACCACTCTTATTCAACATTTTTCTGAAAGTCCTAGTTACAGTAATCAGACAAGAAAAAGAAATAAAATGTATTCAGATCAGAAAAGAAGAAAGCAAGCTTTCACTGTTTGAAAATGATATCATACTGTACATAGAAAACCCTAAAGATAGTATCAGAAAATCACTAGAGCTAATCAGTGAATTTATCAAAGTTGCAGGATACAAAATCAATACATGGAAATCACTTTCATTTCTATATACTAATAATGAAAAATCAAAAAGAAATTAAGAAATCAATCTCATTCACCACTGCAACAAAAAGAATTAAACATCTAGGAATAAACTTACCTAAGGAGACAAAAGAACTATACACAGAAAATTATAAGAAAGAGGACCCCATACCCAAAGAGCGGCGGCCAGGAGGAGATACCCAATGTCCGAGGTCAGGGGTGGTAGCCAGGAGGAGCCACCCCGCTTCCCAGGAGCGGTGGCTATGTGTGAGCAGGAGGGCCTAGAGGAGCTATCCCATGCTGAAGGTCAGGAAGAGTGATGGTGAGGAGATACCCCTCATCCAAAGTAAAGAGCAGCAGCTGCACTTTGCTGGAGCAGCCGTGAAGAGATACCCCACACCCAAGGTAAGAGAAACCCAAGTAAGACACTAGGTGTTGCAAGAGGACATCAGCGGGCAGGCACCCTGAAACCATACTCACAGAAAACTAGTCAATCTAATCACACTAGGACCACAGCCTTGTCTAACTCAATGAAATTAAGCCATGCCCACGGGGCAACCCAAGACGGGCGGGTCATGGTGGAGAGGTCTGACAGAATGTGGTCCACTGCAGAAGGGAATGGTAAACCACTTCAGTATTCTTGCGTTGAGAACCCCATGAACAGTATGAAAAGGCAAAATGATAGGATACTGAAAGAGGTACTCCCCAGGTCAGTAGGTGCCCAACACTCTACTGGAGATCAGTGGAGAAATAACTCTAGAAAGAATGAAGGGGTGGAGCCAAAGCAAAAACAATGCCCAGCTGTGGATGTGACTGGTGATAAAAGCAAGGCCCGATGCTATAAAGAGCAATATTGCATAGGAACCTAGAATGTCAGGTCCATGAATCAAGGCAAACTGGAAGTGGTCAAACAAGAGATGGCAAGAGTGAACGTCGACATTCTAGGAATCAGAGAACTAAAGTGGACTGGAATGGGTGAATTTAACTCAGATGACCATTATATCTACTACTGCAGGTAGGAATCCCTCAGAAGAAATTGAGTAGCCATCATGGTCAACAAAAGAGTCCGAAATGCAATACCTGGATGCAACCTGAAAAATGACAAGAATGATCTGTATTCGTTTCCAAGGCAAAGCATTCAATATCACGATAATCCAAGTCTAGGACCCAACCAGTAACGCTGAAGAAGCTGAAGCTGAAGTTCCATGAAGACCTACAAGACCTTTTAGAACTAACACCCAAAAAAGATGTCCTTTCCATTATAGGGAACTGGAATGCAAAAGTAGGAAGTCAAGAAATACCTGGAATAACAGGCAAATTTGGCCTTGGAATGTGGAATGAAGCAGGGCAAAGACTAATAGAGTTCTGCCAAGAAAATGCACTGGCCATAGCAAAGACCCTCTTCCAACAACACAAGAGAAGTGTTGTTGGACATCTGGTGATGTACACATGGAAATCACCAGATGGTCAACACCAAAATGAGACTGATTATATTCTTTGCAGCCAAAGATGGAGAAGCTCTGTACAGTCAACAAAAACAAGACCAGGAGCTGACTATGGCTCAGATCATGAACTCCTTATTGCCAAATTCAGATTTAAACTGAAGAAAGTAGGGAAAGACACTAGACCATTGAGGTATGACCTAAATCAAATCCCTTATGATTATTCAGTGGAAGTGAGAAATAGATATAAGGGCCTAGATCTGATAGATAGAGTGCCTGATGAACTAGGGAATGAGATTCATGAAACTGTACAGGAGACAAGGATCAAGACCATGCCCATGGAAAAGAATTCCAAAAAAGCAAAATGGCTGCCTCAGGAGGCCTTACAAATAGCTGTGAAAAGAAGAGAAGTGAAAAGCAAAGGAGAAAAGGAAAGGTATACGCATTAGAATGCAGAGTTCCAAAGAATAGCAAGAAGAGATAAGAAAGCCTTCTACAGTGATCAATGCAAAGAAATAGAGGAAAACAACAGAATGGGAAAGACTAGAAAAGACTAGACTAAGAAAACTAGAGATCCCAAGGGAATATTTCATGCAAAGACGGGCTCAATAAAGGACAGAAATGGTATGGACCTAACAGAAGCAGAAGATATTAAGAAGAGGTTGCAAGAATACACAGAAGATCTATACAAAAAAGATCTTCACGACCCAGATAATCACGATGGTGTGATCACTAATCTAGAGCCAGATATCCTGGAATGTGAAGTCAAGTGGGCCTTAGAAAGCATCACTATGAACATAGATAGTGGCAGTGATGGAATTCCAGCTGAGCTATTTCAAATCCTGAAAGATGATGCTGTCAAAGTGTGGCCCTCAATATGCCAGCAAATTTGGAAAACTCAGCCGTGGCCACAGGACTGGAAAAGGTCAGTTTTCATTCCAATTCAAAGAAAGGCAATGCCAAAGAATGCTCAAACTACCGCACAATTGCACTCATCTCACATGCTAGTAAAGTAATGCTCAAAATTCTCCAAGCCAGGCTTCAGCAATACATGAACCGTGAAATTCCAGATGTTCAAGCTGGTTTTAGAAAAGGCAGAGCAACCAGAGATCAAATTGCCAACATCCGCTGGATCATGGAATAAGCAAGAAAGTTCCAGAAAAACATCTATTTCTGCTTTATTGATTACGCCAAAGCCTTTGACTCTGTAGATCACAATTAACTGTGGAAAATTCTGAAAGAGATGGGAATACAGACCACCTGACCTGCCTCTTGAGAAATTTTATGCAGGTCAGGTAGCAACAGTTAGAACTGGACATGGAACAACAGACTGGTTCCAAATAGGAAAAGGAATACGTCAAGGCTGTGTATTGTCACCGTGCTTATTTAACTTATATGCAGAATACATCATGAGAAATGCTGGACTGGAAGAAACACAGGCTGGAATCAAGATTGCCGGGAGAAATGACAATAACCTCAGATATGTAGATGACATCACCCTTATGGCAGAAAGTGAAAAGGAACTAAAAAGCCTCTTGATGAAAGTGAAAGTGGAGAGTGAAAAAGTTGGCTTAAAGCTCAACAATCAGAAAACGAAGATCATGGCATCCGGTCCCATCACTTCGTGGGAAATAGATGGGGAAACACTGGAAATAGTGTCAGACTTTATTTTGGGGGGCTCCAAAATCACTGGAGATGGTGACTGCAGCCATGAAATTAAAAGACACTTACTCTTTGGAAAAAAAGTTATCACCAACCTAGATAGCATATTCAAAAGCAGAGGCATTACTTTTCCGACTAAGGTCTGTCTAGTCAAGGCTATGGTTTTTCCACTCGTCATGTATGGCTGTGAGAGTTGGACTGTGAAGAAGGCTGAGCACCAAAGAATTGATGCGTTTGAACTGTGGTGTTGGAGAAGACTCTTGAGAGTCCCTTGAACTGCAAGGAGATCCAACCAGTGCATTCTGAAGGAGATCAGCCCTGGGATTTCTTTTGGAAGGAATGATGCTAAAGCTGAACCTCCAGTACCTGGCCATCTTATGCAATGAGTTGACTCATTGGAAAAGACTCTGATGCTGGGAGGGATTGGGGGCAGGAGGAGAAGGGGACAACAGAGGATTACATGGCTGGATGGCATCACTGACTTGATGGAAATGAGTCTGAGTGAACTCCGGGAGTTGGTGATGGACAGGGATGCCTGGCATGCTGTGATTCATGGGGTCGCAAAGAGTCGGACACGACTTAGCAACTGAACTGAACTGAACTGATGAAAGAAATCAAAGATGACATAAACAGATGGAGAGATATCCCATGTTTTTAGGGAAGAAGAATTAATACTGTGAAAATGACTGTATTACCAAATGCAATCTTTGGTTTCAAGACAAGCCCTATCAAATTATCAATGACATTTTTCACAGAACTAGAACAAAAAATTTCAGAATTCATATGGAAACACAAATGACCCCTTGAGTCTTCAGGAAGTTGAATGGAGCCGGAGGAATCAACCTTCCTGACATAAGATTATACTACAAAGCTACAGTGATCAGGACAGTACGGTACTGGTACAAAAACAGAAACATAAACCAGTGGAATCCCATGCACCTCTGGGTATCTTATAATTGACAAAGGAGGCAAGAATAGACAACGGGGCAAAGACAGCCTCTTCAATAAATGGTGATGGGAAAACTGGACAGCTACATGTAAAAGAACGAAATTACAACATTTCCCAATACCTTACAAATGATAAACGTCAAAATGGATTAAAACTCAAAATGTAAGACCACTAGCTATAAAATCTTAGAGGAAAACATAGCCAGTACACTCAATGACATAAATCGAAGCAAGATCCTCTCTGACCCACCTGCTAGAGTAATGGAAATAAAAACGAAAGTAAACAAAGGGGACCTGATTAAACTTAAGTTTTTGCACAGCAAACTATAGACAAAGTGAAAAGACAACCCTCAAATGGGAGAAAATAACAGCAAATGAAACAACTGACAAAGGATTAATTTCTAAAATATACAAGTAGCTCATACAACTCAAGGCAGAAAAACAAACAACCCAATCAAAAGTGGGGAAAAGACCTAAAGATTTCTCCAAAGAATACATACAGATGGTTAACAAACATTATTAGAGAAATGCAAATCAAAATTACAATGATATATCACCTCACATCAGTAAGAATGGCCATCATCAAAAAGTCTACAAACAGTAAATGCTGGATAGGGTGTGGAGAAAAGGGATCACTCTTGCATTGTTTGTGGGAATGTATACTGATACAGTCACTATGGAGATTTCTTAAAAACCTAGAAATGAAACCACCATATGACCCAGCAATCCCACTCCTAGGCATATACCCTGAGGAAATCAAAATTGAAAGAGACACATGTATCCCACTGTTCACTGCAGCACTGTTTACAATAGCTAGAACATGGAAGCAGCCTAGATATCCATCAAAAGATGAATGGATATAGAAGTAGTGATACATATACACAATGGAATGTTACTCAGCGATAAAAAGTATCACCTTTGAGTCAGTTCTGATGAGGTATATGAGCCTAGAATCTATTTTACAGAGTGAAGTGAGTCAGAAAGAGAAAGATAAATATCTTATTCTATTGCATATATGTGAAATCTACAAAAATGATCCTGAAGAATTTATTTACAGGGCAGAAAATTCATGAAATTAAAAGATGCTTACTCCTTGGAAGAAAAGTTATGACCAACCTAGATAGCATATTCAAAAGCAGAGACATTATTTTGCCAACAAACATCCATCTAGTCAAGGCTATGGTTTTTCCAGTCGTCAATGTATGGATGTGAGAGTAGGACTGTGACGAAAGCTGAGCGCCGAAGAATTGATGCTTTTGAACTGTGGTGTTGGACAAGACTCTTGAGAGTCCTTCGGACTGCAAGGAGATCCAACCAGTCCATTCTAAAGTTGATCAGCCCTGTGTGTTCTTCGGAAGGAATGATGCTAAAGCTGAAACTCCAGTACTTTGGCCACCTCATGTGAAGAGCTGACTCACTGGAAAAAGACTCTGATGGTGGGAGGAATTGGGGGCAGGAGGAGAAGGGGACGACCGAGGATGAGATGGCTGGATGGCAACATGGACTCGATGGACGTACTTGAGTTTGAGTGAACTCCAGGAGGTGGTGATGGACAGGGAGGCCTGGCGTGCTGCGATTCATGGGGTCGCAAAGAGTTGACATGACTGAGCGACTGAACTGAACTGAATGGAGAAACAGACATAGAGGATAGACTTGTGGGCATGGGGAGAGGGGAGGAGAGGGTGACATATATGGAAAGACTAACATGGAAATTTACATTACCATATGTAAAATAGATAGCCAACGGGAATTTGCTGCATGGCTAAGAAACTCAAACAGGGGCTCCATATCTCAACCTAGAGGGTTGGGATGGGGACTGAGATAACAGCGAAATTCCAAAAGGAGGGGATATATGTATACCTATGGCTGACTCAGGTTGAGATATTTTTCAGAAAAGAACAAAATTCTGTAAAGAAATTAACCTTCAATTAAAAAAAAAAATTTAAACACACAAAAAATCAAAAAGGCCCGATTCAATAATTAATATATTTTATATGAAAAAGCAAATTTATGTAGATACTGTACATGAATGTTTATATATCTATTCAGTATATATATGATAAAATGTTTTATACTTTATTCTTCTGTTTTTATTGTTTGAATTGGTATCTCTAAATATCAGTTTTGCATAATGCATCATATATTCGGACTTAAAAGAACTAGGTAATAAAAGGCAACCTCCATAGCAAAAGTGTTAAGTGTAAAATACCCATCACTTTGAAATCAAGTCAGATTTATCACCATTTATAATTCATTAGGAGTCCTTTTAAACACTGTTTCAAGCATCTCCTAGGTATTTATATCACAGAGAGATAAAATGCATAGATGCATACTGTTGCCTAATAAATCTCTTTCATGCTTTTCACTTGCAGTAACAGAATAACCTGACCTTGGAGGAGAGCTGCTATTTAGTGTCTTTATAGAGATGTGGGAGCAGCTTTGACAAGCAAAGGATAAAACTCAGATGGTCTAGAACTCTCTAACCATTGCTTAATCTTGCTAATATACTAAAGAAATATCCTTTCTTCATTTTTATATTAACATATTTCAATCTTATCACCTACTTTTCAACTCTTAAATAGAGCTATGAAGGATACAGCAAAAATGCTAGGCAAGCACACTATTAATGGAGAAGTCCCTAGCCTAAAAAAGCTGCAGGAAAGCTGATTTTAAATCAACACAAAATTACAAGAGGGAAAGATTAGGGTGGCAAGAACAAACCCATAAAACTATAAAGGATGAGGCAATAAAAGTAAAGCAGTGAGATGAAAAGTAATGTTTATTAATTGTCTAGTGACTTTTCTTCCCATTGGGTCCCATCTCCTTTTTGAAAGGAGTCTAAATAAAAATCAGCATTGGCTTTTTTTTTCCCCCTTCTTTTACAGATGCATCCATAGTGTTATATATTTGCAGCTGCCTTCTTGAATCTCATGTAATTGTGTATGTAGGTTCTCATTTACAACAAGAAGAAAGTTTTCAAAGAAAACTCTGAAAGAGAAATTTATGCAGTGGTGCTTTCTGTATGTAAAACCATGATTTTCTTTAACTAGGATTTAGAAAATGACTTAAAGACATTTAGCAGCTGTTCATCCCACCCAAAATATTCTCCAAGTATCATAGTCTCAGATAGTCTCATAGTCTCACAGTGACAGACTATGATAATTACCTAAAATTCTGAATATATTCCTTGCTCATGCTAATATAACCAGAGGTTATAATAAAGAAATGACACTTTCAATATATTTTAAAACTTTGTCCCCTCATACTTTTACATGGTATTTTAAATTACACTCTGTACAATAGTTTCAGGAGATATCTTAAGGTTGCCTTGCTGAATGATTAGTAGGGTAAAAAAAAGGGAGGTACTTTCCCTACCAAAGCACTTTGCTGTTTTCTGTTTTATGTAAAGGGATCCTATATAATAACACATTTTAGGAAGGATTTCCCTGCTAAGCAATTCAGAAAAATTGTACTAAAAACTATACATTTCAAAATGGATGTGTGCTTGCTAAAAAGCTTCAGTCATGTCTCTTTGCCACCCTATGGACTGTAGCCTTCCAGGCTTCTCTTGTCCATGGGATTCTCTAGGCAGGAATACTGAAGTGGGTTGCCATGCCCTCCTTCAGAGGATCTTTCCTACCAAGGGTTCGAACTGAGTCTCATGCTTCCTGTATTGGAAGGCAGGTTCTTTACCCTAGGGCCACCTGGGAAGTGGTCAAAATGTATACTAATTCACAGATTCTGTTTATATCTTTCTGTAGCTCACTGTCAAACATTTGACACCTTATCCGCTTCATGACTGCTCCATGATTGCTTCAATACTATCATACACACTTTATTAGATTACATGCTATTAAATAAAGAGTAAACCACATGGGTTATCCCTTCCCACATGGAAGGAAGGAAATACACTGATATTTGAGGTAGTATAATATAATCTAAACTTATCTTACCAAAAGGAGAATATTTTATTCCTCACTATAAAAATAATGAAGGCAACTAGTACATTCTCTTTTGTTTGGTTTTGTTTTAGGGAACCTACCAGTTAGGATTAATTTCACCTGAAAACAATGCAGATCTAAAAGTAAGTAGGCTGAAACAAAACAAGAATATTCATATCTCATTTAACTACCTGGAAGACGGTAGCCCATGGATGGTATAATAGTACAATTTTTCAAAGTCCCAAGAACTCAGGCATCTCCTGCACTCAATATGCCCTCCCCAGAGTGTGCTCTTGCACACAAATCCAGTATGGTAACTAGAGGTCTATTTATATCTGAGAGAGCAAGAAGTGGGGAAGGGAAGCAAAGGAGAAAGGAGTTCGACATTTGGTTTCCAGGAGCTTCACTCAAGCCATCAAGTAACCCAATTACTTAAATTCCTTTGGCCAGTACTCATTCACATACTCACATCAAGTTAAAGGAAGATCTTGTTTTAGGTATCTATGTATCCAGCTAAAAATTTAAGTCTCTTTCCTCTTTAGTTTTAAATGTTCCATATTTGGACCTTGTTCCTTTTTTTTTTTTTTTTTTTTTTTAATCAACATGCACAGCTTGGTTACCTTGTGCTGCCTCAAGGCTCTACATACCATTTATATTGTAACAAATTCTGAATTTGCAGCTCTTACTCAGGCTTCTCTCTGGAACACCACACTGTTATATTCAACCCCTACACCATATCTTTGCTTGACTATCTAATAAATAATTTAAACTTCTAATATTCAGAACTGATAATCTTGATCATCTTTTCCAGTCACAGTTTATCCATTCTGTATGTCAGTGAGTGAGTGAGTGAGTGAGTGAGAGTCGCTTAGTCATATCCAACTTTCTGGGACTCCATGGACTGTAGCCTGCCAGGTTCCTCCACCCATGAATTCTCCAGGCAAGAATCCTAGAGTGGGTTGCCATTTCCTTCTCCACTATGTGTCAGTAGCTCAGTAATAGGTTTTCTAAACTGATATTACTCTTCTACCCCAAACCATGCTGTGACTCATCATTGCACTCAGAGTGTCAAAATCCGTATAGAAGCTGCCCCCAATGCCTGTTCGACATCCTCATTTACCGCTTCTCTTGTAATTTCAAGTTCAATAAGTCTGACATGCCACCACTTTAGCACATTTCTCTACCTGTCCCTCCATATGGAATGTTCTTACCCTAGTAGTCCACTTGGATCCTTTAAGCATTTGCTCAAATGGCTCAGTGGCAAAGAATCTACTTGGGATGCAGGAGATACATCTTATGCAGAAGACACAGGTTCAGTTCCTGGGCTGGGAAGATGCCCTGCAGAAGGAAATGACAACCCACTTCAGTATTCCTGCCTGGGAAATCCAGTGGATGGAAGAGCATGGTGGGCTACAGTCCATGGGGTTGGAAAAGAGTCAGACACAACTTTGTGACTGAACAATACCTTCTCTGTAAGACACTGACCATCCTATTTGTCACTGAAATCTCATTCCCACTTGATTTCATTATTTCCAACTCCAATGACCAAAGATTTAGTATTTGTTCCATTACACTTATTCATTAATTTGAATATACTATGACTTATTATATATGTAACCTACATATATATGTATATACATATTTATACACACATATGTATAGATAGTTTAAGTCCCCTACCGTAGAATGTAAGTCTTACAGGAAAAGGAAATAGATTTTTTTCTATTATTTTGATCATACTTTATCTTAGGTCCTTGAACAGTTTATGGAACATGTTAAGTATAAAATAAATATTTTTTAACTGAATTCATTGAATTGGGTGTTTCATTAATACAGAAGAGAATAAGTATTGGTGGTAAACTAAGTATCCCTGTCGTGGAATCTAAGTGAAACTGCACTATTTTTAAAAAAATCCTGGCAACACTTGATAGAAGTAGCTTTTATTACTATACACCTAGTGTGCATCTACAAGAGAAGATTAACTTACCTTCACAAAAAATGATTTGAAAAAAAGGTATTAGTTCCATTTTTCCTGTTTAGAACAGCTGCTATGGAAGGAACTAGGTTACCAGGTGAAATCTTGTATCAGGATTTGACTTTGCAGGTATAGTTGGATTTGCAATTTTTTTTCTACTTATATGTAATGAAGAGATTATGTTTTTGATGTTGGATTGCTATCTACTTTTAAGTACCATTATTCCATTTTTCCCTCTGCTCCACATTTGGGCAAGCTGATAAAATCTGAGAACTGTCTCCTTGGTGCCAACTGAAGATTCTAACCACGAAATCATCTTCCTGCCAGCAGACATTCACATCCTGCTCTTCCTCTACTGCTGATAAGTCTCTTCAGTCGTGTTCAACTGTGTGCGACCCCACAGACGGCAGCCCACCAGGCTCCCCCGTCCCTGGGATTCTCCAGGCAAGAACCCTGGAGTGGGTTGCCATTTCCTTCTCCAATGCATGGAAGTAAAAAGTGAAAGGGAAGTCGCTCAGTCGTGTCCGACTCTTAGTGACCCCATGGACCGCAGTCCACCAGGCTCCTCCATCCATGGGATTTTCCAGGCAAGAGTACTGGAGCGGGCTGCCATTGCCTTCTCCACTCTTCCTCTAACCACAGCAAATGCCAAACTTTTTCTCTCTTATTTCAAATATTTAAGTTTACTTCCTTTCCTCTCTAACTTCAGGTCAGTTTAATAAGCCTGTCATCATCTTCCTAGATTCTCAACTATGTAAGCTCCAAAGCTTTCTTACTATAATATTATTAAGACTATATTTTAGAGCGCTTTTAGGGTTACAGAAAAATTGAGAGGAAAAAATAGAGAGATTATCCATATGTCTCCTATTCTCACACATGTATAGACTCCTTCTTATCAACATTCCTCAATAGTGTACTGCAAGTATTTCAACTGCAGAACCTTTGTTGACACATCAAAATCACTGATAGTTTACATTAAGGTTTGCTTTTTGTTATACATTTTTTGGTTTAACATAAATGTACAATGGTGAATAATTATGCTATCACACAGAGTATTTTTACTGCTCGAAAAAAACTTCTGTGCTCCTTTTATTCATCTTCGTTTTCACTCTACCCCCAGTGATGACTGATCTTTTCATCGTCTCCACATTTTTTTCCTTCGTCAAAATTTCATGTATGTGGAATCAGACAGTATGTACCTATTTCAGATTGGCTTCTTTCACTCAGTAGTATATGTTTGCTTCCTCTGTCTTATAGTTCCTTTTTTTCTTTTTTAATTTTTCATCCATTCACCAGATGAAAGATACCTTGGTTACATCCACATTGTGGAACTTAAGCTGGCACAAACTTTCATGTGTAGGCTTTTGTGTAAACTTGTATTTTCAACTTCTTTGAGTACATATGAAAGAGTACAATTTCTGGATCATACGGTAAGAATAAGCTTACTTTTGTAAAAAAAAAAAAAAAAAAAAAAAAAAAACACAAAAAACTGCCTGTCAAAGTGGCTGTACCATATTGTATTCCCACCAGTAATGAATTTATGCTGTTGCTCTACATTCTTTATAATGTTTGGTGTTGTCAGTGTTCCGCATTTACCATCCTAATAAGTGAAGAGGAACTAAAAAGCCTTTTGATGAAAGTGAAAGTGAAGAGTGAAAAGGCTGGCTTAAATCTCAACATTCAGAAAATGCTCAACATCACTCATTATTAGAGAAATGCAAATCAAAACCACAATGAGGTACCACTTCACACCAGTCAGAATGGCTGCGATCCAAAAATCTGCAAGCAATAAATGCTGGAGAGGGTGTGGAGAAAAGGGAACCCTCCTACACTGTTGGTGGGAATGCAAACTAGTACAGCCACTATGGAGAACAGTGTGGAGATTCCTTAAAAAATTGCAAATAGAACTACCTTATGACCCAGCAATCCCACTTCTGGGCATACACACCGAGGAAACCAGAATGGAAAGAGACACATGTACCCCAATGTTCATCGCAGCACTGTTTATAATAGCCAGGACATGGAAACAACCTAGATGTCCATCAGCAGATGAATGGATAAGAAAGCTGTGGTACATATACACAATGGAGTATTACTCAGCCGTTAAAAAGAATTCATTTGAATCAGTTCTGATGAGATGGATGAAACTGGAGCCGATTATACAGAGTGAAGTAAGCCAGAAAGAAAAACACCAATACAGTATACTAACACATATATATGGAATTTAGGAAGATGGCAATGACGACCCTGTATGCAAGACAGGGAAAGAGACACAGATGTGTATAACGGACTTTTGGACTCAGAGGGAGAGGGAGAGGGTGGGATGATTTGGGAGAATGACATTCTAACATGTATACTATCATGTGAATTGAATCGCCAGTCTATGTCTGACGCAGGATGCAGCATGCTTGGGGCTGGTGCATGGGGATGACCCAGAAAGATGTTATGGGGAGGGAGGTGGGAGGGGGGTTCATGTTTGGGAATGCATGTAAGAATTAAAGATTTTAAAATGTAAAAAAAAAAAAAAAAAGAAAATGAAGACCAGGACATCTGGTCTCATCACTTCATGGGAAATAGATGGGGAAACAATGGAAACAGTGTCAGGCGTAATTTTGGGGGGACTCCAAAATCACTGCAGATGGTAAGTGTACCCATGAAATTAAAAGACACTTGCTCCTTGGAAGAAAAGTTATGACCAACCTAGATAGCATATTAAAAGCTGAGACATTACTTTGCCAACAAACATCCATCTAGTCAAGGCTATGGTTTTTCCAGTGGTCATGTATGGATGTGAGAGTTGGACTGTGAAGAAAGCTGAGCACCAAAGAATTGATGCTTTTGAACTGTGGTGTTGGAGAAGACTCTTGAGAGTCCCTTGGCCTCCAAGGAGATCCAACCAATCCATTCTAAAGGAGATCAGCCCTGGAATTTCTTTGGAAGGACTGATGCTAAAGCTGAAGCTCCAGTATTTTGGCCACCTCATGTGAAGAGGTGACTCTTTGGTAAAGACTTTGATGCTGGGAGGGATTGGGGTCAGGAGGAGAAGGGGACGGCAGAGGATGAGATGGCTGGATGGCATCACTGACTCGATGGACATGAGTCTGAGTGAACTCCAGGAGTTGATGATGGACAGGGAGGCCTGGCGTGATGCAATTCATAGGGTCACAAAGAGTCAGACACGACTGAGTAACTGAACTGAACTGACTGAATAGGTGTGTAGGGACAGTTCACTGTTTTCATCTGCATTTTCATGATTACATATTATAGCGTATTTTTTGATATATCTATTGTTTACCTGCATATCTTCTTTGATGAGATGTCTGTTAAGGTCTTTGATTTATTTTTTAATTGAGCATTTGTTTTCCCCTAGTTGAGTTTTAAGAGTCCCTTGGATATTTTGGATAACACTCCTTTTTCAGAGAGTCTTTTGGAAATATTTTCACTTGGTCTGTAATTGGTCTTCTAATTCTCCTGATACTCTGTTTTGCAGAGCAGATGCTTTTAATTTCAGTGCAGTCCAACTTAACTATTTTGTCATTCTGGATCATCCCTTTGGTTTCCTATCTAAAAAAGTTGTATTATCTAAAAAATCTTGTCAAACCCAAGATTATTTAGACTTTTTTCTATGTTATCTTTTAGGAATTTTACATTTAGGTTTGTGATTCATTTTGAATTAATTTTTTATGTTGACTGTAAAATATATGTATAGATTTTTTTTGAACAAGCACGTCCAATTGTTTCAGCACTATTTATTGAATAGATTATCTTTATTCCACTGTCAAAGATTTGTCTACTATATTTATGTGGGTCTATGCCTGGGCTCCCTATTTTGTTCCACTGATCTATTTGTCTTTTCTTTCAGTGATACCACTTTGTCCTGATCACTTTAGCTTTATAGTCTTTTAAGACACACAGTGTTGGCTCTCTAACTTAGTTTTTCTCCTTCAGTATTGTGTTGGCTATTCAGAACCTTTCACTCTTCCTGATTTATTTTTACCCACAGAATATCACTTTCTCACATCCAGTAAAATTTACTTATGGCTGTTGTTTTTTTTATCTATTTTCCCTGACTAGAATACAAGGTCAATGAGGTTATAGAGATATTTTCTTTTTTCTTCGGCCACTATATTCTTATTAGTAAGAATAACGCTAGGAACACACAGATCCCTAATAATGTTTGTTGAATAATGTGTAAAGGACATAGTAAATACTCAATAAATGTTAAATAATACAATTTTTAAACACCCAGAAATAAAGAAGATTTGAATCTATTAATATATATTGAAAAGGCACTCTGTGTTCCAGAGGGAAAAAAAGTACCTGATCTGGTGAATCTGTCCTTAAATTATGAAAGTAAGCAAGTTTAGTTGGTCAGTTGTGTCCGACTGTGCGCAGTCCTTTGGACTGTAGCCTGTCAGGAGCCTCTGTCCATAGAATTTTTCAGGCAAAAGAATGCTGGAGTGGGTTTCCGTTTCCCTCTCCAGGGGATCTTCCTGACTCAGGGATCAAACCCACATCTCTTGTGTCTCCTATATTGTAGGCAGATTTTTTACCTGCTGAGCCATTGGGGAAGCTATATATACACTCAGGAAGTTATTTCTTAGGTCTCTCTTTGATGGCATTATGAGCAGATGAATTTCAACCAATACAAGTGACCAACTAAATTTGCTTCCTTTTATATTTTGGAGAAGGAAATGGCAACCTACTCTAGGATTCCTGCCTGAAAAATCTCATACAGAGAGGAGCCTGAGGGGCAGCAGTTCAAAGGATCGCAAACAGTCAGACCTGACTGATCAACTAAACTAATGATGACTGGGGGAAATACGGCAAAAAGATACGGCACAATAATGTATTTTATTTTATTGAAAATGTAAGAATATATTTCTAAAATTAAACTCTGTGGAAACTGCAATTTCTAGAGAGGTAATATGGATACAGAACTCTTCATACTCTTCTTGATGTTTCAGATCAAGAATAAACTCACATATTTTTCAGTGTATTCACAATTTTCTATGAAATTGTGTTTGAAATAACAGGTAAATTAGTTTATTCAAATTTTATCATCAAAGGAAGCCACAGTACTATAACATTAGTGCTGATTTGGTAAATATTTTCAGAATGTAAAAATGGTACATAATAGCTACATATGAATGGGCAAATTTAATTCAGATGATCATTATATCTACTACTGTGAGCAAGACACCCTTAGAAGAAACAGAGTAGCCCTCACAGTCAAAACTAGAGTCTGAAATGGAGTACTTGGGTGCAATCTCAAAAACAATAAGATAATTTCAGTTTGGGTCCAAACAAACTACTCAATATCATAGTAATTGAAGTCTACACCCCAAACACTAATGCCAAAGAAAAAGAATGGTTTTATAATGGCCTACAAGACCTTCTAGACCTAATACTAAAAAAAAATGCTAGTTGAACTAACACTCTTTTAAACTGTTATGGGACTTAAACAGTAAGTCATATGGTTCTGGATTGAAAAAGCAGGAAATCAAGAGATACCTGGAGTAATAGGCAAGTTAGGCCTTGGAGTACAAAATGAAGCAAGGCAAAGGCTAACAGAGTTTTACCAAGAACACACTGGTCATAGTAAACACCCTCTTCCAACAACACAAGAGATAACTAAATATGGACATCAACAGATGGTCAATACTGAAATCAGAAGGACTCTATTCTTTGCAGCCAAAAATGGAAGCTATATACAGTGAGCAAAAACAACACTGGGAGCTGACTGTGGCTTAGGTCATGAACTCTTTATTGCAAAATTCTGACTTAAACTGAAGAGAGGAGAGGAAACTCTAGGCCATTAAGTTATGACTTAAATTAAATAGCTTATGATTATACAGTGGAAGGGACAAAATCCCTTGAATTTGATTCAAGGCATTAGATCTGATAAGACGAGTGCCTGAAGAACTATGGATGGAGGTTTGTAACACTGTATAGGAGGCAACGAGCAAAAACATCCCCAAGAACAGAAAATGCAAAAAGGCAAAATGCTTGTCTGAGGAGAACTTACAAAAACCTGAGAAAAGAAGAGAAGCAAAAGGTAAAGGAGAAAGGGAAAGACATGCCCATTGAATGACATACCCTTTGAAAGACATACTCACACTCTGCAGATTTCCAGACAACAGTAAGGAGAGATAAGAAGGGTACAGGGAGGAAGGGGGGGGGGGAGGGTTCAGGACGGGGAACACGTGTATGCCTGTGGCAGATTCATATTGATGTATGGCAAAAACCATTACAATATTATAAACTCCAATTAAATAAATTAATATTAAAAAAAGAAAACTTTCCTAAGTGATCAATGCAAACAGAGAAGAAGACAATGGACTGGGAAAGACTAGAGATCTCTTTAGGAAAATCAGAGATACCAAGGGAACATTTAATACAAAGATGGGGACAATGAAGGACAGAAAGGATAATGGACTTGAAAAAGCAGAAGATATTAAGAAGAGGCAGTGAGAATACACAGAAGAAGTATACAAAAAAAGGTCTTATGACTCAGAAGACTATAACAGTGTGATCACTAACTTAGAGCCTTAGGAAGCATCAGTAGGAACAAAGCTAGTTGAGGTGATGGAATTTCAGCTGAGATATTTCAAATTCGAAAAGATGAAACTTTTAAAATTCTGTTCCACATATCCCAGCAACTTTGGAAACTCAGCAGTGATCAGAGGACTGGAAAAGATCAGTTTTCATTCCAATCCCAAAGAAGGGCAATGCCAAATAAATGTTCAAACTACCACACATTTGCACTCACTTCACACTCTAGCAAGGTAATGCTCAAAATTTTTCAATCTAGGCTTCAACAATACATGAATTGAGAACTTCCAGGGCAAAACCTGGATTTTCAAAAGGTTGAAGAACCAGAGATCAAATTCCCAATATTCGCTGGATCATAGAAAAAGCAAGGGAATTCCAAAAAATATCTACTTCTGCTTCATTGACTATGCTAAAGCCTATAACTGTGTGAATGACAACAAAATGTGGAAAATCCTGAAAGCTATGGGAATACCAGACCACCTTACTTGCCTCCTGAGAAATCTGTATGCAGGGCAAGAAGCAACAGTTAGAAGTGGACATGGAACAATGGACTGTTTCAAAGTTGGGAAACCAGTACCTCAAGGTTGTATACTGCCATCTTGCTTATTTAACTTATACGCAGAGTACATTATGCAAAATGCTGGGCTGGATGAAGCTCAAGCTGGAATTAAGATTGCTAGGAGAAATACCAATAATCTCAGATATGCAGATGACACCACTCTAATGGCAGAATGAAAAGAAGAATGAAAGAGCCCGTTGATGAAGGTGAAAGAGGAGCCTGAAAAAGCTGGCTTAAAACTCAGCATTCAAAAAATGAAGACCATGGCATTCATTCCCAGAACTTTATGGCAAACAGATAGGGAAAAAATGGAAACAGTGAGCTTCAAAATCACTGCAGACAGTGACTGCAACCATGAAATTAAAAGACGCTTGCTCCCTGGAAGAAAAGCTATAACAAACATAGACAGTGTATTAAAAAATAGATAGATCACTTTGCTGACAAAGGTCCAACTAGGCAACGCTATGGTTTTTCCAGTAGTTAAGTACAGATGTGAGAGTTGAACCTTAAAGGCTGTGACACTGAAGAATTGATGCTTTTGAACTGTGGTGCTGGAGAAGCCTATTTAGTGTCCCTTGGACTGCAAGGAGATCAAACCAGTCCATCCTACAGGATATCAGACCTGAATATTCATTGCAAGGATCCACGCTGAAGCTGAAGCTGAAGCTCCAATACTTTGGCCACATGATGCTAAGAGCTGACTCACTGGAAAATACCCTATGCTGGGAAAGATTGAAGGCAGGAGGAGAAAGGGATGACAGAGGATGAGATGGTTCGATGGCATCATCAATACAATGGACAGGAGTTTGAGCAAACTCTGGGAAATAGTGAAGGACAGGGAAGCTTGCTGTACACGGGGTTGCAAAGAGTCAGACACCACTGCACGACGGAAAACAGAACAGCTATATTACAGCCATGCACTGCCAAATCAATCAAACAACCAACCAACAAAACAAATACAAACTTTATAATCCACAGGGAAAATGCATACAAATAAACATACAACCACAGTATCACATGAATAATTATTCGAAGTTAGTAAGACTTTTTCAGAAGAAAAATGACTAATAAATATATTGCCCTATGAAGAAAAAAAAGCAGCTTTCCTATGAAAAAAAAAATGAAAGAATATGTAAGGGAGAGTAGATTCTTCAGTCTACACCTAGACAGAAGGTCACTGGTGGGTCCCACAAACAAATATTTATATTATTATATATAGTAAATAATAAAATGGCTGTTAGTAATAATAATTTAAGTAATCAAAGAAACAGTACTAAATTATATAATATCCAACCTAGGATGGATTTACAAATAATTTTACTTGACCCTCAGTTCAGTTGAGTTCAGTCGCTCAGTCGTGTCCAACTTTTTGCGACCCCATGAATCACAGCACGCCACGCCTCCCTATCCATCACCATCTCCCAGAGTTCACTGAGACTCACGTCCATCGAGTCAGTGATGCCATTCAGCCATTTCATCCTGTATCGTCCTCTTCTCCTCCTGCCCCCAATCCTTCCCAGCATCACTCTTTTCCAAGGAGTCAACTCTCCGCATGTGGTGGCCGAAGTACTGAGTTTCAATTTCAGAATCATTCCCTCCAAAGAAATTCCAGGGCTAATCTCCTTCAGAATGGACTGGTTGGATCTCCTTGCAGTCCAAGGGATTCTCAAGAGTCTTCTCCAACACCACAGTTCAAATGCATCAATTCGTCGGCACTTAGCTTTCTTCACAGTCCAACTCTCACATCCATACATGACCACTGAAAAACCATAGCCTTGACTAGATCGACCTTTGTTGGCAAAATAATGTCTCTGATTTTCAATATGCTATCTAGGTTGGTCATAACTTTCCTTTCAAGGAGTAAGTGTCTTTTAATTTCATGGCTGCAGTCACCATCTGCAGTGATTTTGGAGCCCAGAAAAATAAAGTCTGACACTGTTTCCACTGTTTCCCCATCTATTTCCCATGAAATGATGGGACTGGATGCCATGATCTTCGTTTTCTGAATGTTGAGCTTTAAGCCAACTTTTCCACTCTCCTCTTTCACTTTCATCAAGAGGATTTTTAGTTCCTCTTCACTTTCTGCCATAAGGGTGGTGTCATCTGTATATCTGAGGTTATTGGTATTTCTCCCAGCAATATTGATTCCAGCTTGTGATTCTTCTAAGCCAGCATTTCTCATGATGTACTCTGCATATAAGTTAAATAAGCAGGGTGACAATATTCAGCCTTGATGTACTCCTTTTCCTATTTGGAACCAGTCTGTTGTTCCATGTCCAGTTCTAACTGTTGCTTCCTGACCTGCATATAGGTTTCTCAAGAGGAAGGTCAGGTGGTCTGGTATTCCCATCTCTCTAAGAATTTTCCACAGTTTATTGTGATCCACACAGTCGAAGGCTTTGGCATAGTCAATAAAGCAAAAATAGATGGTTTTTCTGGAACTCTCTTGCTTTTTCCATGATCCAGCGGATGTTGGCAATTTCATCACTGGTTCCTCTGCCTTTTCTAAAACCAGCTTGAACATCTGGGAGTTTACAGTTCACGTACTGCTGAAGCCTGGCTTGGAGAATCTTGAGCATTACTTTACTAGCATGTGAGATGAGTGCAATTGTGTGGTACTTTGAGCATTCTTTGGCATGGCCTTTCTTTGGGATTGGAATGAAAATTGACCTTTTCCAGTCCTGTGGCCACTGCTGACTTTTCCAAATTTGCTGGCATATTGAGTGCAGCACTTTGACAGCATCATCTTTCAGGATTTGAAATAGCTCAGCTGGAATTCCATCACTTCCACTGGCTTTGTTCCTAGTGATTCTTTCAGATTGATTATATTCTTTGCAGCCAAAGATGGAAAAGCTCTATACAGTCAACAAAAACACGACTGGGAGCTGACTGTGGCTCAGATCATGAACTCCTTATTGCCAAATTCAGACTGAAATTGAAGAAAGTAGGGAAAATTGCTAGACCATTCAGGTATGACTTAATCAAATCCCTTATGATTATACAGTGGAAGTGAGAAATAGATTTAAGGGCCTAGATCTGATAGATAGAGTGCCTAATGAACTATGGACGGAGGTTTGTGACATTCTACAGGAGACAGAGATCAAGACCATTCCCATGGAAAAGAAATGCAAAAAAGCAAATTGGCTGTCTGGAGAGGCCTTACAAATAGCTGCGAAAAGAAGAAAAGTGAAAAGCAAAGGAGAAAAGGAAAGATATAAGCATCTGAGTGCAGAGTTCCAAAAATAGCAAGAAGAGATAAGACAGCCTTCCTCAGTGATCAATGCAAAGAAATAGAGGAAAATAACAAAATGGAAAAGACTAGAGATCTCTTCAAGAAAATTAGAGATAAGAAAGGAACATTTCATGCAAAGATGGGCTCGACAAAGGACAGAAATGTTTGGACCTAACAGAAGCAGAAGATATTAAGAAGAGGTTGCAAGAATACACAGAAGATCTATACAAAAAGATCTTCATGACCCAGATAATCACAATGGTGTGATCACTCACCTAGAGCCAGACATCCTGGAATGTGAAGTCAAGTGGGCCTTAGAAAGCATCACTTGATCCTCAACAATCCTCCTATTTTGATCACACTGGTAAATTTACAACAGAGCAGTTGTTTGATCTCCTAAGTATATAAATCTAGGAAATGTTGGTAACTGAACTCAAACTCACTTCTTAATTCTGGATAATGCTCTTGCTCTAATGAGAGTCCAATCACTCTGAACACTACCTAAACTCCTGGGGCATTCAAACAAAGGCTTCATTTTAGGGAAAGCAATGTCTCTCTATTATGATGCAAATTTAGAATAGATGTGAATTAAACTTCAGGCTTGAGTGCTTGCATGCCAAGTGGCTTCAGTTGTGTCCAGCTCTTTGAGATCCTATGGACTATAGCCTGCCAGGCTTCTTTGTCCATGGGATTCTCCAGGCAAGACTAATGGAGTCATTGTCATTGTCTCCCCCAGGGTATGTTCCTGACCCAGGAATCAAACCCACATCCCTATGTCTCCCACACTGGCAGGCAGATTCTTTACTACGAATGCCAACTCAGAAGCCAAGCTTTCAGCTACATATTATTAAATGATTTGATAGTTGAATTTAATTTAAGCTGAATGCAATGTTTTTTTTAAACATTCTTGTTTAAACATCTAATTTTATATGTATGTAATTATGTACTTTGAACGTGAAGTGAAAGCATTAGCTGCTCAGTTGTGTCCGACTATTTTTGACTCCATGGATTAAGTCCAACAGGCTCCTCTGTCCATGGAATTCTCCAGGCAAGAATACTGGAGTGGGTAGCCATTTCCTTCTCCAGGACATCTTCCCAACCCAAGCATCAAACCTGTGTCTCCTGCATTGCAGGCAGATTCTTTACCATCTAAGCCACCAGGGAGTCTTTATTATCTGAGCTACCAGGGAAGTCATATGCACTTAAGGTATATTATAATACTAAGTGTTAATTAAGTAATATATATAATCACATATAACTGTGAAAAATATACCCTCAAATTTCAGACATTATCTCTAAGTTAAAACTTTATAAGCCAACCAAGAACCATATGTTTTATAATTAATAAATAAAAATGAAATGAGGAAACTTTACTTCAAGCAACTCAAACAACTTATTTCATTTTTAGAAATAATTTTAATATTGTATTATGTTCTTATTTAAGCTATTCTTGAGAATGTTTAGAAATTAACATAAAAAAGCAACATATACTAATTGCCTGGTTTAATCATCATGACTAATATAGTTTAATTTCATTGGACATAAGTTTCCTTATGATGATACAAATATCTTGAATATATCATATCAAACAAAAGAAAAAATGCAGCTCTAAAATTTTCACACAAGTGTAATGAATTTAGCTGAGATCTGGAAATCAAATATAATGGTAATTTATAGTTGATACTGCTTTGCAGTGTAAGCAATATGAAATAAATTTATACAGTGAAATTCTTTCTTGATGCATACACTGAACTTTTGGCAGGAGTATAAAAAGGAGAATGAAATCAATGAAACAATTGAAAGAGATCTTATAAAAAATGAGGATGTAATCAAACTAATGTTTTAAAAAATTTAACTTAAATATTTTTTCTCTGAAATAGCATAGTATATCTAACATGAAAAATAAAACATCAAAGTGTTTTAAAGATTTTTTCTATGACTGTGTGTTAAACTTAGAATAATCTGGTCAAATAGTTTTATTGTATATCTGACAACAATCTAGTGAATAATTTCCATTATTATTAGGAAATAGTTCCTTCTCAAACTACATGTATTGGAATAGATCATCTTTACACTTCAGAATACTTTTCTACTTTCACTTACATGTCAGAGACCTTAACTGATTTGTCTAACTTAAGAATGTGTGGATCATAATAAAGTGTGGAAATTTCTGAAAGAGATGGGAATACCAGACCACCTGACTGCCTCGTGAGAAACCTATATGCAGCTCCAGAAGCAACAGTTAGAACTGCACATAGAACAACAGACTGGTTCCAAATAGGAAAAGGAGTACGTCAAGGCTGTATATTGTCACCCTGCTTATTTAACTTACATGCAGAATATATCATGAGAAATGCTGGGCTGGAAGAAGCACAAGTTGGAATAAAGATTGCTGGGAGAAATATCAACAACCTCAGATATGCAGATGACACCACCCTTATGGCAGAAAGTGAAGAGAAGCTAAAAAGCCTCATGATGAAAGTGAAAGAGGAGAGTGAAAAAGTTGGCTTAAAGCTCAACATTCAGAAAACAAAGATCATGGCATCTAGTCCCATCACTTCATGGTAAATAGATGGGGAAACAGTGGAAATAGTGTCAGATTTGGGGCTTCAAAATCACTGCAGATGGTGACTGCAGTCATGAAATTAAAAGACACTTACTCCTTGAAAGGAAAGTTATGACCAACCTAAATAGCATATTCAAAAGCAGAGACATTATTCTGCCGACTAAGGTCCATCTAGTCAAGGCTATGGTTTTTCCAGTGGTCATGTATGGATGTGAGAATTGGACTGTGAAGAAAGCTGAATGCCGACAAATTGATGCATTTGAACTGTGGTGTTGGAGAAAACTCTTGAGAGTCCCTTGGACTCCAAGGAGATCCAACCAGTCCATTCTAAAGGAGATCGGTCCTGGGTGTTCTTTGGAAGGAATGATGCTAAAGCTGAAACTCCAGTACTTCGGCCACCACATGCGAAGAGTTGACTCCTTGGAAAAGACTGTGATGCTGGGAGGGATTGGGGGCAGGAGGAGAAGGGGACAACAGAGGATGAAATGGCTGGATGGCATCGGTGACTCAATGGATGTGAGTCTGAGTGAACTCCGGGAGTTGGTGATGGACAGGGAGGCCTGGCGTGCTGCGATTCATGGAGTCACAAAGAGTCGGACACGCCTGAGCGACTGAACTGAACTGAAGAAACTAATAAAGGTTGGAGACTAGAGTGAAATTTAAAGGTTACACAAGTCCTGATTGTCTATATGCAGAGCTAATAATTAGTACATGTGCCATCAGAACTGTCATGCTGCTGCTGCTACTAAGTCACTTCAATTGTGTCCGACTCTGTGCGACCCCATAGATGGCAGCCCACCAGGCTCTCCCCATCCCTGGAGTGGGTTGCCATTTCCTTCTCCAATGTATATCCATACCTTATATCCACTATTTCCTTTGATTAGTTTACTACTACTGTGCTGCCATAAAGTTTATAAAAATCTCAGCCATTGCTCATGCAATGCTCTGTAATCAGATAAATAGAATCGCCTGGTTTCAATCTGCTAACTTTAATCATCTAATTAATATGCATATTAATATGGATGACACAGGTATATGAAATGATTAAGTATTAAAATTATTAATTAATATGGGTGACAGTATTATGAAAGGAAAAATTTATACTTGAAGACACTGGTCGTATTCCATCATTATTCTAAAGCAATTTTTTTGTAACATAATAGCAACATTCATCTGAAGGATACTGCAGGACTGAAACAAGCCGCTCACAGTATACTCAGTGTCAGCATTATGCCATACCCATTTTCACAGTTGAGTTATGGAGAACCAATCGCTAAGCTTAGTATATGTGCTTTTAAAAATATATATGTATATATTTTTGGCTGTGCTGGATCTTCATTGCTATGTGCAGGCTTTCTCTAGTTGCAGTGAGCAGGGGCTACTATTTGCCACGCATGGGCTTCTCATTGCAGTAGTTTCTCTTGTTGCAGAGCATTGGCTCTAGACCACATGGACTCGGTACCTGTGGTACTGCACTCTTCTGTAAATCTTTATACTGCATTAGTTTGCATTTTTCAATCTCCTTATCTCATTTCTTATTGTCTAATCACTAAGTTGTGTCTCTTTTGCAACCCCATAGACTATAGCCTGTTAGACTCCTATACCCAAGGGATTTCCCAGGCAAGAATACTGGAGTAGTTGCCATTTCCTTCTCCAGGGCTTCTTTCTGAACTAGGGATCAAACACTCATCTTCTGTTTGAAGTTAGATTTTTTACCACTGAGCCATCAAAGAAGCCCCTCCCTATTTCTATAACCTTTAAATATCAGAAAGGCTAGATTTCATCCCTTGGAGCTCTTGATTTTCTGTTCCACACTCATTACCTACGAATGTAAATAAATATAACCCCAATTAAATTCTTTATATTTACACCCAATGCTGTCCCTTCCACAAATTTCTCCACCTTCAGTTCAGTTCAGTTGCTCAGTCACATCTGACTCTTTGCAAACCGATGAACCGCAGCACGCCAAGCCTCCCTGTCTATCAACAACTCCCAGAATTTACTTAAAGATTTTTTAATTTAATAAAACATATTTGTTGATTATAAAAGCAACATATACTAATTACAAAACATATAAAGAAAAGTAAGAAAATAAACTGCAGAGTTTGACCACTAGAAAATTACTTCTGATATTTTGCTCCTTTCCCCCTTTTCTCTCACACACACATAGACACATGCACACACATACCCTACGTGAATAAAACTACATATATATATATAGCTATACGTGGGTTGTGTTATGAAATAACTGGAAGACGAGCTGACTTTTGAGACTTTGACTCTGAACCTAAGCCACTTAGAGGTGGTGGTTGTCCTGGAATCGGTTACCTTCTTCTTTCCAGCGAAACAGAAGCAAGTTACCTTTGCAGAAAATATTCACTAATGTAGAAGTTTGAACAAGCTCTAGGAATTGGTGAAGCACAGGGAAGCCTGATGTGCTGCAGTCCATGGGATCGCAAAGAGCTGGACACAACTGAGCAACTGAACTGAACTGAAATGAATGTAGACAGTTCAGTTTCCAAGAGTGAAACTGCCCTTGACCTCATGTACATAATCAACAAGTGTATGTGAAAGACAATACATGTTAAATTGAAAGAAACTAGATATATTTACACTCCCACAGTTTATAGGTGACACAAATTATCAAAGTGAGAATACACAGACTGTGTGTAACTATAGCCAAGCAAGAAGTATCTAAAGACAAAAAACAATCAAATTACAAACTTTGTAGAAGATAAAAAGCATAAAATTATAATAAAAAGCACATTGATAGATGAAATTACACACTAGAAACAATTGAGAAAACTAAAGAATTAAAAGATAGAAAATATAGACGAAAGAATTCTAAAAGTTCTTTGGCTGGAATCACAAAAGGGGGAAAATTTAGAAAACAGAATAGAGAAAATATTTAAAGAGACAGTGGCAATGGTGTGATCACTCACCTAGAGCCAGACATCCTCAGTGTGAAGTCAAATGGCCTTAGGAATCATCACTATAAACAAAGCTAGTGGAGGTGATGGAATTCCAGTTGAACTATTTCAAATCCTAAAAGATGATGCTGTCAAAGTGCTGCAATCAACATACCAGCAAATTTGGAAAACTCAGCAGTGGCCACAGGACTGGAAAAGGTCAGTTTCAATTCCAATCCCAAAGAAAGGCAATGCCAAAGAATGCTCAAACTACCATACACTTGAACTCATCTCACATGCTAGTAAAGTAATGCTCAAAATTCTCCAAGCCAGGCTTCAGTAACACATGAACCGTGAACTTTCAGAGTTCAACTGGTTTTAGAAAAGGCAGAGGAACCAGAGTTCAAATTGCCAACATCCACTGGATCACTGAAAAAGTAAGAGTCACAAAAAAACATGTATTTCTGCTTTATTGATTATGCCAAAGCCTTTGACTGTGTTGTTCACAATAAACTGTGGAAATTCTGAAAGAGATGGGAATACTAGACCACCTGACCTGCCTCTTGAGAAATCTGTATGCAGGTCACGAAGCAACAGTTAGAACTGGACAGGGAATGACATTCCTTTTCCTAGTTGGTCCCAAATAGGAAAAGGAATGTGTCAAGGCTATATATTGCCACCCTGTTTATTTAACATATGCAGAGAACATCATGAAAAACACTGAGCTGGATGAAGCACAAGCTAGAATCAAGATTGCTGGGAGAAATATCAATAACCTCAGATATGCAGATGACAAACACCCTTATGGCAGAAAGTGAAGAAGAAGTAAAGAGCCTCTTGATGAAAGTGAAAGAGGAGAGTGAAACAGTTGGCTTAAAGCTAAACATTCAGAAAACTAAGATCATGGCATCTGGCCCAATCACTTCATGGCAAATAGATAGGGAAACCATGGAAACAGTGGCTGACTTTATTTTGGGGGGCTCCAAAATCACTGCAGATGGTGACTGCAGCCACAAAATTAGAAGATGATTACTCTTTAGAAGGAAAGTTATGACCAACCTAGACAGCATATAAAAAACAGAGACATTATTTTGTCAACAAAGTTCCGTTTAGTCAAGGCTATGGTTTTTCCAGTAGTCATGTATGGATGTGAGAGTTGGACAATAAAGAAAGCTGAGCACTGAAGAATTGATGCTTTTGAACTGTGGTGTTGGAGAAGACTCTTGAGAGTCCCTTGGCCTCCAAGGAGATCCAACCAGTCCATCCTAAAGGAGATCAGTTTGAGTGTTCACTGGAAGGACTGATGTTGAAGCTGAAACTCCAATACTTTGGCCACCTGAAGCAAAGAGCTGACTTATTGGAAAAGACCCTGATGCTGGGAAAGATTGAAGGCAGGAGGAGAAGGGGATGCCAGAAGATGAGATGGCTGGATTGTGTCACCAGCTCAATGGACATCAGTTTGGGTGAACTCCGGGAGTCGGCGATGGACAAGGAGACCTGGCATGCTGCAGTACATGGGGTCGTAGGCACAACTGAGCGACTGAACTTACTGATAGTAGATCATATATTTCCAAAAGTCATTTAAAAAAGGAAAAGGAGGGCCGACTTCCAAGGTATGGAATATATAAAATATACCAAGAAAGTAAAGAAAAAAGAAATCCAGACCAAATATTACATAGGGAAACTGTAACATTACCAAGACAAAAGATGATGTTCACAGGAGCTGAAGAAAAAACAGAACACAAAACAGAACAAATTCTAGAATTACAACAAATTTCTCAACAGCAAAATTTAGGACATTAGAACAGCATGTAGAAATTAATAGGGAAAAATAATGGTCAACTTAGAGTTTTGTTTCTCATACAATTATCACTCAAGTTTCAGAATAAAAGATAAATATTTATTAGAACTAGAATCAGGATTTTATCACCAATAGATATTTATATTTGAACATGTAAAAGACATACAAAAGGATGTTCTTCAGGAAAATCAATGATTCCAGGCAGGTTGAAAAATCTGTAGTAAGTCCAAAGAATAGTGTGTGTGTATGTGTGTGCATGCATTAAACAAAATGTGTTTAATATGTTGGGGTGAAAAAAAAGATAAACCTAAAATATTTCATAATGATGATACACTAGCTAGGAAAAGGAAGATCAAAACTGAAGAGCTGTTAATTCTCTTTCTTGTTTGGAAGAAAGGTGATCAAAATACTTTTCAATTTAAGACCTTACAAAGTTAAACATGTGTGGTAAATACATAATAGTGTATAAATTCTTAAAAGTGGTAGAGATAAAAACATGACATTAGTGCCTAATTAGTTTACTGATACTAAGCTTGATTCATATTACTAGAGCAACCTCTTGACTCTTTTTCCCTATTTTATAATATTCCACATATGAAGGTATAAGAATAAATTTATTTTTCTTTACAATATCCAATTGCCTATAGTAAATTTTTTCTACTAGTTTATAATTTATGGTATAAGTTGTATATATATATATGCATATATATAAGCTGTATATGAATATATATACACATAAATAATAAAGTATGACATTAGTTTATATTAAGAAGAGATCTATATGAGAAAACTTTTTCTTTTCTTTTTCCTTTTCTGTCTGTTCCCTTCCTATTTTCCTTTCCCCCTCTCATTCCTTCTCTCCCCTTCCTTTCCTTTTGTTTCTGCTTTTGTGTTTTATCTTTTTATTTAGGGCAGTGGTAAAGAAAAAATATTTTATTATTCTAGAAATGTTCTAGTTCACGATTTTGTGGGATTATATTCCCTACTTAATTACGAGCGCTTAATTCCTTAGGTACCCATTTTTATTCTGGGTTGATTTCCAAAGCAGATCCTGAAAGTCAGTAAATTAAATAAGTGAGATAGCCAACTAAAGGAGAACGGATAAAATGTGAATTACAATGACATCTATAGAGTATTTCAAATTAATGTACTAGAAAGATATCAAATATAAAGTTTTCCAACCACAAAGTTGAGGGAAAACTGATATTGAACCTGCCAAATATATGGGAAAATTCATTTATAGAAAAATTGTCAAAGCAGACAGAATAATACCACTGAATTCAGGTGATGGTAACTTGCGAAGAATGAAGGGGACAGCATCAAGGTGCCAGTAGATTCCATGTCTGGTGAGAGTCGGCTTCCTACCTCAGAGAAAACCCCACTGCTTCCGTGACCTCACACAGCCTTGGGCCATTGCTCTCCCGTCTCTTCAGGAATCTCATTCATGGGGGCTCCATCCTCACGACCTAATCACCCCGCGAAGGTCCCACTCCCAAACACCATCACATTGGGGTATATGTGATTCGACATAAGAACTGCAAGAGAAACAAGCACTGAGTTCCCAGCCTATTATTACTCACATGTTATAGAGCACAAAAGTGAAACACCAAGATATCAAGTAATTCTTCATTTTCTCAAGGACACTCAATTGTCACTTCTTAGTATATCTCCAAATACCACATTGTACTGCTTCCCATTGCAGTACTGTGATTCTAAAACCATGTTCTCTCTCATATTTTTTGTTAAGCTATATTCCAATCCATTTATCTATATATTATTCCTATTCCATGGCAATTTGATAGTGTCTTAATTTCTATACCATTGTTAATATCACAAGTTGGTAACTCATTTTTTACAGAGTACATTTGAGAACATTTAAAATTGTTTGCTCTTAAAGCATCCATATAAATTTCAGAAGTACTAGGTCGATTTGGATTTTACATGAACAAATGAGATGAATGAAATTCATAAATACTATTTAACATAGGCCATAGAACTTAGCGAAACACTTTATAAATAAAACTATTGAACATAAAGGTTGTGTTTAATTAACAAGGTGATACAAATGAGAACATTAGGTGTCAGTGTTGAAAAAATTGAAAAACATAAATAATCTATCAAAATTAACTTTAGTTCTATTTTCTATACTTGTAGGTTTTTTAGTTCTATATATATATATATGATGTTAATACTCAAAAATGATTTTTTAATAATTTAAAAGTTAATCTTATACGGTGCTTAACTGTAATTAAATATGAAATTATATCTATAAGGAAAATTAACTTTCTTCCTTAATATATATGTTTAAAAGTAGTTAAAACTTATTGCACAATATTTAAACCGTAGGCCAGCTTCATGCCCTCCTAGACTACAGCCTATCCAGCATTTTAGGATGTGTTCTATTTTGAGCTGTCTAGGAAATGTATACAAAGAGACACACACATACACCTGAATATGCATATGAAGGTCGTTGTTTAGTCCCTAAGTCAGGTCAGATTCTTTTGTGACCCTATGGACTGTAGCCTACTGGGCTCCTCTGTCTATGAGATTTCTAACAATACTGGAGTGGGTTGTCATTTCATTCTCCAGAAAATCTTACTGGCCTAGGAAATGAACTTGCATCTTCTGCTTAGCAGGTCGATTTGTTAATACTGAGTCCCCAGGAAAGCCCATGCATGTGGACATGCACACATAAATGTATGTGTATGATGGCACCCCACTCCAGTACTCTTGCCTGGAAAATCCCATGGATGGAGGAGCCTAGTGGGCTGCAGTCCATGGGGTCATGAAGAGTCGGACAAGACTGAGCAACTTCCCTTTCACTTTTCAGTTTCATGCATTGGAGAAGGAAATGGAAACCCACTCCAGTGTTCTTGCCTGGAGAATCCCAGGGATGGGGGAGCCTGGTGGGCTGTCGTCTGTGGGGTCACACAGAGTCGGACACGACTGAAGTGACTTAGCAGCAGCAGCAGCAATACAAAGCAACAAATATTTACAATGTTATACCTTTATTTTTTCTATTGTAGTTAAATATGAAGAGTTGAGATATGCGATTTGCAAGAAAACAAAACTCATCACGCTCATCATTTATGTGGAGGCTTTGAGGCTGGTGTCTGGTTTTCTACAAGAACAAGTAGGCAATCTTCCTACCATAACATTCTTAGTCAAGAGAAAATAAAGTTTATTTGCATATTACTATGCACATAATTTGGAATCTGAATATGCAAATTGGGCATCCCACATTCTGGTCTTGCTTCTTGGTTTTCTACAGCTTAATTGCCCTGAATAATTTTAAAAGGTTGGAAAGATTAGAAGCTTCTTACATACTCAACAAACAAACAAACAATAAAATTTGCCTATAAGTGTATAATAAGGCATATCTCATCAGGTAAAAATATATTACCATACATAAAATAGACAGACAGTGGGAATTTGCTGTATGACTTAGGAAATTCAAACAGGGGCTCTGTGACAACCTAGAGGGGTGGGTTGTGGTGGGAAGTTCAAGAGCGAGGGGGCATATATATATATCTATGGATGATTTATGTTGACGAATGGCAGAAACCAACCCAATATTGTAAAACAATTATCCTTCAATTAAAAATACTTGAACTGAGAACTCCCAGATATACATGCTGGATTTAGAAAAGGCAGAGAAACCAGAGATGAAACTGCCAACATCCAGTGGATCATAGAAAAAGCATGAAAATTATGGAAAAGCATCTACTTCTGCTTCACTGACTACATTAAAGCCTTTGACTGTGTGGATCACAACAAATTTTGGAAAATTCTTCAAGAGATGGGAACACCAGACCAACGGACTTGCCTTCTGAGAAACCTGTAGGCAGGTCAAGAAGCAACAGTTAGAATCAGACATGGAACAATAGACTGGTTCCAAATTGGGAAAGGAGTATGTCAAGGCTGTATATTGTCACCCTGCTATTTAACTTATATGCAGAGGACATCATATGAAATGCCGGGCTGAATGAAGTACAAGCTACAATCAAGATTGCTGGGAGAAATATCAATAACCTTAGATATGCAAATGACATCACCCTCATGGCAGAAAGTGAAGAGGAACTAAAGAGCCTCTTGAAGAAAGTGAAAGCAAGAGTGTGAAAAAGCTGGCTTAAAACTAAGATTTCAAAAAACCAAGATCACAGAATCCAGTCCCATCACTTCATGGTAAAGAGATGGAGAAATAATGGAAACAGTGACAGACTTTATCTTCTTGGGCTCCAAAATCAGATATGACTAAGCGACTGAACATCAAATTTAAAAAAAAAAAAAACAAAAAACCTTACGGGCTGAATTAAGTGAATAGGAAAACATTCAAGCTGCATCCTTTTTATCATCCTCAACCATTTTGGGAAATAATTGTACTTTTTCCTTTATTTCACCTTGTACCATATTCATAAGCTTATAATTATTAAGTTCATATTTATATGACTACATTGCATCACTGAAACTTATCAAATAATTTAAGCTTCAGGAAGACATTTCAAGTATTTCAGACCCAAGCTGAAAGTAGATTTATAAATAGTAACTTTGTTTGAACAAAGGGCAAGAAATCAAAGTAACTGATAAAAGAGGCTAAATTGTATACCCTCAAACTCATATGTGTAAGTCATAACTCCCAGAATTTCTAAATTATACTGGATGTGGAGATGGGACCTAAGTTAAAATGAGGCCAGTATGGTGGGCTTTAATTCAATCTGATTAGTGTTCTCATAATAGGAAATTTGGACACACAAAGAGATACACCAGAGGTGTATGCACATAGAGGAAAGATAATGTGAAGACATAGCATGAAACTGAGCATCTGCAAGCCAAGGAGAGGAGTCTCAGAAGAAACCAAACTGCAGACACCTTGATTTTGGACTTCCAGTCTTCAGAACTGTGGGGGACAGTGTTATCTCTCCAGTCTATGTTATTTGTGTGGCAGCCTTAGCAAACTGACATTGAAGTATATTTTTATTATTTAAATAAAAAGTGGTAGGTGTAAGTAGATGCAAGAGAAGAGCATGGAAAAAACTTCTGTGGGAGATTAGAAAAGAAACCTTTCAGGAAGCTGAATTTTAGTTAGCATTTAAAAGATGTAATAAATTCATTTCGAAGTAAATTTATTTCAGCATTAAATGGCTATCTTGGAGCACTAAATAATCATTATAAAATTGCTGACAATATAAAACAATTTTTTTTTTTTTTTTTTTTTTTTTATTTTAGTTTTTTATTTTTTAAATTTTAAAATCTTTAATTCTTACATGCACAAGTCAGTATTTCCACGCATTTAAGAAAGTTTTTAAAATGTAAATAATCTCAGTACTATATCAAGACAATAGTCTAATCGTATTTAGGATTCAGCAGTTGGTAGTTTTGGAGAATAAGTGTAGTATAATAAAAAACAAATCTTGAAATAACAAATTGGTCACACAAATTTGTGGGTCTAATATTAGAGAATCTGGAAAAAGTAGCTGTAAATTTATAATTCTTTTAGATGTATTAGCTGCAATAGAAAGCAGGATAGGCAAGTTCAGAAGCTACCAATTTCATTCCCATGAAATGCTCAGAATAAAATTAATGTATTCTACCCACAGACTAGACGACTGAGAAAATAAACATGAACACTATGTAAGCTTTGATCCACTTGTTTAAATCTTAAATATTTTGAATGCATAAACACGCCACAGCATTTTATCTTTTGAAAATTTGAGAAGAGACAAATATATCATATTTCTTTTAAACTTTAGTATAATTATCTGCATTGAGTAAAATTTCAATGAATACTATTTCAAAAAAGAACGAACGAAGAACAAACACTGAATCAATGGTTTAACGGCCGTTTGGTTTAAGAATATTCTCAGTGTTGGAGAAATTACCAACAAAGCTCAATAAATTACAGTATAGAAGACATACTAAAAGCCCAGTAATATAATATTAATAACAAAATTCTGTGGAAGATTAGAAAAGGAATCTTTTAGGAAATTGAATTTTAGCTACTATTTGAAGGATGAATATTTCCAGATGTTTGAGGTGAATCTTCCAGGAAATCTTCTAGTTTTAGGGGACAATGGGTCTAAATAATTATACAGACATCTAAGAATATTTGATTTATGTCATCAACAGATCATGGAAAACTTGCCTGCATATCTCTACATACCTAAAATGTGGATTAGATATAGATATGCATATAGATAAGGTCTTTCCAGGTGGCTCAGTGTTAAAGAATCCACCTGTCAATGCATGAGACACAGTAGATATGGGTTTGATCCCTGGGTCAGGAAGATCCCCTGGAGAAGGAAATGGCAACACACTCCCGTCTTCTTGCCTGGAAAATCTCATGGACAGAGGAGACTGGCAGGCTACAGTTCACGGGGTCACAAAAGAGTCAGACAGGACTGAGTGACTGAGCAAGCACACACGGATAAAGATATGAATACAGATATAGATATGGTTATGGATACAGATACAGCACATAACCATAAACGTGTAACACAGAACATGTGTTATTCTCTTATTTTCTCGGGGTGGGGAGCATGTAAGGTCTTAGTTCTCTAACCAGGGATTGAACCAGTGCCCCCTGCAGTGAAAGCATGGTCTCAACCACTGGACCACCAGGGAAGTCCTTGTTATTCTCTTCTTTATCCTATTCCTCAAAGTTTGTGACTTTAACGTACTCCAAGAAGCATTAATTTTATTAGCCTAAACTTCAGGCCTTATATATCTTTTTTGAAGTATGGCAAAACCAACACAATATTGTAACGTAATTAACCTCCAATTAAAATAAATTTATATTTAAAAAAATAAAGAAAAAAGGAACTAGAATTAAGTACAAGCATGTATTAAAGAAATGAAGCAAATAATCAGAGTTTTAAGAACTTGATATACTAAGGCAGAGAATAAATTATTTAAGTGGTTAAAGGTGGAGCTTAGAAAATGTTTGTAAGGGTTCTATCCTGATAAATCCAAAAATCTGATTAGAGGTTGCATATGTAAAATAAGGAACTGACATCAGAAACATTTCAGAAGGAAGAGCCCACAGAACTAACCATCTTCTTCAATGTGAGAACAAAGCAAAATTTAGAGGTATGAGTCTGGATAATTTAAAGAAAGGAACTGCTACTAACAAGGGAAAATAGTCCTTAATTAGGCAGTTATAACTGTTGGTAGAGAGACTGCATTCATGTTTTTAAGTCATATAGACTCTGAATTATTAGCAAATTATGAAGCTGATCCAGCATATGAAATAAACTCAAGAAACTCTGAGATTAATATGTATTCCTTTTGTTTGACTTATACAAATAATCTCCTATTCAACTATTTCTCTTCACCTTAATAACTACAACCCTGGATACAAGTCACCACCAAATCTCTCTGGGATCACAGCATAAACATCCTGTTATACCCGCTTTCACCTTTGCCTATACATGCATGTGTGCTATGTCACTTCAGTCTTGTCTAACTCTTTGTGATCCTATGTACTGTAGCCCACCAGGCTCCTCTGTCCACAGGATCCTCCAGGCAAGAATGCTGGAGTGGGTTGCCATGCCTTCCTCCAGGGTATCTTCCCTATTCAGGGATTGCACTCTAATCTCTAATGTCTCCTTCATTGACAGGTAGGTTCTTTATCACTAGCTCCACCTGGGATCTTAATACAGCATTCAGAGCGTTTCTGCTCAGTGTGAGTTAAATGACATTACCTCTTTATTCAAAATTGTATAGTCTTTATAATGGTCAAAAATTCTTACATGTTAAAACACATGTTCTGCTTATTATCTTTCTAACCTCTTTTCACCTTCTTTTTCACTTCTATGGTTCCAGATACTGAGCACACTAAACTTCAGCACCATTCCCTGACAGTTTCTAACACCCTTTTTCATCCTTGTTTTCCTCCTTAGCACTTATTACTTCCAAATACACCAAATATCTTAGCTATTTATTATGTTGTTTTTCAACTCGCCTGTTACAATTTGAACTTCACAGAACAGGAGTTTTTTTGGGGGAGGTCTGTTTTGTTAGGCATTGTAGACTTGGATTCCTATCACTGTTCCGGAGGAATACTAGTTGATAATATCTGTCGAGTGAAAAACTATTTGCTTTTCATTGAGTTTAAAAACATATTTAATGTGTTATTTCTCAGAAAAAAAAAGAACTATGGTATAGAGAATGAACTGACACGAAAAATCCAAATATAATACCTGGGAAATTTTAAGATGATTAATATTAAAAACTCAAAAGGTATTTTGAGCATATTTTGAATATAGTCTTCTCTGTAGTTCTACTTCCAGTAACATGATGGGCTAGTATTTAAGTGATAACCTCACAACAAACACCTTAAAATACTGGGGAAATATTGCAAAAAATACTACTACTGACAATATAGTAAAAAACTTACATACATTTATCAGGTGAAAACACAGAAAGAATCTAGAAGAGTAAACTGAACACTACAATGGCTTTTGAGGGTATTTCATATAGCTATTGAAACTGAGATTTATGGTCACAAACCTCAGGAACTTGCAGGAAAGAAAATATTTCTCAGGACATGATACTGGTTCTAATATAAGACACCCTCAATGGCTACAGGAACTGAAAGCACTACCAACCTTTTACAGTGACCCAGAAATAAACGCACTCCATCCTCTCTCAGGATTTCGTGAAAAGTTATCTTCATATCAGAACATGTGAATAAAAACCAAATAAATATTTGAAACTTTATATCTGTATGTTGGCCACTTTGTGGATACATAACTAAATTACCTGTCAGTTCAGTTCAGTCACTCAGTCGTTTCCAACATTTTGCGACCCCATGAATCGCAGCACGCCAGGCCTTCCTGTCCATCACCAACTCCCGGAGTTCATTCAGACTCACGTCCATCGAGTCAGTGATGCCATTCAGCCATCTCATCCTCTGTCGTCCCCTTCTCCTCCTGCCCCCAATCCCTCCCAGCATCAGAGTCTTTTCCAATGAGTCAACTCTTTGCATGAGGTGGCCAAAGTACTGGAGTTTCAGCTTCAGCATCATTCCTTCCAAAGAAATCCCAGGGCTGATTTCCTTCAGAATGGACTGGCTGGATCTCCTTGGAGGCCAAGGGACTCTCAAGAGTCTTCTCCAACACCACAGCTCAAAAGCATCAATTCTTCTGCACTCAGCTTTCTTCACAGTCCAACTCTCACATCCATACATGACCACTGGAAAAACCACAGCCTTGACTAGACGGACCTTAGTCGGCAAAGTAATGTCTCTGCTTTTGAATATGCTCTCTAGGTTGGTCATAAGTTTTCTTCCAAGGAGAAGCGTCTTTTAATTTCATGGCTTTAGTAACCATCTGCAGTGATTTTGGAGCCCCCCAAAAATAAAGTCTGACAGTTTCCACTGTTTCCCAATCTATCTGCCATGAAGTGATGTGACCAGATGCCATGATCTTCATTTTCTGAATGTTGAGCTTTAAGCCAACTTTTTCACTCTCCTCTTTCACTTTCATCAAAAGGCTTTTTAGTTCCTCTTCACTTTCTGCCATAAGGGTGGTGTCATCTGCATATCTGAGGTTACTGATATTTCTCCGGCAATTTTGATTCCAGCTGTGCTTCTTGCAGCCTAGCATTTCTCATGATGTATTCTGCATAGAAGTTAAATAAGCAGGGTGACAATATACAGCCTTCATGTAACTCCTTTTCCTATTTGGAACCAGTCTGTCATTTCATGTCCAGTTCTAACTGTTGCTTCCTGACCTGCATATAGGTTTCTCAAGTGGCAGGTCAGGTGGTGTGGTATTCCCATCTCTTTAAGAATTTTAAATGATCTGTATATCAATGAAACTGAAGTGATGTATTTACCTTAGCCAAGTGACAAGATGAAAAGGTACAAATGGTGAAGTTTCATAAATCTAATCAGAGCTCTTGAGGGGAAGGTAGAAAGAGAGAGAATGGAGGCCAATACCTGGGGATATAATATTTCAAATATTTGGGGAGATAATAGCTCAGAGTTTTACAAAACTACCTATATACTATTTTATGGGTGTCTGGGGTTCTTTTATTTTTCTGCATTGCCTTCTTCTAGGACTTTTCAGCAAATACAGTTAGAAAAAATATATTTTTTAGAAAATAATGGAAATTCAAGATTGCAAAATCTATTTAACTACTTAGATTTTATACTTGTATTGATACCTCTTTTCCATTGATAACATGTTTCCTAACAACATTAATAGAAACATAATTACTTATTTACCTTTGATTTATTGTTATCTCTTTACCCACCAATGTATATTAATATTTCAACATAGCTAGGTTAACAATCTTTTTGACTTTTCATACTACAGTCAGATACGACTGAGTGACTGAACTGAACTGAGGTTAACGATACTTAAATAATATAAATAAACACTGCCTTTTCAATTTTTGGAAATTTAAATAAAACTGTAAAGGAATGATCTTGAAGACAAAGGAATATTATTCCAGATGGGGTATTTGAGATAGAAGAAAGGAAAGAAGGTTAAAGACTAAAGAAAGAGGTGAATAAATCAACTAAACACGTTATTAAATTCACACTTAAAAGCAGTAATATCCCATATCATTAAATAAAATATTATCTTAAAATATGAAAATAACAAAAAAGCTGAGATGGTAAATCCACTGATACTGATGTAGGTCTTTGTTATCTAAAAGGAGACCAAAAAATTGAATTACATTTATATATTTAAACACTAAAATTTCTTAACATAATATTTAGGTTAATCATTAAACAAACACAGAGTATATGATTTCCAACATAGTGGAAGGAAAAATAAAACAAGAAAAATACATTCAAAAAATTAGACTGCAGACTACATAACAATCAGGGAAACTAGAAGAGTGTAAAATATGTTTAAATTGAAACCTAAAAATAATTGTCAACCTAAAAACTGGCTTTTTTCATTAAATTGACTTTAAAAACATTTTTTTTTAATATTTGAAAAGTACAAATTGAGACTATTTACCCCAAATGCCATTACTGATAGGACTTTTAAAGGTTGTTCATCAGAATATGATAAAACAATCCCAGATGAAGATGTGAGAGGAAGCAAGAAACACAGACTGTGTGTGTTCCATGTTGCCGCTACTCTATGGAATGTAACCCCCAGGCACCTCTGTCCATGGGATTTCCCAGGCAAGAATACTGGAGTGGGCTGCCATGCCCTCCTCTATATCCCTGTGTCAAGGGGTACTCCTGACCCAGGGATGGAACCTGTGCCTCCTGAGGCTCCTGCATAGCAGGCAGATTCTTTACCGCTGAGCTACCAGTGAAGCCCAGAACAGTGGAGTAAATACAAACATGGGCTTTGCAGGTGGCTCAGCGGTAAAGAATCCATCTGCAATAAAGGAGACACAGGAGAGGCAGGTCAGAACCCTGGTTCTGAAGATCCCATGGACAAGGGAATGGCAACCCATAACAGTATTCTTGTCTAGAGAATTCCATGGACAGAGGAGCCTGGTGGGCTACGGTTCATGCGGTTATATGGGTCACGTGGGTCAGACACGACTGAAGCAACTTTGCTCACGTACACTCATAAACAAACATCTGTGTATAAGACAGAAACGACACTTTCTAACTTCTTGGCATTAAAAATTCAATAAGTAGGTTGTGAACTAAAGAAAATCACTATTAAAACTATGCTGAAATACATTCATATCAATGGATTTTACATTTAAATTAAATAAGTTAAGACTTAAGATATAAAATATGGTAAAATACTAGCAATTAATTTGGATATCTTCAAATACAAAACAAAATAATATTGAAAAAGTAAAAGTAATATAAAGACAAGGAAGTTTAATATTAAGATAATTAATAAGGGGAAAAGCATTTGCTGATGAAAGGCATACTTTTGTAAGACATAAACTTGTGTGCACAAACAATATAGCAAATAAAAAAATAATGCAGAAGCAATAAACAAAATAACAAAAAAAATGAAAAAGATATATCAATCCATTAAATTTGTAGCACATATCCATGACAAAATATAACTATAGATACAGATTAATTTATTATTATACCAACATATTAAATTATTTATTATTTCTCATATCAAATTCTACAACTGTTTCAAGCAGTGTTTTTTCCCCAGCCCATTTTCCTGCTTCTGCTACAAATGTCTACCAAACAACTCAGATATATAAAATAATTACAAAGTTGCTAATAATGAACTTTTTGGATATATAGCTGCGTTGTGTTACTAATACACCATATTGTCCCTCCAGCAGTTGAAAATATGTATTTTAATTTTTTTTTGCTTTGAGCTTATATTTGAGTACCTCTCTCTTTAATTTTACCTAAATGGAATACTTGTCTAAAATAAATTCTTAACTAGATTCTTAACAAGATACGTTAAAACAATCTTTTTTTAAATTTTTTTTACAGTGCACTCTTTTTTATTTTAATTTTTATTTTTTTTATTAATTTTTTTTTAATTTAAAATCTTTAATTCTTACTTGCATCCCCAAACATGATCTTTTGAGTATTTTGAAAGGCAATTTACTTTTTAAAATCTGTCTTATACTATAAATTTAATACTTCTATGATTCTCTTCTAAATCCCATCTACAATACAGTGATATCTATGTATTTATTAATTGTTCCTTGTTCATTAATCTTCATTGTACTATCAATCAATGTAAAGTAAAATTTGATGTCAAAATTAAAGGTATTCACTTTGTATTAAATTGTTTAATATGATGAACAGACTTTAACCCAATTTTAGCATACACATTAGATATGGATGAATGATACATGTGTAAATAGGTGATTACAAGAGAAATCACCGCAACAGTTTGTCACCATTATTAAAAGAAAAATATAATTTAGAAGCAGATTTTACTGTCCTCCCCAAGTATAATCTATATAAATTTATATCCCAATCAGAATAATTTTATAGTACCAAAAAAGTGAAATCTGACAGACTTTCCTAGTTTTTAATATTTTAAAAACCACCCTTAGGCTGACTCTCAGAGAAGGCAATGGCACCCCACTCCAGTACTCTTGCCTGGAAAATCCCATGGACAGAGGAGCCTGGTAGGCTGCAGTCCATGGGGTCACTGAGGGTCGAATATGACTGAGCGACTTCACTTTCACTTTTCACTTTTCACTTTTATGCATTGGAGAAGGAAATGGCAACCCACTCCAATGTTCTTGCCTGGAGAATCCCAGGGACGGGGGAGCCTGGTGGGCTGCCATCTATGGGGTCGCACAGAGTCGGACACAACTGAAGCGACTTAGCAGTAGCAGCAGCAGCAAGCTGACTCTAGGCAGTGTTGTTTTGTGGTTTTCTTTTTTTAGTGTGTTGCTCTAAAATATATTTTTTAAATTTTTATAAAAATTATAAAGGTTCCTTTTCATTTAGCTATTGCAAAATATTGGCTATTTTATGTTGTATATTACCTTTTTGAGCCTTATATCCAATAGTTTCTACCTCCCACTCCCCTCACTCCTATATTGCCCTTCCCCAAAAACTGGTTACTACTAGTTAGTTCTGTGTCTGCTTCTTTTGTTATATTCATTAGTTTGTTATATATTTTCAGATTTAATATGTAACTCATATCATACAGTATCTGTCTTGCTCTGTCTTACTTATTTCAGTTAGCATAATGACCTCCACATTCATTCAGTCTTCACTGGTAGTTATTCCTTCAATATTAGAAGACAGATATTTTGGTTGGATGTGAGAGTTGGACTAACTAAAGTAAGCTGAGCACTGAAGAATGATGCTTTTGAACTGTGGTGTTGGAGAAAAATCTTTTGAGTCCCTTGACTGCAAGGAGATCCAACTAGTCCATCCTAAAAGAAATCAGTCCTGAATATTCACCAGAAGGAATGATGTTGAAGCTGAAACTCCAATACTTTGGCCACCTGATGCGAACAGCCGACTCGTCTGAAAAAAAAAGACCTGATGCTGGGAAAGATTGAAGGCAGGAGGAGAAGGGGACAACAGAGGATGAGATGGTTGGATGGCATCACTGACTCGATGGACATGAGTTTGAGTAAACTCTGGGAGTTGGTGATGGACAGGGAGGCCTGGTGTGCTGCAGTCCATGGGGACACAAAAAGTCGGATACAACTGAGCAACTGAACTGATTTTGGTTCAGTGAGAACACACAGCTCCACAGATAGTAATTCAGTTTCTCTTGTGAGCTGTCAGCACAAGAGTATCTACTTGCAGTCTGCCTGCCAAGGGCAATAAAGCAGATTTATTTCCAGAGAGTTTTCAAATTTGAATAATTTTAAAAGTACACAATAATTACAAAATAAATACAAAATATATACATAACTTAAAAAACTTAATTTACACATACACACACAGACACACACGTATTTAGAGCTAAAAAAGTTCAGGATACAAAATAAACACACAAAGTAATTGTGTTTTTATCAAAACAGCAATAACAAAGCAAAAAAAAAAGAAATTAAGAAATCAATACACAAAAATAAACTCAAAATGGATTAAAGATCTAAATGTAAGATCACAAACTATAAAACCTCTATAGGAAAACATAGGCAAAACACTCTCTGACATAAACCACAGCAAGATCCTCTATGACCCACCTCCCACAGTAATGGAAATCAAAGCACAAATAAACAAACAGGACACAATTAAACTTAAAAACTTTTGCACAATGAAACCAACACAAGGTGAAAAGACAGCCTTCAGAATGGGAGAAAATAATACCAAATGAAGCAACTGACAAAAAATTAATCTCAAAAATATACAAGCAGCTCATGCAGCTCAATTCCAGAGACATAAACAACCCAATCAAAAAATGGACCAAAGAACTAAACAGACATTTCTCCAGAGAAGACATACAGATGGCTAACAAACACATGAAAAGATGCTCAACATCACTCATTATCAGATAAATGGAAATCAAAACCACAATGAGGTACCATCTCACACCAGTCAGAATGACTGCTATCAAAACGTCTACAAACAATAAATGTTGGAGAGGGTGTGCAGAAAAATGGAACCCTCTTACATTGTTGGTGGGAATGCAAACTAGTACAGCCACTATGGAGAATAGTGTAGAGATTCCTTAAAAACCTGGAAATCGAACTGCCATATGACCCAGCAATCCCACTGCTGAGCATACACATCGAGGAAACCAGAACTGAAAGAGACACGTGTACCCCAATGTTCATCGCGGCACTGTTTACAATAGCTAGGACATGGAAGCAACCTAGATGTCCATCGGCACATGAATGCGTAAGAAAGCTGTGGTACATAGACACAATGAAATATTACTCAGCTATTAAAAACAAGGCATTTGAATCAGGTCTAATGAAGTGGATGAAACTGGAGCCTATTTTATAGAGTGAAGTAAGTCAGAAAGAAAAACACCAATATAGTAATAATAACGTATATATATGGAATTTGGAAAGATGGTAACAATGACCCTATATGCGAGATAGCAAAAGAGATACAGATGTAAAGAACAGACTTTTTGACTCCGTGCGAGAAGGCGAGGGTGGGGTGGTGTGAGAGAGTAGCACTGAAACATGTGTATTATCGTATGTGAAATAGATCTGCAGTCCAGGTTTGATGCATGAGACAGCATGCTCAGCGCTGGTGCACTGGGATGACCCTGAGGGATGGGATGGGGAGGGAGGTGAGAGGGGGGTTCAGGATAGGGGACACATGTACACCCATGGCTGATTCATGTGAATGTATGGAAAAAACCACTACAATATTGTAAAGTAACTAGCCTCCAATTAAAATAAATTACCAAAAAAAGAACCCTGAAAAAAGAATTTTATAATAACACCCAGAAGAACAAAATATTTACAGATATGTTCAATAAAATAAGCACGAAATTTAAATTCTGAAAACAACAAAATATTGATGAAAGATAATAAAGAAGATCTAAACAAACAGAAAGACATTCATTCCATACTCTTGGATCAGAATACTTGATATTGACAAGCTGGCAATATTACCCTAACTAATCTCATCTATACATTCATTACAATCCCAATCAGAATCACAGGTGCCTTCTTTGTAGAAACTGATATATTCATCCTTCAAATTCATAGGGAAGTTCAAAACAACAATAAAAAGTCAAAACAAGTTTGAACAAAGAAGAACAATAGGGTAACTTATGTTTCCTATTTCAAAAATTACTACAAAGTTACAGTAATTAAAACAATGTGATACAGGCATATAGATGGATATGTAGATCAATGGAATGGAAAAAAATCCATATACATTAGAATAACTGATCTTCAACCATGGTACCAAGATCATTCAGTTGAGACAGAATATACTTTTCAACACATGATTTCAAGACAACTGATATCCACATACAAAAGAAGGAAGCTAACAACAAAACTTATACCATGTACAAAAATTAAAGTGGATCAAAGACCTAAATGTAGAGTCACAAACTATAAAACTCTTAGAAGAAAACCTAAGCATAAATATTTGTGATCTTCATTTGCAACCGATCCCAAAATATTTCAGTAAAAACACGAGTGATAAAAGAAAAAAAATAATTGTAGTTCATCAGAAGTAAAAATTTCTTTGAATCAAAATACGCTATCAAGAAAGTAAAAAGACAACCCAAACAATGGCAGTGCTGCTGCTAAGTCGCTTCAGTCGCGTCCGACTCTGTGCGACCCCATAGACGGCAGCCCACCAGGCTCCCCCGTCCCTGGGATTCTCCAGGCAAGAACACTGGAGTGGGTTGCCATTTTCTTCTCCAATGCATGAAAGTGAAAAGTGAAAGTGAAGTCGCTCAGTCGCGTCCGACTTGTAGCGACCCCATGGACTGCAGCCTACCAGGCTCCTCTGTCCATGCGATTTTCCAGGCAAGAGTACTGGAGTGGGGTGTCATCACCTTCTCCGAACAATGGCAGTGAGTATCTCCAAATTACATAACTGATAATATATAAAGAACTCTTGTAAAAATACACGTAACATGATTCAAACATGTCAAGGTTATGAATAAACATGTCTCAAAAAAGATACACAGATGGCTACTGAGCACATAAAGAGATGCTTGATATCATCAGTCATCAAGGAAATGAACATCTAAAGCACAGTGGCACTCTACTTGACATCCAGTAGGATTATGATAATCAAAATGTCAAATAGTAGCAAGTGATGACAGGCAACACTTTCTGATAAACATCACTGAGTCACACACTTTATTTATGTGAATTACATGTATGTGAATTTTCTCAGTAAGGTCATGTGCTCAGTTGCTAAGTCATGTCCAGTCTTTTATGATCCTATGGACTGTAGCCTGCCAGGCTCCTCTATCCATGGGATTCTCTCGGCAAGAATACCAGAGTGAATTGCCATTCCCTATGCCAGGGGATCTTCCCCACCCAGGAACTGGACCGGATCTCCTGCAACTCCTGCATTGTCAGGTGGATTCTTTACCGCTAGTGCAACCTGGGAAGCCTGTATCTCAGTACAGCCGTTATCTCAGAAAAGCCATTACAAAAAATTAGTTGTCCACATGTGTCAGTCTGTTTCTAGACTCTCTAATTTCATTTCATTGATATATTTGTATGTGTTGATGTAAAAACACACTGTCATAGTTTTGTAGATTTATAGTAAGTCTGAAGTCAGGTTAACCCAATAAGTTATTTTGCCAATTATATGTCCTTAGAATATCTGAAAGAATTAAACAGTGTATCAATTTCTGTAAAAAGCCTGCTGAGATATTAATAGTTATTTAATTCATCTTAATATCTTAGATATATTAGACATCTTTATAATATTCAAACTTCTGAGACATCATGACCCAGGTACCTCTTTTTATTTAAGCCTTCTTTAATTACATAACGTCAATGAGCAATGTTTTCAGCTTGCCAGTCTCACACATTTTAAGACATATATTTGAAATTATTATAGATGTTATTTTATTTAATTTTGTTTTTAAAAATTCTCAGAGGGTTTTTTATATTAATATGGCACATAGCAACCTTCTTATACTCATATATTAGTTGTAGTAGCAGTTTTGTAAATCCATCAGATTTTCTACATTGATTATCCTATTATTTGCAAATTAAGATAGCTTATCAATACTTCTTCCTTTCCAATCTGGATACTTTTTTTCATATATTACCTAATTTAAAATTCCAGCACAATATTAAATAGAAGTATGAGAGAGATATACTTGTCTTTTTCCTGATTTCAAGGAGAAAACATTCAGTCCTTTGCTATTAATCATGATGCTTGCTATAGAGTTGACAAATGCTTATGTCAGGCTGAAGAAACCCTTTTCTCTTACTTTGCTGAAAGTTTTTCTTTACAAAAGTTAATTTTGGATCTTGTTCAATTTCTCTCACATCTGTTGAGATTACTGACATTTGCAATGACTAATCAGAAGCAATCTCAAGCTGGGCGTGAGATCATCTATAACTCAGTAACACATTAGAGGAGTGGACATCTAGACAAAATTAATAGAGGCATTGGATTTTGCATATGAATCAAGAGTATCCATCCACTTGTCTTTCAGGTGAAGCTACCTTCTTCTATTCCCCAAACTTGTAATCATGCAAAATTGCCGCCTTCAGAATGCTTCCTTTTAGGCCTGTCTGCCTTTGTATATTCTGTCTAATGTTTCAGGATTACACATTCTCAGTATCTCCATGTGCATGATGTACCTCCAAGTATACTTTAAGTTTAAACAATTCATTAGGCAATTTTTTTTACATAGAGGGTTAGTAATTCCATTTTCAGGCTTCTAAATGGAAATAAGTACAAACAGTTTTAATACAAAACACTAATAATATAATATAGATAGTATTTGGAGTATTGAGGACATAGTATCACAGAACCAGCTAGAAACTATGTAATATTTTTCCAAGTGTTTAGAGATATTCTATTTCACTGGGACACATACTCTGTGAGGTCATTTCGGAACCATATTTTGCTTTAAAATATATTGCATTAAATGTACCTTCCATGTAATCTAATTTTTTAGAATATAAACATTTCTGCTTGGCTTAAATATTGGATGAAAAATGGTCATTAGAGTAATGACAAACATTGCAGAGTTTACCTGTGGGTAATTAGCATCCCTTCAGTCATTAGATTTCAGTTCTCCTTTAACATCTTTATAAATTATCCTAAATGAGGCAGTGAATAGTATAATGTGATGCTTATGGAACTTTGTAAATTACAGAGTTTCCAGGGAAAATAAAATAGTAATTAAATACAAGATAAAATCATGTATTTTAAAGACTACCATTGTGACTAATCCATGGATATTAGAAATGGCATACAAAGGTTTTAGATTCATTAAAATATTTCATAAAGAAAAATGATATAGCATAGTCAACAAAAGAAACAAAAATGAGTAATAATAAATACAAAATGAAGAGATATCCTGTAATAAGAATGGAAATTGATACTATCATTGGTGAGATTGCAGCTGCAATATTGTGTTAATTCTGGGGCACTCCAATATCAGCATATGGCATAATGCTGGAAAGACTCCAGGGGGAAAAACAACTGAATAATAAGAAGGGAAGACTGATTTATGCAGGGAGATTAAAGCAGTATAATATTTATAGCTGAGCTAAAGGAATATGAAAATGATCTGCAAATATTTGAAAGATGTAAATAACAAGTAGAAAAGGAATTCTTGAGGTGGAAGCAGAATTAGAGGCAATGCAATCTGAATGAAAACTGGCAGTGTTATTTATGCCAAGGAAAGATTAAAATACACACACATAACTTCCTGACTGGACTACTAAATAGAAGAACAGTCTTTCTCCTTAAGCTCTAAATGCCCTCTTGCACAAAACACTAAAATGTGTTATTTTATGGATTACTCATGCATTGACAGAGACTGAATGTGAATTATGTTATCAAAACCAGAACAGAAAGATATAGGATATGTTGTCTGACTCACTATCAATCTACGGAGTAGAATTTCATATTTTTCCTTTGTTATTTTTGTGTTTTAAATCTTTCATATAAGAGGTTACTTATAATGACTGAGACTGGCTCATCACTAAAACTGTAAGCAAGCAGTGAAAATTTACATAGAAAATCTATGCTAAGATCCTATTCCAAGAGGAGAGGACAAACGATTGGCATTTAAGTAGACCTACAGATGGCAGCTTTTCCAGTGAGTGTTTCAATGTGTGTCTAAGAATCTAGCCTCTCAACTGCTTGAATTCCTCTCCTCCAATTTTTTGTGTTTTGTCGCTTCAGGTATGCCAGACTTTTTGAGGACCCTGTGGACTGTAGTCTATCAGGCTTCTCTGTCCATGGGATTGTCCAGACAAGAATATAGGAGTGCGTTGTGATGCTATCCTCCAGGGGATCTTCCCAAAGCAGGGAATGAACCCATGTCTCTTACGTCTCCTGCACTGGCAGGTGGCTTCTTTACCACTAGTGCCACATGGGAAGACCCCTCTTGCAATTATCTTATTTAGCAACATGAACTGATAATGTCACCTGGCAAAGCCCATCAACAATTCCATGGAATAAAAACAGAACATGGGTAATACAATAAAGTCTAACCATTTTCCCTCTGTGCAATCTAGTTTCAGTGGTGCCGCAGGCACACACAGATCTTGCACTTGACAATTCTGACCAGAACTCTTAATGTGAGATGGCTGTGCCCTGACACCTCAGCTCAGGGAGACACCCCAATTCAAGATGGCAGTGATGTCTGTGTACAAGGACACTGCCCTGGAAGCTGCCATCTGAGCCTGAGCTGCAAGACTCCTGCTGCAGCTGCACTGACCCTGGAGAACCTCACCCCTCCCCCACTGAGAAACCCCTGAAACAGCCCCATCCACGGCCTTGGAGGAGAGCAGTGTATCTAAAGTACATGCCCACAACTCTCCATTCTCTGATGGAACAGAGAATCCTTTGCTCCTGAACTGAACTTGGCCCCTTCTCTTGTTGTGAGCAACATCAGGCAGAAGGACTCTTGCTGGGGGCCAAGTCAGGAGGTCTGGTAATAATAATTCAATCCTATATTTATTTCTTGGAACTTCTCAGTATTTTTACATATTAAAAAAATTGACTTTTAAGGTATTTCACTCTTTTCAAGTCCCTTCAAAGGCCATAGTCACATTTCACTTCCTGTAAACCTGCATTTCTCTTCTTTTCTTTTTTTTTTTTTTTCCAGTAGTCCTCAGCAGCAGCCCCCATTTCACATCTTTATTTTACTTTTCCCAAAGGCTGGATCACTTTACCTAATATTATAACCATTTTCTTGCATATACTCTCAAATTTCTTTGGATATCTCCCCTTTCTTTGTACTCCAGAAAATAAAACTGTTCTATCCAAACTTCTACTAATTCCACACCTGACTATAGAGAGTAAACTTTTTTCAATGTGTGCTATATACTGAAGGTAGTAAATATTGGCACAAATCCATTAGTACAAATTCATTGGTACAAATCCTCCTCTTTTGTGATAGACTTTTATTCAGGTAGATATATTTTCCAGCATCTTGCCCCACTTCGGCAGGCTAATTTTTCATCAATTAAATGTTAACAGAAGTGATGTTTTCACCCTTTGTCTCCTTATTTATAAGAATTTAAGCACAAGATTTTTCCCTCTTTATCATAAACTGAAATAAGTTTCTGAGCCATATTTGAACAAGCACATAAAATCAGCCCCTAGAGAAATCCAAGATAAATTCTGGAAAAGAAACTAGGGTATCAGAGCTTCCCAACTACCTGAAACAATCACTTCAGGTCTAATTAGAAAAAGAAATAAACTTGTAGGTTTTGAAGCCATTTTATTTTCAGGGTATCTCCATTAAAGTTGCTGACTCTTTCTTCAAGTATTCACAGGCATCACACTGTATCCACTACCATTACCCTCACTATGCCCACTGTGTTGTCAAACAATATTTCTGTACTGGACTAGTCCCCTCATCTTTCCACTCACCCGAGGGATGATTCCAGACACTGTTTCCTCTCCTCAGGTATCCAACAATTTTCCTCCATTCTCCCTTTTCTTTTATAGCTTTGCATTTTATTTCAATGAAAAGGAAACAAAGAATAGAAAAATTCCAAAATTAAACATCACCATATCTAACAACCTGCATAATATGTGACTGCTGATTTGCTCTATGACTAATTCCTCAATTCAAAGATACCACTTGGGATTTTCTCCTTTTCTACTGAATTATCAATTTTCCTTCAAATGTTTATATTATTCCAAGCAGTATGAAAATATACATTTAGATAACCCATCACAAACAGCAACAATAACAACAACTTCATTGATACCCGCTTCTCCCTCTTGAAGATCCATATTTCTCCTCTTTTTCAGAATATTCCATTGCTTAAATTACAGTTAAGAAGTCAGAAAAAGTTCCTTCATATATTGAGTTTTCTTAGTAAGTGGCAAATTCCATAGTTTAACCAGAAAAAAACTGTACAACTACTATTATTAAAATTTGAAGTCATATATCATATTGGAATAAGTAAAAATGATAGATTTTCCAATAAATCTAAAAATAACTCTGAATATACAGCAAACATATACCTTTCAGATAATTCTAGTTAACCTCTTTTACTATGTCACTCCCTTAAAAAGTATAAAATCTAAATTTTGTGACATGGAAGATGAAGTTATTGTAATCCAAAATCACACTTATTCTACATCTGTATGCCCCTTAGTCACTAAAATGAAATCCTCTTTTGTAGCTGTTATTATTAAGCATGTACTATATGATACTGTTCAGAGAAGGCAACAGCACCCCACTCCAGTACTCTTGCCTGGAAAATCCCATGGACCGAGGAGCCTGGTAGGCTGCAGTCCATGGGGTCGCTAGGAGTCGGACACAACTGAGTGACTTCACTTTTACTTTTCACTTTCATGCATTGGAGAAGGAAATGGAAAACCACTCCAGTGTTCTTGCCTGGAGAATCCCAGAGACAGGGGAGCCTGGTGGGCTGCTGTCTCTGGGGTCGCACAGAGTCAGACACGACTGAGGCGACTTAGCAGCAGCAGCATATGATATTGTTATTCTTAAAAAGACTACTAACCATGTTTCTTCTTTTATTATACCTGGAATGCCAGCTCCTTCTTTTCACCTTCTGCACATCTCCCAAATCAACCATGAAAAGTGTGCTTCCTATTCTCCAAGTTATGTTACTAATTGTAGTACTAGTTTCATACCTGAATATAAAGTATGGCATCTTTGTCATTTGTATAAATGTATTTCATTTTAACAAAATTTTAAGGCAAGGGGGTGGACAAATATTACATTAATGATAAAGCAAGGAGCATGTGTGGGAGGTGATGAAATATATAACTGTAAGGTCAATTGTAACGAAAATCAAACAAAATACTCCAGCACTCCTAGGTTCAGATTAAGTTAGGAGAATAATAATTACTTGAAAAACAGAAATTTGCTTGTGGTTTTTGAGTGGAGAATGACATGATCAATACTGATTCTTAATAAGATTATTTTGAAAAATATTTATATAGTAAATTGAAAGGAAAATACAAAACGGAATATGGAGAATGATCATTGCAGACTCACCAGGAGCAACACCAGAATGATCAGGGTACTTCAATGAACCACCTGAACAGCCAAAGACTATGCGAAGCAAATGACAATACAGAAGGTTAAATGAAAAACAAAATTATGTCTGGGGGTTCCCAGATGGTGCTAAAGAACCATCCTGCTGATGAAGCAGATAAGAGATGCTGGTTTGATCCCTGAGGCAGGAAGATCCCAGAAGGGCAGGACAACTCACTCCAGTACTCTTGCCTGGAAAATCCCATGGACAGAGGAGCCTGGCGGGCTATAGTCCACATGGTCGCAAAGAGTCAGACATGACTGAAGCGACTTAAAACGCATGTACATATATAATAAACAAGAGGATGTTTATCATACAGGAGAATGAAACAGCTTCCACTTATATATATGTACACATAAATATGTTATTAACAAGTGATGAATGAAACTATAGAAGCTTTGAGTGTCAAAAAGTTTGAAAATATAAAATTAACAGGTGACAGACTATCAAAGATTAGTTAAGATTATTATAATTGTTTAAAATAAACATCAGGAAGCACTAAACGTTTTAGTGGTTAGCTTACAAAGAGAGTGTCATGAAACAAGAAGATCATGGGTCAAAAGGTGTTACCATTGCAGAAATCAAGAAGGCAGCTAAAGAACAAAATTATACCTCTGACAATTATAACCATGGAACCAGGAAGTGGAATTTATGAAATAGAATTACTCATATTAGACAGAATAATAATAATAAAATAGGGAAATATTCAGTAACCCACACTCCTTAAAACAATCTGTGTATTATAATATTTTATCTAACAAGATGTATTAATAGATACTAAACTCTAGAAGAGGAATTTGGTTATATATGTTAATCATTTAAGTTACAAACATGCTATTTTATTAGAATTACAAATAATAAAGCATGATTATTCAGAAAAGCAAGATAATTACTGTAAACTCAAAAAACAAGGAAAATACCAGAGAGGAAAGTATGAGTATATGATACTTATAAAAGTGACTTTCACAGTAATAGTTCTTAAGCATTTGTGAATCTATGAATAAAAATAAATACAAAGAATAAAAAACTTTTTAAACCTGAAGACTACAGTTTTTTATAAGATTTTTAAAAGCCAGGATTATACTGAATTTTAATTCCAGGTTAATAAATATGAACTTTTGATTAGGAAAACCATTGGCAGAATTATTAGGAAGATTCAGCGAACAGGGTTCTTCCATTAATTATGCCTTTTTTGCTTCAGGCAACAAAAACCAATTTGAAAGGAAATAACTGAAAATGCAATAAATTAGAGAAAACATTATACAGAGAGTTTCGTTTGACAGAAACCAAAGGTAAGAACACAGGTTAACATTAAAACTTCAGTAATCTCTCTGCTTCTCTGTCTGTATTTTCTGTTGCTCTTTGTGTACAACTTACGCTGTCCTGCATAGCTCAGTCAGGAAAGCATCTGCCCACAGTGCGGGAGACCTGGGTTCAATTCCTGGGTTGGGAGTTCCCCTGGAGAAGAAAACGGCAACCCACTCCCAACATTTTGCCTGGAGAATCCCATGGACAGAAGAGCCTGACAGCCTACAGTTCATGGGATTGCAAGAGTCGGACACGACTTAGTGTTATCTTTCTTTTTCTATGCTGTCCACAAGAAATAATCACCACTATAGCATCCAACTTAACACGTAAAAGTGTAGACAATATAAAGGAGGAAATCCAGAGGTATTCATTCCAAATCTTGTATGAAAGAAACTTTTGGGTCTAAGTTATTGTGATTAGAAGTGGACAGCAAGCAAATTTATTACAAATAGGAGCAAAAGTAAATTAAAAGCAAAAAATTCCAGAAACCCAGAAAAAGAAGCCAAAACTGGTTGTTGACTTATGGATAAACACTCCAAAAGATGAAGACTGTACTTCAAAATTAACTTGTTCCCTTAATATCAAACATATTTAGAGTGTTTAAGAAAAGTAAAACATTTATATGAAATTATAGAACATCAAGTTTAGAAAGAAACAAATTGACTCTAAGCAACATTTTTAAAATATTTTGCCTATGGTAGGAAAGTATTAAATCTGTTGTATTATTTTAACTAGCTTAGGTAGATATTGAGAATTTTTACTCTAGTTTCATCTTTTAAATTATACTATCTTGAATGCCTTGGATAGTATGTGTTAATTTAATATTCACGAATGTGGCATTAAATGCAAAGAGAAATCTATTTAAGAAAGAGAAGGTATTTAAAATAGAAGATAATGCTTTTAGAAAATGGTAATGTGATTGTTCAATTTGTTTTTCAGAAAAAATATTATTTTTAATTTATCTGCCATTGTTTATGATTGTAGCTCGGGTTTTTTTTTTTAAGATTAAAGAAGTTCTCATATTTTTATTAGAAGTTAATTTTGGCTTGAGAAATTGGTTAATTCCCTGACTATGGAAAAATAAAAATATCAATTTTTACTGCCTTAGGTTATAACTTCAGTGTTACAAAGCTTCTGCACAGATAAATTACTTCATAAAATTCACTCCAGAAGGAGGCACCCAAATATCATATTCATCTTTGAGTTGGCAAAATATTTGAAATAAAATTGTGTTGTCATTAGGAAGTTCATTTGAAATTTCAATAACATATCTAGAGACAAAACAGCTTGTAGGACATCATTCTCCTTTTATCACTTACAGTTTATTTAAATTTTATGTCATGCTCACTTATTCTAATACATGAATGCTCCTCCTGCTTTTTGAACTTGTGATATCCGTCTTTGTCTTCATTTGAATCTTCATTTGAACATTTCCAAATGTAATTTTAAGGCATTTCCTTTATACTATGCAAACTGTGAACTTCTAAGTATAAAATCTGAAATATTAGTATTGGACAGTATAACAATATTGTCTTATGGAGAAAATTATTTTCAAAAACACAGATATATTAATTAAATCGTTAAAAAGAAAAATAGTTCAAAAGAAAATAAAACTGGTATCAGTGCATATAAGTCCCAATTAGAGTAATTACCTGGTGTGGCTTGAGTAAAAGGCATTTACTCTACACATAAGCCAATACAGTGGTAAATTCATTTCTTATAGAGTTTTGTTGTCATTTTTCTTTTAATTTTTTTAATGCATACAGAAGTGTGGATAAGTCATCATTAAACTGGGATTACTAACAGGTTTCAATGACATGGAATATATTACTTGAGATAATCACAGTAGAAAGAGATCAAAATTGGATGAAAACTGAGTGCTGATAAAGCTTTTATCAAAACAGACTTGATTTTATATGTGATTGGGTAGAAGTCAATGCTTTGACATAAGAATCTAGCATAATGTATTGCTTATGGTATTGCCCTGTAAGAAAGAAAATGCGTGTGTACAAAAGCATAATATACAAAGGCAATGGTAAAGTCCACTAAAGATTGTTAGTGTTGTAAATTATATTCAACACACACTTATTTAATTGCATACTGGGTACCAGGCATCATGCTAAGAATGAGTACTGTATAGGAAAGGCAAACAAAATCTGTTCCTTAATACTTAATAAATTCTGATGAATTACATGCTCTCTGATTTATTTATTCTCAATTTAACACAGGGGTCCACAAACATTTTGGGGGAAGGGCCAGATAATAATATTTTAGACCTTGCAAGCTACATAGGATTCTTAGCCATCTTCTTTCAACTCTCTAAAAGTGTAAAAATCATTTTTAGTTCACATGCCTCACAAAAATAGGCCACGAGCTGTAGGTTGTCACCTTCCATTCTAAAAAATAATTCTTATGGTTGATCAATGATACCAGTAAGGTTAATTCTTTTCATTATCTGAAGAATTTGGATGCTACCCACAGTATTTTGTAATTTAACAATTCTGTGTATGACCCATTCAAAACGTTGACCTTTAAGTTGGACTGAGTATAATTGATGACAATCAGCATCCATTTCAATTTCCTTCCAGTTTTTTTCTTGTGTTGCAGACATAGGACATTTCTTTCAGTCTCCCTTGATTTTAGGTTCTAAATGTGGATGGGTTACAGAGATTTATTTTATAAAATTTGAAAGACAGTATTTAAGCAGAGGCCAACTTCCTGCTGCATTGGGTTACTGAGCAAGAACATGAAAGTTACAATGTTGGAGTCACTCTGTGAATACTGGAAGGTGACTGAAGGACTAAAGGTTGTTGGATTTCACCGTAACATTGTCGAAGTTCTGGCACTTATCTGACAGTGAATCCCTGAATTTCAGGTTATGTGTGCACGCTCGATCCCAGTAGTTTTGGCAATGACCTCCTGATCCTCTACATACATAACTGTGGTAGACATTAGGACGCTAGCAACAGTCTGTTCTCTTGTTTTCTGTCAATCATTTGAGACCCTCTAGTGCACAGTCAACTCCTTTGGAACTTCCAAGGATTCTGTAAACATCTTTTTCCCTGTTTTAAATTATTACGCTGAAATACCTAAAATAATCTCTGTTCCTTTCATGTATCTTCAACAGCAATCTGTTGTATACTAGAAGTGGTTGTGGGTAAACACATGCTCAAAGGGGGTAAATAGAGATTAGTTACTAACACTGTTAGGTTTTCAGTGAGAATTAATTATAACTGAAAACAGGACATTGGTAATTCATCAGATGCAAAACCAAAATAATCATATTAAACATCTTAGATGCTTGCTTAGTTGGTTGTTCAAAATTTCAACTTAACTATGATCTATATCAGAAGAAATTTGGATATCCAAAGTGGTTTGGCTTAATGTTGAAGCAGGAATTCAAACAGGCATATAGAAACTTTTTGGAACATGACTCCACACAACCATTTTCATCTGAGAGAACACTGCAGATACAACATTCACCAAGGCACTAAGATTAGAGAATCATGAACATTCTTTCAGAACTCAGCCTAGCTATCCTTTGTAAACTGGGAATAAGAGTAGGAGAATCTCCCATAGAAAATGACCTCCCTGAACTAAAGGAGCTAATTTTTTGGCAGTGGCAAAATCCAAGTGTTAGCATCTAACCAGCAGAATAAAAGTCAGAATGGTTTATTGTAACAGGCAGCATAACTAGAGAGAGAATCAACTTTGGACACAAGTCCAACTTGTAGTGAACTCTGAGACTGATGATATGAAAACAAACTCATTTTATGGATATTCTCACAATTCTGGGAGGTGTGTCAGAAGAGAATGTTCCTGATATTAAAATCTACTTAGCATGTTTGTATGGCTTGTTAGGACAGCAGATGAATCTTGAGAAAGTAACAATATCATCTCAAATGTAATTAGATAATACACAAATGTCTCTTATTTACTGGAGCAATCCCACCTACATTCATTTATATGGTCACTACCACTGAACTGAGCAGTACTTTTTTTTTTTTTTTCTGTCTCATTAAACAAAGAACAGAGTCAATTTACTTCAACCTGGAAGAGGCAGGAAGACAATCTAATTCTTTATCATTGAGTCTACAACACTGTGTGATTCTGTTATAATTTAGTTCCATACATTCTCATATTTGCTTTACACTGGTAATCCAAGGCTATATGACCAGAGGAGCAAGGAGTAATAAGGATCTTAGACGTCTCAGGAATATATATACATATCAGAAGGTGGGGGAAAAGTGTTATAAAAATTTGAAGATATACACCATAAGTATAGTTTTAGAGGGCCAAAAGCCTTGAGCATGTCAGAATATTCCTCCTACAGTGAAAAAAATTAAAAAAAAATGAGAGAGAAAGAACCTGCAGCTCTGTATACACCACCACAGCACCTGAGCTCTCCACTGAATATTAAAGGCTAAACATACTGCTTTGTGTGTACTGATCTACCTGTTAAGATGTCCGTATTTTTTGAAAAACTCTTAGAGGAGAATAATTCTCTATATAACCTCAAGCTACAGAGGAAGTTCTGACCTTGAGCAGATCAAATGTTGCTTGAAGTGTCTGTGGCAGATCAGAATGCTCTGTGGAGACTGAGCCAATTTCTAAAGGAGAATCACAAAATATGCTCTGAAGAGTTTTACAGCGTAACTACTCCCTATCTGGAAACCTGGTACTCTCATGTTGAGAAACAGCTCCTGCATTGTTGTAAAGATTAGATGAACGCCTGCCTGGAGAACAACAGAGCCTTATGCAAACTGATCTACTCCCCGTGGCTTAAGTATTATCTGATCTAACAAGTCATGAAGCCTACTGTGTGCAGCAGCATTCCTTCTTCAGTGGAAGTATATTCAAAATTGGACAAAAGACGTTACTGAAAACACAAGTAAAGAACATGAATATGGGGCTTATTCACTTAATTCACTTACTTCTAGAGTGTTTCCAATTTCGCTTATCTACATACCCAAGGACATGATACAAATATTTAGCTTTCAAAGGAAGGGGAAAATAGATGTGTCCATGTGACATCCTGGCACTAGGTAAAAGTAATCAGAAATATACCATTACTGCCACCTGAGATGTGATCCTGGGCAGAAGTCTGCATGGAAAGCTTTCCAGTGAGAAGAAATTTTAGGTCTTGAACTAAGGATAGTAAATGTCTTATCTATACTCTTTTATATAGGCCAAATAAGTTCATATCTATAAACCACTTAATATTGTATTAATTTTCTCTATTATTCTTTTAGTGAAAAAAAGAAGCTTAAATTAACACAGAATTATAAAAATTACATTCTGTACATAATTGTACACCTCTCTGTGAACAATTATGAAAACAGAAAACAAAATCTTGAGTAGTAGTACCACTTTGGAGAATACAAAAGAGATTTTCAGCAGCAGGCCTGGTGCATTGTAAAAATGAAAAGAAGCTTAAGAATTCTGCCATAAGAAATATTAAGAAGCATGAAGCAAATATATCTATACAAGACTGGAGAAAGCCACAGAAAATACAACAGAACCAACAAATGTAGCCCTCACCTGAAAGCAGCTACAGAAGATGTAAGTAAACTCAATGAAATTAAGAAAATAATACACAACTAAAATGAAAAATAATCTCCTGGAGAAAGAAACGGCAACCCACTCCAGTATTCTTGCTGGAAGAATCCCATGGACGTAGGAGCCTGGTCAGTCCATGGGGTCGCAAAGAGTTGGACACGACTGAGCGATTTCACTTTCACTTTCAAAATGAATAATAGGTAAAAGTTGTAAAAAAAATAATCTCTATATAAAAAGTTTGAAGATGAAGAAGTTAATGAATGAAATAAAGAATTAATAGATACTGTATTGGTTTCCAATCCTGAACCCCCCTCCCCACTCCCTCCCCATACCATCTCTTTGGGTCATCCCAGTGCACCAGCCCCAAGCATCCTGTATCCATCGAACCTAGACAGGCGATTTGTTTCTTATATGATATTATATATGTTTCAATGGCATTTTCCCAAATCATCCCACCCCCTCCCTCTCCCACAGAGTCCAAAAGACTGTTCTATACATCTGTATCTCTTTTGCTGTCTCGCATACAGGGTTATCGTTACCATCTTTCTAAATTCCATATATATGCATTAGTATACTATATTGGTATTTTTCTTTCTGGCTTACTTCACTCTGTATAATCGGCTCCAGTTTCATCCACCTCATTAGAACTGATTCAAACCAATACAGTATTGTAAAGTAAAGTAAAATAAAATCTGAAAAAAAAAATAGAGAGTATGAGTGAGATAGGAACTTAGAGATATCCAAGCCTGAGAAGAACAAAGTTGTTACAATAAAAAAGTTAAGGAGACAACATGATTTATGCAACACCATCCAAAGAACAAATATTAAAAATTATGGGAGGTCCAAAAGAGATTGAAGGGAGATGAGAGTAGAGAGTTTGCTTTAAAAAATCATGTTGATGCATGGCAAAACCAATACAATATTTTAAAGTAATTAACCTCCAATTAAAATAAATAAATTTATATTTAAAAAATAAAAAATTAAGAAATAATATATGAGAGCTTTCCAAGCCTGGGGATATTTATATTTCAAGTTTGTGAAGCTAACAGATCTCTTCATTATTTTATTCTTAATTGATCTTTTTCAAAACAAATTATAAAACAACTGTTAAAAATTAAAAAAAAAAAAAGAATCTCAAAAGCACCAACAGAAAAAAGTAGATTGTAATCCATGAAGGAATGCACATTAAGCAATTAGTAGATTCCTCAACAGAACCCTTATAGACCAGGACAAAGTGAAATGATTATCCAACATGCTGAAAGGAAAAAAAAAAAAAAAGCCAGGCAAGAATATCTAACAACATTAACCTTGAAATATGAAGGAGAAATAGAGACCTTCCTAGACAAAAACTGAAGGTGCTTATTACTACTATATCTGCCTTACAACAAATACTGAAAGGAAACAGACATAAAAGGGACAAATTCTAGTTAGTAAGATGAAAAAACAGGAAAGTAAACAAAAAAGTGGTAAAGGTAAAGAGAAAGTGAAGTCGCCCAGTCATGTCCAACTCTTTGCGACTGCATGAACTGTAGCCTACCAGGCTCCTCAGTCCATGGAATTTTCTAAGCAAGAGTACTGGAGTGTGTTTCCATTTCCTACTCCAGGCCATCTTCCCAACCCAGGGATTAAACCCGGGTCTTCCTCATTGCAGGCAGACGCTTTACCATCTGAGCCACCAGGGAAGCCCCAAATAGAGAGTTATATTCAAAACCAATACAATATTGTAAAGTAATGAGCCTTCAATTAAAATAAATAAATTTAAATTTTTAAAAAAAGATTCATAAAACTCTAATTCTGAACTAGGATGACGTGTCAACATTTAACCATAGTATCATAATTAAAGAAAAACTGTATTAAAAATAACTATAGTTTTTATAATTTGTAAGTACCTAACATAACTTGGGCAAACTCCCAGAGATGTTAAGGGACAGGGAGGCCTGGCGTGCTGCAGTCCATGGGTTGGCAAATACTTGGATATGACTGGGCGAGTGAACAACAACAACCTAATACAAAAAGAGAGAAATGGTGTCATGAAAAATGTAAAAGAAGAGAGGAGCAAAAGTGTGGAGTTTTTGTTTGTGATCCAAGTTAAGTTGCTAACAATGTAAAATAGATTGCTGTACCCGTAAGATGTTTTATGTAAACTTCTTGGTCCTACAATACAAAAACCTATAGGAAATCCACCAAAGATGAAGAGAAGGGAATCGTTTAAACAATTAAATCTAATCTTTCATAATTCTTTTCAAAATATTAAAGAGGAAGGAACACTGTGAAATTCATTTTATGAAGGCAACATTACCTTCATACCAAAGCCAGATAAGGACACTAAAAAAAAACTACAGATCAACATTCCTGATGAAGAGATACAAAAAATCCTGAGCAAAATATTTCCTAACTGAATACAACAGCACATTTAAAGGATCATCACAATAATCAAGTTGTATTTATTCCTGGTATGCAAGGCTGGTTCAGCACATGCAAATCCACAGAAGTGACATATCTCATCAATAAAAGATAAAAATAATGTGATCACTTAACAGATTCATAATTTTATCAAAACTTACAAGTGTGGTAATCCAAGCATTCAGTACAGTTCAGGTGACTCGCTAAGCTGTGTCTGACTCTTTGTGATCCCATGGACTGCAGCACACAAGGCCTCCCTGTCGATCACCAACTCCTGAAGTTTACTCAAACTCATGTCCATTTTTTCACTGATGCCATCTAACCATCTCATCCTCTGTCGTTTCCTCTCCTCCTGCCCTCAATCTTTCCCAGGATCATGACCTTTTCCAATGAGTCAGTTATTCACATCAGGTGGCCAAAGTATTGGAGTTTTAGCTTCAGCAACAGTCCTTCCAATGAACATTCAGGATTGATTGTCTTTAGGATGGACTGGCTGGATCCCCTTGCAGTCCAAGGGACTCAAGAGTCTTCTCCAACACCACAGTTCAAAAGCATCAATTCTTCAGCACTCAGCTTTCTCTATAATACAACTCTCACAACCATACATGACTACTGGAAAAACCATAGCCTTGACCAGACAGATTTTGTTGGCAAGGTAATATCTCTGCTTTTTAATATGCTATCTAGGTTGGTCATTACTGTTTCTTCCATGGAATAAGCATCTTTTAATTTCATGGCTGCAGTCACCATCTGCAGTGATTTTGGAGCCCCAAAAAATAAAGTCTGACATTGTTTCCACTGTTTCCCCATCTATTTCCCATGAAGTGATGGGACCGGATGCCATGATCTTCGTTTTCTGAATGTTGAGCTTTAAGCCAACTTTTTCACTCTCCTCTTTCACCTTCATCAAGCAGCTCTTTAGTTCTTCTTCATTTTCTGCCATAAGGGTGGTGTCAATTGCATATCCGAGATTATTGATACTTCTCCCAGCAATCTTAATTCCAGTTTGTGCTTCATCCAGCCCAGCACTTCTCATGATGTACTCTGCATATAAGTTAAATAAGCAGAGTGACAATACACAGCCTTGACATACTCCTTCCCCGATTTGGAACTGGTTTGCTGTTTCATATTCAATTCTAACTATTGATTCCTGACCTGTGTTCACATTTCTTAAGAGGCACATCAAGTGTTCTGGTATTCCCATCTCTTTTAGAATTTTCCACCGTTTACTGTGATCCACACAGTCAAAGGCATCGGCATAGTCATTAAAGCAGAAATGGATGTTTTTCTGGTACTCTCCTGCTTTTTCGATGATCCAGCAGATATTGGCAATTTGATCTCTGTGAGATCAAAACAAGTATAATTGTGATTAAAAGTTTATGGAAATATTCAGGCTGAGTTGTGGCCCAAAGTATGTAACACCATACAATGAAATCTTTTTCAGATGTGACCATCAGTTCTTTTAACATGTGGAGCATGGGTCAGTCAGAATGACTGAATGAGGGATTTCTGTAAGGAAGTAAGTTAAATAGATTCACTGGGCCTAAGTACAAATATAACCTATTTTTTAAAAAATATGTTTCTCCCAAATCATCAAAATCAAAGATATCTGGATGACCATATTTTATTAAAAAAGTGACTTGCAGAAACTTGAAGATTTACATTCAAATGTGATAGAAACTAAACTTGGTGAGGCATTTAGTCATTCATCCACTTACTAGTTTATTCAAGTATTCAATGAATGGGTGCTTATTCTATGTCAGACATTGTTTTGGATTGGTTTACCATGATGGACAATAAATGCAAGGTTTTGCCTCTGATGGTGTTTATCTTCTGTTGGGATTATAGATGATAACAAAATTAAATGAAGATAGTAATATCAGATAGTGTTTAGAGGATGATGTAAAGCTACCTCATTGCCTGAAGAACTTTTCTGAGAATGGAAGCTATACAAGTATCTTTAACTGATTGAAAAGAACAATGCATATTTTACTTTTTTTAGTCTAATAAATATTTGTAACTTAATATGCTCCAAATAGAACTTATTTTCCCCTAAAAATATTGATATACTAATAAATAGAATCAGTTTTCCATTTCTGATGTCCCAACCCTCTGAATCAACCTTGATTTCCCCTTGATACACTTCAGAAGTATAGATTTTCCACAGTATGACAATTAGTTATTGATAGGTAGACAGCATAAATATTTTAAAATAAATAACTACAGCAAATATGAGGCAGAATCTAAGAAATTTACAAATGAATTTAATTTCACATATAATTAATATATATTTCTTACCTTTCTATTATTTACATTAATATATATTTATTCTTATGCCAATACAAAAGTCTCTTGTTTACTGGTTTTGAAGTCTGAAGGTATAAATACTCAAAATTTGATTGCTTTTTAACAAAATTTTAAGGATTTTTATTTTACAAATTCATCTAATTTTATAAGAAACTCTCTGAGGAATTTGCTTGGGATTCATATAGTCTACTCAAAACTTAGTAGTGAATTAACACCTTAGAAATAACTTAATCTTATCATTAAGAGAAAATTCAGAGAATTTTTATGGGGTACACAACCTCCTGGAAATGCAAATTATTATAATTACTGAACAAAACTGTGTACACTGACTTCTGTTAAAGTAACCAAATTGTAATTAATATAGTCCCACAATTATTTACTCAATTGTCTACCTCAACTAATTCATCATATTTTCATATTTTTACCATTCTTTAAAATCCTGTATCTAGTGATACTCCTTTTTTTCCCTAATATTGATAAATGTGTTCTCTTTTTATTTTTTTGATAAGCTGCATGAGAGTTGCTACGGCTCTTTCTTAATTGGCATTTCATTATGAAATATCCCCCTCCATCCCTAAAGAAGCATAATTTACTTGATAATAGCAGTGATATCCAGGCTTTCTTTCAAAATGCTGGTCTGATAGATCTTATTCCATTTTTTTTTTCACTTTAAATTTGTCTTTCTCTTGTTATGTGCTATGTTTACTCACTTAGGTGCATCCTACTCGTTGTGACCACATGTACTGTAGCCCACCAGTTTATTCAGTCCATGGAGATTCTCCAGGCAAGAACACTGGAGTGGGTTGCTATGTCCCACTCTGGTGGGGGGGGTGGTGGTAACTCCAACCCAGGGATTGAACCCAGGTTTCCCACATTGCAGGCAGATTCTTTACCATCTGACCTAAATGGAAAGTGTATTTCCTGTAAACAAAACAGAACTGATTTTTTTAAAGGAATACAGTATGACAAATTCTGAGTTAACAGAAATCTGTATGCAGGTCAAGAAGAAACAATGAGAACCAGACATGAATAATGGATTGGTTCCAAATTAGGAAAGAAATACGTCAGGGCTGTATACTGTCACCCTGATTATTTCACTTACATTCAGATTACATCATGTGAAATATGAAATGCTAGGATGGAAGAATCACAAGATGGAAAGAACAGTACTGGGATAAATATGAATAACCTCAGATACACAGATGACACCATGCTTATGGCAGAAAGTGAACAGTAACTAAAAAGCCTCTTGATGAAAGTGAAAGAGTAGAGTGAAAATTTTGGCTTAAAACTCAACATTGAGAAAATTAAGATCATGGCATCCAGTTCCATCACTTCATGGCAAATAGATGGGGAAACAATGGCAACAATGACAGACTTTATTTTCTTGGACTCCAAAATTACTGTGGAGGGTGATTGAAGCCATAATATTAAAGGATACTTTCTCCTTGAAAGAAAAGCTATGACAAACCTAGACAGCATATTAAAAAACAGAGATATTATTTTGTCAACAATGGTGTATATAGTCAAAGGTATGCTTTTTCCAGTAGTCATGTATGGATGTGAGAGTTGGACCATAAAGAAAGCTGAGCACCTAAGAACTGATGCTTTTGAACTGAAGTGTTGGAGAACACTCGAGAGTCCTTTGGACTGCAAGGAGATCAAACCAGTCCATCCTAAAGGAAATCAGTCTTGAATATTCATTGGAAGGACTGATGCTGAAGCTGAAACTCCAATACTTCAGTCACATGATACAAAGAACTGGTTCATTAGGTAAGACCTGAGCTGGGAAAGATTGAAGGCAGGAGGGAGTAGGGGATGACAGATGGTTTGATGGCCTCACTGACTAAATGTACGTGAGTTTGAGTAAGCTATGGGAGTTGTTGATAGACAGGGAAGCCAGGTGTGCTGCTGTCCATGGGGTCACAAAGAGTCAGACACAACTGAGCAACACAACTCTACTGAACTGAGAAAGGATGTGAGATTTTTGGAAAACTTATTATTATACAAGGTTTTATTTGTTCCCACACAAAAAGATATTCTTTTCATTATAGTGGACAAGAACACAAAAGTAGGAAGTCAAGAAATATCTGGAATAACAGGCAAATTTGGGCTTGGCATACAGAATGAAGCAGGGCCAAGTCTCATAGTGTTGCCAAGAGAACACACTGGTCATAGCAAACACCTTCTTCTAACAACAGAAGACTCTACACATGGACTACACATGGTCAACACCAAAATCAGACTGATTATATTCTTTGCGGCCAAAGATGGAGAAGCTCTATACAGTCATCAAGAACAAGACCAGGAGCTCACTGTGGCTCAGATCATGAACTGCTTATTGCCAAATTCAGACTTAAATTGAGAAAGTAGGGAAAACCACTAGACCATTCAGATAAGACCTAAATCAAATCCCTTATGATTATACAGAGGAATTGGGAAATATATTTAAGGGACTAGATCTGATAGAGTGCCTGATGAACTGTGATCAGACGTTCATGACATTGTACAGGAGACAGGGATCAAGACCATCACCAAGAAAAAGAAATGCAGAAAAGCAAAATGGCTGTCTGAGGAAATCTTACAAATAGGTGTGAAAAGAAGAGAAGCAAAAGCAAAGGAGAAAAGAAAAGATATACATTTGAATGCAGAGTTCCAAAGAATAGCAAGAAGAGATAAGAAAACCTTTCTCAGCAATCAGTGCAAGGAAATAGAGGAAAACAATAGAATGGGAAAGACTAGGCATCTCTTCAAGAAAATTAGAGATACTGAGAGAACGTTTCATGTAAAGGTGGGCATAATAAAGGGCAGAAATGGTATGGAGCTAACAGAAGCAGAAGATATTAAGAAGAGGTGGCAAGAATACACAGAAAACTGCACAAAAAAGATCTTCACAACCCAGAAGATCACGATGATGTGTTCACTCACCTAGAGCCAGACATCCTGGAATGTGAAGTCAAGTGATCCTTAGGAAGCATCACTATGAACTAAGCTAGTGGAGGTGATGGAATTCCAGTTGAGCTATTTCAAATCCTAAAGGATGATGCTATGAAAGTGCTGCAGTCAATATGCCAGCAAATTTGGGAAACTCAGCCGTGGCCACAGGACTGGAAAAGGTCAGTTTTCATTCCGATCCCAAAGAAAAGCCATGCCAAAGAATGCTCAAACTACCACACAATTGCACTTATCTCACACACTGGTAAAAGTAATGCTCAAAATTCTCTAAGCCAGGCTTCAGCAATACGTGAACTGTGAACTTCCAGATGCTTAAGCTGGTTTTAGAAAAGGCAGAGGAACCAGAGATCAAATTGCCAACATCTGCTGGATCATGGAAAAAGCAAGAGCATTCCAGAACAACATCTACTGCTTTATTGACTATGCCAAAGCCCTTGACTGAGTGGATCATGACAAACTATGGAAAAATCTGAAAGAGATGGGAATACAGACCACCTGACCTGCCTCCTGAGAAATCTGTATGCAGGTCAGGAAGCAACAGTTAAAACTGTGTAGGGAACAACAGAGTGGTTCCCAATAGGGAACGGAGTACGTCAAGGCTGTATATTGTCACACTGCTTATTTAACTTATACGCAGAGTACATCATGAAAAACAATGGACTGGAAGAAACACAAGCTGGGATCAAGATTGCCGGGAGAAATATCAATCACCTCAGATATGCAGATGACACCACCCTTATGGCAGAAAATGAAGAAGTACTAAAGAGCCTCTTGATGAAAGTGAAAGAGGAGAGTGAAAAGTTGGCTTAAAGCCCAACTTCCAGAAAACTAAGATCATGGCATCTGGTCCCATCACGTCATCACAAATAGATGGGGAAACATTATAAACAGTGGCTGACTATTTTTTGTCCTCCAAAATCACTGCAGATGGTGAGTGCAGCCATGAAATTAAAAGATATTTACTCCATGGAAGAAAGGTTATGACCAACCTAGACAGCATTTTAAAAAGCAGAGACATTACTTTGCAAACAAAGGTCTACCTAGTCAAGGCTATGTTTTTTCCAGTAATCATGTATGGATGTGAGAGTTGGACTATAAAGAAAGCTGAGTGCCAAAGAACTGATGATTTTGAACTGTGGTGTTGGAGAAGACTTTTGAGAGCCTTCGACCGCAAGGAGATCCAACCAGTCCATCCTAAAGGAGACCAGTCCTTAGTATTCATAGGAAGGACTGATGCTGAAGCTGAAACTCCAATACACTGGCCACCTTATGTGAAAAACTGACTCATTGGAAAAGACTCTAATTCTGGGAAACATTGATGCTGGGAGGACAAGGGGATGAAAGAGGATGAGATGGTTGGATGGCATCACCGACTCAATGGACATGAGTCTGAGTAAACTCAGGGAGTTGGTGATGGACAGGGATGCCTGGCATGCTGCAGTCCATGGGGTAGCAAAGAGTCAGACACAACTCAGTGACTAAACAGAACTGAACTGATTGATATTTCACTGGTCTTTTATATATTATTTATAAAACAATTTAAGCTTAATCAAAAGATTAAAACTGTAATTATAAAGACAATATTAGAATTTATGGCATGATTTTAAGTATTTCCTTAGAAGAGTTTATTGGTTATCCAAATGACTAACTTTGTATGTATATGTTACATTTATACTGTGAGTAAATTTAAGGAACATTTGAATGCATTAGAGTATATTACATTTTATAACATAAAATGCATTCAGCTGAATCATAGCTCAATTCAAAGAACTCAAATTTTTGACTTCGGTAATAAATAAACATGATTTTAAAAAATCATGTCTTTCCCTTAGTAGAACATCTTAAGATCAGAGTGTTGAAATGGATGTTTATGAACATATTTTTAGTCTCAGAGGACTATTATTACATAAATTTCTTTAAAAACTGATGCCACAGATAAAGTAATTATGCAACATGATAGAATCCACTTCCTTCCTTTCTTCACATTGGGGGTATCACAGCTCTTTATCAGTTCTTTGCTTCTCTTATTTTATTCATTTTGATTATAATCTTCTTGCTCATAACATAAATACAACTACAAGAATTTATTTAATTTCATCCAGAGACGTGTATTTGTGTCATAATGGATCATGTTGTCTGGATTAACCTCACCTCCTGTTCCCCGTATTATGAGGCTTCCAGGGCTCCTCCAGTTGCCGAGATCTTATCAGTTGTCAGCTGTGTATTAATACCAGGGTTAAAAGCATTGTAAAATGAATGTAATGTATGCTTCCATTTCATAAATATTTAGGTTTGGATAGACATAGAGCTGGTCATATTAACTGAAATAAGTCAGAAAACGACAAATAGTATATGATATCACTTATATGTGTAATGGTACAAATGAACCTATTTACAAAACAGAAATTGAATCACAGATATAGAAAACAAACTTATGGTTACCAAGGGGAAAGGGAAGAGGAGAATAAACTGGGAGATCAAGATTGACATATGTACATTACTATATATAGAAGATAACTAATAAGAACCTACTGTCTAGCACAGGAATGACCTACATGGGAATGGAGTCTAGGAGAGAATGGATATATGTATATGTATAGCTAATTCACTTTGCTGTACAGCATAAACTAATATGACATTGTAAATCAACTATATTCAAATTAACATTTTAATTTAAAAAATTTCAAGTGCCAGATATATTATAATTCATTATATCAATTAGCACCTTTTATATTTTGCCCCCTCATTTTAAAATTGGGCTTATATTACACCATCTCAGACAGCTGTGGTAAGATTTGATGATATAATCCATATGAAGGCAACTAGGAGAATGCTAGGGGTTTTATAGGTTTTCAATAAATGACAACTAATTTTATATTTTATTTTATATAAAATTTTAGAATATGTGAAATTGAGTTGTCTATTATAGTTGATTTTTTTGATGTACCTTGAAGTTGTACTATTGACACCAAATCCACTAAACAGCTCAAGATTATCAGCAAGTGTTAATGTTACATCATATCATTCCAAATATTCTATCAAATCTCTCCAAATTTATTTTAGTAATTACAAAATAAAAACTCGGAGAACATTGCCAGTTTCATATTTAGTAGTACATGAAATAACAGGGTGAATTATTTTTGAAAGCAACTTAGTGTACATGAAATACAGTATCATTAGTAACAACTGCACCATATGAAATGTGCAAAATACCTCTCCTCTCAGAAAATACTTTTATTAGCAAGTAGTTTTTGGAAACCAACTAAATTTAACAGTGTGCTAAACAAAATTTGAAATTCCCTTTCTTCTATTTCATAGCTGTGTGACCTTGCAAACACTACTTAACTTCTGTGCCTAAGTTTCTGACCTGTTATAACTGCTACTGCTACTGCTAAGTCACTTCAGTCGTGTCCGACTCTGTGTGACCCCATAGACGGCAGGCCACCAGGCACTGCCATCCCTGGGATTCTCCAGGCAAGAACACTGGAGTGGGTTGCCATTTCCTTCTCCATTGTGTGAAAGTGAAAAGTGAAAAGTGAAAGTGAAGTTGCTCAGTCGTGTCCGACTTGTAGCGACCCCATGGACTGCAGCCTACAAGGCTCCTTCATTCATGGGATTTTCCAGGCAAGAGTACTGGATGAATAATAATTTTACTATTACAAAGGCTTATGATAAAGTGAAATAAAGTAAGATCATGGCATCTGGTCCCATTACTTCATGGTAAATAGACGGGAACAGTGGGAACAGTGGCTGAATTTATTTTTTTGGGCTCCAAAATCACTGCAATCGGTGATTACAGCCATGAAATAAAAACACGCTTACTCCTTGGAAGGAAAGTTATGACCAACCTAGACTGCATATTAAAAAGCAGAGACATTACTTTGCCAACAAAGGTCTGTGGTTTTTCCAGTGGTCGTGTATGGATGTGAGAGTTGAACTAAAAAGAAAGCTGACCGCCAAAGAATTGATGCTTTGGAACTGTGGTGTTGGAGAAGACTCTTGAATCTGCAAGGAGATCCAACCAGTCCATCCTAATGGAGATCAATCCTGGGTGTTCATTGGAAGGACTTATGTTGAAGCTGAAACTCCAATACTTTGGCCACCTGATACAAAGAGCTGACTCATTGGAAAAGACTCTGATGTTGGGAAAGATTGTGAGGAGGAGGAGAAGGGGATGACAGAGGATGAGATGCTTGGATGGCATCACTGACTCAATGGACATGAGTTTGGGTGAACTCCGGGAGTTGGTGATGGACAAGGAGGCCTGGGGTTACATGGTTCATGGGTTCGCAAAGAGTCAGACACAACTGAGCGACTGAACTGAAACCTATGTAAGGTACTTAGAATAGCGTATAACCCATAGTTACTGCACTTAAATGTTAGTTGTTAGAAAAGTCATCCATTAGTGTAGAGATTTTAAATGCATAGTTTCTATTAACCTTTACTTTCTGTTCATCTTAGAAACACTGATGATCTGATATTATGCTTGAGAAATGCAGCTTTTATACCTTTAGTCTGTTGCTAGTACTTGGTCAATACTAGTTGAATAATGCCTCATATCATGCTCTAGTGGAGTCAAATTGAGGCATCTGAGGGTATAAAAAGTTAATTGTGCACTAGGAAAAAATCTTTGGTTAGCACTTGAGCATTTTACTAGCATGTCTGAATCTAAACCTTCTAAAGGTACATATAGTTGAGTTAAAGCAATTCTACTTCATTAATTAAAGGTAACAATTTGGAATTTCATTTGGTGAAATGTTCTATATGACTGTGTCAGGATAAGTGAATTAAGTGTAAGCTTCTTATATGCAAACTTTCTGTTTTAAATTTACTTTCTAAGTGGAAAGGAATACATGAAAGGCAGATTCCATACTTATGTTTCTTTGTATTTATTTCACAGGGCAATAAATCAGACAAATATAACTTAGGCAGTTATTACTATAACAGAATAGAATGACAATGTCTCTTAATTTATAAATAAAGCAAAGACGATGTATTTTTAAAGATATTTTGAAGGAAATTTAGCTGGTCATACTCATTTTAGTAGTTAATTACACATCTCTGAAAAGCAAGGACTACAGCGTACAGAGTATCCTGGTTAAAATGACTGTAAGATCATCCATGTTTTGACCAATCCAGTATTCTTGCCTGGAAAATCCTATGGATGGAGGATCCTGGTAGGCTACAGTCCGTGGGGTCATAAAGAGTCACACACGACTGAGCAACTTCACTTTCTTTCAAACAAAGAAAGTACAGCATTGTATCCTAATTGTTTTGACAGGGCTGGTCTAATGTGGAAGATGTTTTGACAACGCCCTTTCAATAATGTAAAACACAATATTTTATTACCAAGTACTCAGCACAACAGGCATCTCTGACACATTGTCCCTGAGACTGGCTCTTTCCTGAATTCTAATTTACAGAATGAGCCAAGGAAATGGGATTATAATATAAATGTGTAAGTGGTATAAAACTGCAGACATGGAAAATAAATCTGTATTAGTTTTATAGATATAGATATGTTCATTGGAAGCAAGAAATAGAAATATAAATACATACAGATAGTAATTATATATGCTAACTTAACCCAAAGGAGAAATATTGATCAGAATCAGATTTAAGGAAATAATTTATTAACATGGGCACCACTTAGAAATGTGTACTAGCTAGTTTCTTCCAGGCTTATATTTCTCCAAGCTGGATACAGAGTTGAAGAAATGATCTGAGAAGTCTAGCTTTGGTCTCCCAGGACACCTAGTTAAAACAATCACAAATCCTGTATACAACAGATTAGAGTCAATGCCCCTCAAAGTGAATTAATTATAGGAAGGGAAAATATGATGTAAGACAATAAGCAAATGAAAAAACAGCAAAACATGACTAAGCTCCTCAACCTGACCATAATTTAAAAGCATAAATTAAACAAATTATAACAAATGTAACTGAAATAAAACCAAAATACAAACCAACCTACCACCAGAATCATCAGATGACTAATAATCATGTACTATTACAAGGGCTTTCACAGTTCAAAACGCCAATTGAACAAGGACCAACAAAAATGTAAAAAGGGTAATTTTCAAAATTAAGGTAGCATATAGTTCTTTCCTACTCTCTCTCAGCAAATAATTGTGCTTCTTCTTGCCTCAGTGAAAAAGTCATACCATAAGCTATTCACTATCTCAGCATTCTGCACTATCGCAGCATTCTGTAACCAAAACATTAAACTGATCTACACCCCCACCACCACGATCCTTTACTCCTTTCGTGCTTGGTAGGTAGCTCCTACACCATCTTGATTCTTTACTCTGTTAACTATCTCCTCTCTTCCTCATACCTTTATCATTTCACTCTCCCTTAGTATTTCATTAAAAGTTAAATTTATTTAAATAGTGATCCTCCTGGAAAGCAGTATAGTGGGATGACCTAGAGAGATGGTATGGGGAGGGAGGTGGCAGGGGGGGTTCAGGATTGGGAACACATGTACACCCGTGCCAGATTCATGTTGATGTGTGGCAAAACCAATACAGTATTGTAAAGTAAAATAAATAAATAAATAAATAAATAAACTATCCAGACTTGACTCGCCAAATCAAAAGAATGAACAGAAAACAACAGAAACTGAGAAACAGTGTTAACTCCATGTTATGAACTCTTAAGATATTTTGCCAGTTAGGATGTAGGCTGGACTAACCAAAGGATGACACTAGAAGCCAAAATTTAATGTTCATTTCTAAGTAAGAATCACTAATAAAGGATTTTGCATAATAAATCCAGTCAAACCAACAAATAAATGAAGAGGGACTATCAGAGGGACTGGTTCACTTCTGATATATAAATGCGCATTCTAAATAGAGATTCATTTGGTGCTCTGGTTGCACAGTAATCCTTGGTCATAATGACGGGAAATAAATAAAAATTTGCAGCATTCTGAAACTTTTCTTGATCTGACTTGCTAAAGGATAGAATGTTCATTTTTTTGGAATTGTTTAACAGGAAACGTTCTTATAAAGAATAGTAACACTTAAGAGTATGGTCTGAAGGAAAGATCAAATTCTAAGAAAGACAAGTCTTCATGTATATGTGTGTGTGTGTATATATATATATTCAGTTCAGTTCAGTCACTCAGTAGTGTGCGACTCTTTTCGACCCCATAAATCACAGCACGACAGGCCTCCCTATCCATCACCAACTCCCGGAGTTCACTCAGATTCACATTCATCGAGTCAGTGATGCCATCCAGCCATCTCATCCTCTCTCGTCCCCTTCTCCTTCCGCCACCAATTGCTCCCAGCATCAGAGTTTTTTCCAATGAGTCAGCTCTTCGCATGAGGTGGCCAAAGTACTGGAGTTTCAGCTTTAGCATCATTCCTTCCAAAGAACACCCAGGACTGATCTCCTTTAGGATGGACTGGTTGAATCTCCTTACAGTCAAAGGGACTCTCAAGAGGCTTCTCCAACACCACAGTTCAAAAGCATCCATTCTTTGGTGATCAGGTTTCTTCACAGTCCAACTCTCACATCCATATATGACCCCTGGAAAAACCACAGCCTTGACTGGATGGACTTTTTTGGGCAAAGTAATATCTTTGTTTTTTAATATGCTATCTAGGTTGGCCATAACTTTCTTTCCAAGGAGTAAGTGTCTTTTAATTTCATTGCTGCAAGCACCATCAACAGTGATTTTGGAGCCCCCAAAAATAAAAGCCTGACAGTGTTTCCACTGTTTCCCCATCTACTTGGCATGAAGTGATGGGACCAGATGCCATGATCTTCGTTTTCTGAATGTTGAGCTTTAAGCCAACCTTTTCACTCTCCTCTTTTACTTTCACCCGAGGCTCTTTAGTTCCTCTTCACTTTCTGCAATAAGGGTGGTGGCATCTACATATCTGAGGTTATTGAGATTTCTCCCAGCAATCTTGATTCCAGCTTGTGCTTCCTTCAGCCCAGCGTTTCTCATTATGTACTCTGCATGTAAGTTAAATAAGCAGGGTGAGGGTGACAATATACAGCCTTGACGTACTCCTTTTCCTATTTGGAACCAGTCTGTTGTTCCATGTCCAGTTCTAACTGTTGCTTCCTGATCTGCATATAGGTTTCTCAAGAGGCAGGTCAGGTGGTCTGTATTCCCATCTCTTTAAGAATTTTCCACAGTTGATTGTGATCCACACAGTAAAAGGCTTTGGCATAGTCAATAAAGCAGAAGTAGATGTTTTTCTAGAACTCTCTTGCTTTTTTGGTGATCCAGCGGATTTTGGCAATTTGATCTCTAGTTCCTCTGCATTTTCTAAAACCAGTTTTAACATCTGGAAATCCATGGTTCACGTAATGCTGAACCCTTGACTTGGAGAATTTTGAGCATTACTTTACCAGCGTGTGAGATGAGTATAATTGTGCAGTAGTTTGAGGATTCCTTGGCATAGCCTTTCATTGGGATTTTAATGAAAACTGACATTTTCCAGTCCTGTGGCCGCTGCTGAGTTTTCCTAATTTGCTGGCATATTGAATGAAACACTTTCACAGCATCATCTTCCCGGATTTGAAATAGCTCAGCTGGAATTCCATCACCTCCACTAGCTTTGTTCATAGTGATGCTTTCTAAGGCCCACTTGACTTCACGTTCCAGGATGTCTGGCTCTAGGTGAGTGATCACACAATCGTAATTATCTGGGTCTGAAGATCTTTTTGTATAGTTCTTCTGTGTATTCTTGCCACCTCTTCTTAATCTCTCGTGATTCTGTCAGGTCCGTCCCATTTCTGTCCTTTATTGAACCCATCTTTGCATGAAATGCTCCCTTGGTATCTCTAATTTTCTTGAAGATATCTCTAGTCTTTCCCATTCTGTTGTTTTCCTCTATTTCTTTGCATTGATATCTGAGAAAGGCTTTTTATCTCTCCTTGCTACTCTTTGGAACTCTGCATTCAAATGGGAATATTTTCCTTTTCTCCTTTGCTTTTCGCTTTATTTCTTTTCACAGCTATTTGTAAGGCCTCATCAGACAGCCATTTTGCTTTTCTGCATTTCTTCTCCATGGAGATGGTCTCGATCCGTCTCCTGTACAATGTCCCAAACCTCCGTAGAAACATTATCAGTGTACAAATACACACAACAATATATCAATAGGTAGATTATGAGGTCATGGAAGGAGGCACTGAAAGATCTTCACATAGAAATTTTGATCCTTCTTTCCACATACTCCTTGCAGTATCAGAAAGAAAAATAAGGACTTGAAAGAGGTGGTGTTGATGTAGCAATATATGGCAGAAGAGAAGAAGGCTCAGCTATTGTAATTATGAGCTTCGGTGTAGACTCTACACCTCAAAAAGACTTAAAGAAACAAGATAGTCCCATCTAAGACACTATGATCTGAATGTCTCTGCCCCATCCCCTAATTTCTATGTTGAAAACCTAACGCCCAAGGTGACAGCAATAGGATGTGGGGCTTTGAGAGATGGTTAGGTTATGATGGTGGGACCATCCAGAGGATCCTAAAAGAAGATCCAAAAAGCTAGCTCACTGTTTGACATGTGACAATAAGAGAAGTCTGAGACCTGAAGAGTGCTCTCACCCAACCACGCTGCCACCCTGATCATGAACTTCCAGCTTTTCAACCTGTGAGGATTTCTGCTGTTTGTAAGCTACCTAGCCTCTGGTATTTTGTTACAGTAGCCCAAAGAAAAACACAAATGAGGCAATTCAGTCTTTGTGTGTCTGTGTGTTTGTGTATACTCAGTAGCGTCTGATCCTTTGTGTCCACGTGGACTGCAGCCCTCCAGGCTCCTCTGTCCATAGGATTTCCAGGCAAGATTACTGGAGCAGGTTGCCATTTCCTTCTCCAGAGGATCTTCCCAACCCAGGGAGTGAACCCATGTTTCTTGAGCACCCTGCATTGTGACCAGACTCTTCACCCTGAGCCACTTGGGAAGCCCCTAATTTAGTCTTTAGATAAGAAGAAATGAGAGAGGAAATCTTCTGTTGAAACAATAGTACAATTTCATGGTCTATCTACTAATAAAAATGGAGATATTCTATTTCTGCAATGAAGTTCAAAGGCAGGAAGTTTACTGTCAATCTAGGATTTGCCAACTAAAGAAATACATTCTGAATTAAATATAGAAAAGAGTGTGCCTTATGCTTCTTAACAAAACCTTCCTGTTACCTATGAGCACTTTTAAGATAAGGTAAAAATAGTACAAGTACCAAAACCTGAATTTAAATGAGTTATTCAGACAGTGCCATCTGCTAATACAGTACTAATCATGAGAAATTTAGGTAAGAGGAAAGCTTGCACAATTCATTCATTATCCTGATATGCGGGAGTTTTTGATGTAGTCTAAAAAAATAAGTAAATATTTAGGAATGTGTATGTTCTACAATTGAGACTATAGAATATATTTTGGGGGGAAAGTTATCATTTTGAATAAAGTGTCACATTTTGGGAAGAGAATAACTTTGAATGGAAAAATACCCACCCACCCACTCACCAACTATGTTATCATTTTCCTCTCTCACTACCCCAAAACAATCTTATAAAATTATTACCTTCAATCTTTATTTCAATAACATTTCTAGATGCATTTTATACAATCATGGATTTCATAAGATAACAAGCAAGAAGAGATTACATATAATTCCAACATGCATTTAAGGTAGCATTTAATTGGAAAGACATATGAGACAAATTGAAAATGGGAGCAAAACGATAATGATTGAAATGTAAAATACAATTGTAAGTGAATTAAAACTATGTGTATGTAAAATCCATCAGAAACCTTCAGATCTCTAACATGCATATGTACTCCAAGAAAAGAGAGTAAATTTCCAAAAGTTAATATTGAAGAGTAAAACAATGCAGAAACCTGGAAAAAAAAAAAAAACCAAGCTGACCCATGAGAAAGCTCTAAAGTCAGCTTGCAGGTGCTACTCTGCATCAGTCAACTCAAATCCAACCTGATATATAGACCAAATATTACATATCTATGAAATATCTGTACTAATTTATATTTGACTAATGCCTGAGCTTCCCAGGTAGCTCAGTGGTAAACAATCTGCCTGCCAATGTAAGACATGCAGGTTTGACTCATGGGTCAGGAAGATCCCCTGGAAAAGAAAATGGGAAACCACTCCAGTGTTCTTCCCTGGGAAATCCTAAGGATAGAGGAGCCTAGAGGGTTATAATCCATGTGGTGGCAAAAAAATCGGACATGACTTAGCAAATAAACAACAATTAATGCCTACAATTCCACAAATACATCTTTATACTCTGAAGGCAGCCTTTTCTTAGTGTAACATTGCAAACGTTTGAGGAGATGCGACACTGCAACAGTTAGTTGAACAGAATATGAAGTTTGTCAGAGGAGAGTAGAGAGCACCTACAAGTGATAGACATGGTAGCTGTATTTATATCCAAAGGTGTTCTGAAGATCAAGTGAAAGTCAAGCTAAAAGGGCACAATTTAGGGAATCAAACAAATCCTGTATCTGTTGCCTACAGTGACTGAAGCCCAGCTTATCATTCATAAATTCAGGAACTTTAAGATGAGATTCAGGGAGTAGGATATGAAAGAATGGTTAATATAATTATAGGTGAATATATGTTCTAGAGATAGAGCCTTTATTCTCCGTACATTGACTCAGGGGTTTCTAACAAAGAAAGGTCAATAAGCACTGGTTAAAGGATTAGAGGAGAAGGGGACGACAGAGGATGAGATGGCTGGATGGCATCACCGACTTGATGGACGTTGAGTTTGAGTGAACTCTGGGAGATGGAGATGGACAGGGAGGCCTGGTGTGCTGCCATTCATGGGGTCGCAAAGAGTCGGACACGACTGAGCGACTGAACTGAACTGAAGTGAAAGGATTTAAAGAATAAAAATATTACATAATTTTACTAAAAATACATCAAAAGCTTTAAGCATAAAATGTTATTAAAGTATAATTTTTAAATGCTAAAATACTCAAAACAACATTTCACAGAAATATAAAACAAACATTTATAAATCATTTATTACCTCATTAAAAAAGAGAGCCAATAAGATAGTAAACTTAGGAGAGAGAATAATTAGACGGGGTAGGGATTATAGATTTCATCAGGAAACATATTCTGAGTTGAAGACAAATTTAGTTAATGTTCTACCAGCTACTACAACCATTACTTAAAAAATTATTTTTCTGCCTGGAAAGAATTATATTTCTACAGGACAAGATATACACGCTACTATACAACTCACAGAATGAGGATCTTCAGTTAATAGCCAATGTTAAAATGAAACACAATTACATTCCTTTAGATAATTAAGTAGATATTTTAAATGATGTTTAGAAAATTCAGCCATGATCAGTATGACAACAGAAGTACATGCTATATTCTCTTTTTCATTATTTGTCAGTTTTGATAATTCCTCTTAACAACATTTCCTTTCATTATCTTAATAAAATACATACTCTGATTAGTTGATGTTTAGTCAAAAGACAAGTTGTCATATGCATTATTTTTAAGAAATACTTGCCACACATTTTGTCTATAATCACTATGGAGTAGTCAAAAGTATATTTCAATAATTGTAAGAGAAACTGCATGGCCTCCATACCTAAAAATGTATAATCTAGACCTGGGGAAACACTCACCAATCTCTAAAAGTATGAGTTGGATCTATGAGATTTTACATATTGAAACTTGGAACTTATTCAAGTAAAAAAAAAAACAAAAGAATACCTAAAAATTTCTACAAAAACTATGAAAGATATAAAAAGGAATTCAAATATTTTGAGGAAACAAAAAGGTGTTACCAGCTTTAGATGTCTTTAAAGAGAATCTTGAGCGTTATTTCATATAGAATCTCATGGAATGTAAAATCATGGGGTCACTTGGGCTCAGATTCTAGTTCTAAATTGCAGTTTTACCGTTCCGCCTTTTTTTTTTTTTTTTTGGTTTTGGCTTATTTTTCTTTTGCATATTATATTCAGACTGTTTAAGCAGAAAACCTGATTCCCGTGATTGATTTAAAATCACATCAAAGGATCTAAAACATAGTTTTGTCATTTAGATCTTTCTGAATTTCAGCAAACTATTCACTTTTATAAAATTTCAGTTTACTAAGCTCCATATTATGAATAACATGTCATATATGGGGAAACATTATCATGATGTTTAAATTTTCACATTGTTTTTATTCATTTATCCTGTCAAATGTAAATACTATGATACCTATTAAAATATATTTTAAATCTCTAGAAGCTATCTGAATCTTACAAGTCTTACATATACTGTCTTATATAAGGGATTCATCTTGCTTCCTTGGGATGCTACAATCTTTTAAAAACTTTTGTTCTACGGTATTTTGTAAATATCTACAATCTACTCTGCAGACATAATATATTAAAATACATATGTCTGCCACATTGCCTTAAAAAACTTGCCTAGTGATCTTCATTTAATTCTTATTGTTCCAAAATTAATATCCAATGTATTGAATAGGCCTGTAAGACTTTTGAATTATATAAATTACATCTCAAGTGTATACCTCATTCTCTAAGAGTTGCTTTCTACAAGTCTCAAAGTTTCACAATTGAGCAAGTTCTTCTTCCAGTCCATAACAGTTTTCAAAGCTACTAAAAACAATGTGAGTTTCTATAACCTGAATTCTTGTTTTTTGAAAAGATAAAGACTATGAAAAGCCTGTTAAATGTAGGAGCCTTTGCTTCTGTTATTTTTCTCCCCTACGGTGTTATGTTCAAATTTGTCCTATCTTGCGCCTAAGGGTCTTTTAAGCAATGGATTAAATTCTAAGCAGCTAGATGACAGGAGACCCACATTTACTATTGACCATTTTTCAGTGTTCATATCTATCTTAGAGTTATAATAAATTATATTTTATTCGATTTTATCCCTTTGACAAATGGAACCACTTCTGGAGGAATATGAATCGAATTCTTTTTTATCTAATTAACGTAAGTTTTCTCTGTTTAACAGTGACATGGATCAGATAACCAACAAAGTAAAAATTTTAGAAATCACTCTGATATTTTTGATACAAACAAAGGCATAGTTTTTCTCACTATATTCTCTCTCCCTCTACCTACAACATCTAATTAATCACTAGCCTTTCTCATGTTGTCCCCCAAATATATCTCAACTTCAACCACTTCTTCCTGTCCCCAGTGCTGTCATCTCTGTTACTATTCTTCCACTGATTGGATATTCTTATCTCCTTTATTGACTGTTCTTTAAAGAGTTACATATAAACAAACAAAAGTCAAAAAATTGTTCTATTTTAAGTGCAGATCTGAATATATAATTTCCCTGCTTAAAATCTTCTAATGGCCCTCAACTATACATATAACAAAATCTCAAATCCTCAATCTAACCTATAAAATCTGGCATATTCTGGACTCTATGCTTGTCTATAAATTTAGCTGAAGTCATTTAGCCTTTCAATAAGTGAGTCAAGCATGCATGTATGCCTGCATGCTAAGTCACTTCAGTCATGTCTGTTTCTTTGCGACCCTATGGACTATAGCCCACAAAGCTCCTCTGTCCATGGGACTCTCCAGGCAAAAATACTGGAGTGGGTTGTCATGCCTTCCTCCAGAGGATCTTCTGGACACAGGGATCAAACCCATGTCTCTTGTATCTCCTTCACTGGCAGGCATGCTCTTTTACCACTAGTGCCATTTGCGAAGCCCTAGGTCAGTCATCAGAGAAGGCAATGGCAACCGACTCCAGTACTCTTGCCTGGAAAATCCCATGGATGGAGGAGCCTGCAGTCCATGGGGTCGCAAAGAGTCAGACATGACTGACTTCACTTTTCACTTTCATGCATTGGAGAAGGAAATAGTAACCCACTCCACTGTTCTTGCCCGGAGTATCCCAGGGACAGCAGAGCCTGGTGGGCTGCCTTCTCTGGGGTCACACAGAGTTGGACACAACTGAAGCGACTTAGCAGCAGCAGTAGGTCAGTTATATCATGGCTCAGTGGTAAAGAATCGCCTGCAATGCAGGAAATGTGGGTTTAATTCATGCCTTGGCAAGATCCTCTGGAGAAAGAAATGACAACCCACTCCAGGATGTTTGCCTAGGAAATCCCATGGACAGAGAAGCCTGGTGGGTTACAGTCCATGGGGTCACAAAAGAGATACAACTTAGCAACTAAACAACAACAAACAATTAGACTCATATGTCCCTGTTTATCTGTCTAATTCTTTTTGCTTCATAGTATTTCCCAAGTGACCTTCTTATCCAGGATGCTTCTTAACAGTCTGACATTCTGCCCAATTCCCATGTATACTTTCAGACTCAACTTAAATCCCATTTAATGAATAAATTCTTTTTGAACCCAAATTCTATGTCTCCTTGTAAAAACCCTCTCAAAGCACAGTAAATTATTTTTAGCATTTTATTATAATTTTTTGCAATAAAATACTTAAAAAAATTAAACCCTGTTTCCCCCCCCACCACTGGAAAGTAAGCTCAATAGCATCAGGTACTGTGTTTCTATTTTACCATGTGTTACACACTGAACTACCAATTACAATTTATGTAATTAGTATTCTAACTTAGAGACCCCTTATGAATAACATTGTTAATCCTGGGTGGCCTATATATTATTTTCAGATTAAGACTGTGATTAAAATGATTTATAAGAAGAAATATATGTTGATTACTGTCCCTGGCTCCTAGGGTTTCTGAAAACCCTAATTTCCTGGTTGATAGGAATGTCTTGCATTCAAATGAGGTAACTACAAGTGGGCTCTAGGATGGGGTTGATCATTGAAAAGACCAAATCATGATTAGAAGCTTGGAATTTTCAGTCCACTCCTAATTCTCTTGAGAAGGGAGAAGGGCTGAAAATGGAGTTAATGATTGATAACGCCAACATGATGAAGATTCCTCCATAAAATCCCAAAACTACAGAGTTTGGAGAGCTTCTACATTAGTGAACACAGTCACACTGGGCAGGTAAGTCACCTCAACTTCAATAAGGACAGAAGCTTCTCTGTTCTGGATCCTTCCAGACCTCATCCTACGTATCTCTTCTTCAAGCTGTTCATCTGTGTCTTTTATCATGTTTATTTAGTAAACTTGTAACTGTAAATGTGCTTCCATGTGTTCTGTGAGCAATTCACAGAAATTAGTTGGATCTGATGAGGTGGTCAAAGGAACCTCAGATGTGTACCCAATCAGACAAAAGTGGGAACAAATTCTATTTTTACTTTGATTACTTGAAACTGACATATGAAGTGGGGTGGGAGCAGTCTCAAGGGATTAAGTCCTAACTTGTGGGATCTGATACTACCTTCAGGTAATCTCCAGGTAGATAGTATTAGTGAAGTCGCTCAGTCATATCCAACTCTCTGCGACCCCATAGACAGTAGGAAACCAGGCTCCTCCATCCATGGGATTTTCCAGGCAAGAATACTGGAGTGGGTTGTCATTTCCTTCTCCAGGGGATCTTCCCGACCCAGGGATCAAACCCGGGTCTCGCACATTGTAGGCAGATGCCTTACCATCTGAACCAAGTACTAGAAGTGGGTTAAATTGTAGGATACCTGGCTGGAATCACAGGGAATTACTTGGTGTGGGAAAACATTTCCAAATATTTAGTAACAGTAAAGCAGAGCAGAACTCTATGATCTGTGCCCTCATCCCCATGTCCTCTGTTTGCCTATTATCTGTGGAAAATTTTAGCCAAAGAATTACGTTTAATCAGAGAAGTGAGAAAAGACAAGACAAAGGAAAACAATCCAAGGAGATCAAAAAATAATAATGTAGTCACTAAACATCGTCAGGAGAAGGCAGTAACAACCCACTTCAGTACTCTTGTCTGGAAAATCCCATGGACGAAGGAACCTGTTAGGCTGCAGTCCATGGGGTCACGAAGAGTCGGACATGACTGAGTGACTTCACTTTCACTTTCATGCATTGGAGAAGAAAATGGCAACCCACTCCAGTGTTCTTGCCTGGAGAATCCCAGGGGTAGTGGAGCCTGGTGGGCTGCCATCTATGGGGTCGCACAACAGTCGGACACGACTGAAGCAACTTAGCAGCAGCAAACATAATCAAGGACCTTTAGTTCCTTCTCAACGGCTATAGATAATATTCTGAGCCATATCCTATGAGTTGTCTTCTGTATACTAAACTACAAGGTGTAAGAAGTTAACTACATGATTACCAGACTTTAGCCATGACTTTACCCAGACAAAAGCTGCCCAAATTCTGAGAATTGGCCTCAAAGAAATGAGAATAAACAGACCTTGGAACTGAAGATTAATTCTACATGAAACAACCGAGATGATGATGGTTAGACCACAGATGACCAAATTGAAGATAACTTTCTGAGCTACCTGTGCAGTTTATGCATGAAGCTGACCCCTATTCCTGTCTCTAAAAGCTTTGGCCCCACTGGTTGTCAGTTGAGGAGGAGTGGGGTTTGGACAGATGTCTTATCCCCCACACTCCCAGTTTGCTGGAATCTGAAATAAACTTCCCTTTCAACCAACTTGGCAAGTTTACTGGCTTTTGGGCAGTGAACAGCTGGACTCCACCTTTCAGTAACAAGTGTCACAAGTGAAATATTCTGTAAGGATACCCTAGTATTGTGAGTAGCAAAGAAGATACAAAGTAAAAGAAGAGGCACAGTAAAAATACACATACACACAGTAGGGAAGAACTAGGTTTTCTTTGTAAGGAGATAGAAATTTGAATTTTTCCAATTTAAAGACCTATTTTAACAATCCATGAAAGTACCTTAAACACTATGTGAAAAGGATAATGTGACATTTAAATTTTGATTATGGAGAACAAGATGGCGGAGGAGTAGGTGGACATGGAGTACATCTCTCTCCACAGATACATCAGGAATACACCTGCAGACACAATAGTGCATGTAGAACACCAGCTGAGAGCAGACAGGAGTACCCGACCAGAGGAAGAGAATACAGAGAACCATGCAAAACTCAGTAAGACGAAGGAACTAGGGGAAAAAACAGGAGCGTTAATAGGACTGGACCTGCCCTCCACGGGCGGAGGAACTGAAGCAGGGGTCTGATCCCCACAGCAGGGCAATTGTCTGAGTCAGGGGAGAAACATTTAAGTCTGAGAGTGAAAGAGCTGATCTGTAGCAGCCTAAATGGAATGAGAATCAGACAGTCCTTGCTGCAGCCATACATACCCTGGACAGGGATGAGGGTCCCCTGGAAGGCACAGTGGCTGGGAGCTGGAGTTTGGGGAATGTGGAGTGATCCCAGGGCCAGGGTTGCTGTTGACTGTGAAGAAACGGAATCAGGGCAGGTGAGGGAGGAGATCGTGATAGGAAATGCCTGTGGAGGAAAGTCCCGCAGCCATGGAAGCAAGGCAGCACTGCTGAGTCATGCATTCGGGGTATAACCATCACCGTAGCCTCTCTCTTACCACGTGCCAGCATCAGCAGCTGAACAATAGAGAGCCTGGCCTATCAGATGCCTGACGTACTTAAGTCTCGAGTAGGACCTCCACCCAGGGTGCCCCTGTAAATGCCTGACACCCCGATATACAGAGTAGGACCCCAGCCAGGGGGGGCCCTCTATATGCCTGACGCGCAGAAAAACAGAGAAGGACCCTAGGCAAGGGAGCCCTCTAAGTGCAGAATGGGTGAAGTTACATAGAAAGACTGGCCAAAGAGGCCTTCTGATCACCAGCTACAAGAGGCTCGGAAAAAGACTGACAGCCATAACTCCTGCAAGGAGGCAGTCCATGTCCCTGCACACTTGGCGCAGCCAGGTCCCTGCAAGCCACATTCTCACTCAACTCTCACTAGGGCAGAGCTGCCAGAGGCAAAAAGTCTTGAATCTGTGCATGCAGGGTCTCTTCAGCCATGTCTGACACTTTGCAACCCTGTAGACCTGGCCTGCCAGGCTTCTCTGTCACAGAGGGGGGGTTCTCCAGGCAAAAATACTGGAGCATACTGGCCAATATTGTTGTCATACCCTTCTAGAGCACTATATTTCCTGCTGCCATAGCTGAAACTCCCCTGAGTACCTGGTGCTGCCAGATCCCCTGTGACCCAAGCAGCTGCACCACCTCCACATCTGGCCCTCACAGGGACAAACCCAAGTCCTCCAGGACAGCCCCAGGAGCAAACCCCAGTGGACGACCCAAATGCAGAGGTGGAAATAAAACCACAATTGAAACCCAGGAGCAGTGTGGCTAAGGAAGAAGACCTAAAACTTTCCCATCAGCTGTATAAGCTGCAGATTAAATCCACACAATCAACTAGACACAGTATGTGTCTTTGAAATATATAAAAGGTCATTGAGAGCTCCCACAAAAGAAAACACACTAGTTCTGATAGCTGTGGACACGGGAGGCAAGACCACACAGAAGTAGGACCAGATTAGAAACTGAGCTGCTACCACAGCAGGTCCAGAGATCAGCACCATGTTGGAGCGCATCCTAGGGAGGAGAGGGGAACTGTGACTCCTAGCAAGGGAAACAACTCTCGACAGCATTGATTCAAGAAAAATATTTATTTTATGTTTTGACTTGCTCTGTAGATTCTTTTGGAATTTTTTTCCTTCTTTTATCTTTTTTACCCTCTCTGTTGTAGTTGTCAATGTTTATGGCACCATGAAATCTAATTTAGTTTTGAGCTTATTTTTTTTTTCTCAGTCATATTTTTTATTGCTATTATAAACCTTTGCCTATACGTTGGGCTTTGGCAGTTTTGTGTAGTTTCCCTTTCTTTTGTTCTCTGTATTTAATTTCAATTTCTAAATTTTTAAACCTAATATTATTTTTCTACATTTATTACTTTTGTTAGCTTTTTATACTATTCTTTTCCACTTACTTTACTCTTCAGTGTATATAAATATTTATCTACCTGTATTTAACTTTGCATATCTATTCTTCCTTTCTCTTCTCTCTTTCCTTTCCTCTTAATATATTGGTTAGTTTTATTTTCATTGCTTTACTTCCTAATTTGCACCTTGCTCTAGTTTAGTTTTCCAGTTTGTGCTTGAGTTAATTTTGTTCTGGTAGATATAATTTTTTGTTTCCTTTGCTTGCTGTGTCATTCTATTCAACTTTATTTCTGTTAGCCTGTTTTGATTTTGCTTATGGGTGTATATGTAGTGTGTGTGTATATTTAGTCACACTTTCTAACGTTGTTATAAACTTCTGCCTCTGCATTGGGCATATGAGCTCTGCGGAGTTTTCCTTTTTGTTTTCCCTTTTGTCTTTCTTCTTCCTTTCTTTTCTCTTTTATATCATTTTAATTTTTAATTTTATTAAACATATTATATTTTTTCTACATTTATTCCTTTGTTTGTCTTGCTTACTGTTCTTTTCTCCTTGCAGTTTATCTTTTTAATGTATACAAATCTTCATCTATCTCTATTTAACTCTGCATATCTTTCTTTTTTTCTTCCTTTCCTTTCCTCTCAAAATATTTGTTACTTTTGTTTTCATGATTTATTCCCAACTTGGCACCCTGTTTTAGCTTTGTTTTCCAGTTTGTGATTTAGTTAGTTTTGTTCTTAACTGGTAAATATAATTTTTGATTTACTTAAAATTCACCAGGTCAATCTACTGTACTTTAGTTTTGACTGTTTTCACTTTGTTGGACTAAAAACACTGTTTTCACTGTTTTGCTTATGGGTATATATGTATATGTGTATATTCCATTACTTTAATTATTATTTGCCTGATTTTGTAACTGCCATTTATCTGGAGTTCATCTTTGGTTTCTTGTTTATGGATATTTGTTTTAATCTCACTTAATGCCATAAGAAACCACTTGTGGAATCTTTGTTCCTGAGCAGAGATGAAGCCCTGAGCCTTTAGAGTGGGAACACTGATACCAAGACCCTAGACAACCAGAGAACTAACCCTCATGAGCATCGAATAGTGAGAACTCACACAAAGATAACCACTTGAATACAAGATCTGGATCACCCAAACACCAGTAGAACCCTTCATAGGACACCTCATCTAAACAACAAACAAAACAAAAATACAAACCAAGTCATCAGCAGACAGGAATACCGCCTCAAAAACAAACAAACAAACAAACACTGAGCACAAATCTTACCCTATACGAAGCTTACACAAACCACTGGACCAACCCTAGGAAAGCAGAAACCAAAAGGAAGGAAGAATTCAATGATGAAGTCAGGGAGAAGGAGACTTCAAATATAATAAGCTAAAAAAAATAATGAAAAGGCAAAGAAATACTACACAAATGAAGGAATAAACTAGAAACAGAAGTCCAAATAAATGAAGAGGAAATAGGCAAACTACCTGAAAAAGGATTCAGAATAATGATGGAAAAGATATCAAAAACCTTGAAAACAAAATGGAGAAAATGCAAGAATCGAGTAAACAAACCTAGAAGAACTAAAGAATAAACATACAGAGACAAACAACACAATTACTGAAATCAAAAATTCTGTGAAAGGATCAATAGCAGAATATCTGAAGCAGAAGAACGAATCAGTGAGCTGGAAGATAAAATGGTGGAAATGACTTCTGAAAAGCAGAATAAAGTAAAAAGAATGAAAAGTACTGAGGACAGTCTCAGAGACCTCTGGGAAAATATCAAATGCACCAACATTCAAACTATAGGGGGTCCCAGAATAAGAAGAGAAAAACAAAGGGTATAAGAAAATGTTTTTAATAGATTATACTTGAAAATTCCCCCAATGTGGAAAAGGAAACAGTCAATCAAGTTCAAGAGTCACAAGGAGTCCCATACAGGATAAAACCAAGGAGAAATATGCCAAGACACATACTAATCAAACTAACAAAGGCTAAACACAAAGAATGAATATTAAAAGCAGCAAGGGAGAAGCAACAAGTAACATACAAGGGAAACCCCATATGCTTAATGGCTGATCTTCCAGCAGAAACTCTGCAAGCCATAAGGGAATGGCAAGATATAGTTAAACTACTGAATGGGAAAAATCTACAACCAAGATTACTGTACCTATCAAGGATCTCATTCAAACTGATGGGAGGAAAAAAAAATAGGTTAACCCCAAAACAAAAAGTTAGGAGAATTCAGTACTACCACCAGCTTTACAGCAGATGTTAAAGAGACTTATATAGGCAAGAAATAAAAGAGAAGAAAAAAGATCTACAAAGTCAACCCGAAGCAACTGAGAAAATGGCAAGAGGAACATATACATCAATAATTACTTTAAATGTAAATGGACTAAATGCTCCAACCAAAAGACACAGACTGGCTGAATGGATACAAAAACAAGACCCATATATGCTGTCTACAAGAAACTCACTTCAGACCTAAAGACACATATAGAGTGAAAGTGAGAGGATGGAAAAATATATTCCATGCAAATAGGAAGCAAAAGAAAGCTGCATTAGCAATCCTCACATCAGACAAAAGAGAACTTAAAGATTACAACAGATAAAGAAGGACACTACATAATGACCAAGGACACTACATCAATCGAAGAGGAAGACATATCTAGGCACCCAACACAGGAGCACCTCAATATATAAGACAAACACTAACAGACATAAAAGCAGAAACTGACAGTAACACAATAACAGCAGGAGACTTTAACACCCCACTCACACCAATGGACAGACCATCAAAACAGAAAATCAATAAGGAAACTCAAGTCTTTAATGATACATTAGATGAGATCAACCTCATGGATATCTTCAGGACATTCCATCCAAATGGAGAAGAATACATTTTCTTCTCAAGTGCACATGGAACATTCTCCAGGAGAGACCACATCTTGGGTCACAAATCAAACCTCAGTAAATTTAAGAAAGTTGAAATTGTATCATGCGTCTTCTCTGACCACAGTGCTATGAGATTAGATATAAATTACAAGGAACAAAAAAGGAAACACTAACATAGGAAACAAACACATAGAGAATAAACAATGCGTTTCTAAATAACCAACAGGTTACTGAAGAAATCGAAAGGGAAATAAAAAAAAATTATATAAACAAATGACAATGAAACAAGAACAACTCAAAACCTATGGGATGTAGCAAAAGCAGTTCTAAGAGGGAAGTTTAAAGCAATACAATCCTACTTTAGGAAACAAGAAAAACATCAAACAGACAAGTTAACTTTACACCTAAAACAACTGGAGCAAGAAGAACAAAAAAAAAATTTAGTAGAAGGAAAGACATCATAAATATCCAAGCAGAAATAAGTGGAAGAGAAATGAAAGAAACAATAGTAAAGATTGAGAAAACTAACAACTTGTTCTTTGAGAAGATAAACAAAATTGACAAACTTTTGGCCAGACTCATCATGGAAAAAAGAGAGAAGAATCAAATCAACAAAATTAGAAATGAGAAAGGAGAGGTTACAACAGACAATGCTGAAATACAAAAGATTATTAGAGACTATTATGAATAACTATATAGCAATAAAATGGATAACCTTGAAGAAATGGACAGGTTCTTATAAACGTTCACTCTTCCAAGACTGAACCAGAAAGAAATAGAAATTACGAACCACTCAATTACAAGCACTGAAATCGAAGCTGTGATGAAAATTCTCCCAAAAAACAAAAGCCCAGGACCAGACAGATAAAGAAGTTGTGGTAAATATATACAATGGAATATCACTCAGCCATTAAACAGAACACATCTGAGTCAGTTCTGATGGGGTGGATGAACCTAAATCCTATTATACTGAATGAAGTGAATCAGAAAAAGAAAGATAAATACCATATTCTAATGCACATATACGGAATCTAGAAAAATGGTATTGAATTTATTTACATAGCAGCAGTGGTGAGACAGACATAGAGAATAGACTTATGGACATGGGGAGAGGGGAAGAGAGGGTGAGATGTATGGGAAGAATAATATGTAGACTTACATTACCATATGTAAAATAGATAGCCAAGGGGAATCTGCTGTATTGCTCAGGATACTCAAACAGCAACGCTGTATCAATCTAGAGGTGTGGGCTGGTTGGGAGATGGGAAGAAAGTTCAAAGGAGGTTCACACATACACCTATGGGTGATTCTTGTTGAGGTTTGACAGAAAACAACAAAATTCTGTAAAGCAATTTAACCTTCAATAAAAATATAAATAAATTTCCCTTGATTATGTTCTCAAAATATACATAATGAAAACTGTTAACTGTGCATATCCAAAACTTCATTTCATCATCCTTGGAAAAAAAATTTTGATATGAATCATCCAACTTATTCAATTTCAGTAAATATACTTTGGAAAGAAAAAGTTTTTCAATTTACTTTCTAACCAGAGGTGAGCAATTGGCTATATATTTGAAATACCGTAGCCTTAAAATTATATGCTGCTGCTGCTGCTGCTAAGTTGCTTCAGTCGCGTCCAACTCTGTGCGACCCCATAGACGGGAGCCCACCAGGCTACACCGTCCCTGGGATTCTCCAGGCAAGAACACTGGAGTGAGTTGCCATTTCCTTCTCCAATACATGAAAGTGAAAAGTGAAAGTCGCTCAGTTGTGTCTGACTCTTAGCGACCCCATGGACGACAGCCCACCAGGCTCCTTCGTCCATGGGATTTTTCCAGGCAAGAGTACAGGAGTGGGAGTTTTTAAAATTTGCAAATTTCCACTACACACATTGCTCAAATACATGTGATTTTGAGAATAAAATTATGTATTTTTATAAAGTTTTCATAGTTGTACATTTTTGATGAAATGCAGTCTGCCTTTTACCTCTACGTTGATTAAGAGAAAAAGGTTGAGTAAATCCTAAGAAAGGTTTGTGTCACAGTAATTCTGAGAAATTATTTTGGGTCAAGAAGTAACCGTTAGAACCAGTCAAGGAACAATGGACTGGTTCAAAATTGGGAAAGGAGTATGTCAAGGCTCTATATTGTTATCCTGCTTATTTAATATCAGTGCAGAGTTCATCATGCAAAATGCTAGGCTGGATGAATCACAAGTTGGAATCAAGATTGCCAGGAGAAATTTGAACAATCTCAGAGAAATCATACCACTCTAATGGGACAAAGCAGAGTAGAACTAAAGAGCCTCTCGATGAAGGTAAAAGAGAAGAGTGAAGAAGCTGTCTTAAAACTCAACATTCAAAAAACAAAGATCATGGCATCCAGTCCCATCACTTCATTGCAAACGGCTGGGGGAAACAATGGAAACAGTGACAAGACTTTATTTTCTTGGGCTCCAAAAGCACTGCAGCTGGTGACTACAGCCATGAAATGAAAAGATACTTGCTCCTTAGAAGTAAAGTCATTACAAACTTATCATATTAAAAAGCAGAGACATGACTTTGTTGACAATGGTCCATAAGTCAAAGCTATGGTTTTCCAGTAGCCATGTATGGATGTGAGAGGTGAACCATGAAGAAGGTTCAGTACCGAGGAATTATTGCTTTAGAACTGAGGAGCTGGAGAAGACTCTTGACAGTCCCTTGAACTGCAAGGAGATCATAACAGTTAATCCTAAAGGAAATCACTCTCAATATTCTTTGAAAGGATCAATGCTGAAGCTGAAGTTCCCCAATACTTTGGCTATCTGATGCAAAGAGCCTATTCATTGGAAAAAGACCCTGATCCTGGAAAAGATTGAAGGCAAAAGCAGAAAGGGGCATCACAGGATAAGATGTTTGATAGTACCTCAATGGACATGACTTTGAACAAATTCCAGGAAATAGTGAAGGAGAGGGGAGCCTGGAGTGCTACAATCAATGGGATCGAAAAGAGCTGGACACCCGAGCCATTGAACAACAACAAAATAGTAAATCACCTGGACAATATTAAAATAATTTCAAAATTCATTTAAATTAGTAATCAAGTTGCTTTTCACACAGATGTGAACACACTGAAAGAACACTTAGCAAGCCAAAAAAAAAAAAAAACAATTATTTTATGTCACATGTAGGTCTTGAAATTAATGCTTTTCCAAGAAAACAAACAGGTTTTCATAAATCTTAATCATTTCTTAGGCTTATTGAAAGCTAAGTAAGAAGTCATATAAAAGGACAATAAAGGCAATAAGGCAATTTAGAGTTATTTTATGCACAACTGTGACAAAGATGTTTTCTACCTGGGAAAATGTGAAAGGAGTTAACGTGAATTTACAGCAGTGCTTGTAACCACCCAGTAGCTGTTAACTGTGGTAGTAGTGGATTTCTATTAAAACTTCTGTCAATAGCAGCCACCAAGAAACCTTTCCCTTATCCTGTTGACCAAGTACAGAAGAAGAATGGCTAACCTAGAGCGGCAATCTTAGAATGCATGGAGATAATGGAAATTCCTATGGTTAGGATTGATACTATGCTCTAAACAATTTCTGAAAACTAAAAAGAAACAATGCAAAAATACAAAACTTTACTTGGGAAAGGATGAGTATGTGGAGTGATCACAAGAGTATGTGGAGTAATTTCAGTGATTTTAACTTTAAATTTAAGACATCCCTTCTTCCTTAAAAATACCTCTTACATCAAGATCATTACGCTCACAGCAGGTGGCAGCTCTGTCCAACTAATATCTCCCCTGGGTTGAGCAGAGTTTATTAGTGCCTCTGAATAGTAATAGTACATTGCATGCATGGCAAAAAGAAAAACATTGCTAAATTGATCCCTGGTGTTTTATAAAGTTACTACATTATCAAACCACAGAAAGGAAGTCGAAACAGTTATTCAAAAATAAAAAAAGACATTGTTATTTCCAAAAGTATTAATGAGTGTAAGGGGCTACTAAGAATTATTCACTTATTTCTTCTACATATTACATATATTGACCAAACATCTGACCAACTTGATTGCATTAATACCTCGTATCATTTTAGAAGGCTCACAAAGAGATAAAATTTGTACCTATTCTGCTAAGTCATTTTGGTTGTGTCCTACTCTGTGTGACTCTGGACTGTAGTCTGCCAGGCCCCTCTGCTCATGGGATTCTCCAGGCAAGAACACTGGAATGAGTTGCCATGCCCTCTCCCAGGGGATCTTTAGACCCAGGGATCAAACTCTCATCTCTTAAGTCTCCCACACTGGCTGGTGGGTTCTTTTAGCATTAGTACCACATGGGAAGCCCCAAAATTTGTATGTGTGTGTGTGTGTGTGTGACTCAGTCGTGTCTGACTCTTTGCGATCCCATGGACTGTAACCTGTCAGGCTTCTCTGTCCATGGAATTCTCCATGCAAGAATACTGGAGTAGATTGCCATTCCTTCATCTAAAATTTGTACATAAATGACCACAAAATAAAACCACTTTTGTGGTACTAAAACAACAATTATAGAACCAAAATAGGAAAATATCATCTGATTATTTATAAATAAGGAAGTTTAATTTTCATCTTATTAAAAAGTAACCAAAATAATAGAAAGAAGAAATTATTGCTAATAAAATCATTCAGATAATCATAGCCCAGGAATAACTGTCAATTAAATGTGAAATAAATTCATATATATATTTCTATGTATGTGTGTATACACTTTGGAGAAAATAATAATATGCATTTAATATATAAATATGTAATTTACATGTAAATATATAGTATATACAAATAAAAAACTGAGTTTGTCATGTTTCACTTATAATATAAACTAATTTTTCCTTATATTTTCCGTACTTGCTAGCTAACACTATGATCAGTACCAAACATTAGCTTCGTTTGTAGCTTTGTCATAAATGTATAAATATTTACCAACTATAGAATTCATCAGTAGAGTATGAAGGTATTTGATGCCCTATATTCATGTCAAAAGAAAATGATGTTATGGATACAGACATACAGATTACAAAAATTTGCAAATCTTTAAGTAAATGTACCTGTAGAAACAGATTCTGTGGATGTAAAAGTTTCAAAATCAATTGTTCCATGTCCAGCCTCCTTTCCCTCTTACAATCTTCCACACATATATTTCTTCCTAACATGAATCTTAGGGTAGATACTCATTCCCAGGGTCCAGCCACAATTCCCTACATTTTTCAATCATTATGGAATTGCCTCTAGTACTAATACAGATTTTTCCTATCAGCTTACAAACCATACTTTGAAGAAAGGTAAGATCAACTAAGTTCAGGTTGAACTTGATGTTGAATTATTTTCTTATGAAACTGCATCTCCCTAAAACTGAATTCCTCTGCTCAGTTTATGATTAACCTTTATTCAAAGCGTCATTTCTCTTCTTGTCCCACACCTTTCTCCATTAGAACTGAGGAGTATCAAGCAAAAAGGAGACTGAAACTGAGCAGGACCCTGTGGGGTCCTCCTGGGTTTCCTTTCCTTGCCCCCTATTTCTTGTTTGCAAAAAAAGGCTTTAGTCTCCTATACCTTCCCTGAGTAGCAAAGAGTGAATTCAAGCAGTTACTAATCAGGGAAGTGAAGAAACATAGAAACAAAGGAAAAGCAGTCAAAAAACATTAGTCCTAACCCCTCCACCCCACCTGCCCAGGTGGAAGATGGTAACTACATGCTGAGATCCCAGACTGATCACAAGCAGAGGGGTTAATTATTGAGACTCCTGAAACACCTTGCTACCTCACCACTTATCAATCAGAAGAAAATCATGCACCTGTAGCTTTACCTCAAATAGTGCTATTAAAAACTCTTCCCTGAAAACCACTGGGGAGTTCACGTCTTTTGAGGATAAACCACAGTTACTCTTAGCTTAGTGCCCTGCAAACGAATGCTGTACTTTCTTTCAGCACAACTCAGTGTCACTAAATTGGTTTTGCTGTGAGGCACACTTGTGTTTGGTTAGGTAACGTTTATTGCAAAAAACTCAAACTCTACCCTTCTGCATCAGAAAAAAACATACTTAGGTTGAGCTTTAGATACTACAAACCATTTTAGAATGCCATAAAACAGCAGACTTGACTTTCATAAATTAAGATCTTTATTTAAAAAAAACAAATCTTCTTTGGCCTAGTCTGTAATTGAAGGAACCCCCAAAGTATCGGTGCATGTTCATTACTTTATATTCCAAAGGAAGTAACAGCAATTTACTAACAGTTGAAACATGTTAATAAACTTTTAAATTTCTGCAGCTCTGTAGTAAAAATAATGGAGCTAAAGAAAATTGTTATTTTTATTTCACAAAATAGCAGAGAACACAGTGTTCTTTTGAAGCTATACAATGGTGCTGGAAGACTGAAGCAAAAGTCTATATAATATCAGCAGGGTATAGACATAATATTTTAGAGAGTTATTATTTGAGCTGTCAGGAAAGAAGCAGCTTATACGTATCTATATTTGGAACATTCAAAGCTGGAGAAATAGCCAAATTATTAATTTTCACCAAAGCTGGCTTTATTATATCCTTCTTCAGGATGGCAGTGAAGGCAGTTCATTTTTACACTGGGCATAATTGCCTATGTGATGAAGAAGGCAATGTGATGTGTAGGAAAAAAGTCAAGAGAATTAAATGCAAGCCTACTGTTCTTGACTGAACTTTAAACCTGGAATAGCTATTTAAGTCGGCTTGGGCTTTTTTTTTTTTTTTCCCCCAAAATAATACATTCAGGACACTGGAGTAGTTAAATTTGACAATCCCTTTTTAGAACTCATAATGAGGAAGACTCATTGTCACTAAGGGCAGATTTAACATGATATGTTCCTCCAGAATAATGATGTAAATCTGTTAAATACAAATGGTTACAACATATGTGCATCTATTTAAGAATCTTGTAACCAGCTGCTGCTGATCCACTGGCCCAAAACTTTTCCTACTTGTTTACTTGCTAAGTCATGGCTAACTCTTTGTGACCCCATGGAATGTAGCCCACCAAGAGTCCTCTTTCCATGGGATTTCCCAGGCAAGAATACTGGAGTGAGTTTGCCATCTCCTTGTCCAGGGGAATCTTCCTGACCCAGGGATCGAACCTGTGTTGCATCTCAGGTAGATTCTTTACCATTGAGCCAGTGGGGACCAATGTTTTCCTTCTATGGCCAACAGAATGCTCCGAACTGAAAGGTGAAAACTTTTCTGAGACTAAACCTTGCCTCTTTAAAAAATATATATTTCTTAAAAGCAAGTTTTGATTACTGTTATGGAGATTAATATCTTCTTGGTGCCTACAGTTGTTTACAGTCACGTGTTTGCTTACTGTTGTAACTTCTTTATGAGTGTTGCGCACTTAGCTTTTGATTTCTGGTATCAGATCTGATAGTATCCATTGCCTAAATACCTCATGCTACTTCCTGATGCCGGTTTGTCCTCCATTAATGTTGTTTACTAATCCCCTGGACATAGCTATTTGCATTTTCTCTGCTCTTTGTTTGCTATTCCCCTCTTAGATTCATGCGGTATGGTGTGCTTTTAACTCCACCCTTAACAAAGTTCAGCAAAAAGAAGTCATTCTGCAATGAATCAATTAATAGTCACTAGATGTTCAGAAGAGTTGAAACAAAATTTTGACTCTCAGAGACTACATTTTTGCAATTGACAGCGTAGGGGAGTAAAATATGCCATCCCCAAATGTGTCTCTTTTGGCAGGATTTATTCAGGCTGATTATTTTTAAGAAACAGAATATTCAGAAAGTTTTTGTTGTTACCTCCACTTTAGCTGCCAAAGTGAATTCAGATAAAGGACTTTCTCCTGGAATAGAGCTATCCATAGAGATGCAAAGTATATGAGCTAGGTGTGATGCCTAGGAGCTTGGCAGAGTCTACTCTATTTCTTATTGGCTCTGAATGATAAAGCAAACTTTTGTTTAACTAAACATTTGTTTTCTATCTCCATATGAATTGCATTCATTTCCTCTAAAGTACCCAAACCACCTCTCCCAACATCCTTGTTCTTTAGCTAAAGACAGTATTTAGGTGAGGGTTTTGGCATTTTGATAAGTTAGTCAGTTTTCCTGGGTCTCTCCTCTGTATTATTTTTTCAGTTCTTAAGTTGTGTCCAACTCTTGAGACTCCATGGACTGCAGCCCACCAGGCTCCCGTCTTTCATTGTGTCCAGGTGTTGCTCAGATTCATGTCCATTTACTCGGTGATGTTATCTAACCATTTCATCCTCTGTCATCCCCTTCTCACCCTGCCCTCAATCTTTACCAGCATCAGGGTCTTTTCCAATGTGTGGGCTCTTTGCATCAGGTGGCCAAAGTACCGGAGTTTCAGCTTCTGTATCAATCCTTTCAGTAAATACTCAGGATTGACTTCCTTTAAGACTGACTGGTTGGATCTCCTTGTGGTACAAAGGACTTTCAAGAGTCTTCTCCAGCACCACACTTCTCCTGTATATATGTTATTAAAGAGATGGGAATACAGACCACCTGACCTGCCTCTTGAGAAATTTGTATGCAGGTCAGGAAGCAACAGCTACAACTGGACATGGAACAACAGACTGGTTCCAAACAGGAAAAGGAGTATGTCAAGGCTGTATATTGTCACCCTGATTATTTAACTTACATGCAGAGGACATCATGAGAAACCCTGGACTGGAAGAAACACAGCTGGAATCAAGATTGCCGGGAGAAATATCAATAACTTCAGATATGCAGATGACAATACCCTTATGGCAAAAAGTGATGAGGAACTAAAAGGCCTCTTGATGATAGTCAAAGTGGAGAGAGAAAAAGTTGGCTTAAAGCTCAACATTCAGAAAACGAAGATCATGGCATCCGGTCCCATCACTTCATGGGAAATAGATGGGGAAACAGTGGAAATAGTGTCAGACTTTATTTGGGGGGGCTCCAAAATCACTGCAGATGGTGACTGCAGCCATGAAATTAAAAGACGCTTACTCCTTCAAAGGAAAGTTATGAAAACCCAGATAACATATTAAAAAGCAGAGACATTACTTTGCCAACAAAGGTCTGTCTAGTCAAGGCTATGGTTTTTCCTGTGGTCATGTATGGATGTGAGAGTTGGACTGGGAAGAAGGCTGAGCGCCGAAGAATTGATACTTTTGAGCTGTGGTGTTGGAGAAGACTCTTGAGAGTCCCTTGGACTACAAGGAGATTCAACCAGTCCATTCTGAAGGAGATCAGCCCTGGGATTTCTTTGGAAGGAATCATGCTACAGCTGAAACTCCAGGTCTTTGGCCACCTCATGCGAAGAGCTGACTCCTTGGAAAACTCTTTGATGCTGGGAGGGATTGGGGGCAGGAGGAGAAGGGGACGACAGAGGATGAGATGGCTGGATGGCATCACCGACTCAATGGATGTGAGTCTGAGTGAACTCTGGGAGTTGGTGATGGACAGGGAGGCCTGGCATGCTGCGATTCATGGGGTCGCAGAGTCAGACACGACTGAGCTACTGAACCGAACTAAACCTTTGTTTTATTTTCTTCTGTTTATCTGTCTTACCCCAATTTAATTTTTAAACCAGCCGGAAAAACTTAGCAGAGGAAAATTCTTTCCTTCTTGACAACAGAGAAGAGATGCATCAACCAAAAAAGGAAAAAAGATACAAGTATCAAGAAAATAGGTGATCTGACTTTAAGACATACAAATGAATCAGACTGTGTGGTAGAACAGTCACCAGACTGTGATTATCCTCAAAATTATAAAATAAAACTCATGCAATTGGCACTGGGTGCCTATAAGCAAATACTGTGGAATTGTACTGGGTTTGTTTCCTTCAATTTGTCATTCATCTTATATACTAAATTTTCTTACTTTTACTCAAATCATTGTTTACAGTCTTTTCTTGATTTTTTATCTACTGCTTTAGCTGTGCTTCTCCTTTTGACAAAAAGGATTTAGCTTCTAAATAAAATGCTGGCTTGAAACACTCTTTTGAAATCCTAATATTTTATTTCATTTTTAATGAATGTAATTCCATACAAAGTCCAGTAAATTTTTAGAAGTTCTCATCAGTTAATTAGATTCAACGATCATTTGAAAATTCCTGCAGATATTCTTTGAAGGGATATTTTTAAATGATTGTCAATGAGATGAACACAGTGCATTTCTAGAATTGAAGATCTTAAATTTGATACACATATCATTTTAGAAATCATGAAACTGTCACATTTGATAAGCTTCCTGTTGTATGCAGTTGTTAATTGTTGCAATATTCCACTACTTCATTCAAATGGTAAAACAATAAAGCCCTAAGAGACAACTTTTCCAATACTTCCACATCTTTTCATATTTGTGATTGTTAAAAGTTAGTACTTCTTTGTGGAGTTTTCCCTCTTTTGCACTAAAATCCTGAATTTAAGAACCTCTTCTTTTTTACCTCATGAGATCTGAAAAGTCTGCCTGCTGTGGTATCCAAGTTCATCTGCATTCAGCTTTAGAGTCAGTCTCATAATGCATAGAAACATTTGGCAATGTCCATTGCAATGTCATACTCCTTTCTTTTCGTAAGTGTCATGTGTTACACTGAAAATAAAGGACTTAGGCAATGGTGTCCAAAGACATCTGAAAGTGTATGAATTGTGGTACCAATGGAATAAAGATACAGGGATTAATTGTTGCCAAAACCCAGCCTCTGTGCACTGGCACCTAACTGAATCTTAAGATACAAAGAGTGTTGGGTGAAGGAGGAAAAACATAGCTTTATTGCTTTGCCAGGCAAGAGAGGGCCACAGTGGGCTATTGCCCTTAAAACTGAGTTCACACCTGGGTGGGTGCGGGGGGATTGTTAGGAGTTTCATAGTCAAGAGGTAGAGCTGCTAAGGGTTAGGGAGTGTGCAGGGCCTGCATTTCTTTAATCTGGAGGCAGGTGGTCTTGTGTTAAGCTTCTCTTATTTTCAAGGTTATTAAAATGTGACCTCCTCTCTGGAATGAAGAAGGCTTCATCAGTAATTAACATCTTCCATTTTGTGGGGGCTTCAGTTTCCACAGAAGAGCTCAAAGATATTGTTTTATATATATGTATGTGTATACATCTATCTATCTATCTATCTATAAAATAACCCCTCCCCTTCCTGATTAGCAACTATTTGAACCTGGTCTTTGGAAGTCAGGGAAGGTCATGGAGGCTGAGTGAAGTCTATTTCCTACAAATAAGAAATGAGAGACACAGAAAGGAATTTGTGCACAGGAGCCCCACAGGGTCCTGCTTAGTTTCATACTCTTGGTAACATTTTGAAGTAAGTTTAAAGTATTTATCTGATTTGCAGCTGGTAGATACATTGTCAAAAAGATTGTGGGTCCAAATGGCAAAATTCTGGGATCAACTGGTGGTAGGAAGATGTGAATGAATCCTTGCTACTGATACAGGTGCATAGAGCAAAGCAGCCTTTGTATTTTGCTTTATGTGTCTGTTTACTTATTAATTTGTTTTAGAAGCAGAAAAAGTGGTGAAGCCAGATCAGTGGATGAAATGGCATATAGGTAGGGAAAAAACAGTTCTGTCAATTCCAGCTATGATCACATCTGCCTAAATTAAGCTCAGAAACAATGTTTAAATTTTATCCTAGGAAGACAGCTTTTAGTAAATTGCTTGTTTTTCTCCTAAGGGCATTTTTCCCCAAATGAGCCTAAAAATTCTTGAGAAGCCTGACCTGTGGTGAGCCCCTTCAAACTTAGAGATGTAATTGTCTTTAGTTATACACAACTGGAAAGCCACACACAGAGACCACACAATTTAGTCTAGCTGCTTTTTGAGCTATATTCATATTCACAAAACATGCATCTGTCGAGGTCCCAAAATATGCCTTAATGACACGCTATTTTAAGTTAAAGTTACTTAAGAAATGATCAATGTAAAAGGGATGCTTTGACTCTCCTGTCACCCTGAAAGAAGAAAGTAAATGTAATGCAAAAGGTATGTTTTCTACATCTGGAGGTAGAAGGACACCCTTATTGCCAGAGACAGGGAATTCAGGGCTGAAACACCTGTAAAAACAAATATTTTTGCTTGTTTAATTTTCTCTTTCAACCCCAAATTCAGTTTTGATTCTTCACTAATTAAGCACTCAAAGCCTAGGTTTCTCTGTCCTGTCAATTCCTCATGAATGTATTGTTTCTTTGTTTAAAAAGTATAAAAACTACATGATTTGGCCACTTTCTAGATTGTATTTTTATGAGACCTCTGCACCCACGAATTAAAACTTGTTCCTTTTTCTCCTCTTAATGTGTCCTATGTCAATTTTATTATTAGCCCAGCCACAGGAATTCAAGTGGGATATAGGGAGATATTTTCCCCCTCCCTGACACTTAATACCAATTGCTCAATACTTCTATTTGCCTTATTTTTTTCAATAGCATAGTGAAAATAATAGCATTGACTTTACAGAGTTGTTGAAATAATTACATGAACAATCGATGTAAGGAACTTACCAGTGGACATATAGCAAACTACCTATTACTGTTAACCAGTAGTTGTTATTTTGTGTTAGTCATAACCTGTAGTTACTCTATTAGTCATACATGGTAATACACATCAGGCACTGTACTAGGTTCTGAAGATGTAACACTGACTAGGGACACTCCTGTCCCTTTGTAATCAGACCAATCCAACCAGTGTCAACCAACCAACCAAGAAATAAGCAAACAAAAATAAAGAAGGCTGCAAATAAAAAAAAAACAATGGGGGTCTTAAGAATTACAATTAGGGAAACACAAATTAGGATAAAACCTAAAGCGTGTTTCAAAGAAGAGACAGTATAAGGGGATTATAAAGGCCATGAGGTTTTACTATAATGAGAGAAAGGAAATATATGTCCTCAGGGATGGCTGTTGCTACTTATATTACAATAAGGGTCTGAAAAATATCTTGAGTTTCTAGATGTCTTTATGAGGATAAAAGTGATCAAAATATCAGATTCCATCCTGAGAAATATATAAGTCACAACCCTCGATGGCCTCACAGCTCCATTTTAGAGAGGTCTTGTAGTAATACTGACTCCATTTTTATTTCCCATCAGAAACACTCTTGAGAGAGTACGACGTGGTATTTTACAAAAAGACACTTACAAAGAGGGCTCAAAGAACAGGAAGATGGAGCCACTTAATCCTTTATTGCTATTGATCCTTCTACTGTTAAGTCATTATTATTGGCTGTCATTAATAAGCCATGGGCTGTCCTGGTGGCTCAGATGGTAAAGCGTCGGCCTGTAATGCAGGAGACTCGGCTTCGATCCCTGAGTCAGGAAGATCCCCTGGAGAAGGAAATGGCAAGCCACTCCAGTACTCTTGCCTGGAAAATCCCATGGACTGAGGAGCCTGGTAGGTGACAGTCCATGGGGTCACAAAGAGTTGCTCAAGAATGACCAACTTCACTTCACTTCAATAAGCCATGGAGGAAGCACAAGCTGGAATCAAGATTGCCAGGGGAAATATCAATCACCTCAGATATGCAGATGACACCACCCATATGGCAGAAAGCGAAGAAGAACTAAAGAGCCTACTGATGAAAGTGAAACAGGAGAGTGAAAAAGCTGGCTTGAAGCTAAACATTCAGAAAACTAAGACCATGGCATCTGGTCCCATCACTTCATGGCAAATAGATGGGGAAACAGTGGAAACAGTGGCTGACTTTATTTTTCTGGGCTCCAAAATTATTGCAGATAGTGATTGCAGCCATGAAATTAAAAGATGCTTACTCCTTGGAAAGAAATTTATGACCAACCTAGATAGCATATTAAAAAGCAGAGACATTAGTCTGCCAATAAAGGTCCATCTACTGAAGGCTATCGTTTTTCCAGTGGTCATGTATGGATGTGATATTTGGACTATAAAGAAAGCTGAGTGCCGAAGTATTGATGCTTTCAAACTGTGGTGTTGGAGAAGACTCTTGAGACAGAGCCCCTTGGACTGCAAGGAGATCCCAGCAATCCATCCTAAAGGAGATCAGTCCTGGGTGTTCATTGGTAGGACTGATGTTGAAGCTGAAACTCCAATACTTTGGCCACCTCATGCGAAGAGCTGACTCACTAGAAAAGACCCTGACGCTGGGAAAGCTTGAGGGCAGGGGAGAAGGGGACGACAGAGGATGAGATGGTTAGATGGGATCACCAACTCAATGGACATGGGTTTGGGTGAATTCCGGGAGTTGCTGATGGACAGGGAGGCCTGGCGTGCTGTGGTTCATGGGGTCACAAAGAGTCGGACATGACTGAGAGACTGAACTGAACTGTATCCTTCTATTAAGTAGAAGCAAACATAGTTTTAGAAAGAAAGTGATATTTGATATATAATTCCAAAGTATGTAAAGCAAGGGGAAACTAGAAGCAAAGGTCTAGGAGAGTTAGACTATGTACTATGTTGGGGACATGCTGAATAATGCAGGGTTCAGAGTTTGTTTTATGGAGTTAAATCTGAGGAATACGACTGATTTAAAATTAAGCCATAAGGAAAGAATGAAATATTAAACATTTCTTAAATAATGACAAAAATGCTTTTTATTAAAGACACCACTACTGGAATTTGTATGCATACTTATAAATATCATTTCTCAACTGCCAAGGAACACAATATTAAATACACTATCTTTTACAAAACCATAGTTTCTCTCTTTATAAAGAAAAAAAAGGGGTGCTATTTGTCCAGAATTTCTCTCATTTATTTTATACAATTCTAAATAAAGAGCTTTACAGGGGGTAGATGACACTTAAGATGTCTTACTTAAGACCCACAGTATGAAACTATATGGCAATTGAATATTTTCCTACAAAGGAGAGCACAATTTGCCATCTCCAAATATTCTTCTATGGCGTAAGAATTATGCTGACTATATTTATGAAAAAGCTGACATAGGAAAAATTTTGAAGCCACATTGAAGTTACTGTTTATAAGAGACATGTACATTATCAGGGAAATCATTTGTAGAGTATGTGCCAATCTGCAGCAGGAAGAGGAGAATGACTAAATCCCTAGAAACTCTTACCAAGGAAGAAGATAAGGATTTAAATCTGTGTTAACAGCCATACCTTCTTCACTATGCTTTGGTTGAATACCTCCCAAACTAGCTCCCTGTCACCCATCTTTATGTCAATAGCTAGGGTTGGTATTTAAGGTGGTGGCTTGGGCCATTTCAGAGAGTTACTCAGTTTTCCTGGGTATCTCTCATCTGGACAGGAGTTGTACATGTTATGACATTTCTGTTTGTTTTTCTCCTATTAATCCATCTTTTAATACAGAAGGGTCTCAGCCAAGAGCCTAGGAGATGTTGACAAGAAAGAAATTTATTCTGCTCGTCTATATTCTTTTGATTGGTGTCGAATTAAATTGACATAAGATAGACTAACAAGAGAAAATCAAACAAACATTTAATAATATGTATATCCCGAAGACAAGGCTTCCTTGGTGCTCAGACGATAAAGAATCTGCCTGCAATGCAGGATACACAGGTTTGATCCTGGGTTGGAAAGATTCCCTGGAGAAGAGAATGATAATCCACACCAATATTTCTGCCTGGAGAATTTCATAGGCAGAGGAGCCTGGTGGGCTATGGTCCACAGGGTTGCAAAGAGTCAGACTTAAATGAGCGACTAACACTTTCACTACTTACTTTTCACTTATATATGGAAAAGACCCCAAAAAGTTAAACAACTCAGCACATGGCTGATAACTTTACCTTAAATATCATCTTCAGCTAAAGACTAAAGAGGATATTGGAGGCAGAGACTTCAAAGGGAAGGAAAGAAATTTACATAAAAATGGTAAAATAAATGTCTGGTAAACTAATGTTTTCTGACACTTGGAAAGACAATGGAACACACAGAGAAATTAAATCTAAGGAACAGAATTTGCTAGGATCCTCCCTGTCTACACACCTCGTTCACACTCTAGTTCTCTATGGTGCTAAATCTATTTTTATATCTAGGTTCCTTCCTGTCTACACATTTTGTTCTCTACGGTGCTAACTCTAGTCTTATAGTATGTCTCCGTCTAAATACTTCAGGCAGCTAAGGCAGTAGTGAAAGTTTTGGCTATTTTGGCCTTGATTGTTTAAACCTGAAATAATGTTACTTGAAAAACAGATTCACCTCTTGATAGCTGTTGAGCCAAAAGACACAACCAAACTAAAACTGGAAGTAGTATTTATTACATGCAGCAAGTAAGAGAACACTGGGATCTTTCCCAAAACAGTGTCACGCTGAACAGCAAAATTTGGGACGTTTTAAGCTAAGGGAATATGCTTGTTCATTATTTAATTTATATGCAGAATATATCATGCGAAAAGCTTGGCTGGATGAATCACAAGCTGGAATCAAGATTGATGGAAAAAATGTCAACAACCTCAGACATGCAGATGATACTACTCTAATGGCGTAAGAGTGAGTGAGTGAAGCCACTCAGCCATGTCCGACTCTTTGTGACCCCATGGACGGTAACCTACCAGGCTCCTCTTTCCATAGGATTTTCCAGGCAAGAGTACTGGAGTGGGTTGCCGTTTCCTTCTCCAGGAGACCTTCCCAACCCAGGAATCGAACCCAGGTCTCCCACATTGTAGGCAAACGCTTTACCATCTGAGCCACCAGGGAAGAGCCCAGTAGAGGAACTAAAGAGCCTCTTGATGAGGGTGAAAGGGGAAGCGAAAAAGCTGGCTTAAAATTCAACATTAAAAACAAAGATTATGGCATCCAGTCCCATCACTTCATGGCAAATAGATGAAGAAAAAGTGGAAACAGTGACAAATTTTCTTTTCCTGGTCTCCAAAATACTGCAGACGGTGTCCACAGCCATGAAACTAAAGGACTCCATGGCAGAAAAGCTATGAATAAATTAGACAGTACATTAAAAAAAAGAGACACCACTTTGCTGGCAAAGCTATGGTGTTTCCAGTAGTTAGGTATGGATGTGAGAGCTGGACCATAAAGAAGGCTGAGCACCAAAGAATTGATACTTTTGATTTGTGGTGCTGGAGAAGACTCTTGTGAGTCCCTTGGACTGCAAGGAGATCAAACCAATCAATCCTAAAAGAAATCAACTCTGAATATTTCTTGGAAAGACTGGTGCTGAAGCTGAAACACCAATACTTTGGCCACCTGATGTGAAGAGCTAACTCACTGGAAAAGACCCTGATGCTGTGAAAGATTGAGGGCAGGAGGAAAAGGGATCAACAGAGGATGAGATGGTTGGATGGCATAAGTGATTCAGTGGACGTGAGATTGAGCAATCTCTGGGAGATAGTGAAGGACAGGAAAGTCTGGCAGGCTTCAGTCCATGGGATCATGAAGATTTGGACACAACTTAGCAACTCAACAACAACAACATGCATATCATAAAAGGTGGTTTGGATAGTTTACAGAGACCAAGCTTTAGTTGAAAGAAGACATGAGGGTCAGAAAAGGTCAATATATCAATATATTATCTCTTAGATTCCAGTTGATCTGCTGATTGAGTGCTTCAGGCTGATCTTTACCACTGAAAGAACACTAGTAGCACTTACAACCTGATAATACTATCTTTGCTATTGTTACTCCTCTTGCCTGGTAACAGCTGTTTGCTTCTACATTCTTTTGTTTCCTTAAGATCATTAATTACTCAGATCTATTCAAAGGCAGGGCTTCCCTGATGGCTTCAGTCATGTCCCACTCTGTGCAACCCCACAGACAGCAGCCCATCAGGCTCCCCGGTCTCTGGGATTCTCCAGGCAAGAACACTGGAGTGGGTTGCCACTTCCTTCTCCAATGCATGAAAGTGAAAAGTGAAAGTGAAGTTGCTCAGTCGTTTCCGACTCTTATAGACCCCATAGTCTGCAGCCTACCAGGCTCCTCTGTCCATGGGATTTTCTTGGCAATAGTACTGGAGTGGAGTGCAGAAAAGCTGCCTGCAGTGCTGGAGACAAAGGAAATGTCAGTTCGATTCTTGGGTTGGGAAGATCCCTTGGAGGAAGAAAATGGCAACCCCACTCCAGTATTCTTGCCTGAAACATCCCATGGACAGAGGAGCTTGGTGGGCTATTGTCCAAAGGGCTGCAAAGAGTCAGACATGACTGAGCAACTAAGCACAGCATTCAAGGTGAAGTATTGTGAACAGACATATCACAAAATGGCTTAGGCCAAATATGGCTTATCTTAAGTCAAGGAAGCCACACTGGGTTCTTTTCTCAAGGGTTCTCCTACCTTATCTGTTTACAATAATATGCATGCCAAAGAGACATTTTGGAGTCCAACCAACTGTGCTTCCCTGCAAATGGTAGACAGAAGATTACTTTCGCCTCCACTCAGTTCAGTTCAGTTCAGTCGCTCAGTTGTGTCCAACTCTTTGCAACCCCATGAATCACAGCACTCCAGGCCTCCCTGTCCATCACCAACTCCCGGAGTTCATTCAGACTCACATCCATCGAGTCGGTGATGCCATCCAGCCATCTCATCCTCTGTCGTTTCCTTCTCATCCTGCCCTCAATCCCTCCCAGCATCAGAGTCTTTTCCAATGAGTCAACTCTTCGCATCAGGTGGCCAAAGTACTGGAATTTCAGCTTCAGCATCATTCCTTCCAAAGAAATCCCAGGGCTCATCTCCTTCAGAATGGACTGGTTGGATTTCCTTGCAGTCCAAGGGACTCTCAAGAGTCTTCTCCAACACCACAGTTCAAAAGCATCAATCTTCAGTGCTCAGCCTTCTTCACAGTCCAACTCTCACATCCATACATGACCACTGGAAAAACCAGAGCCTTGACTAGACGGACCTTAGCCAGCAAAGTAATGTCTCTGCTTTTGAATATGCTATCTAGGTTGGTCATAACTTTTCTTCCAAGGAGTAAGCATCTTTTAATTTCATGGCTGCAGTCACCATCTGCAGTGATTTTGGAGCCCCAAAAAATATGGAGCTTCCCAGGTGGTACAGTGGTAAGGAATCCACCTGCCAATGCTGTAGACACAAGAGACGTGGGTTCAGTCCCTGTTACTGGATGATATTCTGGAGAAGGAAATGACAACCTATTCCAGTATTCTTTCCTGGAAAGTTCTATGGATAGAGGAGCCTGGTGGACTACAGTCCATGGGGTGGCCAATGAGTTGGACACGATTGAGCACACATATACCTGTTTTGACACTTAGTATTTGATTCTTATTTTAAAATACATAAAAATAACTATTTTTTACCATCAAGCACTGTCAAGTAATTTCAAATATTGATTCTATTTTTCTCAAGTTCACAGTCGGTTTCTTAAAAAAATGAAATGTTTTGTGACATGTTTAAGTTTTGCACACTTACATATGTGTACAATGATAAATATTAGTTTTAATTTATAATTTCAATTGCAAATATCTCTTCTACCCACTAGCAATGTGTGTTTTTTTTTTTACCTAAGCATGTTGCATGTGCCTGTTCATTTTATCCCAACTGATGATGAAATCTATTTGTACAAGCCCTATTTTCATATTTTTTTACTCATCCATCACTATTTTATTTCATGCTCCTGTATCCCACTGGACTAAACTGTACCCCATTTAGGTGATTTACATACTTTTTGCTAATTATATATATATAATTTTATATATAATATATATACTACATATATATAATTTTATTCTAGGTGTTTACTTTTTCCTTTTTCTAATACTTATATTGAATATGGCAAAATTAATATACCAGTATTAGTAATGCTTTCCTTTTTGTTGTTCTTATACAGGTAAAAGCACAAATTTACCTACCAGAGTTAATGATGCAACGATAGATGTTAATAGCTCCATAAGATTCCCTTATAATTATGTGATGCTTAGAATTTATCTTGTTAGCTCTCAGGGGCTTCCTAGTGAAACAAGGGTAAAAGAATCTGCCTGCCAATGCAGGAGTCACAGAAGACATGTGTTCAATCCCTGGGTTGGATTTCCTAGAGGAAGCATGCCAACTCATTCCAGTATTCTTGCCTGGAGAATCTCATGGACAGAGGAGCCTGGCTGGCTACAGTCCATGGAGTTGCTGAGTCGGACATGACTGAGCGACTAAGCATGGCCCAGTTAGCTCTAAAAATTATATTACTGAATTGAAAATTCAAAACATTTATTAAACATAGTGTTATATAAATCACTTTTAATAACCAGAAAGTAAAAATCACTTTTCGGGGCTTCCCTGATAGCTCAGTTGGTAAAAAATCCACCAGCAATGCAGCAGACAGATTGCAAAGCAATGCAGTTGGATTCCTGGGTCAGGAAGATCAGCTGGAAAAGGGATAGGCTAGCCACTCCATTATTCTTGGGATTCCCTTATGGCTCAGCTGTAAAGAATCTGCCTGCAATGTAAGAGACTTGGGTTCAATCCCTAGGTTGGGAAAAATCCCCTGGAGAAGGGAAAGGCTACCCACTTCAGTATTCTGGCCTGGAGAATGCACAAAGAGTCAGACACAATTGAATGATTTTCACTTTATACTTTTTAAAAATCACTTTAATTTGTATTCAGACAACATCCTAAAATGTTAATACACTTTAGGAGAAAATAAGTGGGGTATTTTTTATTTCTTGTCCTTTAATTTTTGACATAAAATATAGATAAATGCATATATATATATATATTTTACATCCTAAAATCTGTCTTTGTATCATGTCCATTACTAATTCCAAAGCCATATACTTAAAGCTTATTTGATTTAAAGATCAACTTTCTATTTCAGTATTTTTTTATTTCTTAGCTTTTTTCTTTCTTTTCACCCTGTAAATAAATTTATTTTTTTATGTTGATATATGGCAAAACCAATACAATATTGTAAAGCAATTAACCTCCAATTAAAAAATAAATTTATAATAAAAAATAAATTTATTTTGAAAAGGAAATTTGGTGACACTATTAGCCAGAACTGAAGACATACAATATCTCACTTAACCTAAGCCTTTACTTTTTTCACATTGTTAATTTCAAAGTTTACCACTCTATAGTATTCACAAGGTAATTTTTGTGATTGGTAGTTTTCATCAACTCAATACTGTAGGATAACAAACTATGCCACCAGTAAATATCCTCTGATTTCTATCTGCATTTTTAAAACAATTGTGATGAATATTAAAATTTTAAAAAACATTTTTATGGAAGTATGGAATGTATTTTCTTATAAAGAATAAATTTAAAATATTCACAATAAATGAAAACAACAGGATCAAGATTCAGTCAATTTTATATTATTCACTACAGTCATTACAGTAAAATAGAAATATTTTGTGTAATTATCACTCAAAATTCATAAAACTATTACCTGAAATGAGTAGAAGTACTACTGCAGAGGCAAAAATATAGTGCAATGTCTCAAACTACCCTCTCTTTATTACTTAAAAATCTCAAAAATGTTTTCTACCAAGTATCGTTTTTTAAGTACCAAATACTGAAAATAATCAAAACAAAACACTGTTCTCCCATAGCTGGTATCCCATACCAATACAATATTATCTCCATTATAATAACGTACTTTATGAAGATTAAATGCTTTTGCAATTCAAACACAGTAAAATTGGTTTAAAGCAAAATCAAACACTAGTTTGCTGGTTCAGGATTTGAATAGTGGAATGAGAAATCTCTCTTATATTGCTATTGTGCACTGGTCAGCTAAGAAGTAATTGCTTTTTATAAGGCAAATTTGCTTTTACTTTTCTAAGGTAATGAAATGAACCTGAAACATTTCCTTTGAAATCAAAGTCACTATCCCTGAAATGTCACCAGACAAATTCCATCATATAGTTTCTGCAAACACATAATGAGAAAGTTGGGCCTGGAGCTGACTGACAGAATTCTATTAGAAAGCCTTCTCACACATTCATCTATAATTATCTGTGTTGTAAATCAATACTGATTTGATTTCTTCATATTTGTGTACTGCTAACATGGAGAGACAGTCAAATCATATGTATTTCTGACAGATATAGGAGAAATGTGCCAAGGTGCTAAGATGTCTCCAATTAGATTCCTGATATGTTTGTGATATAATACATAAATACACAGTGATCTAACGTGACTAATTGTTTTTTTTTAAAGCCCTTAACAATAAATATACATATAATTATTCAGTGTAAAAACAGAAAGGTACTTCTTTAGCGGATATCAATTTATATGTATAAGTAAAAACAGAAGTTTCTTTCCAAATGAAATACAACTCACACTAGTTATATTCTTGGCTTGTTAAAAGTAAACGATGATACATAATACACTCATTTGAAATCTATCTGTGTTGAGTTGAAGTGTGTAAATTAAATCTTACAGAAGTGATTAGTATAGTAGGATGACCTGCAATGTGAATTTAATCATAATCAGATTTAATGAGTAGGACTGAATATTTCTAGATTGAATAAAGATGAACAATAAATAAACAAGAAATTCTGAATATGTTGTATATTTAAATATTACTGTAAAGTGGTATTTAGGTAATTATTCATTTCTTACTTTTCTGAAAATTATATATTGTTTGTGATAGTTGTAGTATACAAGCTGTTGAAGATATAAACACCATGGAGATGTTTTAATTTAAACAGATTTTCACATTTAATTTTGAAGTAACTCCTTTACCTGAAAACAAGCTACTACATATTTATTATGATTTAATTGGCTAATAAGAAATTTTCTCTTGGTTCTTTGTCTTGCCCCATCTTCGTGAATTATTTTGTATAAGTATTGTTATTACTATCAAAGAAATCTTTGAGTGGTATAGAGTAAATCAGTACAGTAATTTAAAAGACAGTAAAAAGTACATGACATCAGGCAGTGCAAATATTTTTTAGCTAAAGTCAAACCATCATTTCAGTCTCATTTTATAACCTTATTGAATTTTCCATTCCTAATATTACACAAAACTAAAGCTAAATGGTAACATAGATATCCCTTGGCACTCAGTTGGTGACTAGGATCCACGCTCTATAAATCACACACTATTTTCTTCGACCTCAGGTCCCCTTTTGGTATTTGAAAAGTTTGGCTTTGTTGTTTTAATTCACACCTAGAGATATGAATTATTATTTACCTTTCTTCCAGCTCTGTACTGAGCAAGACATATTTGTCTTTCACACTTCTAAACATGATGTTCATAATCACATGATTTATGATAAGGACTATATATCAGTAAGTATTTTAAATTCTAATATATGCAGTCCTAGTAGAAATAATGAATCCATACCAAAGATCATTTTCCTTACATAACTACTCACAGATACTTCTTCAAAATATGTATGTGCCTACATTGGCCATTATCTTTCTAACATCAATTTATTCCTCTAGGCATGTATTTACATGGAATAAATCTTTGGTATGAGGAAATGAACCCTGATAGAAAAACTAGCACTGGAGATGGAGAGCATGACATTAATTAACCTTGTGATGTGATATTGATCCCACTCATATAACTTCACTGAATCACAATTTATTTTGATTCAAAACAATGTAAAGGATAAGTGAATGCTTCAGTTCCTTTATTAATCTAACCTGCCATTACTTTTTAAATTTTTATTTACTTATTTATTTGGCTGTGCCAGGTCTTAATTGCAGAATGTAACATTCGTTATGGCATGTGGGAACCTTAAGTTGTGGCATGCAAACTCAGTTGTGGCATGCAGGATCTAGTTCCCTGACTAGAGATCAAATTTGGGACCCCTGCATTCATTGGGAGGGTGGAGCCTTAGCCACTGGATTACCAGAGAAGTCCTAGCCATTGCTTGTATTCGATATGTATTCTCACTTGATGTCTAGGTACTTTTTTTACATTTTCAAAAACAAATTATTCAGCTTTCTTGTATCATTTCTCTAACTACAGGTCTACACTGAAAAATTAATGGATATAATTGGAAAGGTCTGTGGTTAATAATGAAAACAAATTAGCCAGGACATGAGCCTATATGATCTGCACAGACATTCTGAAGAGTTATCTTCTAAATAATTTTTCAGCTTGAATAAGGCAATCAAATTTAGCTCTAAAAATTAATTAAAACATCCATTTTTCAGATGCCTATTAATTGCTTATATAAAATGTACATAAAATTATAATACCACCTGTCCCAGACTTTAATATGCCTGAAAGTATAAAGTATTCTTAAATATAATCTGAAATTTCATAAATGGAAAAAATTAATATTAGATTCTCAAATAAAACTAGATGCTTTTCTATGAGACACAATTTCTAGACAGCTCAGAGTCATTTTCTTCAGGTCAACTGCATTATTTAGCTACTGGATTCTCATTAAGGAAAGGGGCACTTACTCAGCATGTTGAGTGCTTTCGCCAAAGGTCATTTTGTGCTGAGCATGAAAGTGTTTTCTATATATGCTCAAATGAATTGTTGAAAGGAATAACTGCATTTAAAACAACTGATTCTCATTTTTGTTTCCAAGTGAGATCAAGCAATAACATCATCCAATATGTTGATCTTAATTCTGCTTTGCCAAGTTGATTTTTAAAAACAAAGGTGGTTAGACTCCCTGCATGGAAGAAAACAAAAAAACTGGTTCGAACTGCAATCCCCAATCCATTGCACTTACACATGCTTTCAATGTACAAGAGGCCCTGTGAAGATCAATTAATTGCTATGACGTCCTTCTGAGACAAACAGCACTGGATTGACCTAGAAAGAAAAGAAAACATTAGCTTAGAAGATACTCCTGAGTGAAACATTAGATTTCTATAATCCAGAAGCACTTTCCATTGTCTTCAATAGATACTTTCTCTGTGGAAAAGTTGTTTATTCATATTTAATTCTGTCCACTGAAACAAAAACACACAATGAAAAAGTTGTAAGTTAAGTTTTCTCTAGGGTCTCACTGAGGACTACAGCCCAGGAGAAAGCCTCCCAGATAGCTCTGATGAACTAACTGTTCCAAAGAGGTAGGGGAAGAGGCCAGTATATGTATGATTTTGGATAAAGAGCATGTGTAATCAGTGCTACATCTTGGTAGAAGGTTACTACTATTCTCAAGGAACAGGGTTCTCAATTAGTGATTTCAGTGCTTTTCTAAGTGTTAAGATACAAGAATCTGAGATCATACAATCTTTGCCCAAAATATATCTCAGGACCTGTTTTCCCAAACTACAAGAGTGCCTCATCCTATTCCTTATCCTAAATTACTTTCAGGGTGCACTGTAGATCAGAAACTGCAGTGGCTACAGAAGCCGTCTTTGTAGAAAGTGGATAGTGAACAACAGTCATTGTTTTACGTGTCACATTTCATTTTGATTGCAAGTCAAGATTATCAGGACTACTATTTGTTTTAAGAAAACTGAGTAAATATTCAAAAGCAAACAGATTTTTTAGCCCAATTACAGTTAATTTTCATATAGCTTTAAAATTTGTACTTCTGATTAATAATATAATAATATTTCACATTAGAAATACAAATAACTGTATTTTACAGACATATTCATAACGAAGTTATTCAAAATGCATTAAAAAACTGTTCACAGATGGCCTACTGACTTGCAGAATGTTTCTTCCTGACATTGAACAATAATGGAAAAAATTTTATTTCAGGAAATACTCTGTGTGGTGATGGATGATAAATAAGACTTACTGTGGTGATCATTTTGTAATACACACAAACATCAAATTATGTTATACACCTCACCATAATGTTACATGTCAATTATACTTCAATTAACCACTTTTCCATGCGTACTTACAAACATAATAGATACTACTGGTATACTTCTATAGTTGAGGTCAGCTTTATAACGGAAATATTGATTTGCAGTAAAGTATGTGAAATGAAATGCATAGTAAGTATTAAGTCTCTGTTAGTAAGTCAGTCAGTTCAGTCACTCAGTCGTGTCTGACTCTTTGCAACCCTATGGACTGCAGTATGCCAGGCTTCCCAGTCCATCACCAATTCCCAGAGGCTATCCAAATTCATGTCCATAGCATTGGTGATGCCATTCAACTATCTCATCAATTGTTGTCCCATTCTCCTACCACCTTCAATCTTTCCTGGTGTCAGGGTCTTTTCCAATAAGTCGGTTCTTTGCATCAGATGGCCAAAGTATTAGAGTTTCAGCTTCACCATCAGTCCTTCCAATGAGTATTTAGGACTCACTGCCTTTAGGATTGACTGGTTGGATCTCCTTGCAGTCCAAGGGACTCTCAACAATCTTCTTAAACACCACAGTTCAAAAGCATCAATTCTACAGTGCTCAGCTTTCTTTATAGTCCAACTCTCACATCCATACATGACTGTTGGAAAAAACATAGCTTTGACTAGACAGACCTTTGTTGGCTAATTAATGTCTTTGCTTTCTAATATGCTGTCTAGGTTGGTCATAACTTTTCACCAAGAAGCAAACATCTTTTAATTTCATGGCTGCACTCAAAATAGGCAGTGATTTTGGAGCCCAGAAAAATAGTCTCTCCATGTATGTGCCATGAAGTGATGAGACCAGATGCCATGATCTTAGTTTTCTGAATGTTGAGCATTGTCAACTTTTTCACTCTCCTCTTTCACTTTCCTCAAGAAGCTCTTTAGTTCTTCACTTTCTGCCATAAGGGTGGTGTCATCTACATATCTGAGGTTATTGATATTTCTCCCGGCAATCTTGATTCCAGCTTGTGCTTCTTCCAGCCCAGTGTTTCTCATGATGTACTCTGCATATAAGTTAAATAAGCAGGGTGACAATATACAGCCTTGACGTACTCCTTTCCCAATTTGGAACCAGTCTGTTGTTTCATGTCCAGTTCTAATTGTTGCTTCTTGGTCTACATACAGATTTCTCAGGAGGCAGATCAACTGGTCTGGTCTTCCCATCTTTTTAAGAATTTTCCACAGTGTGTTGTGATCCACACAGAAATAAACCCATTTTTTTTTTCATAAAAATAAATCCAATTTTACTTAAATTCTATGTGAAAATAAATCATCTGAAAAATCTTAGTTCATTCTATGAAACTATCACATTGGCCACAAAATTTTATAAGGACATTATGAGAAAGAAGTACAAGCCAATATTAATCTTAAAATTAAAAGAAATTAGTAATATTATTATCTTAAAATAGTAAGGGAACTTTTATAAATAAAATCTCATACAGGAATAGTTAAAGTGAAGGTCACTCAGTCGTGTCCAACTCTTTGCAACCCCATGGACTACACAGTCCATGGAATTCTCCAGGCCAGAATACTGGAATGTGTAGCCTCTCCCTTCTCCAGGAGATCTTACCAACCCAGGGATCAAATCCAGGTCTCCCGCATTGCAGGTGGATTCTTTACCAGCTGAGCCACCAGGGAAGTCCCTTACAGGAATAATATTGTAATAATAGTGTACCTTAACCAAATGGGTTTACATTGAAGATCATATGGCTACTTTAACATTAGAACCTAAAACGATATACTTCATGATATTCACAGTTTTAATGATGGAAACCAACTTAGGAATGGCAGAAAAAGCATTTAGTTTAAAAAAAAAAAAGGCATTAAAACAACACTTTTTAGGAAACTAGAAACATTAGGGAACATCCTTAATCTGATTTGCAAAAGGACAAATAAGCAGAAATAAAATCTTACAGAAATTTGAATGTTGGTTACATTCATGTCTTTCTTTTGTGAAAATTTTATGCATTTAGCTTTTCATTAGTTATATACCATTATTAAAAAAAGGGGAAATTTTACAAAACACAGAATACACTTTCTTCTTTAAGAATTTTGTGTATCAGAGACCACCTACAGATTGGTTACTCCATAAATACCTCTGAGGTCCTAGGCAGTCTGCCATTGTGATAGCATATTTTATAAACCACCATAAATAACACTTCCAACAGCATATCAGAAACAATGATTTCACATCATTGGCCCCATTGTTTTGATTTAGTTGGGTCTTAGAAGCAAAAACAATACTTACCTGTCATACCTAACGGCAGGACTCTAATATGCTTGATACTTTTCACAGCGTTCATTTTGTTTGGCCTTGCTTCTATTATTTTAATGCTTGTTTTGTGTTTCTAAGGTGAGCACTTAAAGTCATAGAAATATTCTTTTTACAAATAAAAAATATAAAAGTAAGTTGCAGAAGGTGCTAATTGCTGTTTACACACTCATCTTTTTTTGGAGAGGAGCAGGGATGTGGGAAGATATAAGAGTTTTTGTATACAGGGTATCCATGATGTAATACTTCTAAACAATCTTACATTTTAAATATCCACATGTACTCTGTAATTTTCTTGTACAAAGGACAATTTTTTATGCCAGTCTTATACTCATTATGTATGTTTGTTCAATATTTTTTCCTCTGCTCCTAGTGTGTTATGTATCTTAAAGCTACTCAAGTTTCTAATGTTCGTATTTATCTATATCGATCAATTTATTGGTACAAGGTCATTATGTATGTCACTATGCAGACAGAATTTTTAAAAAAATTAAAAATCAAATGACAGAAATAAAATAAAATTCTATATATAATTTAAACATATATTACCTGCCATACTTTGCTTACTACTGATCTAAAGTCCCTAAGTATAAATCACATCATATTGGAGCAAAATTTCAGCACAATATTCCTGAGCTTATTCTTAGAATCTAAGAAAAAGAGGGGAAAAAAAGATTGTTCTCTAGGGTGAATAAATATTTTTTTGGAATTAAAGTGACTCCTTTGTTCATTTTTTAAAAAATAGAAGTGTCATTTAAGTTTCTTACATAGCTCCTAGATGAATTACGTAGTTAAATTTTAATATGCCAAATAAACTAATAATTTCTATGTTTGTAAGAGTGTAGTAATGTGTTCAATTGACAATATGAATCTATATATTTCTAAAATATTCTTCAGATAGAAATCTTAATATCTCTCTGCTACTTTACAACTAAAACTAAATCTATTGCCTTTCCTAGTGGTCTTTTCTTTTCACATCTCTCTTCTCCTCCCTACTTTCCTGTCCTTCTTTATTTCTGATAAGTGTTCTTGTCAAGATAATTAACATGATCTTTTAAATGAAGATCATGCTTGCAAATACAGGACAGAAAATCTCTATTCATAAGTCTATGTTAGACATAACTGAATACACACTATCTGTTAAGCCTTGGAAGTCAAAGTGAAAGTGAAGGTCACTCAGTCATGTCTGACTCTTTGCAACCCCATGGACTATACAGTCCATTTAATTCTCCAGGCCAAAATACTGGAATGGGTAGCCTTTCCCTTCTTCAGGAGATCTTCCCAACCCAGGGATCAAACCCAGGTCTCCCACATTACAGGCAGATTCTTTACCAGCTGAGCCACAAGGGAAGCCTATTAAGCCTTGAAACTAGTGCAAAGATAAATCACAGTCTGTCTCAAGAAAGGTATGATCCATAAGGGTTGTGCTGGTCTGCTAATTCACGGGAATGTAATATAGACAGTATGCAGATCAGGAAGCAGCAGTTCGAACTGGATATGAAATAACAGACTGGTTCCAAATAGGAAAAGGAGTACGTCAAGGATGTATATTGTCACCCTGCTTATTTAACTTAAATGCAGAGTACATCATGAGAAACACTGGGCTGGAAGAAGCACAAGCTGGAATCAAAATAGCAATAATCTCAGATATGTAGATGACACCACCCTTATGGCAGAAAGTGAAGAAGAACTAAAGAGCCTATTGATGAAAGTGAAAGAGGAGAGTGAAAAAGTTGGCTTAAAGCTCAACATTCAGAAAACTAAGATCATGGCATCTGGTCCCATCACTTCATGGCAAATAGATGGGGAAACTGTGCAAACAGTGGCTGACTTTATTTTTCTGGGCTCCAAAATCTCTGCAGATGGTGACTGCAGCCATGAAAATAAAAGAGGCTTACTCCTTGGAAGGAAAGTTATGACCAACCTAGACAACATATTAAAAAAGCAGAGATACTGCTTTGCCAACAAAAGTCCATCTAGTCAAGACTATGGGTTTTCCAATGGTCGTGTATGGATGTGAGAGTTGGACTATAAAGAAAGCTGAGCGCAGAAGAATGTATTGTTTTGAACTGTGGTGTTGGAGAAGATTCTTGAGAGTCCCTTGGACTGCAAGGAGTTCCAACCAGTCCATCCTAAATGAGATCAGTCCTGGGTGTTCATTGGAAGGACTGATGTTGAAGCTGAAACTCCAATACTTGGGCTACCTGATGCAAAGAGATGACTCATGTGAAAAGACCCTGATGCTGGGAAAGATTGAGGGCAGGAGAAGGGGACGACAGAGGATGAGATGGTTGGATAGCATCACCGACTCAATGGACATGGGTTTGGATGGACTCTGGGAGTTGGTGATGGACAGGGAGGCCTGGGGTGCTGCAGCTCATGAGGTCGAAAAGAGTCGGACACAACTGAGTGACTGAACTGAACTGAATATAGACAGTGGGGTATTAAACAGGATAAAGTCTGTTCAAAGGGGAAACGGTTTCTTCTGAAGAGGACACTGAGAAACTTTCACAAAGAAAGTGGTGCTGAAACTGAGCACTGAATGATTGGCAAGGTATAGAAAAGGATAACACAATCTTGACAGTGTAACAGTATTAACACAGTAATAATATAGAATAGGGCTTCCCTAGTGTTACAGACAGTAGAGAAGCATAGGGCTTTCCTGGTGTTTCAGACACTAGAGAATCTTCCAGCAATGCAGGAAAGCCAGGTCTGATCCCTGGGTCTGGAAGATCCCCTGGAGAAAGGAATGGCTACCCACTCCAGTACTCTTGGCTGGAGAATCCCATGGTCAGAGGAGCCTGGTGGACAACAGTCCATAGGGCTGCAGAGTTGGACATGACCTAGTGACTTTCAACTTTCAATACTGCAAAAAAAAACCATTACAGAATAGCTGGAGTGTACAAACTGTGGCTATAAGGTTACCATCAAGTATTGAATTTATTGAAAACACTTACTTGCTTAGGTTTCTAAAACAATATTTTGATCATTTCACATATGTCAAAACTACCTTTTCAATATCAAATTTTACTTTTTAACTATCTGTAGTTGTTTTTATATCAACTATACCTCAATGAAACTGAGTTTGTAAAATAGAATATAATATTCTTCCATTTCAAAAGTTCATTACTTATGGTATGAGTTTAACATGGGCTTATTCTGTTGCACTCAAAGTGACTCAAAAGCAAAACTCCAATTTCTTCATAAATGAAAAATTTCTTAGTCTCAGGTACTGTTTTGTTTTATTGAACTGAATAATGTAATACAACGATATGGAGTATTTTAAACTGTCAGTATTTAAAAATAAGGGCTTCCCAGGTGGCATTTTGTTGTTGTTGCTTAGTCCTGTCTGACTCGTTGCAACTCTATGGACTGCAGCAAACCAGGCCTCCCCGTTCCTCACCATGTCCCACAATTTGCCCAAGTTCATGTCCTTTGTCTCAGTGATGCCATCCAGTCATTTCCTCCTCTGACACCCTCTTTTCCTTCTACCTTCAAGCCTTCCCAGTGTTAGGCAGTCACAGCAGGAAAAAGGAGTCCAGAATGGCAGTGGTTAAAACACAAAGAAGGGAAAAACCCATGAAAACAGAACAAAGGAAGGTCCAAGGACCAATGTGAAGTCCTCAGGTAAAACAAACAGCCCTCCTGGCTGGCCCAATTTACATAGGGCAGGTTCAGGGGAAGGAGGAAAAACATATAAAAAGAGGAGCGAAAATTGGGCCAGGGCCTTCTCTTCTCTTCAGGTCTTTTGGGTCAGCCAGCCTTCGTGCCTCAAGGATGTATTTTCCTTTACCTTCTAAATAAAACTGAGCTGTAATACAGACCTGTAACACTAGTCCATTCGAGGAAATTACACAGGGCTTTAACATCTGTCGCTTCAAATATTTGTTGCAACAAGACAGAACTGGGAAAATTACAAACTCCCCTGACACCAGCATCAGGGACTTTTCCAATGAGTCAGCTGTTCACATCAGGTGACCAATATACTAGAGCTTCAGCTTCAGCACCAGTTCTTCCAATGAGTATTTAGGGCTGATTTCCTTTAGGAATGGAAATGGTGGCTTTAGTAGCAAAGAATCTACCTGCCAATGCAGGAGATGCAAGAGCAGCAGGTTTGATCCCTGGGTAGGGAAGATCTTCTGAAGCAGGAAATGGCAACCCGCTCTAGTATTCTGGCCTGGAGAATCCCATGGATGAAGGAAGCTGGAGTGCTACAGTCCATGTAGGTGCAAAGAGTCAGACACGAGTGAGTGACTGAGCACACACGCATATTTCAGAATAAATGGTTTATTCCTTACTGTCTTTTCATTGTGCATTTTCTGTATACATTTCAACTGGCATAGTCCATTAACATGACTTTCCCAGGGCAACTTTCCTTAACTTGCAGTGTTACCACATCAACTACTCTCCTTACAGATGATTTTTGTTATGTACATTATGATTTTTCTACGAACAAAATCGAAGCATTTATATATAGGCTAAATCTAAACATTTTCAAGCCTCTATTTTATGGCTGTGTTCCTTTTGGTGGTGATATTTGTATTCTAGGAGTTAGAAGGAAAAAATGCTGAGACATCCTTATTCTAGTAAAGTTATAAATTGAGATATATCTACGTTCTTTGATCAAGAAGTTTTTCTCACCTTACTAAACTTCATTTCTATAGCAATCTTCCCTTCCTTCTCAGAACCGAAATTCTCCTTAATAACCTATTCTTCCAGTAATCAAGATTTCTTGGCCCTTTACTCTGTTACTTCACAGAGTTATCATGGGGGGAAATGGATTGACTTATGATGATAATAGTTAGCTTGTAATACTATTATAGGGCTTTCCCTTTGGCTCAGCAGTAAAGAAGCCACCCACAGGTCAGGAGTTGGAGGAGACCCAAGTTTGATCACTGGTCAGTAAGATCCCCTGGAGGAGGGCATGGCAACCCACGTCAGTATTTTTGTCTGGAGAATCCCATGGACAAAGGAGTATGGTGGGCTACAGTCCCTAGGGTCACAGTCAAACATGATTGAAGTGACTTAGCATGCACACACCATTATAAGCATCTTTTTTGTTTTTTAACATTTTTAATCCGTGAAAGCACCTTGTGTGGTAGTTACCTTAATTAGTCTCATTTTACATACCATATTAGGAAAATTAAACCATCTGGAGAACTTAGGTAAGTTTCCCAAGGTCACAAAACATAAAATGCAGAGCTGAGATTCGGAGTCTATTTTACACTTAATCATGTGCTATAATATCTTTCAATAAATCACAAAACATAAATAAATATATTAATATTATTTAATGAATACAGTCTATTATACATCTTTTAAAACCCAGATAAATAAAATTTTCAGATGATTAATTAACCATTCTATTAATTAGAACATTTAAATAATGTGGCAACAATGATAGAGAAACTTTCATTATGTTACATTTCTGGTTTAGGAACATGCTTCTATTGATCACATAAATATAAAGCAGCCTACCCAGCCTGCAACTGGCCTCCCAAGACTCTGATATACTTCTTCCATTTTTCTTACGGAGAGAAAATTGTTCATAGACTATAACCAAATCAGAGGTAGACACTGTGATTACTGTTGCTGTTCAGTCAGAAAGTCATGTCTGACTCTTCATGACTTCACTGACTTTTGCATACCAGGTTCCTCTGTCCACTCTCTCCTGGAGTTTGCTCAGATTCGTGTCAATTGAGACAGTGATGCTATGTAACCGTCTCAATCACTTCCTCCCCTTATGCTTTTGGCTTCAGTCTTTCTCACAATCAGGGTCTTTTCCAATGAATCAGCTCTTCACATCAGGTGGCTGAAGTATTACTTCCAATATTGCCAGGAATAGTATATCATCAATATCGCTTCATTACATTACTCTAATACCAACTTTCGCTGAGTTTATCATTAATTCACACCAACACAAAATGCTCTTTACATCCAATGTATCCAATCATTATAGTAACAGTTGAGTGGATAAAGAAATGTGGTATATACATACAACTTCCCTGTAGCTCAGCTGGTAAACAATCCACCTGCAATGGGGGAGACCTGTGTTCAGTTTTTGGGTTGGGAAGATCCCCTGGAGGAGGGCATGGCAAGCCGCTCTAGTAAACTTTCCTGGAGAATCCCCATGTACAGAGGAGCCTGGCAGACTACAGTCCATGGGTTTGCAAAGAGCCAGACACCACTGAGCAACTAAGCACACAAAAAGAAGGAAATCCTGCTTTTCGTAACAATATGAATGAAACAGAAGAACTTTATGCTAACTGAGATAAGCCAGATACAGAAAGACAATAAATACTACATGATACCACTTCTATGAGGAATCTAAAATAGAAACACAGAGCTGAATGGCAGTTGTCAGACTTGGGGGAAGTGGGAAATGGGAGGTTTAGTCAAAGGTCACAAAGGTTTAATCATGGAGGGTAACAAAGTCCTGGATATTCACTGTGCAACATAGTGTCTGTAGCTAACAGCATAGAACTTTGTCTGTAATTAACAATGTGAAGCTCTGCTAAAATGGTAGTGTTTAAGTGTATCTATCATAAAGTGTTAATAATAATAACTATTATCATGATTACAAATAAAGATAATAGGAGGAAACTTTGGGAAATGATGGATGTGTTTATTGCCCCAAATGTGGTGATGTGTTCACAGAATATGAACAAAAAGAGTGTCCTGCTTATGCACTGAGAAATTTATTATCATATATAGATAGATATAGATATATAGATATACACATACCCTCACTCCAAGAAGTCTATGAATAGATAATTTAGAAGGAGATCAGCTGACTTCAGATGGGTTCATTTGTGCATCTGAGGTCAGCTGAAAGCTCAGCTTTGGTTGGGTTAGTCCTGAATGTCCTTAGCTCAGAAGACTTTTCCCTGTTCCATAAGGTATCTCATCTTCTAGAAGATTTTAAGACAGGAAAATTTTTTTAAACTGAGGAATTGATAATATAATTTGATGTTGTGTGTGAGCAATACCTGGGGAATATAGAATGAAGAAATATATCTGAAACTGTTCCTACAGTTATTATAGAAATTGACCATGACAACAATGTTTCATCTATAGTTAAAATTATTAATACAGTTTGACTTGAAACAAATTTATATAACATACATGAAGCTATAAATGAAAGTGATGAAAATTATACTTAAATAACAACAAAAAAATCAAGAGGGAAATGCAACTTAGATTCACCTCAGTATAAGGAAGAATTTTGCAATAGGATTTCCCAGAAAAGAAATAAGCTGCTTCATGAAGTAGTGATTTTTCTATCACTGCTGGCATTCTTAGGCTCTAAGATATCAACAGCAGTTGCTTTAGAGTGGATTTTAAAACAGAATGAATTGGCCTAAACAATCTCTGATTCCTTCCAATTATTATTAATAAATATTATTCGAAGAATTAAAACTAAGTTGATAGGCAACAATCACAAAAATCAGACTGTTCATAAAACACCCATCAGTTTAGTTCAGTCACTCAGTTGTGTCTGACTCTTTGCGACTCCATGAATCGCAGCACACCAGGCCTCCCTGTCCATCACCAACTCCCGGAGTTCACTCAGACTCACATCCATCGAGTCCGTGATGCCATCCAGCCATGTCATCCTCTGTCGTCCCCTTCTCCCCCTGCCCCCAATCCCTCCCAGCATCAGAGTCTTTTCCAATGAGTCAACTCTTCGCATGAGGTGGCCAAAGTACTGGAGTTTCAGCTTCAGCATCATTCCTTCCAAAGAAATCCCAGCGCTGATCTCCTTTAGAATGGACTGGTTGGATCTCCTTGCAGTCCAAGGGACTCTCAAGAATCTTCTCCAACACCACAGTTCAAACGCATCAATTCTTAGGTGCTCAGCCTTCTTCACAGTCCAACTCTCACATTCATACATGACCACAGGAAAAACCATAGCCTTGACTAGAAGGACCTTAGTCAGCAAAGTAATGTCTCTGCTTTTGAACATGCTCTCTAGGTTGGTCATAACTTTTCTTTTAAGGAGTAAGCGTCTTTTAATTTCATGGCTGCAGTCACCATCTGCAGCGATTTTGGAGCCCCCCACAAAATAGTTATATATAAATTCAGATTAGAAATAACCTTGAAATTAATATCAATAGCATATTCTGATACAAGTTGTTATAGTGTATCATTTACTTGTCTGGAAAAGTTGAGTTTTAGTCTAGCCTGAGTCATAAATTATCATACGTACTGTCTGTCATTTGGTATGTTACCTGATTTGTTTCCCTCAACTATATGTAAATGAAAAGTCTCCTGATCCAAGTGATTTGAAGGACAGAGTTACACAGAAGGCTGCATTAAAAATAAATAAATTTAAATTTTAAAAAAATTTAGGCATACGAAGTAAGTGCGAAGGCTGTTAGGTAAGGATATGTCTGGGCTATTAAAGGAGAGCAGTTTTCTGTTGGAGCAGATTGAGAGGGGAAGACTGTGAAGCTGAGAAGTAGTTTAGATAAATGCTTAGAGGACACTGTGAAGATTGGATTGTTACTGGGAGGAGGCTTCAAAGTAATAACAGGTCATTCAGTTTCAGTTCAAGGGTGGTGGTGAGACTGTGAGGACACAAGTGTGAAAGCAGGGAGGTCAGTATGAATCCTAGTAGTCCAGTCAGAACTAATGAGGATGTTGCTGGTGAAGTGTGAAGTGAAGTCGCTCATCTGTGCCCAACTCTTTGCAACCCCATGGACTGTAGCCCACCAGGTTCCTCTACCCATGGGATTTTCCAGACAAGAATATTGGAATGAGTTGCCATTTCCTTCTCCAGGGGATCTTCCTGACTGAGGGATCCAACTCGGGTCTCCCACATTGCAGGTAGACTCTTTACCATCTGAACCACTAAAGAATCCCACTGGTAAAGTGTAAGACGTGATTTCAGATAAGTTGTACTTCACTGATGGGATTCTCTGTGCATGTGATGGAGACAAGTCAGTGATAACATTTATTTTATCTTATCTTTTCTGTTTCCCCCTTTCTGAAAAGGACCACGTCATAAATTTCACTATCATCTAACTTATTTATCAAATATAAAAATATATATTTGATATATTAGGTGTTCCAGTAACTAAGGTTAAATTTTACTTTATAAGTCAATGCATTTTACAGAGAGGAGTGAGGGGTCCGTTTATTTTTTATGCTATTGAGGTTTTGTGGTTCTTCATTAAATTGCTTTGTGTAACAATAAATAATACAGGTAGTTAAAATGTAATTGGTTAATGAATTATCATGTGATAAAGACAAATATTTTAATACTAGAAGACTAACATACTCACACACATGTACATGTATATATACAAGAATTTTATGCTTCAATGATGACTCTATTTATACAAAATTTAAAAGGCAACCAAGTAGAATCAATTGGAATTTGTGACTAGGACATCGGTGACACTATCGTGCAAGAAGTATTTGAAGACCTCTGATGCTTTATTTAGCAGATATTTATTACCAGGCAGTAGAGAGGCAAACACATTGCCAACATATCCACAGCAACAACATGGGAGACAGACTTAATCATTTTTTATAGAAAAAGTTATCAAACTTATTTTGCATGAGCATCGACATGCATACATGCATGCGTACTAACTCACTTCAGTCATGTCCGACTCTGTGCAACTGGCTGGACTGAAGCCTGGGTGCTTGTTAAAAGCCAGGAATATCAATAATCAATATTCAGACTCAAATTTTTGTGTACAGTTTGAATTTGCATGTTAAAATGTACTCCAGGTGATTCTAATATGCTTGATTTTCAGATTAAACATGGAGAAACATAGATATACCATGTACGAAGAGTACAAAGTGTTAAAAAAAAACAGTGGTAGAACCATAAAAAAATAAAAATCACTAATATTCAAAAAAGTAAAAAGAGAAGTAGACAAAAACAAAAGTGAAGATTGGTTTTAATTGTCATTAAAATGTCACCTTCTTTATTAGGTTTCCCCTGGCCCCTTTATAAGAAAATTGAACCATCAAATCTCTCCAAGGCACTTGTTAATCCTCAATCCTGTTTTACTTTTAAAGTTGAATTGTCACAAAGTTCAAACATTTTATAACAGATGTTATATAATGCTAACAGTGTGTTTCTTTAAATATTAATGTTAGGTTCCCTCCCCACAACTGTGTTCTGTGAGAGTAGGTTATTCCCCTGTTCACTGCATTATTCTCAGTACCTAGAACAGGATCTGGTACAAATTAGACTCTCAATATTTAATCTTTGAAAACACATGAAGTAGAATAAAAAGCAATGTTTTGTCTAGAAGCCCTCTGTCTTTCTGCAGTTGATAGCATTTGATTCCACCTGTGATGAAGGCAAACGTCCATACACAAAGGCTGCTTTTCAAAGAGAAGCTAAACAATAAAAGCAGAAGATAGTAAGATAGGCAGTATTTACAGATCTAAACTCAGATGGTTTGCTGCCTATTATACGGAATCAGTTAGGAGTAAACTCATAAATGGTCTGGGATTTTTACAGATAGATATTTTGGTCAGCCAAGTTCCAAAATGGACCAAGTTTCATGCCTTAATCCCTGGAATGCGCCCGTGATAACATGTGCTCACAATGTTTCCTATATAGCTAATGCTCAACACATCACTCATTATCAGAGAAATACAAGTCAAAACCACAATGAGGTACCATTTCACGCCAGTTAGAATGGCTGCAATCCAAAAGTCTACAAGCAATAAATGCTGGAGAGGGTGTGGAGAAAAGGGAACCCTCTTACACTGTTGGTGGGAATGCAAACTAGTACAGCCACTAGAGAAAACAGTCTGGAGATTCCTTAAAAACCTGGAAATAGAACTACCTTATAACCCAGCAATCCCGCTGCTGGGCATATACACCGAAGAAACCAGAATTGAAAGAGACACGTGTACCCCAATGTTCATCGCAGCACTGTTTATAATAGCCAGGACATGGAAGCAACCTACATGCCCATCAGCAGATGAATGGATAAGAAAGCTGTGGTACATAATACACAATGGAGTATTACTCAGCCATTAAAAAGAATACATTTGAATCAGTTCTAATGAGGTAGATGAAACTGGAGCCTATTATACAGAGTGAAGTAAGCCAGGAAGAAAAACACCAATACAGTATACTATTACATATATCTCGAATTTAGAAAGATTGTAATGATAACCCTGTATACAAGACAGCAAAAGAGACACAGATGCATAGAACGGGGAGAGGGCGAGGGTGAGATGATTTGAGAGAATGGCACTGAAACATGTATAATATCATACATGAAACGAATCCCTAGTCCAGGTTCGATGTATGACACTGGATGCTTGGGGCTGAGATGACCCAGAGGGATGGTACGGGGAGGGAGGAGGGAGGGGATTCAGGATGGGGAACACGTGTACACCTGTGGCAGATTCATGCTGATGTATGGCAAAACCAATATAATATTGTAAAGTAATTAACCTCCAATTAAAATAAATAAATTTATATTCAAAAATAAATAAATAAAATAAAATTATTAATCATAAAGAAAAAGGGAAATATTCCAGACAAGCTAATCTAATTACAGGAGACCTTAAAACAGTGAGTTTTAAGATCTGGGTGGGAAACAGTGACAAGAATACAAAAATTTTTAGTAGTTCAGCAAGTCGGAAATCAAGGGGATACATATGACTGGCTAACTGCATAAGATACTGAGGAAACAAAACAAATCTTCTAAAAAGCAGAATGAAAAACCCTTAATCTTCTGATACTTATTAAATCAAAACTTGACTGAGTGGGCACTTATGTCAAAAACATTGCCAGCTTCCTCAAAACCTTACTCGATGGTAAGCCAGATGGGGTGGGGGAGACTGGAGAGTTACAGTAAAATTTCCAATGGACAGAACTGAATCTCTTGTAACTTGGGGGGATAAAGGATACTGACTTGGAAATCTCTCAATCAGAAACTCAGGAGAGCCACTTTTAGGAAAAAAAGGCAAATCAGAGTTATACAAATTCTTACCATAAATATAACAAAGACCAACTCACCTTATAGTGAAAAGATGTCCTTTTCATTATAGGGGACTGGAATGTAAAAGTAGGAAGTCAAGAAAAACCTGGAGTAACAGGCAAATTTGGCCTTGGTGTATGGAATGAAGCAGGGCAAAGGCTAATAGAGTAGTGCCAAGAGAACGCACTGGTCATAGCAAACACCCTCTTCCAACAACACGAGAAGACTCTGTACATGGACATCACCAGATGGTCAACACTGAAATCGGACTGATTATATTCTTTGCAGCCAAAGATGGACAAGATTTATACAGTAAGCAAAAAGAAGACCAGGAGCTGATTGTGGTTCAGATCATGAACTCCTTAATGTCAAATTCAGACTTAAATTGAAGAAAGTAGGGAAAACCACTAGACGATTCAGGTATGGCCTAAATCAAATCCCTTATGCTTTTGAACTGTGGTGTTGGAGAAGACTCTCGAGAGTCCCTTGGACTGCAAGGAGATCCAACCAGTCCATCCTAAATGAGATCAGTCCTGGGTGTTCATTGGAAGGACTGATGCTAAGCTGAAACTCCAATCCTTTGGCCACCTCATGCAAAGAGTTGACTCATTGGAAAAGACCCTGATGCTGGGAGGGATTGGGGGCAAGAGGAGAAGGGGACAACAGAGGATGAGATGGCTGGATGGCATCACTGACTTGGTGGGCATGAGTTTGAGTGAACTCCGGGAGTTGGTGATGTACAGGGAGGCCTGGCGTGCTGTGATTCATGGTGACTGAAGTGAACTGAAATGATGATTATACAGTGGAAGTGAGAAATACATTTAAGGGACTAGATCTGATAGAGTGCCTGATGACTATGGACAGAGATTCGTGACACTGTACAGGAGACAGGGATCAAGACCATTCCCATGGAAAAGAAATGCAAAAAAGCAAAATGGCTGTCTGAGGAGGCTTTACAAATAGCTATGAAAAGAAGTGAAGTGAAAAGGAAAGGAATAAGCATCTGAATGCAGAATTCCAAAGAACAGCAAGGAGAGATAAGAAAGCCTTCCTCAGCAATCAATGAAAAGAAATGGAGGAAAACAACAGAATGGGAAAGACTAGAGATCTCTTCAAGAAAATTAGAGACACCATGAACATTTCATGCAAAGATGGGCTTGATAAAGGACAGAAATGGTTTGGACCTAACAGAAGCAGAAGATATTAAAAGGTGGCAAAAATACACAGCAGTAAATAAGGAAAACTTTCATTTCAATCCCAAAGAAAGGCAATGCCAAAGAATGCTCAAACTACTGCACAGTTGCACTCATCTCATAGGATAGTAAAGTAATACTCAAAATTCTCCAAGCCAGCTTCAGCAATACGTGAAGCGTGAACTTCCAGATGTTCAAGCTGGTTTTAGGAAAGGCAGAGGAACCAGAGATCAAATTGCCAACATTTTCTAGATCATCAAAAAAGCAAGAGCTTTCCAGAAAAATATCTATTTCTGCTTTATTGACTATGCCAAAGCCTTTGTCTGTATGGATCACAATAAGCTGTGGAAAATTCTGAAAGAGATGGGAATACCAGACCACCTGACCCGCCTCTGAAGCTACAGTTAGAACTGGATATGGAACAACAGACTGGTTCAGATTGGAAAATGAGTATGTCAAGGATGTATATTGTCAATCTGCTTATATAACTTATATGCAGATTACATCATGAGAAACGCTGGGCTAGAAAAACCACAAGCTGGAATCAAGATTGCCCAGAGGAATATCAGTCACCTCAGATTTGCAGATGACACCACCCTTATGGCAGAAAGTGAAGAGGAACTAAATAGCCTCTTGATGAAAGTGAAAGAGGAGAGTGAAAAAGTTGGCTTAAAGCTCAACATTCAGAAAATGAAGATCATGGCATCTGGTCCCATCAGTTCATGCCAAATAGATGGGGAAACAGTGGAAACAGCGTCAGACTTTATTTTTCAGGGCTCCAGAATCACTGCAGATGGTGACTGCAGCCATGAAATTAAAAGATGCTTACTCCTTGAAAGGAAAGTTATGAAAACCCAGATAGCATATTAAAAAGCAGAGACATTACTTTGCCAACAAACGTCCATCTAGTCAAGGCTATGGTTTTTCCAGTGGTCATGCATGGATGTGAGAGTTTGACTGTGAAGAAAGCTGATTGCTGATGAATTGACACTTTTGAACTGTGGTGTTGAAGACTCTTCAGAGTCCCTTGGCCTTCTAGGAGATCCAACCAGTCCATCCTAAAGGAGACTAGTCCTGAGTGTTGTTTGGAAGGACTGATGCTGAGGCTAAAACTCCAATACTTTGGTCACCACAAGCGAAGAGTTGAGTCATTGGAAAAAAACCCTGATGCTTGGAGGGATTGGGGGTAGGAGGAGAAGGGGACGACAGAGATGATTTGGTTGGATGGCATCACCAACTCAATGCACATGAGTTTGGGTGAACTCAGGGAGTTGGTGATGGTCAGACAGGCCTGGCGTGGTGCGTTTCATCAGCCACAAAGTGTCCGGCATGTCTGAGCTACTGAATTGAACTGAACTGATCTTAATTTCTGATTGGATTTAGATGATTAGCTTCTCCTGTATTTGACTTACAGAGGAAAAGGTAAACTTTACTAAGTGGAAAATAATATCATCTGGAACCTCAGAATTATTAAACACTAACTGGCATAAAAATCTAAACAGGCTAAGAAAAAACAAACTATGACTAATAATCAAGGAAAAAAACAGAAAATAGATGTAGTTACATCAATGATTCGTATATTCAAATTATTAACTTAGCACTTGAAAATAACTGATCAACGTTAAATAGTGGAGAAATAGATCATAAAATAATAAAATTTATGAAATTTTAGAATCTATCATAAAAATTAGTTGGCACTGTAAACAGAAAGTAAAATAGGATATCTGAAATCAAGAGTAGTGGGTAGTTATAAATGGACACATTACAACAGGACATAGTTACCTAGGAGAGAGTCAACAAAAAATACAAACTGAAGCACTGGGGAAAAGCATGGGAAAAAACAGAGCACAGATATTCAAATATTCAAAGACTAATGGTTAACATTTTCTAAAAATTATGAAAGACTCACAGGTACAAAAAAAAATTCTACCTTTAACAGGATATACACAAATAAAGTTTACTTAAGTTCTTCACAGTAAACCTGCTGCAAAGCATAAAAAAGTAAATCATGAAAGTCAGCCAAAAGAAGAAAGATATCTTCTCTTCAAACAACTATATAAGAATGGCAGCTTTCTTCTCAACACTAATGACAGAAGTCAGAGACAGCAGAATGACATCTTTATATTTCTAAAGTATAAAGTACTGCCAACCTAGAATTTAATAACAAGTGAATATACCCTTATCCTTCAAAGTAAAAGGGAAATAAAGTTGTTTGCAAAGACTGGGGGAATTTGTCAGTAATGGGAACATAATTAAAAATAAACGTTGAAATTAAAGCAAGTTCTTCAGGAAGAAAAAGGTGATCTAAAATATGAACACAGAAACACAGAATGGAATTAAAATATATTTTAAAATAATAAATAGATGAATAAGAATAAATAATTGTTTGATGTACAAAACAAATATAAAAATGTTTTAGAGAGTTTAAAGTATATGTAAACCAAAGCTCCATGACAACATTAAGGCAAAAAGAAATGGCTTTTACAGACTCTAGAGTGCTAGCAGTATAGGGAAAGCAGAAAAATGATAATTTTATTAGACTGTAATTAGATATTTACAAATATAAGATAATAAATGTTGGAGAGGGTATGGAAAAAAGGGAATCCTTCTACATTGTTGGTGGAAATGTAAACTGGTATAGCCATTATGGAAAACAATATGGAAATTCCTTAAAGAACTAAAAACGGAGTTGCCAAATGATTCAGCAATCCCACTCCTGGGCACATATCTGAAAAAAAAACTCAGATTCAAAAAGATACATGCACTCCAATATCCACAGTAGCACTAGTTACAATATCCAAGACACAGAAGCAACCCAAATGTCCATCAATAGAAGAATGGATAAAGATGTGGTATATATATACAATGCAATATTTCTCATCAATATAAAAGAATAAAACAAAGCCATTTGCAGCAACACGTGTGGACCTTCAGAGTCGGACACGACTGAAGCTACGACACAGCAGCAGAGATTTCATACAAACTGAAGTAAATCAGACAGAAAAAGACAAATAGCACATGACATCACTTATATGTGGAATCTAAAATATGACACAAATGAACTTATTTACAAAGCATAAACAGGGTCACAGACAGAAAAGAAACTATGGTTACCAAATGGGAGGGGGTGAGAGAGGGACAAACCAGGAGTTTGAGATTAGCAGGTTCAAACTACCACATGTAACAACAAGGACCTGCTGTATAGCACAGGGAACTATTAATATATTCAATATACTATACTAAATCATAATCAAAAATATGAAAAAGGATACATATATGCATATATTTACATGAATCCCTTTGCTGTATACCACAAACTAACACAACATTGTAAATCAACTATACTTCAATAAAAATAAATAAAATTTTAAATAGGTTATCATGGATTATCCAGGTGGGCCAAGCAAGTGTTAGTATAAATACAAAGTCCTCTAAAGTGAAAGAGGAAGGCAAAAGCAGAGCAAAGAACCAGACAGAAATTTGAAGATGCTACACTGCAGTCATTGAGGAAAGAGCAAGGAGACAATAAATGAAGGTGGCTTCCAAAAGCTGGAAAAGTCAGGAATCATTCTCCAATAGAGCTTCCAGGAGGATTATAGCCAGGTCTACACCTCAATTTTAGCCCAGAAAGACCCATTTTCTAACACTGGATCTCTAGAACTGTAAGATAATATGTCAGGGTTGTTTTAAGTCACAGAATGTGTAGTAATTGGTTACACATACAATAAGAAAATGATGTACTAAGTTCATTTTATAGAAAATTTAAAGTGGAAACTTCACTTTACTGGAATTACCCTAATCACCTACCTGTTTAAACCCATTATATGAGGAAGTTCTCTCCAAAGAAGAAAGTTCACAGCTTCATTGAAGCATTTTAGAAAATCCCTAATTTAAATATTCTAAATGGTCTGAATAAAAGTGGTTTTCTATAGTATGCAACCTATAAAAAACGGTAGCCCACAGTACCGAATATTTAGAACTATTCTTTTCATGGAGTTTGGGCTGTATGAAAAGAAAAATTCTAAATTGTGAAAAGAGTCAAAATTGTAGAAACTGGAGTTGATAAACAACTGACTAAAAGAAGTACCAATCAAAATTAGAACATGTCTAGCAACAGATTCAAAATTAAAATAAATATTTGTATGTATAGAATATAATATTTAGTGAATGTTTAATACTCTGAATAAAAGAGCCCTCAAATTTTTCAGGTCTAGATTTGTAACCTTGTTAAACATAATGACAGTGTATTACAAAGTTCGTGTACTTTAGGTAGTAAGCCTAAATGATTCTTAACAGAATAAAAATAGTCAAAATGTTCTGATATTCATTAAACATCAAGGTTTTTGTATACTGTACTGTAGAATTGGTAAGGTTGGAACAGAAAGGTGTAGACATTGTTGGTAGAAAACATCCAGCTCCATTCCAGTGCCAATAACTCTGGCAAGTGCTGGCAGTGTCTATACAGGCTCACAGTGTTTGAGCAGTCAACATTTCGCTGTTGCTACAGTCACGTAAAAAGAGCTGCAGTTATATATTATAGAAAAACCACATGAATAATATAGTTTATTCTTATGACCTGGAAAAAAAGTCAAAAATGATATTTCAAACTGAAATATCTTGCTATAGACTGCATAATTTTATAGAGGTGGCAGCATTATTAATAAGTACATAATGTGGTCATAAAATACATCAGGAAAAAATGGCTTATTTAGTTCCACACTACGCTACTTTTTAGATTCCCAATGGTATGTAATGAAGTGCAATCTGCCTGAAAGTTACAATGCCCAGATGTGACCTTCACAAATTTAATTTCCTTTATTCTTCAGAGGAACTGTCTTAAATTTTTAACTACCCTACTTGTCAGCACACCTGTCTGTACAGGGTTAGTCCCCAGAAGGTTTATTTCACTGATCAACTTGAGAAACATAGAGTCTTTTTCATTGGAATGGGACATTTTTCCCCACTAAGGGACAATGCCAGTTTTATCTAAATACTTGTCTCAGTAGCAGGAAAATACTAACCACTTTTAACACAAGATTGAGTGCATCAGTATGATTTAACTAAGTAAAGAAATGTGAAAAAATATTTCACAGAAAAAATAAAATAAAGACCATTTATATTTCTGTGACTACAAAGCTAAGATGCAGTAAGTAACAGAAACACCTTATAAAAATGAACGAAAAGGGCATAACTGAGAAAGAATATAGTAGTTATATTATAATTTATGTGGATAAGAAATATAATCTGTGGACATATGAGGTTACTTAGGACTCGATACAGTGCAGGTTTTTGTTTGTTTTATCTGGATAAAACTGAAGTGGAATGATTATATCTAAGTGGTTTGAAATATCATTATTATAGAACTTGAAGTAGTCATTTTCACACTTCAATTTTGTTGCTGAGCCAGAGAGAAACAAACTCCCTTTTCCACTTATCTTTGAAAAATACAAATATAGTGTTTCAGTATGTCTCAAATGGCATGGCCCCGTCTTATTATTCAGTTTTCACAACTCATCAGGATAACTGAGAGGAATAATGCCACAAAGAGTGAGAATGAGGGAATTCTTTACATATGACTGCTTCTTTTTAAATCTGAGAATAAAATGAACTCGAAAGATGTCCTCTTTCCAAGAAGTAATTTATATGAGCATTCAAAATGGTAAGTGATAAAGTCACAGGTTTTCTATAAGATTCTATATTTTACTCTAAGAGATGAAAAAGATGCATGCTTTATATATATATGATAAATGTGTATATACTTCTGTTAATTACTACTGGAGG